>NC_049224.1:67610618-68235618 GCF_011100685.1 Canis lupus familiaris | reverse complement strand
ATATCCCTGCTGGCCTGGTGGAGGATGGAAGCTGCTGTGATGTCCACAGATGTAAGGAGGTTAATTCGGCCAACAACTTGAATGTGCTTGGAAGAGAACCCCGAGCCTCAGATCAACTACAGCCCTGGCCAAGATCTTCATCATGGCCCCTGGGCCTTCCAACCTGGAGATCCCAGTGATGCTGTTCCCAGACTTATAAGTTTCAGAACTATGAGTTAGTAAGTGGATGTTGTTTTAAACTATGAGTTTATGGTATTTGTCTATGCTCAAAAGAAAATGAAGACAGAAGGTAATCATAGGAGAGAAGTGTTTTGCTTAGGGATGTGGCCGACCATGCCATTGTTTTAGAAGATAATATAGGCTACCTCAAAGGAAATGGACTGCAGACACTCAGGACAGCTGGGGCGGGAGGAGGAGGAGCACCACGGTAGTTCATGGGACAGGTGATGGTGGCTTTGACTAGGGTGCTATTGGAGAAGATATGACAAATAGTTGGATTATTTTAGAAGTTAATAGATGCCTGGAGTTGCTGATTGTTTGATGTGGGGCATTAAAAAAATAAAGAAGAAAAGAAGGATGTAAATGTTTCCCCAGAGATAATGTCTGAGACATTTGGAAGAAAGAAATGAGTGCTGACATTCCATAAAAGGAGGCTATAGAGTGAGAGTGGATGAGGAGGGGGAAATCAAGGGTTCATTTTGAGGCATTCATTAAGATTGAGACGCTCATAGTACATCTAAATAGACATGGCAAACAGGACATTGGATATAAGAATTTAGATCTCAGGAGTTAGACTGAAGCTGGAAATATTAATTTATGAGTTATTGACATATAACTTGCAACTAATGACATGGAAAGAAAATCACCAAGTGTTTGAATTGATACAGGAGAGACAAGAGCTTGTGTCTTTCAGACATTAGGCACTTACTCCATGCATAGATAATATTATATGATACTTGTACTCCCTGCTCCCTTGAGATTCTGGTAATTCTGTTTTAAAGCTCCCAAGCCGACTGAAAAGGCATTCTAGGGAGGAAAAAGATAATCCAGGAAAATGGTAGATCATGCAGTTAAGGAAAAGGGCAAAGATGTTGAAACTAACTACACACACTTTAGATCGATCCAGAGGTAGCTGTAGACTTTAACAAGCAGAAGTCTTGAGAGATCAGTTTCATTGTCATGATGGAGGCAGAAATTGGAAAGCATTAGAGGAATGAATAAAAGGAAATGAAGACTGTATACAACAATGTTGAGAGCTTTCAAGAAGTTTGGATATGAAAAAAAAAAGTAAGGAGAATTTGGTAACTAGAGCAAAATGTGGAAATAAGGTATTTTAATCAAATTTAAAAATAGGTAGGGCATCCATATGGTTCATAAACCAAAAAGTACACAAGCTTTTATAGTGAGAAGTCTCTGTCTACAGCCCTTTCTACTCCTGCCCAGTTCTCATCTGAACGCCACCTTGATGTCCAGTTTTCTTTTATATCCTCACAAGTTTCCTTACACATATACAAGCAAATCAAAATATAAGTTCTTATCTTATTATTTGTATCTAAATAGAAGTTACATTGTTATTTATACAATTGTGTTCCTTTCTTTTTTCACCTCATAATTTATCTTGGGAATCTTTACAATGTTAGATCATGAATAGCTCCCTTATTCTCTTGCACAGTCTCATGCTACTTCATTATATCATTAATTATTTAACCAACCCTTGAAGGACCCTTCAACTTCCTCCCATTTTTTTGTCTATTGCCAACAGGGCTACAATGGATAGTCTTGTTCATACATCATTTTCCACAAGTGTGCAATATATTCTCAAAGTGGATTCCTAGAGCATGTTGTACTTGCTGTTATAGGCGATCTTGGTGGTGGCTTATTGGTTTGTTCTTTTTGGTCATCTAAAAGATGGAAGCAGGTTGAGTGAGTAAATTACAAAAGGAAAGGCATCAGAAGAAAGTGAGAAGGCAAAGGTACAGAACCAAAAGGAATAGTAAGGAATCAGCTTCCCCTAAAGGAGAAAATAAAATGATGCTACGGGATGACTCCAAAAAAGAAGCAATCCTTCCAGCTCCTTGGCAAGTGGTCAATAGAGTTATCATCCAATACTTTGTCTACCTTTGTAGAATTTGAGGTTAGGTCACCTGCTGAAAAGGAGGCATTATTGCTAGGATCAGAAGCTAGAGCAAAGTGAAAAGTCGTTGAAAGAGATACTGTGGAGAAAATGAGGGAAACACAAAAGATTCTCTGGGCCATATTGTGGGACCAGTTGATGTCGGAGAGTGTTGGTGTTGCTGCCTATGTGGAAGATATCATTACAGAAGTCAAGACCTGAAAATGTAAGAGGACAATGTCAGTTGATAAGGAAAAGTTACAGAGAACTGAAAAGTCAGCTCCATGCTAGCTTTTCCGTTAACGACAGTCAGCTTGGAGCTGTGGAAAGCAGACACTTGCTATTCCTCCTGGCCCTGCCGCTTAAAACACAAGTATACTTGGTGAAGTCAATGAATCTCCATAGTTCCAGTTTCTTTATCAGCAAATTGAAGTGTTTTTTGTAAAATAATTCTAGCATATGTAAAAAGCTAAATGAGATGTTGTTGAAAGATATACTTGGTTTTAGGAACTAATACAATAATATATATGAAGGAAATTTAAAGAATGAAACAAACTCTATATGCATTGCTGTCACCCAGCTCAGAGTTAATTCTTGTCTGAAAGTTGTACAACATTTTTGAGGAGCTTATAACAATTTTTTTTTACATCTAGAAATATAGATTATTTTTGATGATACCATAGATTATGATAATGAGAACAGAATTTAAAAATAAATATGTATTTCTATTTTAGGTATTCCTAAATAGATAGGTAGATGTGTTTATCATATTTTAAATATTTTTTTAAGTTTTCATTGAAATTTCAGTTAACATACAGTGTAATATTAGTTTCAGGTGTACAATTTAATGATTCAACACTTCCATACAACACCCAGTGCTCATCACAACAAATGCACTCCTTAATTCCCTTCACCTATTTCACCCATCCTCTGTTTATCATATTTTTAAGCCAAATTCCAATTTATAGAAATATGCACAATTTTTTAAGTTGTTATTGCCATACTAGAACTTCTTACTCTTTAAACAAGCACCTGTTATCCACTAATCTATTACGTTTCATTTCTTTTCTCACACGCATTGTGAAATAGGACATGGATAGAACTAAAATGGGTATGAATGTGTTTTGAGTGTATATCATGTTCTACTTATATTGATGCTATTAGGGTAACCAACCTATGTCTGGGATTTTCCTGCTTTTAGAACTGAAAGTCCAAAGTCCAGGGAAATGCTCAGTCTCTAGCAAACTGGAGCAACAGTGTTTAGTTTGTCACCCTTAGGCTAGTTATCTTTAGTATAATTTAATTCAGTAAATGAATACTTGATGAGAGTACACCATGTGCTGGTCACTGTGAAAGCTATAAGCATAAATGGGTCGTGGGTGGGATGTAGGAAACTACACAGTGTGAGAGCACAGGCTACTGAGTCATACAGCTCAGGGCTTGTAATTTTAGTTCTACCAGTTACTAAGTATCGGTCCTTAGGCTCAAGGAAATCTTTCTCTTTGAGCCTTATTTTCCCATATGAAATATGGAGATGATAACAGTATTAATAAAGAAAGTTTCTTTATAATTAAATGATACTGTGTATGTTTCTTTGCATACATATATCCAGCACCTGTTTTAAAATTAGCTGATACTCAATACATTCTAGTTTATTCTCTCACCTCTAGCAGGCTGGTGCAATTGAATTAGGGAAATAGCATAAGAATGAGCAGTTGAATTACAATTGAATTGTACCTGGAGTGGAGCAGAAAGTTGAGGAATCTGTAAAAGACTTATTGCAGATTGGACTTTCTATTTTTGGCCAGCTATAATTATAGTTATCAGAATGGTATGAATATGTCTTCTATTTTCCATTAAGACAGGTTTGTGTCCCATGTAGGAGACCATGTCCTACCAAAGGATCCTATGGAAGGAGTGGAAAGAAGAGGAAGAGATGAGAAGCTGGGCAATGAACGGGCTTCAGAGGAATAACTCATTTTAACATCTTACATAAGAAGCTTATAAGTACACCAGAATACTAATATGCCAATTTATAGTGAGAAATGTAATGTATCAAGTGGGTTATGAAATACTGTTTATTGGCCAATGCATTTGTCTTCCATTGACAAATCCATACCAGAAACAAGGTCATAATAATTATTTTTTAAATGAGGATTGAGCTAGAGCAGAACAAATTAATCATATCAAAATAAGATGTGATTGAGATACAGTGGATACAGTGGATTATTTGTGCCCATTTCTACCACATGGACAGATTTACTGCCATAGAAGAAGTATTTATTTTCATAGAATGTGATATTCTATCTCCTGTACAGTGTTGAAAGCAGATAGGAACATTTGTATTAGTGGCTTTTCCTTCAGTAGGATTTCTACTGTTATAGTCAACATCACTCCTCAGACTGGAGGTGGCTGGTGCATGTTAACACAACCTCATCATTTATAAGTCATACAGCCTTGTAGAAATGCACATTTTAGAAGTCAATGCACTTTAGTAGATATTCTGAATGCAGAAATAATTAATAATAATAATAATAATAATAATAGGTGATATAGTATCATATGTTAGGTACAGTGCAATTTCTTTACATTCACCCTTAATTCTTATAAATTCTTTAAATAGTTGGTAAATTAGTTATTATCATGGCCCTCTCATGTTTCCAGGTAAGGAAACATGCTAAGAGAGTCAGCAAACGTCTTGATCTCCCAATCACCCGGAGATGGAGGCTGCTTGTGAATCCAAGCTGGCTTGCTCTGACTCTCCACAATAGACCCGTCCTCTTTTCTCTATGGCTTCTGTCTGTGTTCTTTGTATTGCTATAAAAGATAAAATAAGAGCAGTGAAGCAGAGGCTTTTTTTAAGTTTAAAATCACTAGTCAGTACCAGAATTATTTGTTTCATTAATACAAACTATTTTTGTTTAGTATCACCCAACTCCCAAGACAAGTTGGAAGAGCTGTCTCTTTCCTGGTCTAGTCAATGCAGCTCTACTATTATGTAATCTTAACTCCCAGGAAGTGATCATTTCAGCCTCCTGCAAAGTGGCAACAGATTACATTCATTAGTACATTCTCCTCAAGTCAGCTTCTATCTTCCTGAGAGACTGCAGTCAGGTGGGTGGTAGTTGACCTACCTTCTTTGAAATCATCTCATGATTGGCAGGTCAGGAAGATGCCTGGTGTGCAGCTCACTAGGTTCCCAGAATAGCTGCCTTCAGGAGGGAGGTTTTTTTTTTTTTTTTCCTCCTCTTCTTTTTTGGATACTCATGGCTTCCTTCCATTTCAGAATCAGAGCAAAGCACTGCTACTTCATTAGTGTCACAAGCAGCTATCTGTTTAACGCTTTCAGAGTTTCCTTGGGAAATGCACTTAACACAGACCAGTAGCCCTTTTTTAATCTTACAACTCTATTTTATTAAGCAACCTGATTGGATACATAGAATAAAGTCTTTGAATCTTTTCTAACTGTGAGCTATGCAGTAATAAGTTGCAAAATGTTACAGTTGAAAAAATAACTTAGGCTTACTTCCTTTTCCTTACAGATGAAGATAATGAGACCCTGAGACAGAGTGATTTGTCCAAAAATCTCCTCATAAGAAAGCGGCAGAATCAGATCTAAAAATAAGGAGTATTAAATTTAGGAGTTTGTCTAAAACTACTGAATGGCCACTTATCTATATTTTGGAAGAAAGTTTTTATTCACTAATTTTTACTCAGAAACTTGCATTAGGGGGTCAAAGACCTCAATATCTGATTATGGCTGCTTATAGAAATGCCATTTTTTAGGAATGAAATAAAATATTTCTTATCAATGCATTGAATTCTGAAGTGTTTATTGTTCACAAATTCTGATTTGAAGTTCAACATTCTTTCACTCCACAATGGCTTTAGTGGGAAGGATTGTTTCAAAGCGAATTAAGAACACAATAAAACCTTCAAGAGCATAGTAGAGCTCTGTCCTGGTGGGGAGGTGGACCCCTGTAGGGTTTGAGTTGGAAAGAGTCAAGGAGATAAAATGTTCTACAGTGACCTTATGACTCACTTGATGTTCACTTCCAAAATAACTGGTCAGGTAAGTGACAAGTGTTACTTCTGGAGTTAAATTCTAATTATGAAAAGGCTCATGCCCTTTCAGAATCAAATGGGTACAAATCAAGGCCCAGCGGAAAAAATTCATGGGCTGGTTATCTTGGGCAATTTCTGTCATGGGTCCCTTTTTTTCTCAATTCTTCCTTTGCTTCTGAACCTCTAACAGAGTTGTCCACACCCTATAGTTTCTGTGTTTACCAGTTCCTTTTTACTTCTTCCAGTCAAAATTGGCTTCAACTCGTCTATTTCACTCCCATTGTCAAGAACTATGATAATTCCCATTCTGCTAATCAAAGGTCCTTCATTTCTTCCCACTCAATTTGGGCTCTCAGTGATTCAAAGCATGTGGCAGATGGTCCTTTATGAATTATATCTTTCTCTAGCTTTAAAACTACATGATTTCTCACCTGTATTTACCAATTATTCTTCAGTCCTCTGTTGTAGTTCATTTTCCTTCATTCCATATTGGATGAGGAACTTCCTTTGTTCCATTTATCATGCTATGGTCTTGTTTTGGAAAATTTCTTATCTTACATGCTTTAATTTGCATATTTTTGTTATGATTATTGCCAAATGTACATTCAGACGAGTACCTCTGATTCCAAAGCTCACATTCCCCCTATGAACCTGTGTTGGAAGATGGGAGTCATTGAATGTGGATAAAGATGGTAAAAAGGAATTAGCTTATGCAGGTCTTCCAAGCCAGGGTGAGAAGCTCTGAGTGTGTCTCTGGAAGAGGGGGTGTCAGGAATTTACTCTGAGCAGGTTACTGGTTACTGTCGGAAGTAAGTGGCAAGGCCATTGCATGAGTATAAAGGGATCATTTTGAACTTGGTTTTTATTTTTTTTTTATTTTTTTATTTTTTTATAAATTTTTATTTATTTATGATAGTCACACAGAGAGAGAGAGAGAGGGGCAGAGACACAGGCAGAGGGAGAAGCAGGCTCCATGCACTGGGAGCCCGACGTGGGATTCGATCCCGGGTCTCCAGGATCGCGCCCTGGGCCAAAGGCAGGCACCAAACCGCTGCGCCACCCAGGGATCCCTGAACTTGGTTTTTAATCTAGAGGGAAATACTTGTTACAGCCTCTGACCTCTGAGAATGATAATTGGAAAGGTTAGTGCACAGATTCTCAAGACAGCCTCCTCCTCAGCTTGAGTGAGTTGCGATCTTGGCTCTGGAGTGTACCTATGTATGTCTGTGGTGCTCTCCAGCAAAGTTTATATGGAACTTGGATTAGAAGGGCATGGGCAGAAAAATCTCTCACAGATTGATCCTTATATTTCTAGATCCACTTAAATTTTACTTCCACTTGTATGGAGCCTTTGTCATAACATTTATTATTTTTTCATAACTCATGAAATTTATGTGTGTCCATCATCATTATCAAAGTAGGAGCTGTTTTAGAGGGAAAGGGTGTTTTATTCAGAATTTTATTCCTAAAACACTTCTTTATACCTAAAAGTATGGCCAATAAAATTGAGTGGGTGATGAATGTCTTTGAGGTTGGCATTCTTCATCATGCCCAAGCTAAGATGCAAGGTGGGATGCAAGGTGTTATATTGTAGGTTTGGAGAATAGGCAAATTTCTGTTTCTAGAAACTGAATCCAAAATTAAAATGTAATGAAAATTCACACATTCCAGATTCTCATGTGCATTATCACCTCATAGGACTCATGTGAATTAGGCATTTTATCTCTATTTTATAGAGGCTTAGTGAGGTCAAGTGACATAAACTGGCTTTAATTCTGGGTAGCTCTTGAGTCTATGTTACTTTTATTCTACACCAATTCATTACACAGGACAGGCTAGGCTTGTGCTGGAATAACCAACTTAACATGTAAATGCTTATTTTTCACTCATACAAAGTCCATTGTGGATAGAGCAACCCTCCATGGCAGCTGTGCTCTGTGTGATGACTCACAGATACAAGCTGCTTCTGTGTTGCATGTCCACCATCTTGGCCTGCAGGCTCTGGTCAATGCCCAAAGTAAAGAAAGAGGAGAATGGTGAGGAACTTCTGCCTCTACCCATGGTGATACAGGTCAATTTCGTTCACACCATATTAAGTCACCAGAACAAGTCACAGAACTCTGTCTAACTACAAAAGTTTGATTAGTCATTTCTTTGTGTGGCCAGTTGGAAAGAACATCAAATGAGATTGAGCATAGCATAGCATTGTGTCTCTCCTGTCCAATGTAATATTGAAGTACAAGATCTGACCTTATGGAAATTGGAGATTTGGAAGGCTAAGCAGCTAATTGAACAATAATTAAATAAAGCTTTATTGAATATCTACTATGTGGTTGGCTCAGCTTTCCATGCTGGAGATTGAGCAGTGAACAAATCATAGGGGTTTACTACAGTCATGGAATTTACATTGCAAAATGAGAGGCAAATACACAGGAAATCATAGAACTTAATATCTTTTTTTTTTTTTTTTTTTGAACTTAATATCTTTTTAATTGAAAGGTGTAGTTAAGTGCTTACTTAACTCATCATAGCTTTGTGTGATTGCTAATTTAGATTAAGAACTCAGTAAAGTTTTCTTTAAGGAGGTAACATTTACAAAGACCTGAATGGCATGAAGGTACAACTATGTGAAATCAGGAGGAGAAACATTCCAGATAAGGAAGGTTAGTCCAGTCTTTACTGCAGAAATGAGCTCTGGATGTCAACAGAACAGAAAGTGGGTCATTACGGTGGGGCAGAGTGACAGAGAAGAACTGTGTTATTAGATAATGTAGGACTAGGGAGGGGTCAGCTCATGTAGGTTTTTAAAGGTAGGATGAAGAGTTTTGAGTCTGATGAGAACCCATTAGGGAGTAGTAAGCAGCAGCAGAATGACATGGTCTGATTTATGTTGATGACTGGCATAGCATAGTCTTCCAAGACTTGTGCATTCCAGAACCCCCAAAATAGAAGCTACAATGACAGACATCTGTGTGAGAGCCAAAGGCAATATCAGAATTGAAAGGTGCTAAGCTCCACTTGCTTTCAATGGGACTGTCAGAAAAATACATTGTTACTGAAAAATGCCAGTGTTGGCAAAATCTAGTCTTATCTGAAAAGCTAAAAGAAAACTGTAGGTGTATAAAATGTGACCCTGGTGTTAGCAAACTCAAGTAACTCCAGATGGCACTTAAACTGGTAGTTTACATCTGGCTATCAGTCTGATGTGGGAAGAGTCTCAGAATGCTTTTACATAAAGGAGAAGTTGAGTCAAGGCAAGTCAAGGTCGTAGTGATGACTGATGCTTTGTCAGCCCAGCCTTGGAACAAAATGGGGAAAGGAAGTACAAGTGGGAGGCATTCTGGGGAGACATTTTCATGTTGCTCAGAAGTGGCAACATCAGCCAACAGAGGCAGATGGAAAATTCTTCTCCACTTGGACTGTCAGAACTGCTTCATGAGAAGAGTTACTCCTGAAAATGATTTCTTATGTAGATATATGCAGTGATACAAGGAGGAAAATGATTTCAGGGTATTTATTTCAAACCGTGTTTCCCAGGGCCTAAAAGTTCAAAGGAAGTGCCACAGGTGCTGCCATGGCCATAAAGAATGGGAGGAAGAATTCACATTTCTAAACACAAGGGCTCTTTGCTCTATGTCATCCAAAGCTGCGCTTCAAGTATTTTGTATTAAATATTGGGGTTCCACAAGAAATTTTATTTGAAAGACATATTCCCACTGCTAAAAAGTATGTTGAATGCAAGACAAGCAAATACAGAGACTAAGTTAGGAAGCCATATCAATCACATGCATCTATATGATATTTTATGTTACTTTATTTAATTCTCATAAATTTTAGAGATGGCTACTCCTAACCCCAATCAGCTGTTATTCAGGGTCACATAGCCAGGAAGTTGTCAAGAGGGGATTTAAAACTGGATCTCTGACCCCAAAGACCACATATCCTTACATCATTATTCCGTTATGTCATGCGGGAAGACCCCATATCCACCATTCACTAATTTTGTGATATCCATACCAGGTTTTCTGAAGCTCGGGTTCATCATCTACTAAAGAGAAATACAGGTAGAACTCAATAAAACCAATCTAATTATTTTGAAGCTCATGTGACACAATATATTTAGAAGAATAAACTAGCATAAGCCAAATGTTGTGCTGGCCACTTTTACACTGACACTGACTCATCAAATAATCACAGAAACCTTATGATGTGGCTGATGATGCTCAACTGTACAAATAAGGAACTTGGGTACAGAAAAGTTAGATTAATCATCTGAGCCCAAATAGCCAGGAGCACACAGACCTGCTGATAGATATTCTGACCTGAGTCTCACTGCATGCATGTCAACAGGCCTTTGACTTCTTACTATGTATTTAAAGAGTTGAACATCATAAGTCAAGCTAATAAATACCTATGTTATGTGCTTCTGTATTGATAAATACAACTTCAAAAAAATCATATGTTTGGACGTCAATAGAAATATAAAAATATCAAAAAGACCAAATTTAATTATTATAGTTCATGTCTAGGTGTTGTATTGATGGAAAGATGATATTTGGGTGATTTGATTAAATAAAGATGAACATAATGAGTAATTTTTTATATATTCATTTCATAATTTACTTTAATTATTTTTATTTCAGCAATATTATCATGTATAACCATAATTTTCGCATATTTTTTTTATTTTGCAAATAATTTTCTAGCTGACTAAAAATAAAATGTAAATTCATTCAAAGGTTAGTAAATGTTAACACATCTGAAATGTAAGTTTTAGTATGTATAAGATATAAACATTAGAAATATTTTACACCTATCATTAAACAATATTTTTCTTTTTAGATATTTAAACCAACCAATAGAACTGAAAGTTAACAATGCACATTTAGATAATTTAGATTATCTTTAAAGCAATGTCAATCTAATAAAGTTATGTTGCTTTGTTTTTAAATTCGTTTCTACTGATTCTTTTTGAATATAATTTTTCAATTATAGTATTCGGTGTGCATCTAGTTGCCAAATTAAAGAATTAATATTACCCTCCATGCCTCTTATTTCTAAACCAACAAACATATAAATGCAAGAGGGACATGAAATACTTAAACTTGCAGAATATTCCTTAGTTGCTGTATGTGCTACTGTACATTAATCCCAGAAGCCTAGAGATTTACAGAGCACTCTCCTGCACAGTGTTAATTGCAAGAACGAATATTCAGAAGCTTAGAGTTAAGGACCTACTAGGCTGGTCCTGAGAGTTGGATTTGAGGTTACTAAGGTGTCTGCATATTTAAAAATAAAGAATAAATAAGGATTTTTTTCTATGTATGTGTGTGTGCATGTTTTGTGATATAAGTGAGTACATAATTCTAAAGTCAACTAACTTTTCCTACAAAGAATCAAATAGTACCCATTTTTGGTTTTATAGGCCATGTGGTCTTTATTACAACTACCTAATGCTGCCATTCTAAGTGCAAAAG
The DNA here is from genome assembly GCF_011100685.1 of Canis lupus familiaris. Lineage (NCBI taxonomy): Eukaryota > Metazoa > Chordata > Mammalia > Carnivora > Canidae > Canis > Canis lupus. Next base: position 68,223,963 of record NC_049224.1, on the reverse strand, counting down.
CAGCCATAGGCAGTATGTAGACAAATGAATGCGTCCTGATTTGGCCCACAGCTGAATGAATTTGGCCCATAGGCTATAGTGTGTGAACCTCTGCGCTAAGATGGGATCCTCAAAGGAATTCTAGTTTTCCTAGGTCCAACAGGGTCACTGCATGTTGCTATGCCTTGTAAACAGGGAGAAGATTAATAGACATAAACCAGTTAAATAGCTGGAGTCATTCTTATTTTATTGATCTGCTATTTGAAAGCAGAGCTCAGTGACAAATTCACTTTGCATGATCAAATTTAATCAGATAGACAGGTTGGTCAAGTTTTGTACATATTGGATTTGTTAACTGAAAATTTGTACCAATCTCAGGTTACCAGATGCTCTCAAATTCTGCTAAGGTGGCCCTCCTGCTTAAATGCCTGCTTGCTTATTTTTATTTGGCTTCTTTACTGATATTGGAGGCCAAGAAGACTTCTGACCTTGGAACATGCTCACTTGCCTCAGAACAGTGATAATAATATCCCCACCACCAGGATGCCTGAGTGGCTCACCGGTTGAACAGCTGCCTTGAGGATCAGGGAGTGATCCCAGGGTCTGGGGATCGAGTCCCACATTGGGCTCCCGGTGAGGATCCTGCTTCTCCCTCTGCCTGTGTGTCTCTGCCTCTTTCTCTCTGTGTCTCCTCATGAATAAATAAATAAAATCTTTAAATAATAATAATAATATCCACACCACCACCAATAGTTCAAAAGCAACAAACAATCATGAGGTGCTCACTATGAGCCATGCATAGGGTAACTCATGTAGTTAGAGAAAGAGCCATCTGTAATCTTCTAGTGAAAGCTTATAATCCACAGCATTTTTAGGAGCCCACTCTGTGAAATATGGAGCAAGATGGAGACAAATGAGCAGGGCCCAATCACCCAGTTAATATCTAATTAGCTATGTAGATCCTCTGTTTACTTGCCTGTAAGAAGGGGAACATAAGAACAACTTGAATGTTGTACAAAATGAGTCAAGCTTTGTAAAACATATTTTCAGAAGAGTGCAGGAACCGCATCAATATTAACTAAGATATAATATTTTTACTCTTTATATCAACATTTCAGGAGGTCAAGGATCATATCTTTAATAATGTTCTTAATGTGTCTTTTTTCTTCTCTTCCCTGTATAATCCTGAGAATCGTAAAGTCAGGAGTTATGGAAAAAAAGCAATATATAACCTGTCCAGGGTCCTCATGATCATAGAACCCAACATCTCTTACTTAATGCTTCAAGCAACAGACTGTGTACTTTTTTTTCAAGTGCAATTTGTTTCCTGTATTGTTTTTAAAATGTGGCCTTTCAAGATGTTTTGGCATTAGCTTGTAGCACATACTTACACTGGGATTTAATATATGTTAAATCAGTTCCAAGTTTGGAAACAATCCTTGCTGATTTGAAGGTAATATATGGTGCTTGTCGTTGGAAATGTGTGTGCAGGTGCACTGTATGCCGACAATATGCAATTGGCATTAACATTAATCACAGATTTGAATTTGTCAGATGCTAGATTTTATAGCAAGTATAATCTAGTAGTACTGCAAAAGGCAGTTATAAAACTTTTCATTTTTTCTGAGTAACGAATTAGAATGTAATTAGAATCACAAGCATGAGGATGTGTATGTGTGTTTGTGTGTTAAATTTAACTTTTCTCTTTGTCTCCTAGAGTGCTCCCATCAATCAGTGCTGGTGGCCTTCAATTTACAGTTTTCTTTCCATATCCAGATTTGGAATATATTTTTCATCTCTGATTAGATGGCCCCAATAACCACAATATTGGGTGCTCCTTAAAGCGAGAAATTGTGTTGTTCATTTCTGCATTTCTTTGTCTCCAGGAGTTAAGTCCTCAAGAAGAAGGGTAGGATCTTCCTATATTTGAGACCCATGAAGGACTTGTCCCATGAACTCTCATAAAGTGGGTGCTGTATAACTTTAAAAATATTTCTCTAGACTTACTGTCCCAAATAAATGTAACATCACGTTTTTATAAGTTTCTTATAAAAATTATAAGAAAAAAGTTTTATCACTCAAAGAAGGCAAAATCAGGGGTCCATGTAGAATTAAATTCATTTATTCAGCACTTATTTATTGAACATGTACTATCTGAAGGGTGTTGAAGGATATGGCAGTAAATAAACAGGGGTTTGCACTGATGGAAATTAAAATAGATGTAAGAGTTCTAAAACTAGCTAAGAATTTAAGTGTAAAAACCAAATTAAGAGTCGCCAAATTTATGAAACTTCCTATGTGCCAGGAATTATTTGAAGTGTTGTATATGTACTAATTAATTTACTTCTTAAAACATTGTTGTGATTTTAGAAAGATGAAACACATGTACAGAGAAATTCAGTAGCTCCTTCACATAGGGTATAAGCAGCCTAACCACATTTTTGCCCAAGTGGCTTAGCTCCAGAGCCCACGTTCTTATCTGTTCACTCATGATGTTACTTGCTCCAAAAATATAAAGCAACTCTTCAGTCAGATAAATGACTTGCATGTCTGTTTTTATGATTATTATTTCCTATGACCAAGCTTTTGATGTGTGATGGCAGCAAATAGTTCAAGGTGATACTACCTGTCAAGAACGTGGAGTCCGAATATTCTTCTATTTTATAGTTGTAATATAGAACCATATGCTTTGGCAATCAACGAGGGGAACGGCAGGATCAACATATTCATAAAAACTGATGAACAAAATTTTTGTGCCAAAAAATAGTTATCATACATTTCCCTGAGGGTCAGCATGAGGTTAGCAGGTCCAAAATTTTTCACTCAGGAATCAGTTCTGGGTCAATGCCATGACAAGAACAAATATTTGAATGAAGAATTGTCAAAACAAGTATTAAATAAGACCAGCAGAGCAGTAAATAAACAAGCAAGAGATTGCACAGCATGCACTGAATAACTGATTCTAATTTACAGAATATTTTAGTCTTCCTAAAAAAAATAATCTGGCTGCAAAATATGCTGGGAGGAAACCAATGAGTTGACCTGGTGCTGAGATTGAAGGGAATATGCCACAAATTATGATTTTTATCAGAATGGATGATCAGCAGCTGTGTATGATGAATACATTTTAATAACAAGTCTGTTGGATCTCTTCCTCATTTAGAACAATAAAATTATGTCTTTGGCATGTAAAATGTATGTTCTCATAGCAGGAGACAAAATTTTATGTCCTACTAATACTCTTTTGGAAGGAAAACACTATCTGATTTTTGTACTTGTGCTAAATACTTGTACACATATAGTTCAGCTCTACTTTGAGGGGGATGTGAGAGAGGAAATCTGGAGGAAAACAAACAAAAATGTGATTTTTTTTCTGGTTTCAGATATGAAATAAGCTTAAGTGTACAGATTTTGTTTCTGCAAAAAGAGAGGCAGTTGAGAGTTGGAAAGATTCACTGAGATCATTCTGTTCCCTTTATTTCTCTCTCATTGAATGTCAAACAGAATTCTAGGGTTGTTATCTGGAAGTACCTTCTTGTCATGCATGTATGCAAGTCAAAAATCTCCAAACTAGCTCTTATTTAGGTTAAAAAAAGTTGATATGTTATCTCCATCTTCCTTGCTCTTCTGTTTCTCAATTACTTTCAATCTTTGGGTCAAAGCTAGGATAGTATTTAATGAATACATTCTTTCAAATCCCAACAAGAACTTCAAGAATTTAAGAAGCTACATCTGAAAAGTTGCTGATGATGTGTTCACATCAACACAGAAAGACAAGAAAAGTTTCACAGAATTTGTATTAAAGTTAGTTTGAAGGAATTAGGATGCCATCAACACAATGAGGATTTGTGGGGTCAGTCTGAGAAAAAGGCAAACACATTGGGTCTTCTTTTCCAATTGAGTTATTGCTGATTTCTGAAGAAAATTTAACAGGGCTTTTGAGATTCTCGCAAAATTGCAAGAAAAAAATAGAATTTGGGGTTCACAAAGGAGGGAAGCTATGGGAAAGGCTCATGTCTATGCTTATACCTAGTTTGACATATACAACTAGGTTGACATTGACTTCACTGAGATCAAAGCCCACCTTTGAATGGTCTCAATTGCTGATATGACTAATGTAACCTGAAGCTACTTACGCTTTTTCCTACTTTACTTTCAGAAGCTAAAATTTTTCAATCTCATTAATCATAAGGGAAATGTAAATCGACACTATAAATCTAAAATGAAATATCATTATCACTATAGTACCTGAATTGCCAAAATCAAAAAGACTGATTGGTAAGTATTGACAAGGATAGGGATCGAGTGGAATTCTCATACACTGCAAGAGAATCTTGGTGTAACTACTTTTGCAAACTGTCTGGCAGAGTTACTGAAGCTAATTCTACATACTAGCATATAACACAATATATGCAATAATACCGATTGTATGCAATACAGCAATTACATTCAGAGATATATACTCACCAAGGATATTAACACAGATAGGCCAAAAAATACAACATAGTCCATAAAATATTTATAGTAGCCAAATTCTGGAAACAACTCCAAATTACAACAATGGAATAGGTAAGCAAATTAATAATTATTCATGTAATGAGCTAATATACACCTATGAAACTAAATTTATTCCAAATAAACACAACAATATGTATCAATCATAAGCATAATTTTGAGCAAAAGATGCCAGGTAAAATAGATATCATACTGTATAATTCTATTTATACAAATTTCAAAAATAGGTAAAAGCAATCTATATGATGAGAATAGTAGTCACATTTGGGGAATAGAAAGAAGTTAATGATAGGAACAAGTCAAGAGGGTGTGTCTGGATGTGTTAGTACTATTTTATTCATTCACTTGTGTGATGTTATATGAGTATGTTCATTTTTTGGTAATTTATGGAGCTGCATACCTCTGATTTGTGGATGTTTCTCAATGCATATTATTGTTCAATAAAAACTATTTCAAAAGATTTGAAAAGCTTTAGTACTCAAATTAACAAAAGAAGAAAACAATTCATTACACATTTCTATTTTATTATTTTTCCATTATTTTCTAGGATACCTGAAAACTGATTATGCAGACCTTGGCTCTCATGGTGGTATTAAGGGTCTAGTTCATACAAACATCAGTAAACGGGGGATTTATATTAAACTCACACAGCTTAACCCCAACCAAATCCTTTCCATGAAGTCTGCAGTCAAGGGAGTATCAGTAAAATACCAGTCTTATGTTGGCTCTGAGATTCCACCGCAAGATGGTAAAGAGTATGACAATGTTAAATATTGGAACAGCACTTCTGTAAACACACTTTGTCCTCAAGAAGAATATTGACTGCACAAATTTGGGTTTGAGTTTTAATTTTAATTGGATAGCTAATAAGAAGTTTGACTTAGAATTTGACAGAAGTAGCAAATTACCTTTAGGGTAGGGTAGAAAGTAGACAGCCTTCAAAACACAGTCATAGAATACATAAAGGTGAAATAAATTGCAAAGATGAACATTCACTTTTTGGTGAGCACTTAGAAATGCCCTAAAAGATGACACATATCTTACTGATTTTTAAAATATAAAGTATTTTACAGGAAGGCCTTCCTTTCAATACGCAGGCTCTGTAAAATCCAGGGAGTTGACTTTGGTTTAAAAAATCTCAGAATGCTTTTACAGTGGCAGCCAGGCTGTGCTGCCCAGACCTCACACTTCAGGAGGCAAACATTTCCCCACTGCTAGAAGTGTGGTATGCTGATGGATCCCAGCTGAGTCCCTCTCTGGGAATTGTCCATTGCAGAAGAAAACTGCTCTGTTCATGGCTAGACTTCTCCTGGCGTAGCCTGTCCACAGTGATGGGTATCAAAGAAATACTGCAAGAAATTATTAAATAGGCAAGAAAGTTAAATAGGCAAGAAAGACTTTAATTTACAATAATTGCAATAGATGTCCAGACTTGGAATAGAGGAGAGGAATGAAACTCTACTGAAACAAAAGGTGAGGGATTGTGATCAGTATGATTGTGCCATCTGTGTTTGTTAATTGTTTCTTACCAATGTTAGGCTCCTGCCTTCTCACAGAGATGACAGGGAGATAGGGATGCGGTATTTCTGGATGACTATATTTCAAAGGGATAGCTCCAAGATCCTTAAAAAAGACATTCATGGGTTGTGAAACTGACAAGTCCAACTGCAGAGGCCGCAGGAAATCAGCTGAATTTTCTGTTCAACTGGTTATGAGTCCATCTTCTTCCTCTGCCCAGTTATGCTTCCCAATCCCTTCCTCTCTGACAAGTGTAACTCCTGAGAGTGCTCTGAAACAGACTTCTTCAGGCAAGCTGCCTCAAACATAGCTTCCAACGAACCTGCCTGAACACCAATCATCTCCACTGCTTTTACTAGAACAAAATCACTCGTTTTTTTAAAAGTTAGCTGTGTAACACCTTCCCAGAAAATACCATCCTCTATTCTCATAAGCAACTTGAACTGATTTAATTTGCCCTCTTCTACAGTTTTACTGAACCCCTGCACTGGGAACATTATTATTTTTTTTTTCTTTTTGTCCCACTAGCATGAACCATTGAACGAGGTAAAGGAACCATGTTTAATACATCTTTGTATTTTGGTATTTACAATACCTTGATTAGGAATAGGCATACTACAAACATTAATTATTCTTTTCTTTTTTTTTTACAAACATTATTTAAACATATTTTAGGATGAGTCCTGATTCTACTTACTCTCTTCACCATGCAAGTAACTAGATCATTTTGTTTTATTTTTTTTTATTGAAAAAGGTAAAACATGTTTGTCTAAAAAGGGTTTTCATGGGGGTGTCCAACAAGGATCACATCATGTGTGCACATGTGTTAGTGTTTTAACTTGAGCAATAAGAGAGCTTAATTTTAAAATAGCCAAATTTTAAAAGACTATTTAAATTTTCCACACATTTTTTATCTTACAAACCTAAGCTGAATTGTTTTAGCTCCCTTAAACACTCTTCAAACCAAATATTACAGTTATTTTAAAACTAAAGATGAATTTTAATTCATTGGTAAAGGTTAAAGAGTGAGGGCAGTAGGAGTTTCCAGAGACCTTCAGGCTGCAAATATAGAATTTGAATCTTTTAATACCATTCTTTTTACCCCGTTGAGTTCAACTATGAATACAAATGGTTTTGAAATAACCATGGCAAAGATAAAAAGTAAGGGAAATAGATGATTTCTGCATACCTTACAGAAAATACTTAGCAAAGAAGGCTTAACTGTACTAAAATAAAAAGATCTGGCCCATCCAGTAGAAGCATAGCAGGGGTAAGTTGTGTTGATGAGTCAATCAATGGACCATCTAAAAAGACTTTGTGAAGAAGTCTTCGCAGAGATGCTGTGGTGAGGAGAAAAGAGAGATGCTCTGGTGAGGATGTCAGTCTGCATTGTACTACACAGATATAATTTAAATAATATATTCACTTAATTTGAGACTAAATTCTACCAAAGGAACACTTAAGATACTCAAAATAGGTTCATAACTTGGTAAGCTTGGAAATTTGAAACAAATTGCATGGTTTCACTTTAAAAGAATGACAGGGGAGGGGCATCTGAGTGGCTCAGTCAGTTAAGTGACCAATTCTTGATTTTGGCTCAGGTCATGATCTCAAGGATCATGAGATAGAGAGCCCCGTGTTGAGCTCCGCATTGGGCATGGATCCTACTTGAGATTCTCTCTGTCCCTGCTTCCTGCACGCACATGTGAGCATACTCGCTCACTCTCTCTTAAAATAATTAAAAAAGAATTATGGGTGAAAGAATATATTGTATAAAAATTAGAATATTTAACACTATATAATAGTGAAAGCACTTTATATTTAACTAGTAGGATGTAGTTAAACGTATTACTTAGAGGGAAATTTGTAGTCACAATGCAAATTTTAGAAGAGAGACAATGTTGAAGACATAACCTGAGAGCTCCACTTAAAACAATGATAGCAGAACAAGTAAAACAAATATAGATAATATGAGAAAATAAATAGTAAACATAAGCAAAAATGAGTGAAGATTTTTTTTAAATTATCAAAAGGATCAATAAGTTAATGGTTAGTTCTTTCAAAATATACATCTCTGGAAGACTTGCTCAGCAAAAAGAAAAAAATGTTCATAACACACATAAGGACAAAACTGCATCATGAATAATTATATAATGTTTTGGAAAATTTAGATCAAAGGGACAATAACCTAGAAAAACATCTCATCAAACCTGACTCAAGAATAAGTAGAACACTCAAACAGACTACTATGCATTTATAAGCTAACATTGATAAATAAATAATTACCCATCAACACAAAATCAAATAAAAAAACAAGTTTAAAAAATAGGGAAAGACTTGACTTAGCACATGTAAATATTGCATTGATGTGTTCATGCAAATTCTGCAATATTTATATTTGTCCAGAATCAGATTAAGGCAAAAAATCAAACTAAAACTCAAACAAACAAACAAAAAGACTAGAATAAAGAAAGAAAGATAAAAGGAACTATAAGGATCTACACCTATGACAGAAATGACAGAACAAATCATCCAGGAACCGTATACGACTACCTAAGTAGCACTAGAATAACAGACTCTCCCTAATGGAAAAAAAGAAAAGTAGATGATTAGATCTCTCTTAACTCCATATACAAATCAATCTCAGCTTGAATAAAAACTTAAATGTAGAAAGAAAACTATAAAATGTTTAGCCCAAAACATATTTTTATAACCTTGGCATAAGGGATAATTTCTTAAACAGAACATGTAAAGTAAAATGCATAATTGGAAGAATGAATACATTTGGTTACATTAAATCTTTAAAATATTATAAATAAAAGACACCATAAATACAATGGAGAATCAAGCCCCATATTTGGCACATAACCAACAACAGCTTGAACCTAATGTATATAAAGAATAATATGTTTTATATCTTTCTATCTATATGTACACATACATATCAACATAAGAAAGACAAATATCCTAATGGAAATACAGCAAGAATAGGTAATCTACAGAGGAGAAAATATTAATGACAAAGAGACAAAAGGAAGAAAAGCATGGATTCTCACTAGCAATTGGAAAAACCTCAATTTTTATTTTTTATTTTTTTAAGAGAAACCACTCAGTATACCATTTTATTCTCTCTCTCTCTTTTTTTTATGATAGTCACACAGAGAGAGAGAGAGAGAGAGAGAGGCAGAGACATAGGCAGAGGGAGAAGCAGGCTCCATGCACCGGGAGCCTGACGTGGGATTCGATCCTGGGTCTTCAGGATCGCGCCCTGGGCCAAAGGCAGGCGCCAAACCGCTGCACCACCCAGGGATCCCAAAAATCTCAATTTTTAAAGAAATTATATTTCATATCTCACTTCTTTGCAGAAAATAATGTGTTAATATTTTTAATACATTGTTTCAGCCAGGATACAGAGAAATGAGAACCTATACTTTTGTTGGAAAAGAAAATGGTTATAAACCACTTTAGAGCTATGGGAAATGGCTGATAACTTGTAGCATCATAGTCTCTCAATGAGTAGTCTGCATGTTGATGTCTATTATGGAGAACCACTCACATCTATGCAAAAGAAAAGAAGGTTTCATTGAAGCCATGATCGTAATATTCAAAGTGGAATAAACTATTTCTCAGTATGGGAATAAATTAATATATCATGATTTATTCATAGAATCATATTCTATATAGCAGTTAAGATGATTTATATTCAAATGTAGCAATATGGGTATATCTCAAAATCATAGAAGAGTGAATAAAACAGTATGATCCCATTTGTGGAAATTTTTTTTTAATATTTTTATTTATTTATTCATGATCGACAGAGAGGGAGGGAGAGTGAGAGAGAGGCAGAGACACAGGCAGAGGGAGAAGCAGGCTCCATGCACCGGAGCCCGACGTGGGACTCGATCCCGGGTCTCTAGGATCGCGCCCCGGGCCAAAGGCAGGCGCCAAACCGCTGCACCACCCAGGGATCCCCCCATTTGTGGAAATTTTAAAGCAAAAAAAATACAACCACAAATATATTTATGGCTTTTCTTCTATTGGATTCTCTGAGAGCCCACTCTGAGATGGAGAGTTGTGTGCAGGAGATTTAGAGAACTGAGAAATGCAGAATTGGGCAGAGTGAGAAGCCAGGTTGCAATATGGTTGTAACTGAGGACTCAGACCATCCAACAGGGAGTTTTGGAGCTAGGGTGGTTCCTCACAGTTATTCCACACAGAGGCAAGGGAGCTGAATATGTATTTGCATCATCTAACCTTTGGCCATTTCAGGGATAGGCCGTGCTTCAACCCAGCCTGGAACATAGCGGTGAGCCAGCAGCGCTGATGTCAGCAGTTGAGGGATGGCTGCATGGGACCTGAATGGATCACCACCATTTGTAACTGTGTGATAAAAGTACTGTGCATACATATGGAGGGGAATGATGTGCGTGGACTTCAGGATAGTGGTTTTCTATGGAGAGAGAGGCCCAGGATGGGGAAGGATGAGAGATAAGGCTTTTGGTGGGTCTGCAATATTTTATTAATTAAAAAAAAAAAAAGATATTGAAGCAAATACAAAAACTTTACCTTACTGGTGTGCCTCTTCCCATTACATCACTTCAATTTTTTTATATGCTTGAAATGTTTCACCTTTAAAAATCTAGTCATATTGCAGTGATAAAATGACATTCAAAAAGTGGGCCAAAAAAAACCTGTCTAAAAATAGAGGGAAAAAGAAGTGTCTATTTTAATTAAGGAGTCAGAGGTTTGGGTCACAATGTGAAGACTGTTTTCAAATCACAATTGAGATTTTACAGTGGGCCAGATACCTTAAAAAGTTATTTAGATTACATGCATACCCTAAAATTTGTTTTTACTTAAAAGGTTTATATACCTAGTTATTTATCAATCTTTATAGTTGCTACCATGGCCTTTCCTCTGAGTGTATATCAATTGATTGTGGCTCCATATAATGTTTTGTCCTGGTTTTGATTCTGCCTTGCTATGGATTGAATTGTGCACCTCAAAATTCATATGTTGAAGCCCTAACTGCAGATGTGATGGTATTTGGAGGTGGAGCCTTTTGGAGGTGATTAGATCTGTGGCCTTATAATAAGAGAAATCAGAACTCTCTCTCTCTACCATATGAAGACGCAGGCATAAGGTGACCATCTGCAAGAGGTCATCAGAAGCAAAACAAAACAAAACAAAACAAAACAAAACAAAACAAACAAAAAATCATGCCTGATCTCAAACTTTCAGCTTCTGGAACTGTGAAGAAATAAATGTCTATTGTTATTTAAGTCACCCAGGATGTAGTATTGTGCATGGCAATCTGAGCTGAGACATACCAGAAGCATGCAGAGAACCTATTCTGAATATATGTGGTTTATTAGGAAGGAAACATTAATAGAGAAAGTAGAGACAAGAGATAGGGAATGCAAAGCCATCAGAACAATGTTAGTTATAAGGCACAGCACAGCTGTGGATCAGCAGAACTGGAACCCACTGTGGAAATCTAGAGGCCAGTATGGAACATGCCCTTGAGAGATATTCCACCCATGGGGCTATGGACCCAGGTATTTACCCATCCATTTCTGTCAATCATTTGTTGATGGCTGCTCCCAGTGGATGTTCATTCTAAGGAATCTCTGGCCTCCCATTCTGGTGGCAAAGAGGATTCTGGAAGCAGAAGAAATGCTACATTGGAAAGTTGTCTGGAGTGCATGGAGATGGCAAGGGCCAAGGATTGTGTGTAGAGAACCAAGGGATTTTGCAGTATTTCTTCTATCCAGCCATGTCTCTACTTGATCAATGGTTTGTTTTCTTTAAAAGAAGCAAAAGCTTAGAGAAATTCTGCTATCTTAAAGCTATTTCACCCACAGATAATTTACTCTTTATTCATAAAAGCTTATCTTTTATTAGGCTTTCCAAATAATTTAACACTGTTTTTGCATGATATTGCACACTACTTAATAATTAAATTACATAATTGCAACAACAAGCACACTTAGCGTCAACAAGTTTGGAAATAAAAGCTCTTGGCTTTTGGTAGGGTTACATCTCAAGTGCTGGCATGAGAAATACATGGGCAGATTGCCTAGGAACATTCAGCGTGCAGTGGGCATCAACTAGTGCAAATTCCAGAGGGAGTGATATTGAGCAGACCGATGAGTCTGTTGAGTAGAGGTAAGTATAAATAACTCCTAATCTATAGGAATAGCGGCTATGTGGGAAAGAAATTGTACGTTTGCTCCAGGGATAGAAATTCTCGATAGAGTTGTGGAAGTACAGTAACTTTGCTCAGTTGGGGTACATTTTCTCACAATCGCATTTCCCACCAAGATGGAAAGCATGGGCTAGAGAAAGTGTAACTTATTCTAATTAGAGTATGCAAACAAATGTCTTTTGAGGGTTCATTCAATTTCACTATCATTTTTACTCTGGGTTAACTGATCTCTTTGGATTTGTTACTCTCTTCGAATCTGATTGAAAAGAAAAAGTCGCTGTTCTTACTTGCCCTTAAAGCGTCATTCAGCTCCACTGAGCTTTGTTAGGGAACTATATTTATACTTTGTGCTTCTTAGGTAAACGTTGGGCAAAATCAAGTGTTTGTGTTAGCTCAGGTGTTTTAACACAGTGAATCGTTCTACTTTCCTGCCAAAGTTTAAAGCCTTAAAAATCATCACATATTTCTGGGCAGAAGCTTTGTATAGGTTCCAAAAGAAGGTAGCTTGAGTTGTTTTCAAAGACAGAATGTTGATTTCTGCCCTCTGAGTACCTGTGATGAATTCTACCTTCAAGGAGGAAATGGCTGAGATAACTAAAGAAAGTGTCATCGTTTTCTTTTGTTAAGAACACGTTTGTAAATCATCCTTTAAAATGCATGGTGGGCATTAAACAACTTCTGGTGCATTGCTGGGACTACCAGATCAGTTTTTATGCTGAGTTTGGTCTTCTAGGGATCCCATAGCCTGGCCCTTATGTCTTCCCAGCAATATTCCTCTTGCAGCTTCCTCTTCTAAAAAACTACTGCTATTTGGCACCTCACACAAGGGAGCCCACACTACTCCCTCAGCTGCCAAATCCTTCTCATCCTGTTTTTCTGATGCACTCTGAAGCTTCGTTATTATGTTTCTGCACCCCCTCCTGGCCATTCTTGAGCAGAGATCACCTCCCCTTAAGGTCCCCAGGGGATTATTTGTAGTCCTCCACCTTTCCACTTCTCTGAAGAACTAATGTGCAATGGCATGAATCATGGTGAGAGAGATTTAATGCCACAGGAAGTGGAAATTCACATAGCCGGCCTCCAAATCTTATCAGGGCTCCAGGATCTCAGAGACGCTTGAATGATTCATGAACAAAAAGTGGCTGGTGAATGAATTTTTGAGAAAGCCATCACACATACCCAAGACTTATCTCACTAGCTCACTCCCCTCCACACGGGGGTTAGACGAGAGAATTTTAGTAGTTTAATAGTTTAACAGAGAGTAAACCATCTGTAGCTGTGCCCATTCTGGCACTGTTCCAGAATGTAGAGAAAGATTGTCCTAATTTTAATAGCATCTTCCTTCAATCTTACAGTCTTTCCCCTCTGAGGAAAAAGAAAATACTTTTTTAGAAACAACTTCCTGACATATAAATGGCTAACAGATACATGAAAAATGATCAACATCACTCATCACAGGGAAATGCAAATCAAAACTACAATGAGATACCATCTCGCACCTATCAGAATGGCTAAAATTAACATCAGGAAACAACCAATGTTGTCAAGGATGTAGAAAAAGGAGAACCCTCTTATGTTGTTGGTGGGAATGCTAGCTGGTACAGCCACTCTGAAAAATAGTATGGAGGTTCCTCAAAAAGTTAAAAATAGACCTATTCCATGACCCAACAATTGCACTGCTAGATATTTATCCAAAGGATACAAACATAGTGATTTGAAGGGGCACGTGCACCCCAATGTTTATAGCAGCAATGTCTACAACAGTCAAAATATGGAAAGAGCCCAGATGTCTATCAACAGATGAATGGATAAAGAAGATGTGTGTATATATATATATACACACACACACATATATACACATATATAGATATATATACACTGTATATATATATATATACACACATACACAATGGAATATTACTCAGCCATTTAAAGAAAAAAATGAAGTCTTGCCATTTGCAATGATGTGGATGGAACTGGAGGGTATTATGCTAAGCAGAATAAATCAGTCAGAGAAAGACATATGCCATATAATTTCACTCAGATGTGGAATTTAAGAAACAAAATTGATGAACATAGGAGAAGGAAAGGGAAAATAAAATAATATAAACAGAGACAAAGGCAAACCATAAGAGACTCTTAACTATATAGAACAAACTGAGGGTCAATGTAAGGTGGTAGGGGGGTAAGGAGTGACTGGGTGATGTGCATTAAGAAGAGCACTTGCTGTAATGCTGACTGGGTATCATATGCAAGTGATGAATCACTAAATTCTACCCCTGAAACTAATACTACACTATATGTTAACTAACTTGAATTTAAATAAAATCTTTAAAGAAAAAAAAAGGCAGAATAATATCTTTTTCACCATTCAAAACCTCCAAGAATTTATCACCAGAAGACTACAAAACAATTAAAGAAAGTCTTCAGGCAGAACAAAATGTTACCAGATGGAAAAATGGATCTATTCAAGGGAATAAAGAACACAGGAAATGGTAAATGCATGGATAAGTGCATAAGGTATTCTTAATTATTTAAATATCTTTGAAATAGTTAAATATTTAAATATCTTTATTTTATAAATAATAATGTATGTGCTGTTTATAACATAGGTATGACAACAATAACACACAGGAAAGCAGAGGAGAAATAAAGAATACTACTGTAAAAATACAATATAATAAAAATATAATAATAATAATAATAATAATAATAATAATTTATTTATTACACTTAAGATTGCACTGGGTCAGGAACTTCTCTACCCCCAACTTCATTTCCCTCTCCCATTTTGGTTTTTAGTTTCCTCTTTTTCTTCTTTTCTTTCAAGGAAACAAAAAAGGAAGAATATAACTTCTAAAGTAGGTACCCTTGGGGATTCAAATTCAGATGCCAACTTTTTCAGAGACTAAGAATGAGAAACAACCAGGGCAACTTAGCTCATTTGGTTAAAGATATGGTACTTGGGAGGCAAGAGAGTCTATGTGGCTCATGCACACATCTCTCTGGTTCCTTCCTTCCATTTCAGCGTTCTGTGCTCTGAGTTATCCTTTGAGCAGAAGGAATCCAAAAGGACGAGGAGTGGAGGCTCATTGAGTAACAAGAGCACTCCAAAGGTGCAAAGCTCATTGACAATGTCAAGAAACTTCATCATATAAAATACAGGAAGGCGCAGAATGGTTAGGGACATCCAACATATTCAGTGACATGCACAATTTGTTGAACTTGAAATATTTAATTTTTAGACAGTTTTACAAAGGTGTTACCTGATCTGAAATGATAGATGGTATGATTTATACCTGTCTTTCAACTCTCCTAAATCAGTAAGTCTTGCAAGAAAGTAATGTGCATGAATTCATTAAATATTAGTATGTTTTATATTGAGAGAATTTTTTTATATTGAGAGAATTTATAATAAATGTAGTAAGTTACAGTGAAAGCCCAAAAGACTCTATAATTTTAGAAGCCACTATTTTGGGACTGTCAAATCTTAAAATATAAGGAAATGAATTTGTGTTAGGCATTTAGACTCCCTTTCTTTCAAAACATCTTCCAATAGCTATTGATTTACCCCCAATATCCTAACTTTTTGATATTTAAAATGTTCTGCAAAGATAATTACTACGTAGGATGATCTCCTTTGAGAATTGCAATGTACTAAAACACACAAATATTATAATGCATGTAATACTTGCCTTCTGGTGATGAAAGAAAACAAAGGCATTTTAGATTTGTAGTAAACCTTCTGATAGTCACTTAACCCATTTTTCTTCCAGCTGTTTGAACTTAGAGAAAATACTTCAATAAATTTAGGTTTAAATATCTAAATATGGAGAACATAATAACATCTGCCCTGAAGGGCTCTTATAAGAGTCAAATGACTTAATCCATACAAAGCCCTTAGCACAGAAACAGGTAGTAAATATGGGTAAAGATTATTTATTGTTATTATTCCACATCCACTCATTCATTCAACTTATTATTCATTAATTCAATTTCCTGAGTTCAGCGAAAACATAAAAGAATAGTAAAATAACTATTTGCTTCCATGGAGTCCCAATTCAGTATGGGAGACAGCTGCGTTTAAAGCCAATCCCAGTAGTGTCAACCAATCCCAGTGGTTGTATGGGTCAAGTGCCATGAAGCATTTATTTCACCTGCCACATGAGGAAGAAGGCTTGCCTAAGGAAACTCATTGAAGCTAGATCTTGGAGGGATGAATGGATTAGGGGATGAATAAAAAGGATGACAGACGAAAGCAGGCATGGAGAGGTGAACTATTTTGAAATTATAAATAGTCTTCTGTAGTTTGAATGTAGGATGCATTGGATGTACCTGCAGGTCAGGTACAGACACTACGCCACCCTTCATCTTGTGTGGTATTTTAAGACTGTACCAATTAATCCCATAGAAAATGAGGAACCTAGAGAACAATGAGGGGTTTTGAAAAAGGGGGATTCAACATCTACATAAGTGTATGTAGGAGAGTGATTTCTGGCTTTATTAGGA
Organism: Canis lupus familiaris; assembly: GCF_011100685.1. NCBI lineage: Eukaryota > Metazoa > Chordata > Mammalia > Carnivora > Canidae > Canis > Canis lupus. The sequence continues at coordinate 68,207,234 of NC_049224.1, read as the reverse complement.
AGAATAAATTTGAAAGATAACAAGTGGAGACAGTGAGACTGAACACTCCTGATAAAATTATTTTGGAGAGAAGTTAGAAAGAGGTGGAGATGCAGATAATGGGATGGTGAGAGGGACCTCATGGAGAATAATAGAGTTACCATTAATTCAGGTGAATTTTGATATGAAGAGAAAGAGCAAAGGGAGTTATACAGTATGATGAAGAGCTTGAAGTTCAGCTGGGTTAAATGATTTTTCCAAGGTCAAATGTCTTATAAGAATTATAACTTACTCCTCTTAAGCTTTCTTACTCTCGAAACTACAAGGTCCTTCCCCCACAGTGTCTGCTGCTTCTCTTTGGGCCATGAGGATCACATGTGAAATCAAACCCAATTATGTAAATTTGCCCTCCTTGCCCTCCTCCTATATTCCTAGGATATATTGTTAGTGTTTAAAATAAAGCTGGTCTCATTCTACTTCTGGTTTACAGCACATACCACAAAGGAAACAAGAGCAGTGGTAAGCTCTGCTCTTCTCAGCTCCACTATGTCATGCACATTTAATTAGGAGCCAAAATAGAAATGCATATTTAGCTCCTTATTCAGCAAGAACTGGAAAGCCACCAGATTATAGGCACAGCCGAATACAACGATTGACGTTTTGACAAAGCCTCCTTTCAGAAATGAACACTCAAGAATGATGAGTCAGGCAAATTACCCGTTAATTGCTGACCAGTTTTTAACTGGGTCAGCCCCAAATAAGGACGTAAATTGAACTGGATGTAACAAATGCTTGTTACTTGGTTTGGTTCGGATGGACTCCGCAGAATTGGGGTTAGATGACAAGAAACATTTTGGGCTAGATCGTGACGCAAGTTTAATGACTCAAGTTATTCAAGGAAGAAACATTTGTAACATAAGGCATTATTCTAGGAAAATTAAATATTTCTCTCACTATGTGTACATTAGTTTTCTATCTGTCTATAAAATTTACCACTAACTTTGCAGCTTAAAACAACATAAATATATTATTTCATGGTTTCCATAGTTAAGATTGCAGCTAATACATGTGCAGAGCATGTCCTCTGCTCAGTGTCTCAATAGGCTGAAATCAGAGTATTGGCTGAGGGTCTTCCAAGTTCAATGACTGTTGGTAAAATTCAGTTCCTTTTGACTACATAACTTAGGCCCTTGGCTTCCAGAAGCCAATTGCTATTCCCTGTCAAGTAGTCCTCTTCATAATATGATAGTCTTAATCTTTAAAACCAAAAAGTAAGAATCTATGCTGCTTCAAATATAAATTTTCCCCCCTCTGACTGCTTGATCGTTCTTTACAGGGCTCATCTTCTTAGGTCAGGCTAACCCAGGATATCAGTCCTTTTGATTAAATTAGAATCAACTGTTTACCAGCCTTAATGTCACCTGCAAAGCATCCTTACCGTTCCCATATGAGGTAACTAATCATTGGAGGGACATTAATCATATTTCTGGTCCTTTCCACTCTCAAAAAAATACTCAAAACTTATGCCAGAGGAAAGAAATCTTGCAGTTCATTCAGAAGCCTGCCTGCCACAATAGATTTGTCAGTATCTCCAAAAGGTCCTAAACTAATGATGAATAGATGCAGATGTGGACTAGTCGAAAGAAGCAGGATATGGATTCTAATTCTTACCATGGTACCAACAATATAAATTCTCAAGTTCTTCTCCTAAGAAATGAAGTTATTAACAATAAAAATGTCTTAGTGTCATAGGATTTAATGATTATATTTAAAAAAAAAGAAGAAAGAAAATTCTTGGCATACAGTGAATGCTCAAAAGAGTTGGTGAATAAATTACCCTCTTGTAATCTCTGGCTGAAATCTCATTCAGGAAAACAGAAATGAGATATTTGAAGAGTACAGGAATAGAAGATCAATTGAAATATAGCCTTAATGCAACAATAAGTATGAAACTAAAAATAGCTAATACTTATTGAGAATTCACTATATGAAAAAAAGAGAATTCACTATATGGTAAGAGGAGTAACTATTATTACATGATTATATAAACATATATTATTTTTAATTTACTTGAGAGCCTATATTACTATAGTTACTGGTCAAATATGGAAACTGAGAAAGTAAATGGTAGAGAGAAGACTCAAACTGACACATTTGGCTTCAAAGTCCACAGTCTTTTCACTATAACAATCTTTGAATTAGGATTAGTCAGGATGTCTTAAGTGGCACAGAGTTTGGCAAATCTGAAGTGAATATTCAGAGACCCAGAAACATAGGCAAAAAGTCATCATCTTCAGTAGCTTGCCAAAGTTAGCCTATTTTGAGTTGTCTTTTTTCTTTTAAAGATTTTATTTATTTATTCATGACAGGCATAGAGAGAGAGGGGCAGACACAGGCAGAGGGAGAAGCAGGCTCCATGCTGGGAGCCTGAGGTGGGACTCGATCCTGGGGCTCCAGGATCACGCCCTGGGCCAAAGGCAGGCACTAAACCGCTGAGCCATCCAGGGATCCCCTATTTTGAGTTTTCTTACCTTGAGAAAGTAAAGGCAAGAGAAAAGCTCTATTAATGTGGCTCTATACCCTACACATATCCACAGAAGAAGCTAGTCACAGAAGATAGTTTTCCCACAGAGTGTATAGGCAATGGACTAGTTATCTACTGCTTTGCAATGAATTAACACAAACAGTGACTTAACACATGTTTATTATCTCACAGTTTCTATGGGTCAGGAAAATGGACATGGATTAGCTGGGTCTTCTGTTTAGAAGTCTTTCACAAGACTGTAATTAAGATGGTGCTCAGGGATAGGATTTCATCTGAAGGCATGAATGGGGAAGGATCTGCTTCCAAACTTGCATAATTTGGGGGAGTATTCATTTCTTCATGGGCTATAAGACTAAGGAAAGTTTCTCATGGGCTCCTGGGATGAAAGATCAAGTTCATGGGATACCCGGGTGGCTCAGCGGTTGAGCATCTGTCTTTGGCTCAGGGCATGATCCTGGGGTCCTGGGATCAAGTCCCACATCAGGCTCTCTGCAAGGAGCCTTCTTCCCCCTCTGCCTATGTCTTTGTGCTCTCTCTGTGTCTCTTATGAATAAATAAATAAAATCTAAAAAAAAAATAAACTTATTCGTTGACTGTTGGCTGGAAACCACCATCAGTTCTTTTCCTCACAGACCAATTGCATCCCAATGTAGAAAAGTCTGACCTTATAAGAATTCACAATAAGAGAGAATTCAGATGACTCCAGGAATTGCTCCCTCTAATACAATTTATCTTGGCAAACTTTGATTCCTAATTAGTACAGGAAAACAAACAAACAAACAAACACACAAACACATGCTTTTGGAGACAAAAAAGATCTTTTGATATTCACTAATCACATCACCTTGGGGGAGACTTACTCATCCTTTCTTTGTTCCATTCTCTGTAAGGTGGGACAAACGAAAATTGTATTGGAAGACATTGAGGGATACAATATGTTTAACTTCCAGTATAAAAGCTCAAGAACTGATGAGTATTGGTTATTATTGTTGTTATTTAAGATTCAGCTCAATACAATGATTTTGGGGTCTACTTTGACCACTGCAGATAATTTGCTGCTTTCACAAATTTCTATTATAGCACAGATTAAAGGATATTTATCTACCTCTTTTATGAAATTATTACCAGTAAACTTGAGAAATGTCAGCTCCCCCCCCCCGACATCCCAATAAGCAGCTTGAAACAAACTATAGATATTTAATAACTTTATTTAATTTTGATTTCGATGAGAAGAGGGATTTAGAACCAGGTAATCACTGGATCTCCTATAACGTTTGATTTGAAATATTAAAATATAAAAATAAATCTTCTTTGTGGTCATTAAGAGCATTAAGGGGTGATCATTTAAAGCCTCTCCAGATAAGATTTTGTCTTTCTTGAAGATTTTTGCTCAGTTTTCCCTGAAGTGGAGACTTATTTCTTGCACCTTGCAAAACAGGCTTTAGAGAAAGCCCTGCTCATGAAAATGGCAAGAGCTGATATTTATGTTCCTCTATGGATAATTTCCCCAACTGTCTTACTGCATTTTCCAAATTATGGGTATTTTAGGAAAATCTTTTGATTTGATCTTTTTCTAGGCCATGTCCATCAGTTCTTTACCAAATTTATTAATTCCTGAAAATGTTTTCCATGTTCTGGACTGAGAACAACTTATTTTCTCCCTATTCCTGTGAGAACACATTATAGATTCAATATGCAATTTAAGTTTAAAGCACTCAGCATTAAGTGCTCCTTGCTAATTTTATTCTAGACAGTAGCAAATTGCAAGGCCCCATGCAGACCCTTATAGATACAAAATGCATTTTGTGGTAATAGATGGCATTTCTTTTAAAAACAAGTATTGAAAATGCAATTGCGATAGTAATATATTGAAATAAAAATTCCATCCATTTCCCCATTTTAAGGTGTTTTGGGTAAAAATCTCTACCATGTGGCTAAAAGGCAAGATGCTAATTTTTACTGAATAAATAGGTCATGATGCATGAATAGAGATTCACACGTTTTGAAATCTATCATTGCATCACACGCTATCCACCTCTAAGTAGTAGACTACTGAAACCCAATGAGAAAAAAGTCTATATATACAACATATTAATCAAATCACCACTTGTTTCTACTGTTGTGGTCTTTTCTAACTTGTTTCTAAATGTGAAATATCCTTGGGCACCTGGGTGGCTCAGTTGGTAAAGCGTCTGACTGGCTCAGGTCGTGATCTTAGGGTCCTGGGATGAAGCCCAGTGTCTGATTCCCTGGGGAGTCTGCTTCTCCCTCTCCTTCTACCCCCCTCTCCCCACTCATGAGCTCGCTCTGTCTCTCTCAAATAAGTAAAATAAAAATCTTTTTAAAAATGTGAAATATCTTCTGCTCTTCTGCTGTGTATCCTGTACTCTGACTTCAGTCTTCCTTCTCAAACAAAACAAGAACAAAAAAATTACATTTTCCTTCTTGGAAAACAAGAACATCTACAATGGAACATAACTGGATAACCACACATAATCTCTTGACTTGCAGATTCCTTCACATATAAGCATTCAGTATTTCCAGCACTATTAAGCTCATTAAAAACTAAAACAACAACAACAAAAAAGATGTTGGTATTTCTTCAAGTACTTGCTTGGTTTTCTTTACATACTGGATTTGATATTTGGTTGTTCTTAAAACTTCTGATTTCCCCTTCCCTTTCAAATGAAAACAGAAATACCAATGATATAATGATCACTTCCTTAACTCAAGCCCCGTAAAAATTCCTCTGCGGGTATATCTATTTGGCAAATCAAATGATATTCTAAATGTTTTAATCAAAAGTGCAAAGAATTACAATTATGATAAGCTGTAAATAATTACATGTTGAAATGATTGTGTCACTTTAAAAAATTTGTCGAGTCAAATAAAAATTCTGTAGATTTTAATACTCACCATCATAAATTTTGCAAATACACAAAAGCATCAACTTCCTGTAATTGGGTCATAGGTGATTGGGACCAACCGATTGTGAACAACCAAGAAGATTAGACATCTCTGAAAATCTGCTTGAAAGCATCAGAAAGGAAACCAGGGCGTGAATATTTATGAGAAAAAGCAAACTTAAATGTGAAACTGGCTTTCTACAGCCTCTTGCCCCCTAATGGCAACAGATGAATTCCATAAAAAGCAGCTGAAATATTGAGAAGCCAGGCAGGAATTTTGACAGCCTCATAGAGCCACAGAGGAAGTAGAGAGAGGCTGGGATACTTTGAGCTCTAGTTTTTGGATCCAAAGAGGCTACACCCCAGTACAAACTGAGAAGCTCACAGCAGCTCACACAGAAGTGAAGCCCAACTGTGATTCGTGCCGTCTCTAAATTAGATTATGTTAATACTGGACTTCCTAAGTCAGCCAGCAGTCAGCTGCCATAAAAAAGGCAAACTGTCCCTGGAGGAAGGTAGCCACATGCCAGGCCTCAGACTATCTCTAAAATATCTGTGTACAGATACAGCCTTTAAGAACAGTTATATGAAGAGAGGGGGGAAAAACATGGAAAAATAAGAAAATCAAAAGACCATATATACTTATAAGATATTCTGACAAGTTAAATCACAAACTTGAAGAATTAGTTCCCAAACAGATTAGATGAGGATTAGAAACAAATTAGATAGAGTTGAAAGATAAATATATAGCAGAGGGTGGAAGACAAGTCAAAAGAAAATATTTAGACTAATTATAGAGACAAATAAATACAGGAAAGATCATAAAAGATACATAGAATGGGAGGCAGGGGGTTTCTAAAGCATGTGATATGATCTTCCAGAAGGAAGACCAACATAGAATGGGAAGAAGCAGTATTAGGCAATTTCTGCTCTGAATTTTCTAAAATTGATGAACTATATCAAGATTATCTTAGATTCATGAGGCAGTAGCAAAATAGCTGAGCAGAATATTGAAACAAAATAAAGACAACATGAACAAGAAATCCCCACTTAGCCGTATCATAATGAAATTGCTTAAAAAGAAAAAAGGAACAAAATTACCTCGAAAGGAACAAAATTATGACCGGCAACCAATCTTCAGAGATAAAGCAGAGAACAGTGGAATGTTATATATGAGTTGCTGGTAAATAGCCACTAACCTGGATGTCTATATTCAGGAACAACATCTTAAAAGTAAGTAAATAAAGATGAAATGAAAATATTTTCAGGCTAATAGGCAATAAAGGAGTTGGTTGCCATCAGGCCTAAACTGAAAAAAAATAAAAAATTAAAAAATAAATAAATAAAAAGAAAGAAAAGAAAAGAAAGAAATGCCAAAGGATTCAGAGTCAAAATGACCTGAATGAGAAGGAGACTCAGGAAAGTCCTGAGAACAAGGAAAGGATATATGTGGGAACATCTAAATTAATAGGGACCTCACAGTAAATTAATAATGATGATAAAAGCAATTGTGATCTTCTAAATCTCTCAGTAGAATTAAAACGCAGATGCACATATAATTCAGGGGATTCTTGAAATTAAAGTATTCTACGTTTCTTATATTTCTTGCAATGTGTTATTTTTATGAAACTTTAATAAGTCAAAGATGCATGAAGTAATTTTTTAGGTAATTACTAAAGGAAAATGGAAAACACACTAATACATTTAGGAAAGAAGCGAAACAACAAAATCATTGAATCTAAAAATAGACATATTTAAATAGAGAAATACAAGCTTGTGGAACATCTAGAAAACAAATGCAGTTTTAACTCAAACACCTCTTACAGACACTAAAGTAAGTGAATTAAGTGTAAAGCAAATTACTTAATTCTAATTCCCCCCATACATACCTACAGCTTAGAAGAACAACAATAGGAATATAGACAGCTTGAATCAAATGCAATGCATGTACCTTGCTAGATCACAAAAGAAGACTTTATAAAGTATTTTTTTCAGACAATTGGAAAAAAATTAATGTGGAATATATATCAGATAATTTGAAAAACTATTTTTGTGACATGTGGCTCATGGCACTCAGGTTATGTAAGAAAAAGCTGTGCTTTTTAAAGATATGTCCTGAGTCTAGAGGATAAAACATGAGATCTGAATTTTAGCTTTTTAAGTACAAAAAGAGGAAAAAGAATAAATTAGAAAAATATTTCAAAACCTTGATAATTATTGATCAGGGTAATGCAAGTGGTAAAATTTATTAAACTGGTATTTTATTATTGCTTATGCTTAAACTTTCCCTGTTAATTTTTTAAAAGGTACACCCAAATAAAAGCATGAAAAAAAAAAAAGAAAAAAGCGAACATAGGGCAGGTGCCCAAATACCCTTCCAGTTATTATATATATATATAGTATATATGTATTATATACGTATATACATATATGGCTATATACATATATCTAATAAGCTTTCTAAGAAGGATCTGTGAATGTAAAAAATTAGTAAAATGCTTATAGCATTTTATGTTATGTTATTATGTTATGTTATTATAGCATAACTCAGTAACTTCTCAGATTCTTACTGAAGTAACTTCTCAAGGATGTGCCTAAGGGAAAAGGCAACTGAATCTAAAAGGAAAGACAAAATTTAAAAAGAATGAATAACCACATAACTTGGTAAATTCAAGAAGTTAAAAATAGAAAAGCATTAAAAAGAATAAAAATGAAGACTAACAAGGGCAAGAAAGTATAAAAAGGTATGAAATGAAAAACAGAATGGAAAGTAATTAAGTAGCAATCAAAATTGTTCATTATTAAATAGCAAGGCCCAAACTGTTTATTAAATATTTGAACTGGTGAAACAAGTACAAAGTATATACCAGGTTTATGTATTAAAAAGAATATCTCTCGTTCATTCCTATTTTCTGGGAGTCCACAAGCAAATACAGGCTTAATGTGTTATTTGCATAAATGGTAGTAGCATTCTTCCTCTGTCTGGTCTTTCTTTCTTTCTTTCGGGAGGGAGGGAGGAGGGCGGGGGGAGGGAGGTAGGAGGGAGGGGAAGGAGGAGGAAGGACGGAAGGAACAGGAAGAAGGACGGAAACGGAGGCTTCCGGCGGGAGGTTTCTTTCTTATTTGAGTCTTTATTTCGTGTCTTGCTTGTCTTTCTTCGTATCTTTCTTTCTTTTCTTCTTTCTTTTCCTTCCTTCCTTCCTTCCTTCCTTCCTTCCTTCCTTCCTTCCTTCCTTCCTTCCTTCCTTCTTTCCTTCCTGCCTTCCTTCCTTTCTTTTTTTTAAAGATTTACTTATCCATTTTAGAAAGAGAGAGAGAGAGAGAGCAGGAGCAGGGGGAGGATCAGAGAGAGAGAAAGAGAATCTCAAGCCAATTCCCCACTGACGGTGGAGCCCCACATGAAGCTCGATCTCAGGACCCTGAGATGACCCCAAGAGAGAAATCAAGAGTCAGACGCTTAACTGACTTAGCTATCCAGGTGCCCTGGACTCTTGTTTTTTTTTTTTTTTTTTTTTTTTTTTTTTTTTTACTTATTAAAAATTAAAATTACAGAGATTTGTCTTACTTAAACTTAAAAAAAAGGTTTCCACCTTATTTTAAAGCTGTATTATATTGCATCACATTTGTGTGCCATATTTTATTTCACTAGCTCCTAGTTGAGGAAAAATAATTTTGTTTCTCCATCCATCTAGTTGCTCTTTTAGGTATGTAGATATCTACAGGGTATATTCCTGGCATACAACTGTTCAGAGGATAGGTATCAACATTTAACATTTTGATTAGTTTTTCTAGAGCAATTTTCACTGTTTACTGGGTGTATCAACATGCTCATTAACACTGTATTTCTATCCACTCTCAACACCATTAATGACAGACATTTCAATATTACCAACCTGATTGTGAAAATTACACCAGCAGTGTTCTCTTCATGAGTCAGGATGAAAATGTTTTCACATGTTTAGAAACCATTTGTGTTTTTCTGGGCACTGTTTGTATTTTTGTGCCCATTTTTTTCTACTGGGTATTGGTCTTGTCTTATTTCCTTGTGACTGCTTATTACATATTAAAGAAATTGGTCTGTACTTCAACTCAACTATGCAGACATGACTGTATTTCTTTTCTTTCTCAGTTTGTCATTTGAGTTTTAATATTTTATGTTTTTATGTGATGTATAATTTTCTGTTTTATTATGTATAGTTTAATTTATAGCTTTTTATTCTTACAACTTTTTAGGATTTTTGTTATTTTTTTACAATTCAAACACTTTTTAAATCTAATACTCTTTAGAACATTTATGGTTTCTTTTAAAATCTAATTTAAATCTTTTTTGTTAGGTGTGAGGTAAAGAATCCAATTTAAAAACTTTTCAGATGGCTACCCAGTTGTCTTAACAACAAGTTTTGGATAATCTATCCTTTCACCACTGATTTGAAATGACACTAATCTTATATACTAAATTTTCATAAGTATTAGATCTGTGCCTGGACTTTTTCTATCATTTCATTCATCTGTGTCTATTCATGTGATGGCAATCCACTATTATCTCTGTAGCTCTATTTTTATCTTTTGTTAAGATTTATTTATTTATTTGAGTGAGAGAGAGAGAGAGAGAGAGACAGAGAGAGAACACAGAGACAAGCAGAAAGAAGAGAGGAGCAGGCTCTGCTAAGCTAAACATGGAGCCTGGTGCAGGGCTGGGTCTCACTACCCTGAGGTCATGACCTGAGCTGAAATCAAGAGTGGAACGCTTAACCAAATAAGCCACCCAGGCACCCCTCTGTAGCTTTATGACAAATCGTAATTAGTAGATACTCCCTCATTATTTTTTAAATATTTTTCCTTACTATTGATAGTTGCTTAATTTTTCCATTTGAACTTAGGAAGAGATTTATTTCATCTGTACAAAATCTTGATAGTATTCCTATCAGGGCACAAAAAATGCATAATTTTTTAATGAGAATTGAAGTCTTTAAGATGCTGTGTTCTTATATTCAAAAACAGTTTTGCCTTTCTATTCTGCTGAAATATTTTTTGTGTCCTTAAGAGACACTTAAATATTTATTTACATAGACCATACACAGCGCTTTGTTACTATTATAAGTGGAAACTTTTATAATATTCACATATTATTTTTATTATAATATCAGAATTTATATATGCTGCATTATATAGTACTAATTTTTTAACTCTCTACAGCTAAGATGTAAAGAATAAGTCTAAAACTTAGAAAATATAAAGTGTCCTTATTTTTTACAATTTTTATTTATTGGAGTTCAATTTGCCAACATGTAGCATAACACCCAGTGCTCATCCTGCCAAGTTCCCCCCTCAGTGCCCATCACCCAGTCTTCCTAACCCCCCTCCCACCTCCCTTTCCACTACCCCTTGTTCGTTTCCCAGAGTTAGGTGTCTCTCATGTTTTGTCACCCTCACTGATATTTTCACTCATTTTCTCTCCTTTCCCCTTTATTCCCTTTCACTAATTTTTATATTCCCCAAATGAATGAGACCATATAATGTTTTTCCTTCTCCAACTGACTTATTTCACTCAGCATAATACCCTCCAATTCCATCCACATTGAATGAAGCAAATGGTGGGTATTTGTCATTTCTAATGGCTGAGTAATATTCCATTGTATACATAGACCACATCTTCTTTATCCATTCATCCTTCAATGAAAATGTCCTTATTTTATATTTTGATTTTCAAAGTTTATATTAAGGACTTTTGCAGTAACTTACTGTTATAACTATGGTATGAATCAGTTACAGAACACATATCACATATCCTAGTGCCAGATCACCAGTCAAGAGAAGGAGGCAAGATGCAGATGAAGAAGTAGATGTTAATCTGAATAGATCAAATTTCCCTGAAACTGCCTTAAAGTACACATATTATATGCAAAGGCATCAGAACTCAGCCCAAATTCTAACCAACAGGACCAAGTCTGAAAAAGAAAAGAATGATTGGTTTCTTATAATACTGACAGAGTCTTGTGAGCATTTGTGATCTACTCCATGGATTTGCCAAAAAGGGTGGTTGCTGGGAGATAATGTACATAGGTGAGCCTGATAGCTAGCCTGATCAAGGCTATTAATAATAATAACATACACAAATTCAGTCTAATCCCATATTATTATTCCATCCCATCCCATCCCAACCCATCCTATCTCATCCCTTCCCATATACATACATACCCAGCACATTACAGATTCTGGCATCAATTTCCTTATAAGGAAAACTAAGAAGCAAGAATTCTTGTAGAATGAATTGGGTATATTTTTCAGATGTAGTAGACACCATTAGAGCCCTACATGTATTCACTGTCCTTTTCACTGTTCTCATGTTCAATTACAACTGATGGTATTTGCATATGCTCCTGAAACCCCCATCTTTCCCCCTAAATTGCAACAAGCCAATCTGCATCTAGATGAACATTAGGAAAAATTCATAACTTAAAGGAGCAGTCATTACCAATGCCTTTTATGAGTTTATGTGCAGATATTCCAGCTTCTTCATCCCTTGGGAAGAAATAATTCTTAGGTACACAAATTTGTGGCATTTCCTAGTGAAATTACACTTCACTGGCCCACTGTGATAGCTGGATTAATGACACATTCTTTATCAGTCACCTTAGAGTGCCATAAGAAAATACCACAGATGTGACTTGAACAGTAGTCATTTGTTTTCCCCTAATTCTGGAGACAAGAAGTCCAAGATCGAGGTGCCAGCAGGGTTGGTTTCTGGTGAGATCTCTCCCCCTGGCTTGCAGATTGTCACCTTATTGCTGTGTCCGTACATTGCTTTTCTCTGTGCATGCACAGATTGAGAGAGACAGAGACAGAGAGAGATGGAGAGAGATCTGGTGTCTCTTCCTCCTCTTAAAATGTCGCCAGTCCTATCAGATTAGGGCCCCACCCTTACAACCTAATTTAAGCTTAATTACATCCCTAAAGGCCCTATCTTCAAATATAGTCACATTAGGGGTAGGGCTTTGCCTTATGAATTTTGGGGGTATGCAATTCACTTCATAACTCATCCATTAGCAGCTGTTTTCCTTTCCCTGTATCACATTCTGATCTCCAAGACTCCTCACTAAAAAGATAACAAACAAAAAAACCCAAAAATCTACTTTCATTAAAAATATTCTTTAAGGATGTTTATGGAAGAACTAAGCTAAGACATGGGTCATAAATGATTAAAACTCTTTCTAGGGTCAAGGTAAGGGTCTGGTCATAGGAAAAATGTAAGAAACAAAGGTTCACATATGAATTACTGGACACAAGATTTCTTGTTTTAATCTGTCTTATTTTCTATCTGTAGGTATGTCTATCTATTTTTCTATCATCTTTCTATCTTTACAGGGTTACTTTTGCAAACATCAAAGCCACACAGAATTCTCCAGGATAGTTCCCTTCAAAAAGATTCTTTGTAAATAAATTATAGGCAGGAGGCTGAAGCTTCCAACTGTTATTAAGACTCTATTCAGAGTAAAATTTGATTTTTTTTTTCTGTTTTGATGACAGCATCTCAGCAGGGTTCCAAGGCACTGGTTTTTGCAGAGCCAAATCATTATTCAGGAGTCAGATTGATTTCGAAGGCACACCAAGAATCCTCAACTCTGAGCCGTGGCATATCTCACTCCAATTAGGAGGAGTAAGGAGGGCTTATTTCCCTCATGGCCATGCAGAGATGGAATTACTCCAGGAGTAGAGGAAGGGAGAAGATGGAAGTCCAATGTACTGATGATGAATTTCTGAGAAAAAGCTCTTCATGAATCTTACATATGAAACTGAACAGTGACATGTCTAATTAGTGCCTTATGACTGGAAGTGAAATGAAAGGTGTCACATGAATCTTTTTAGGACACCCTGAGGTCATGAGGTTACTAACTTTTTGTGGTGAACTTGGTTGGGAAATCTGTGAGCTAAGCGTCTGAAGACAAAAATCTAAGGCTGCATCTTCTGCCAATTAGTGGCCTGACTACATGGTACCATCTTCTTGGGCTTCAATTTCCTTGTATGTAATTGAGACTAACTCTTCAAGCAACTGGAAGAGATAACCTATGAGGTGCTCAGAGAAAAAGAGAATGATTTTAAAAAGATGTTTAAATGAAAACTGCAGGAAATGACCTAGTGCTAAAATTGCTAATGATGCTATCTATGTGTATTACTATTTAATGTTTGAAAACTAGTTTTTGAGAAAGATAAATACTTTCAATGGTGACATTCCCAAACATGTATATTCTCAACTTACTCATGAGAAAACTTCAGGCAAACCTGTGTTGAGGGGCATTTTACAAAATAACTGACCTGTACTCTTCAAAACATCTTAAAGTCATGAAAAACTGAGGAACTGTCACAGGTAGAGGAAGCCCAGGGGATACAATAACTAAATTCCATTAAGATCCTTCAAATAGAGGGGCATTTGGGTGGCTTAGTCAGTTAAGTGGCTGCGTCTTGATTTCAGCTCTAGTGATGATCTCAGGGTTGTGAGATCGAGCCTGCTTAAGATTTTCTCTTTCAAAAAAAAAAAAAAAAAGATTCTCTCTCTCCCTCTCCCTCTGCCCCTTCCTTTACCCTCCCTCTCTGTGTCTTGTCTGTCTCTGAATATATTCTGCAAAACTACTTGGAAATATCTTGGTTTCTTATAATAATCCTTGAATAACTTAGTAGTTATTCAAAAGCAAGAAAATAATTTATACCCTGCATTATTTTCTCCATGTATATTGCCCATTAAACAGATCCTAGATGGACATATTTATATATACATTAATAAAGTAATTCACTTGGGTATTCTTCATTGATTATCTTGAATCACACTTATGTGGGCATAGCATTTTTATCATCATCATCATCATCATTATCATCACACTCAGTATCATCAGATATTCAAAATTTCGAAGTTGGAGATGCCACATGAAAATCCATTTTTTCTCTCCAGACCTCAGTTTCTCCTTTTGTAAAATTAATGAGTTTTATTCAAAGCTGTCTGTGTCATTTCTAACATTCCAAAATTATTTACTGTTAAACAATGATTAACATTGCTAAACATGAGTACAGAGACATATTAATTTGAGCTACTGCTTTAGAGCATCCATAAAATATGTAGTAGATAAGAGAAATAAGGGCAGCAAGAAATGGATCACCTGAGAAATATTGATGATCCCTTTGAAAAGTCTTCATTTTAATTAGAATGTCCTGTTTCAATCTATAATAAATTTAACCTCAGAAGTTCAACTTTTCAAGTGTTCATGGTTAAGATGGGTCCTATTCAAGACTGTGAAAAGGACAAAAATCTCAACTGGCGTGAAAATTGTTTTGTAGGAATATAAGAAGAAAGGTAAATGGGAAAATAACAAGTAAAGATGATTGTTTCACTGTTTTGCTTTTTTTTTAATTTTTAAGAAAATAGTGAGCATAGGTGAAAAATACAGTTTTAGTTATCTTTACATTTTCCATAGCCCATCACAGCCTTTTCACTGAATGTAACAACTGAAGATGAAAAAATTTTGAATTATCATGTCAGGACCCACTTTTAAAGCAGTTATGTTTCTGCTCTATATTAAGAACACAGCTGCCTTTTTCTTATGGAAATGAGATTTTCATGTTGTAAAAAAAAATGTCTGGCAACTTTAAAGGAAGAAATATAGAATATTTATAAGTGAATGGTGCTTTTAGAATGGAAATGTTTTTATTAGAAGAGAACACACTTTTCAGATATCTGTTCTAAAAATAAAAATTCTGATTTTGAAATCACAAAGATGTGTCTCCATGTGTTGGCCACAGTCATGGTGATAAATTACAATTCCTTCTGTTGACTCTCTATGCCTGAATCATGTAAACATGACCATGATCATAAATAACTTAATTTGTGTTTGCTCATGGGATACACATGATTTTGAATATTCATTTCATGTATACTGTATTAAACTATTAGTTTTGCTCAGTGGGTATTTATGAAGATCATTTTGTTCAGCTGAAGAAAAGATTGTTCATAAAAATGAAAATTTGATATTTAAGATAGCACTGAAAAAGTTAGGAGATGAATGCATAAGGATAAAAATAAACAAGTCAAATACTGATCGAAGTAAAGGAGAAAAAAACAGGGAAGTGGGAAAGAGTTACCCTGTGAGTTAGAGCCAAGCTAATTCCCAAGTACATAAAATGCTAGTGGCTGATGCACATATTATTTCTTAAATATACTGTTACTGATTGAAATTTGGTTGGCAGAGTAGAAGGAACATACATTTAAATCAAGGGACTGGCTTTTGAACCAAGTTATGTTGTTAATGAGCTTTGCACTTTACAATTAATCAGAAGATGAGTCATTTTGATGCTCATTCATCCCCAGAAACTTGAAATCCTCTGAATTTTCATGACATAAGGTCTGATCCTGGCTGGATAAAACATAATGATATCTTTAAATTGTAAACATGCATGTTGGTGTAGTGAACATTCAGAAAGTACCATCAACTTACAAAAAATAGTGACATTTATTTATTCAACGTATAGTAACTGACCATCTACCCTATTCCAGGCAACAGTCTAAATCGGAATATAAGTAGTACATAAAACAGCCTGTGCTCTCATAGAGTTTCCATTCTGGCTGGGATGTGACAGACAATGCATACACTAGTAAATAGATGTGTCATCGTATAAATTTTATGAAGTAAAATCAAATAGGGCAAGGTAAAACACCAACATAAGAAAATGGTCACACCATTTACTGAATGCTTATGATGCAAAATCATTTCATACAAGTTTGTCTAATACCAATGGTCCCCCAAATTAATGTGATTTCCATTTTACAGAAGACAGACTAGAATTACATAAGATGTAACTTTATTAAAATTTTGCAGTGCAGAAATGCTAAGTGGAAATTCATACTGGTATCCTGGCTACAGTCCTTGGGTTTTTGTCGTTGTTGCTTTTGTTGTTTGTTTGTTTGTTTGTTTGTTTTACAACAGTGCTCAATTCCATTGGTCTCACAAGTACCAGGAATAATTTTCCTTCATAGAAAACAATTCATTGGCCTTTAACCTCATTTGGCTTACAATGACAGCAGGCATTCCAGCAGACACCTGCAAGAAAGCCAAGAAGTGTTTTTTAAAAACACATTCATAAGTCATTACATCTGTACAAGGAAAAGAGCACATGTCCAGAATGGTTAATCTATGCTACAGTCAACAAATATTTAGAAAGTCCCTACTCCAGTACCAGGCACTAATCCAGGCAACTGAGGTGCCCCTGCATACAAATTAACCACTGTTCCTGCCTTTACTCCACATGGCTTCTAGAAGTGGATAATCACAAGGTGGCAGGCAAGGAAAAAAAAAATAGCTTGATGGAATCTCAGATGGGGGAACTGTGTGTAACAGAACACAACATGGGAGGTGTACTTCACCTAAATTTGGGGATCAAGATCACAGGAGTGAACGTCAACTGAATCTTTCTGTGTATAAATAGTTCAAATACCTTTATACCAATCACTCAGTATTGATTAGCTACCCAGAACTTGTAAGTAATTCTTCTAAAATGTGCAAGGTAATTTAAAGAACACTGCATCAAGTTCCAATAACTATTAACTGGTACTTTCTGGCTGTGACTTTGGGTAAATAATTTATTTTTTCTAAATCATGGGTTCTTGATCTGTTTTATGAGGCTAGTAATATATACTCATACTTCTTTTTAGCATTGTTGAGAGAATGAAATGGGAAAATGGATGTTAAAAAACCTAGTAAGTCATGATATTTATATATGATTATAATTTATCACAAAACTATCAAGTACCATTTGATCAATTTAATATATCTATGAATGGAGAGCAGATTGGTATTAAGTCATTACATGATATGTACCAAATACATGGTATTGAGGGAGAGAGCAATGTGATGTCATTCCAGAGCAGACATTTGGGGGCTGTATCCACGTAGCATGCTTAAGTGGCAATGAGCTAAGAACCACTGAAAATGTTTATGAAGGCAAGCTGGTTTGGTGTACACCATGTGCCGTGTGCATTTCTTTTTTTTTTTTTTTTTTTTTTTACAAAGTACTGAGTTACTAGTTTATTTTAAACAAAAACAAATTAATCATAAGTAAACAGAAATAGAAATCCTATTTTCCAAAACAAAAGGAACTGAGAAGGAACACATTGTTTTACATTTTTGCAAATTTCTTTACTATGTGGCTTAACAGAAGACCAGTAAGACAACTGAATTCTCTTACCTAGCTGCCTTCAATCTACCGAGATGTGTTGTGGTTGAAGTATATGAAGAGAATAGGACTCAACAGACTTGTAATTGAAAAGGATGAAGCAGCTTGTTAGTCTTTTCAAATAATTGTAGACATTCTTTGATATTACATCAAAACTCAACAAGAGGTAGAATCTCAAAGATTAGATGCAATGAAGAATGTCATACTATATCAGTTAACTTTTTAAAATTTTTTTTATTTTTTTTTTATTTTTTTTTTTTTTGTATTTGTAGACAAGAGTGTATGGAAGATTATTGGTGCGATCATAAATTCAGATGACTTTCTAACTCTGAGTCTACTTCCTCTCCTGTCAGTCCCTTCTTTTTTTTTTTTTTTTTTTTTTATTGGTGTTCAATTTACTAACATACAGAATAACACCCAGTGCCTGTCACCCATTCACTCCCACCCCCCGCCCTCCTCCCCTTCTACCACCCCTAGTTCGTTTCCCAGAGTTAGCAGTCTTTACGTTCTGTCTCCCTTTCTGATATTTCCCACACATTTCTTCTCCCTTCCCTTATTTTCCCTTTCACTATTATTTATATTCCCCAAATGAATGAGAACATATAATGTTTGTCCTTCTCCGACTGACTTACTTCACTCAGCATAATACCCTCCAGTTCCATCCACGTTGAAGCAAATGGTGGGTATTTGTCATTTCTAATAGCTGAGTAATATTCCATTGTATACATAAACCACATCTTCTTTATCCATTCATCTTTCGTTGGACACCGAGGCTCCTTCCACAGTTTGGCTATAGTGGCCATTGCTGCTAGAAACATCGGGGTGCAGGTGTCCCGGCGTTTCATTGCATTTGTATCTTTGGGGTAAATCCCCAACAGTGCAATTGCTGGGTCGTAGGGCAGGTATATTTTTAACTGTTTGAGGAACCTCCACACAGTTTTCCAGAGTGGCTGCACCAGTTCACATTCCCACCAACAGTGTAGGAGGGTTCCCTTTTCTCCGCATCCTCTCCAACATTTGTTGTTTCCTGCCTTGTTAATTTTCCCCATTCTCACTGGTGTGAGGTGGTATCTCATTGTAGTTTTGATTTGTATTTCCCTGATGGCAAGTGATGCAGAGCATTTTCTCATATGCATGTTGGCCATGTCTATGTCTTCCTCTGTGAGATTTCTGTTCATGTCTTTTGCCCATTTCATGATTGGATTGTTTGTTTCTTTGGTGTTGAGTTTAATAAGTTCTTTATAGATCTTGGAAACTAGCCCTTTATCTGATATGTCATTTGCAAATATCTTCTCCCATTCTGTAGGTTGTCTTTGAGTTTTGTTGACTGTATCCTTTGCTGTGCAAAAGCTTCTTATCTTGATGAAGTCCCAATAGTTCATTTTTGCTTTTGTTTCTTTTGCCTTTGTGGATGTATCTTGCAAGAAGTTACTATGGCCGAGTTCAAAAAGGGTGTTGCCTGTGTTCTTCTCTAGGATTTTGATGGAATCTTGTCTCACATTTAGATCTTTCATCCATTTTGAGTTTATCTTTGTGTATGGTGAAAGAGAGTGGTCTAGTTTCATTCTTCTGCATGTGGATGTCCAATTTTCCCAGCACCATTTATTGAAGAGACTGTCTTTCTTCCAATGGATAGTCTTTCCTCCTTTATCGAATATTAGTTGCCCATAAAGTTCAGGGTCCACTTCTGGATTCTCTATTCTGTTCCACTGATCTATGTGTCTGTTTTTGTGCCAGTACCACACTGTCTTGATGACCACAGCTTTGTAGTACAACCTGAAATCTGGCATTGTGATGCCCCCAGATATGGTTTTCTTTTTTAAAATTCCCCTGGCTATTCGGGGTCTTTTCTGATTCCACACAAATCTTAAAATAATTTGTTCTAACTCTCTGAAGAAAGTCCATGGTATTTTGATAGGGATTGCATTAAACGTGTATATTGCCCTGGGTAACATTGACATTTTCACAATATTAATTCTGCCAATCCATGAGCATGGAATATTTTTCCATCTCTTTGTGTCTTCCTCAATTTCTTTCAGAAGTGTTCTATAGTTTTGAGGGTATAGATCCTTTACATCTTTGGTGAGGTTTATTCCTAGGTATCTTATGCTTTTGGGTGCAATTGTAAATGGGATTGACTCCTTAATTTCTCTTTCTTCAGTCTCATTGTTAGTGTATAGAAATGCCACTGACTTCTGGGCATTGATTTTGTATCCTGCCACGCTACCGAATTGCTGTATGAGTTCTAGCAATCTTGGGGTGGAGACTTTTGGGTTTTCTATGTAGAGTATCATGTCATCGGCGAAGAGGGAGAGTTTGACTTCTTCTTTGCCAATTTGAATGCCTTTAATGTCTTTTTGTTGTCTGATTGCTGAGGCTAGGACTTCCAGTACTATGTTGAATAGCAGTGGTGAGAGTGGACATCCCTGTCTTGTTCCTGATCTTAGGGGAAAGGCTCCCAGTGCTTCCCCATTGAGAATGATATTTGCTGTGGGCTTTTCATAGATGGCTTTTAAGATGTCGAGGAATGTTCCCTCTATCCCTACACTCTGAAGGGTTTTGATCAGGAATGGATGCTGTATTTTGTCAAATGCTTTCTCTGCATCCAATGAGAGGATCATATGGTTCTTGGTTTTTCTCTTGCTGATATGATGAATCACATTGATTGTTTTACGGGTGTTGAACCAGCCTTGTGTCCCAGGGATAAATCCTACTTGGTCATGGTGAATAATTTTCTTAATGTACTGTTGGATCCTATTGGCCAGTATCTTGTTGAGAATTTTTGCATCCATGTTCATCAGGGATATTGGTCTGTAATTCTCCTTTTTGGCGGGGTCTTTGTCTGGCTTTGGAATTAAGGTGATGCTGGCTTCATAGAACGAATTTGGAAGTACTCCATCTCTTTCTATCTTTCCAAACAGCTTTAGGAGAATAGGTATGATTTCTTCTTTAAACGTTTGATAAAATTCTCCTGGGAAGCCATCTGGCCCTGGACTCTTGTGTCTTGGGAGGTTTTTGATGACTGCTTCAATTTCCTCCCTGGTTATTGGCCTGTTCAGGTTTTCTATTTCTTCCTGTTCCAGTTTTGGTAGTTTGTGGCTTTCCAGGAATGCGTCCATTTCTTCTAGATTGCCTAATTTATTGGCGTATAGCTGTTCATAATATGTTTTTAAAATCGTTTGTATTTCCTTGGTGTTGGTAGTGATCTCTCCTTTCTCATTCATGATTTTATTAATTTGAGTCTTCTCTCTCTTCTTTTTAATAAGGCTGGCTAATGGTTTATCTATCTTATTAATTCTTTCAAAGAACCAACTCCTGGTTCTGTTGATCTGTTCCACAGTTCTTCTGGTCTCGATTTCGTTGAGTTCTGCTCGAATCTTTATTAGCTCCCTTCTTCTCTTGGGTGTAGGATCTATTTGCTGTTTTTTCTCTAGCTCCTTTATGTGTAAGGTTAGCTTTTGTATTTGAGTTCTTTCCAGTTTTTGAATGGATGCTTGTATTGCGATGTATTTCCCCCTTAGGACTGCTTTTGCTGCATCCCAAAGATTTTGAACGGTTGTATCTTCATTCTCATTAGTTTCCATGAATCTTTTTAATTCTTCCTTAATTTCCTGGTTGACCCTTTTATCTTTTAGCAGGATGGTCCTTAACCTCCATGTGTTTGAGGTCCTTCCAAACTTCTTGTTGTGATTTAGTTCTAATTTCAAGGCATTATGGTCCGAGAATATGCAGGGGACAATCCCAATCTTTTGGTATCGGTTCAGACCCGATTTGTGACCCAATATGTGGTCTATTCTGGAGAAAGTTCCATGTGCGCTTGAGAAGAATGTGTATTCAGTTGAGTTTGGATGTAAAGTTCTGTAGATATCTGTGAAATCCATCTGGTCCAGTGTATCATTTAAAGCTCTCGTTTCTTTGGAGATGTTTTGCTTAGAAGACCTATCGAGTATAGAAAGAGCTAGATTGAAGTCACCAAGTATAAGTGTATTATTATCTAAGTATTTCTTCACTTTGGTTAATAATTGATTTATATATTTGGCAGCTCCCACATTCGGAGCATATATATTGAGGATTGTTAAGTCCTCTTGTTGAATAGATCCTTTAAGTATGATATAGTGTCCCTCTTCATCTCTCACTACAGTCTTTGGGGTAAATTTTAGTTTCTCTGATATAAGGATGGCTACCCCTGCTTTCTTTTGAGGACCATTCGAATGGTAAATGGTTCTCCAACCTTTTATTTTCAGGCTGTAGGTGTCCTTCTGTCTAAAATGAGTCTCTTGTAGACAGCAAATAGATGGGTCCTGCTTTTTTATCCAGTCTGAAACCCTGCGCCTTTTGATGGGGTCATTAAGCCCGTTCACATTCAGAGTTACTATTGAGAGATATGAGTTTAGTGTCATCATGATATCTATTCAGTCTTTGTTTTTGTGGACTGTTCCACTGAACTTCTTCTTAAAGGGGAATTTTAAGAGGCCCCCTTAAAATTTCTTGCAGAGCTGGTTTGGAGGTCACATATTCTTTTAGTTGCTGCCTGTCTTGGAAGCTCTTTATCTCTCCTTCCATTTTGAATGAGAGCCTTGCTGGATAAAGTATTCTTGGTTGCATGTTCTTCTCATTTAGGACCCTGAATATATCCTGCCAGCCCTTTCTGGCCTGCCAGGTCTCTGTGGAGAGGTCTGCTGTTACCCTAATACTCCTCCCCATAAAAGTCAGGGATTTCTTGTCTCTTGCTGCTTTAAGGATCTTCTCCTTATCTTTGGAATTTGCAAGCTTCACAATTAAATGTCGAGGTGTTGAACGGTTTTTATTGATTTTAGGGGGGGATCTCTCTATTTCCTGGATCTGAATGCCTGTTTCCCTTCCCAGATTAGGAAAGTTTTCAGCTAGAATTTGTTCAAATACATATTCTGGCCCTCTGTCCCTTTCGGCGCCCTCGGGAACCCCAATTAAACGTAGGTTTTTCTTCCTCAGGCTGTCGTTTATTTCCCTTAATCTATCTTCATGGTCTTTTAATTGTTTGTCTCTTTTTTCCTCAGTTTCCCTCTTTGCTATCAACTTGTCTTCTAGGTCACTCACTCGTTCTTCCACCTCGTTAACCCTCGTCGTTAGGACTTCTAGTTTGGATTGCATCTCATTCAATTGATTTTTAATTTCTGCCTGATTAGCTCTAAATTCTGCAGTCATGAAGTCTCTTGAGTCCTTTATACTTTTTTCTAGAGCCACCAGTAGCTGTATAATAGTGCTTCTGAATTGGCTTTCTGACATTGAATTGTAATCCAGATTTTGTAACTCTGTGGGAGAGAGGACTGTTTCTGATTCTTTCTTTTGAGGTGATGTTTTCCTTCTAGTCATTTTGCTCAGTGCAGAGTGGCCAAAAGCAAGTTGTATTGGGAAAAAGAGAAAAAGAGGAGAGAAAGAAGGAAAGAAAAGAGAAAGAGAAAAAAAAAAGGGAAGAAAAAGAAAAAAAAAAACGAAAAAAAAAAAAAGAAGAAGAAAAAGAGAAAGAAAAAGAAAGGAGAAAAAAAGGGGGTGGGGGAAGGAAACAAATCAAAAAGCAAAACAAAACAAAAACAAAAACAAAAACAAACAAACAAAAAAAGAACCACCGGGGAGTATCTTCTGATTCTGTGTACTTCAAGTCCCTTGGCTTCTCCTGGAAGTTGTCAGTCTAGCTGGTGTTCTGGGGGAGGGGCCTGTTGTGCTGATTTTCAGGTGTTAGCACTTGGGGGAGCTGCTGTGCCCCTGCCTGGTGCAGGGCTCGGTGGGGGTTGTTTACCCCGTGAGGCCGCAGGAGGAACAGCCCCAGTGGCGGGGCAGCTCTGGAAACCTGGATTCAGCTCCGGCAGGAACTCCGTCTGCAGGGCCTGGAGGCTCCGGGGCGGGGCCGCTGATCTGCTCAGCTGGGGCAGGAGCGTCCTCGCTGTCCTGGGCCCTCCCGGCCTCTGCCTGTCCCGGGGGAGGCGGGATCCTGGGCTGTGTCCCGGCGCCCTGTGCTCCGGAGCCTGCGCTGGTGGATTCGCGCCCCGGGCCGCGCAGCCCCCTCCGCGGAGCCGCCGCCCGAGCCCCTCCGAGCTGCTCCTGGAACCGCGCAGCCCCCTCTGCACGGAGCCTCTTCCTCTGCCCGAGCCCCTCCGAGCTGCTCCCGGGGCCGCGCAGCCCCCTCCGCGGAGCCGCCGCCCGAGCCCCTTCAGCTGCTCCGTGTCCCGCCGGGTCCCGCCGTGCGCGCTGCAGCCCTTAGGGAGCTCGGCGCACTCTCCTGGGCGCGCAGTTGCTGTTACTGTCCCGGGGAGCCCGAGGGCATCCTCGCCCTCCTGGGTCCTGCTCCACCTCCCCGCGAGCCCCTTTCCGCCCGGGAAGGTCGGTGCAGCTCCTGCTCCCCCGGGACGGGGCTCTCCTGTCCTGGGGACACTCCCCCGGCCTCAGCCCGGCTCCTCGCGGGGCCCCTCCCCCTTGGAGGCCTTTGTTCCTTTATTTCTTTTTCCCCGTCTTCCTACCTTGATAGAAGCGCGAACTCTTCTCACTGTCGCATTCCAGCTGGTCTCTCTTTAAATCTCAGGCCGAATTCATAGATTTTCAGGATAATTTGAAGGTTTTCTAGGTAGTTTGGTGGAGACAGGTGATTTGGGGACCCTACTCTTCCGCCATCTTGCTCCTCCCCCCTTTTTTCCCGTGTGCATTTCTTTTCTTCATGTAACTTTCCAGGGCCATTCTGCTTTACTTCAGGGAAGTTTGCTTGCCTTACTGATGACTATGTCATGGTTAATTAGAAATATGAGCTTTTCCTTTTTCCCATTTGCTAAGTAATGTTTATTAAACTTCCAGACTTTCTTTTGAGGTATGGATGCTGAATCCTGGTGAAAAATACACTATGAATTACGAGTATAAATAGTGTAGAAGAAGTAACCAGACAACCTAATATTTGCTGCATACTTATTATATGCCTAACTGTCTCAGTCAGTTTGGGCTGCTTTAACAACTTACCCTGGACTAGGTGGCTCAAGCAATCAAAATTGACCACTCATAGCTCTGGGAGGTCCAACACCAAGGTGCTGGCAAAATATGTGTTTGGTGAAAGCCCCTTCCTAGTTCATAAGTGGTCATCTTCTCTTGGGCAACCTCTTATGGTGGACAGGGTGAGAGAGCCTTCTGTGGTCTCTCTTATGTGGACATTAATCCCATTCATGAAGTATCCACTTTCTTGACCTAATTACCTCCAAAGGATCCACTCCCAAATATGATCATATTGGGGTTAGGATTTCAATATATGAGTTTTGGGGGGGCACACAAACACTCCATCCATAATACATACCCTCTGTTTTTTTTAGTTTGGGTTCCTCTAAAAGCAGACCACAAGAGAAGGATTTGAGTGAAGAGTAATTTAATTGGGAGATAATTCTAGGAAATGTATCTATGGGAATATAAAATCAAGAAAAAGAAAGAGGAAAAAAAACTATAAAAGGTATATTGTCAGCAAATTACCATTTTTTTGTTTTTTTGATTTTTTTTTTTCATGAGAGATACAGAAAGAGGGACAGAGACACAGGCAGAGGGAGGAGAAGCAGGGTCCATGCAAGGAGCCTACTGTGGGACTCAATCCCAGGAATCTGGGATCATGCCCTGAGCCAAAGGCAGACACTGAAAAGCTGAGCTACCCAGGTGCCCCAGTGAGTTACTAGTCTAAGGCCTAATTTCCTGGCAAACCTAGAAGATAATACAAACTGTGAATTTGAGGATCACCCTAACCAAGGGAGAGAACATCAGGACATTTAAACACCAGCTCCCAACAGTCACAATTGAAATCTACTGTTGAGGAAAGGAACATTCAACCTGCCTATTTTCAGGCAGAAAAAGGCTCAGTAGCCAGTTAAACCATCAGGAGATGCACAGCAGGTGATGGTACGTGGAAGTTATACCACTGTTCCTGGAAACGAAAGGAAACTGAATTTATCGCTGACAGCATCTTTATATATACTATATGATAACTTTTCATAACTTTGAGCAGTCAGTATTATTATCACCCCTACTTTATAAATGAGAAAACAGAGATTCAGAGAAGTTAGTTAATTTTCTCTAAGTCACACAGCTAGTCGGCAGGGGAGCTAAGTTCCAAACTCTGAACTACTCTGGCATTCTGTGATCTTTCATCTATATTGCTTACTTTGGGGGGTGGGGGGTGGAAAAGTTGACTTTTTCTGGAGAACTTCATTGGGCTAATTGGGAAAAGGTGTAAATCACAATATGTTAATTCGTTGCACTAGTTTTCAAAAAAAGATGATGCTAGAAATAACTGCTTCCTAAAGTAAGATAATATAAAGATCTACTTCTTCCTAACACTCTTTGTAATGTTCTTAATATTTGTTGCAGTGTGCCAATGTTATATCATGTTTTTTTCTGCAAGCATGTGTGTGGGACATTGAGGTAGGGTATGACTAATATGAAAACTTAGGAAAAAATTTATTCCTAGAGCTTGGCTTAAAACATCCCAGCGTCTACCCCAAAGATGCTCACGAACACTGTGAGTTCAATAAAATCTCTTTTGTTTCAACAAGTTGGATTGGAACTCAATACCAGGTCTCAGGGAAGCTGTGGCTTTTAAGGAGAAGGAAGCATTCAAATAGCAATAGAATATATAAGTCTACAAAATGTATGGAGGAGACAGACAGTCATTTCAGGTAATAAAATTTGATGTGAAGATATTTGTGGGAGCAGGACACTGAAAAGTGCATTCTAAGGATATGAGCAAAACAGTTTTATAGAATGGAATTTATGAGAGATATGGGATTTAAGGTCAAAATGCTATATTGAGGCCAGACTGTGGGACCTTTTCAATGCCAGGCTTAGAAGTTTGAATTTTACCTCATCCCTTAAGACCTAGAGAAGACCTTTGCTTCCATAAATAAAAGGACAGTTTTTACTTTCCCGCAGTCACCAAAGCAGAATTATTAGTTCTGTTATGCTAGCCCTGATACTGCCTTTTTGGTGTGTTTTTCTTTCTTTCATGAAATAATCCAATTCACTATAAACAAATAGAAAATATAAAATGACCAAAATAAGAAAATAAAAGCCCTATATAAATTTACCCCCCAAATAGTCACAGTTAAGTATACTCTTCAGGTAAAGACACACATATGTGTTTAATGCACACACACAAATGCACACACACAAACACATGTTCATACACACAAATGCACACACACACAGGGTCTTAGTAGACAAGCTACTTCTTTATAATTCTGCATTTATTCATTTGACATAACAGTTATATATTTATGTCCCAAGACTTACCATATCTATTTCTATATATATTGGTGACAAGTGCTTAAAAATAGCAAAAACTTTGTAATCTCACCATGGTTAGAAATATAATATTTATATTCATGATAGAAACTGAGATTTTCCTAAAACCTATTCAATCCCACTCCCACAAAGTAAACCTATGTTAACAAAGTGATACAATAATCCCTCCTTCTAAAAAATGTAATTCATTTATAAATAACAAAAAATGTTATGTTACATTAAAAACACATTCATATCTGTGCACATCCACATCTTTATATATGCATACATATATTGCTTATGTATTTTAGTGAAATTATAATCATTCCATACTTTCAGGACTGAAACTTGCATCTTTCATTTAATATATCATGGAAAAGTTATACCAAATTCTTCTTAATGGATCAATAGTATGGATGTACTCAACTACTTTTCTACTATTGAAGTTTTCCTTAGTATGGTTTTGAGTCATGGTTATTTTATGAATTTGTACCATCTTTTACCTGTAAATGTAGCATGAATATATGTCTCTTAATTTGCCCAAACCCACAGTCCAAATTGTGTCTCTAACACTAAACTTTCTGGACAACATTACGATGACCAAATTCCCAAGCAAGTTCTAAGCCCAATACTCCTCTATTTATCCACTAACTGCATTAAAAAAAAAAAAATGACTACCTAGCATTTGCCAGAAATGGTGTGTGTTGTGAAAGATTCAAGCATATTTTAAATCTAATTCCTGCTCTCAAGGATTTGAGAGTAAGTTGGAAACAGCTTAAAATGCTTTTATAAAGACTTAGTTTTGTTCTTGATACAATTTAGACTAATTTTTCTCCTGTTTTAAACATGGATTTTGGAGGACCACTGGTGGGTCTGTATGTCATATATGCTCTATATGATCAACAGACTCAGGATTTTTTTTTTGTGGAAAAAAAATTACCCCAAAACAGAGATCTGCAAGGAGTATAATGATTGGTTTGGAGTCAATAAAAAATCTAAGTAGAAGGTAGATCTAAAGACAGAAAAAAATAGAGCCCATGTAGTGTTATCAAAACCGATCTTACAAAACTCTTGCTTTAAATCTCAATTCCATTACTTTTTCAGCTGTAGAACTTTTGACAAGGTATTTGACCTCCCTGTGTCT
Organism: Canis lupus familiaris; assembly: GCF_011100685.1. Classification (NCBI taxonomy): domain Eukaryota; kingdom Metazoa; phylum Chordata; class Mammalia; order Carnivora; family Canidae; genus Canis; species Canis lupus. The sequence goes on along the minus strand of NC_049224.1, from coordinate 68,179,168 downwards.
CAGTTTCTCTACCTATAAATTTATGATTTTACGGTTACATGCCTCATGGAAATGTTATAAAGATTAAATGAGAAAATTCATGCCAAGTACTAATCATAGTGCCCCACTAAAATGAAAAATAAATATGTAAATTGGCTCAATAAATTGTGGCTACTATTTTATTAGCATTTTATTAGTATTTTATTCATTTTGTCTTATGGGCTCATACTTGATTTTTAACTCAAATGAGCAAAAAAAAAAAAAGTTTAAAGAGAGTTGAATTATGATAATATCCAGGGACCTTGAGGGTCAGACAGTATCTACAGTGGTTAATATGGTCCCTTCCTTGACAACTGTTTCAGGATTCCCCAAGGACACTTCAGGTTCAGTAATTTGTTAGAACTTAGAGAAATAAGTGTATAATTATACTCATGACTATAGTTATGTTCTTACAGCAGAAAGGATACAAGGTGAAATTGGCAAGGAGAAAAGGTACATGGAAAAAGACCAGAAGAAAGCAGGTGTGGTTTTTCAAGGGTCTTCTCTGGTAGGAGTCTCCTGACACACAATTCCTCAAGCACTTAGTTACAACACACATATAAAATGTTCATCGTCTACCAGAGAAGGACATGACAGGATCATTTCCATTGTTTTTATCTGTGACTCATCAGGCAGATGCCCTATGCTTCATTGAACCCCAAAATAAAAACAGGAATTTGGTATAAAACATAGTGTTTGTGGGTAAAAAACAAAACAAAACAAAACAAAACAAAACAAAAAAAACATAGTGTTTGTGCAAACAGTTTAAGCATGGTCAATTTTATTTTTCAGTTTTGTGAATGATAGAAAATCTAAGTTCCCAGACACCAGCCAAGGGCCAATCTCATAAGAAGGTCTTTCTAAGGATAGCAGGTCCTGTGTAGCAATGAAAAATCATATACTGACCGTGAAGGCACCATTGGATGTGGCAGCAAGGCCACAGTGAAGGTAGCAAAGTTTACACTGTGCTGGTGATATATGACACATTACATGTGCATTTATAATAAAGTTACCCCCTCTCCCAAACTTACTCCATTCCATCTCCAGGGCCTAACCTCCATATCAGGGAATTAGCATGGAGGCCAGACACAAGCAAACCTGTGCTTGGACATTTTTAAACCCCATACACTAGTTTCTTCATGGAGGTTGGCAAGACATCTTCCTTGCTCTTTTCATTTTCTGTTTGGCCTCCAAGATTGACAGCATCAACCTAGAAATCATCACTTGAGATGGCATGTGGGTACCAAAGCAGTGTCGGTCGTGTTTTCCATAGGCATTTATGCTGATCAGAGACCATCACACTTGGACAGAATAGGAAAGAAGACAAATATGGTTACAACTGGGTAGTCAAGAATAAGATTAATGGGAACCAACTCATTAGAAACTCTGACACCAGAGGATCCCTGGGTGGCTCAGCGGTTTAGTGCCTGCCTTTGGCCCAGGGCGTGAACCTGGAGTCCTGGGATCGAGTCCCACATCGGGCTCCCTGCATGGAGCCTGCTTCTCCCTCTTCCTGTGTCTCTGCCTCTCTCTCTCTGTGTGTCTCTCATGAATAAATAAACAAAATCTAAAAAAAAAAAAAAAAGAAAAAGAAACTCTGAGACCAGGTGAAAGACTCTTAAGGACTGGAGTTTCTGCGAAACTGGTGAAACTCATTTCTACATATTTCCTTTTCCCTGGCTTTGTGAATTTATCTGACAAAATTATATTGAGATGTGTATCAGGCAAACACATGTTGGAAATAAAACAGTGACTCAAACAGCAGAACTCCCTGCCTTCATGGAGTTTACATTCCAGTAAATGCAGATCTTAAACTTGTCCTGACTTGCTAAATAAATCTTTTATTTTAAGAGTTTTTTTTTTTTTTCTTAATTTATTTGAGGAAAGAGAGAGAGCATGAGCAGAGGAGGAGCAGAGGGAAAAGAAGACTTCCTGCTGATCAGAAAACCCAATAAGGGGCTCAATCCCAGGACCCTGGATCGTGACCCAAGCCAAAGGCAGATGCTTAACTGACCGAGACACACAGGCACCCTAAATAGATCTTTTATGGTGTCATTCAAACCATATAAGCTTCTCAAGGGAACAAAGCTAAGGATGATCACTGAATCCTTCCTCTAGAGAATTCTTATCTGTATAAGATAAAAGGATTATTGAATGATATTCAGATAAAAGCAATATCTTGTTCTCATTTCACCATGTTAACTCCACGAAAAAAATATTTATTTGCTCTCATATAAAAACAGGCACAGGAGGGCGGTGCCTGGGTGGCTCAGGTGGTGATCCTGGGGTCCTGGAATCCAGTCCCACATCGGGCTTCCTGTGGGGAACCTGCTTCTCCCTCTACCTATATCTCTGCCTCTCTCTCAGTGTCTCTCATGAATGAATAAATAAAATACTTTAAAAAAAAACAGGCACAGAAGGAGTTTGGCAAGATGTGACCTCCAATGGTCCCTCACTGATCACTAATTCCACTCAATGTAAGTTAATTCAGTTATTAAAGATTCCTTAAGTACCTATGTTAAAGACATTGCATATTCTAACTTTCAAACACAACATTTATTTAATTGCCTACTCTAGATAGTGTCCTAAATCTGTAATTTCCGAAATAAAGTATGTTATTTCCTTAAAAAAATAAAAAAAATTGGGGCAGTTTCTCACCTGTACAGCTTCTGGCACTTCTCACTCCTAGGATTTCTCAGTGTGAAATGACAGCTACTCAGATATCACTTTGGCAGGTTCCTTCATTCAGCATCCAGAGACATGACTTCTGGCTCTGCTATATAAATCAGCGTATGAGCACAGACCTCCTGTAACCGCCATTCAGAACCATCACCCCCAATGACACGCCTGATCAATGAGTACCAATGAATTTAATCAGCAGTATCTCCTTGATAACTTTGTTTCGTCCTAGAGTGATTTTGTATCACCCAATGGGAGAGTCCTCCTAAGTCACTAATTTACCATCGTAGCCATGTTGGTTTGCTTGGGCCTAATATCTGTTGCTAGGGTGGGAGGACCAGGAAAGGAAAGTATAATTCACATGTGACAAGCTGAAATAGGTTGTCCATAGATTTTTACAAGGACACTGTCAAACATAATTGGAAGCAATGTGGCAGAGCTGTTGATTCTTAGGAAGTGACATCTACAAAGAGGCATTGTTAATCTCAAGCAATGTGGCTCTGCTAGAATAAGAAAAGACAAACTTTTTTTTTTTTATTGGAAAGCAGACAGAGCTTTAAAGGGGGATGGACTTAGGAAGCCATAATCATTTTGAAGTCCATTTCTGTAGGCATACAAAACAAAAAGATCTCAAGGTCATATCTACAGACATGGCCTGTCATTCATTGGGATCACTGTCACTTTGGGATTGGTGCGATAAGTATTTATTTAGCAGCTGATTTTCAAATGACATACAACCATGTGCACACACACACACACACACACACACACAAATATGTGGTGTATAATTTTGAACAATCAATGAGAAAAATCCATACTGTACTGAAAAGCCTCCACACAAGACCTGAGTTCTTTAACTGGCTTCTCTACTTTCAGAAGGATCTTGGGTAAGATTTTACCACTTTGCTTCTTAGTTTTTTCACATGTAAAATGAGGGAATTGGAAACTGTATATAAAGTTTGCCTCAACTTTTTTTTTCCAGTCTAAATATTTATTTAGTAAATATTTGCAGGCAAGATATCTATCATCTATCTATCTATCTATCTATCTATCTATCTATCTATCATCTATCTCTATCATCTATCTCTATCATTTATCTATCTAGATATAGATGTCTGAATTATCAGATATCTCATAACTCTTATTATGTTTGAGGCCCCTTTTTAAAATTAAAATCAATTTGATTAACATATAGTGTATTATTAATCTCAGAGGTAGAATTTAGTGATTCATCAGTTGCATATAACACCCAGCACTCATCAAGTGCCGTTCTTAATTCCCATCACTCAGTTACCCCATCCCCCACCCATCTCCCCTCCAGCAACCTTCAGTTTGTTTCCAATAGTTAAGAGTCTCTTATAGTTTGTCTCCCTCTCTGATTTCTTTTTTTTTTTTTTTTTTAAATTTATTTATTCATGATAGTCACACGGAGAGAGAGAGAGAGGCAGAGACACAGGCAGAGGGAGAAGCAGGCTCCATGCACCGGGAGCCTGACGTGGGATTTGATCCCGGGTCTCCAGGATCGCGCCCTGGGCCAAAGGCAGGCGCCAAACCGCTGCGCCACCCAGGGATCCCACCCTCTCTGATTTCATCTTATTTTATTTTTCATTCCCTTTCCCTGTTCACCTGTTTTGTTTCTTAAATTCCACATATGAGTGAAATCATATGATATTTGTCTTTCTTTGACTTATTTCACTTAGCAAAATACCTTCTAGTTCCAGCCACATCATTGCAAATGCCAAGATTTCATGCTTTTTGATATTACTCAGCCATTAAAAAGAATGTAGTCCTTTTAAAAAATAAGGCATGATCATGAAATCTTTGATTCGGAAAGGAAGAGAAGATAGAAACAAGCAAAAGAGAGGAAAGAAGAAATACAACAAGTAAAAACAGGAAGAAATAAAGTCAACATTTGAAAATTATTATTATGGAACTACCTGGCTCCAGGTAACAATTTTATAAATATTTAATACATAGTTCATAGTTGTTGATTTTGGATGATCTTGAGACCAATAGGAGTTGTTAAATGTTCAAACAAAACAATGTTTGAAAGTTCATGACTATGGGTTATATTAAATGCAGACTGGAACTTGGTTTAGTGGTAGATTCATTATAATCCTTGGAAGAATTTTGAGGCTTCCATAAGTAGAATTAGCAAATAATTCTATCAAAACACATGCAACTCTTCATGAATGAATTATCATTAATGGAATGATAAACATAAGATGGTAGACTAAACCTATTTCCTTATTTCACCACTCAACAAGAAGCAGTCAAAATGTAAGCATGCAATGCCACTTTTGAACCTCCTCCTCCTCCCCCTCCCCCTCCCCTCCCCCTCTTCCTCCTCCTCCTCTTCCTCCTCCTTCTTCTTCTTCTTCTTCTTCTTCTTCTTCTTCTTCTTCTTCTTCTTCTTCTTCTTCTTCTTTCTTCTTCTTCTTTTCTTCTCCTTCTTCTTCTTCTTCTTCTTCTTCTTCTTCTTCTTCTTCTTCTTCTTCTTCTTCTTCTTCTTGTTATTATTATTACTAGGAACCACCCAAGTCTGTGTAGCTCTTACCCTTAGCAAATCTAAAGTTCATGGACCCTACCATGCTAATAGATTCTTCACTTAGTTTCAGATTTTCCATCCCTGCTAGTTATTTTCTAGACATAGATGTTTACACAACCTTAAATAATGATATGATGAAGATCCCTTATAAAAGAGGTAAACTTGACTCTCTAATTTGTTAATTATGCTTGGCTTAAACATTAAGGTGGCAAAGTTCACCATTTGCTTAACTAGCTGCACTAAAGGCCATTATATACCAACAATGTTTCCATTAGATAAAACTGCTTAAGCTCACTTATGAGGTGACATTCTGTTCCCTTCCCATTGGGGGAAGGAAGATGGAAAGGTCTGAAGGGGTGGAGAGGCAGGGGGAAGGAAACGAGAATTGTAGGCATAAAAGTAGCATATGGACCTACCTCCAAGAGGGGCTTTATAGTCAGATCAATGGTGAGATTAGATGGATTGTTTACACAAATGACTTTTCAAGTGAAAACTCCATTATATCATACTCAATGTAATTTGATTTTATCTATTTCATATATTTAGCACATACACAAAAACAGTTTCTTGGTTATATTCCTTTTGTGGAACTCTTATCAGTTTACACAAGGTCCATTAGGAAAAAAAAAAAAAAAACAATTACACCAATTGCCCAATGTGTATAACAGGACACCTAAACATTTTTCCTGGTGTGTGAATGAATAGAAAATGAAGTTTCATATGCTCCATCCAGCTTCCTAATAACTTTTTAGAAGGGCAATTTGCTCTAAATGCCATCTTTTAGAGCACAAGGTCAATGACCTCCAACTTGAGTGCATTCTTCAGATCTAAACAGATACAGAAGAAACACATTTTCTATTTCTTAAAGAAATATGAATCACCAGACATCTGAGAAAAAACAAGCATGAAAGGTAGGATAGAGGGGAACTTGGGTGGCTTGGTTGGTTAAGTGTCTGCCTTTGGCTCAGGTCATGATCCCGGGGTCCTGGAGTTGAGCCCCATGCCAGGCTCCCTGCTCTGTGGGGGAGTCTGCTTCTCTCTCTGCCTCTCCCCCTACTTGTGCTCTCTCTCTCTCTCAAATAAATAAACAAAATCTTAAAAAAAAAAGAAAAGTAAGATAGAAATGAAAAAAAAAAGACACATTAAAACACAAGAGGCAGATAATTAATGGACAAAAACAATTGAGATACACTTATTTTTAATAGAAATGGTATCATGCTATACATGGTTTACAACTTTTTGTTTGTTTGCTTTTATTTAATACTTACAAATGAAGAACCAGGCCATACGATAGGCTCCACGGGCTGGCTACTAGTATTTTCTTCTTTGGCAGAAGGTTGTAGATCTTCTATGCTATTTTTTCTTAGTCATTAATTCAAATCTCAGGGGTTTCTGGACAGCTTAAGGATTGAATGCTTTGAGGTCAGGTGTCCAATTTTGACCCACCCGGTGGTTGTCTCTTGATTAAAGATCAGAATTACACTGTTTCCTTCACTGGAGGTCTGGGTATATATCATAAAGAGAAAAAGATTTATAGAATTGTTTGTAAAATCATATATTCTACTTTCTGTTTTAAAACATCCATTTTAAAAATAATTTAATAAGTTCTTTATTTTTGTTTGTTTGTTTTTTCTATCCTTGACCTCTCTCCATCATTTTATTTGGATAACCAACAGTAGGAGCTTGCTTGTATCATTTTATATAATTTCTTATGTTCATATAATCATAGAGAAACACAAACAAATGCACATGCTCAGTGAAGTTTCTTTGTTAACAGTTCTATAAAAATTCTATATTATATATAAATTATTGATACTATCAAACACTGTCTACATTGTAAGGGAAATTTCCCTCCAGTCCTAAAAAGATTGTCAACCTCCCTTCAGTGCTGAACCACTGGAGTGGCTCAATTTGCCAAACATCTGCTTTCAGCTCAGGTCATGGGATCAAATCCCTAGACAGGCTTCCTTCTCAGTGAGGAGTCTGCTTCTTTCTCCTCCTCTGTCCCTCTATGCCACTTGTGCTCTCTCTCTCTTTTTTTCTCTCAAATAAATAAATAAAATCCTAAAAAAAAAAAAAAAAGAAAAAGAAAAAAGCTTATCAATTGCTATAGTCCTTTTAGAAGGCAATTTGGGGAATATTTATCATTTTTTAAATGCATATATCCATCATATAGTAATTTTCACTCTAGATATGTGTTCTAGAAAAATACTTATGTAGGTGCCTAAAAAGGAGAAAGAGTACAACTATGTCAATTGCAGCATCATTTCAATAGTAAAAATTATTTTCATAGTAGAAGCATCTTATAAGGTATTCAACTGAAAAGTGGTTAAATAAATTGTGAATATTTATAATATGAGACTCTCATTAGCCAGAGCCAAATTCTACATTAGGATCAGTAGGTACAGTGCCTAGTGTCCACACAAATATTTTAATTTTAATTTCCTTGAAAATTAATAAGCAAATATAATAAATAATTACATAATAATTATTCCAGATTAGATTATATCCATTTTGTTCAAACAGTCATAAAGGATATTTTTAATGATGCTGTTTATTTTATTATTATTATTATTATTATTATTATTTTAATGTACTAGGGACCCATAAAGGCACAATATGAAAGGGCCCATAAAAGTCATACTTCAGCTCTACATTCAGTTTTTTAAAGCAATGATATATATGTATATACGCTGCAATGTTAGGATTTCCAAGATAACTGGAAATCACATAATAATGTTTTGAACACTAAGACTGGTATTCTATAAATTATCATAAAAGATAATGTATGTTATATGTAAGTTATATAAATACAGAAAACATCTTGGAGAATGCTTAGCTAGCTTAAAACAGAGAATACTTACACTAAGAGGAGTGGTTTGAGGGTATGTGTGAAGGGACTTTTTAATTTTTGTCTTTATATTCTTAGATATTTCTAATATTTCTAGCATTATTTTACAATAGAAATGTGAATTCAAAGTATCCTTTAATATTTTTTTCTAAAATGTACTTCTGATTACTTTTGTGCATAACAAATTGAATCAAGACTTAGTAGCTTAAAGCAACATTTCTTATGATGTTCTCAAATTTGAGGCTAAAAAACTTGGACAGGGCATAGCAGAGATGTTTTGTCTCTGCTCCATGATGTCTGAGGCTTCAGCTTAAAAGAACTGAAGACTGATCCTATACCTTGGTGGTGGGGACTTGAAATTATCTGACAATTCTGGAGCCTGGGCTGGGTGAGATTGAAGATTAGGTGGGCTGACTGCAGTGCATACACGTCATCTCACATGTCACTTGGCTTTCCCACAGAATGGCCTCAGGGCAGTTGAACTATCTCTATAACAGCTAGGGTTTTGAACAAGAGTGTTCCAATGAATAAAGTAAAAGCTCATCACCTTTTAGGATTAAGCCTTAAAAATTGCAATGTGTGACCTCTGCCATATCCACAGTAGTCGTAAACCCCTGTCCCCCTTCCCAGATCTTGCCTTCACACTGTAAAAGAGCATGTGCAGGGTTGACATTACCTTTTTTGTAGAGATACAACTTGCCACAGACTGCCCACTAGTCATGAAAATATACATTGGTCCAACATGAAAATGCACTTATGCCTTTTGCTAAGTTTGCATATTTTTGTCCATAATAGTATTAGCTTTAAGTCTAGAATCCCATCATCAAAATCAGATCCATATCCATACCCACATGAAGCCCCTTCTGTGTGATGGCTCTTGCATAGTTTCTATAGATTTAGAATCTGTAAACAGCAAAAGAAACAATTAACAGAATGGAAAGACAGTCCACAGCATGGAAGAAAATGTTTGTAAACCATGTGTCTGATGAGAGGTTCATTTCCAAAACATATAAGGAATTTCTATGACTCAATAGTAAAAAGAATCCAATTTAAAAAATGAACAAATGAACAAATGTCATTTGTTCAAAGAAGATATGCAAATGGCCAACAAGTATATGAGAAGGTGCTTAATATCACTGATCATCAGGGAAATGTAAATCACAACCACAATGAACTATCACCTTACGCCTGTAGGATTTCTATTATTTATAAAAACAAAAGGTTAACAAGTGAGAAACTGGAACATTTGTGCACTGTGGGTGTGAATGCAAAATAGTGCAGGTATTATAGAAAATAATATAGAGGTCACTCAAAAATTAAAATAAAACAGTCATATGATCCAGCAGTCCCATTCCTATACATATATATCCAAAAGAATTATAATCAGGATCTAGGAAAGCTATCTGTACTCCTATGTTTACTGAAGCACTTTCACAATACAATAGCCAAGATATAGAAACAAAGGGGATCCCTGGGTGGCGCAGCGGTTTGGCGCCTGCCTTTGGCCCAGGGCGCGATCCTGGAGACCCGGGATCGAGTCCCACATCAGGCTGCCGGTGCATGGAGCCTGCTTCTCCCTCTGCCTGTGTCTCTGCCTCTCTCTCTCTCTCTCTCTGTGACTATCATAAATAAATAAAAAAAAATTAAAAAAAAGAAACAATTAAAATGACCATTAATGGATGAATAAAGAATATATATATATACACAATGGAATATTACTATTCAGCCTTAAAAAAGAAGGAAATTCTACCATTTGTGTCTGTGAAGATATTAGGCTAAGTGAAATAAGACAGTCACAGAAAGACAAATACTGAATAATTCCACTTATATGAGTTATTGAAAATAGACATAGAGAAGCAGAAAATAGAACGGAGGTTTACAAGGGCTGAGCAAAGGGAGAAATGGAGATCTACTAATCAATGGGATAATGTCACAGTTATATAAAGTGACTGAGTTTAGAGGTCTACGTAAAACATAGAGCCTATAGCTAACGATACAATGTTGTGAATTTAAAATTTTGTTTAGATGATGGGTCTCCTGTTAAATGTTTTTAACACACACACACAGAAAAGGAACCCAAAGAAGACTTTGGAGGTGACAGATGGACTTATTACCTTGATTATGGCAATTGTATGGGTATATGCACATGTCCATATTCATCAAATTGCAGATACTAAATATGTGCAGTTTTTGTATATTAATTATACCTTAATATAGCCATAAAAATAAATGGACAAAACTGCTGCAATACTAAAACAAATTCTCTAAACTGAAGAGACACAAGATTGTCTCCCTTCCCACTAACATATCCACATACACAATTATCCATAATTCAGCGATGGGGCAGGCACAAGACCACTACTATAGCCATTTGTTTTAAAAAGGACTCAAATAGAAAACGAGATGATAAAAAAAAAAAAAATCTAAACTCCAGGCAAATGCATGTCGTCAATTCTTGATCAGGGTCTGTGCTATTCCCTGTTGTTATCTTTGGCACTTAGTCCTGCTGACTGGGGCTTTAGTCCAGATTTCTGAAACAATTTTCCACCCCTTTAAGATATGAGTCATGTTTGTAACTGAACGGCCTTTTCAGCCTGCTTCCTGCTTATAAACATGTAGGTTTTCAGAGAACTCTTTCTCTTTGCACAACTGAGCCCTTTTAGTTCTGTTCTCTTAAATACTTTTAGGGCTTCCTGTGTATCCACTTATAATTAATTATTTTAGGGGAGAAAACACATCCACAAATCTCCTGGGGATAAGCGCTTCTTTGCTTGGGTTCCTTGTGAGGTTGCTGGGCACCGCTTTAACATCTTTAGAAGCCCTATAGTTAGTTAAATAGAGACCATCTACAAACACATTATTCAGATTTTTAGAAAGCTTTTGATTATTTGAAAGGTCTATGAGACTCTAACTTAGGTAATTCTGAAGTCTGAGAAAGGATTTTTATAATAACAATCTTGGCTTCCTATTTAACCTGAAAGTATCTTTTACTTTATTTTTGCTCAGGGTCCTTTATCACTTAGTATTTTGTTTTGTTTTGTTTTGTTTTGTTTTGTTTGCTTTACCTTGTTGTTTGTGTTTTTTCTAACTGGGCAAATCCTGTTGCCTTCATAATTCCCATACATTTTGATTGAAAACTGAGCAGTTTCTTTTTTTTTTTTTTTTTAGATTTTATTTATTTATTCATGAGAAACATGGAGAGAGAGAGGCAGACACAGAAGCAGAGGGAGAAGCAGGATCCATGCAGGGAGCTTGACGTGGGACTCAATCCCAGGTCTCCAGGATCATGCCCTGGGCTGAAGGCAGGTGCTTAACTGCTGAGCCACCCAGGGATCCCCTGAGCAGTTTCTTGTTAGCTCATTTCCATAAAAAATTTTGTCAATATGAATCAAATAAATTGGCTGGCTGTTTCCTTATTCTGCCTGGAAGTCACCTACAGCAAATTTGCTTAGTTGGTTAAGAATATTTGTGTTTCTTACGTCACCACAGCAAATAGTGTTACCAAACTTCATGCTACAATACAACAAGAACTACCTTTCTTCCAGTCTTGCAGTATAAGGATTCCCTCCCTGAACAGCTTCTCTAAGAGTTTCCTCAAAACCCTTTCAGAATCTGCTCACTGTCTGGTTGATAGACAATGTCATGTGTTTTAGGCTTTCATTATGGCAGCATGTCACTTTGAGTACCAAATTCTATTTTGATTCCTTGTTCCATAAAAATTTGACCCCACACTTAGCAGCTTACCATTTGATTATGTGGATTTTGGGGGTTAGGGATTCAGAGAACATATAGGTGTATGGGATATTGGGGGCCAGAGCTGAAGAACTCAAGAACTAGAAAAGGGTGGCTTGCAGCCAGAGAGAGTATCATCTGAAGTTTTGTTCACTCACCTGCCTGGTGCCTTCCCTGAGAATGTCAAAGGCCAACATTGCTGCCCAGAGTACCTACACTTGCCTTCAATGTGGCTTGACCTCCTCAGCATGGTGATTCCAGAGAGTGAATTCACTTCCACCCCCCACACAGTTACTACAGTGAACAAGGCAAAGGTACATAATTTTGTATGACCCAGCTGCAAAGTGATGAAGCATTTTTCTGGCATTCTTTATTTGTTGAAGTATTCAAAAACTCACGTTAACTTAAAATAGGAGGCAAAGACACCACCCTTGAATGAAAGCAGTGGCAGAGCCACTTTGCAGAAGAGCATTCAAGATGGAAAATGTCACTCTGGCCATCTTTGGAAAATACACCCTGCCACAATTATCATAGTGGAAATATCAATACTAACCCACAAAAGATGAAAAGTTTCAGAAAATCCATAAAAATCCTTGTAGAAGCCAACCTTTTATTATAAAAATCACCAATAATATCAAAGTACAACCGAATCCCTCATTATCTTCTGTGCGAAGTGTTTAATTGGTTATAATATAAAAGCTCATAGAAGGTATAATGTATAAAAATGTATTCTATTGATGTGACTACATCCTGCTTATAGTCAATTCAGTTCTAGTATCATCTTGGGGGAACTCTTTGCTGACTTCCTACCCACCAGCAGGGTTTTGAATTCTGTTTTTATCCTCCCAATGGCATACTATATCAGTCTATCCTATAGCATGCATCATTTGGAATTTGTAACCACAAATGCTATCTCTCTCCTTTGCTCTGTTGATAGATTCCTAGAACTGGATTGTGCTTATTATATTTTTGGTAAAGATTTATTTATTTGAGAGAAAGAGAGAGAGCTTGCAAGCACATGGGCAGTGGCAGAGCGAGAGAGAGAGAGAAATTTTAGCAGACTCCTCACTGAGCTCAGAGACCAATGCAGGGCTTAATTTTATGACCCTAAGATGAAGACCTAAGCCAAAACCAAGAATCAATGCTTAGCTGACTATGCCACCAGAGGGTCCTTGGATTGTGCTTGTTTCTCATTGAATTCCCAGTGTTTACAAAGTGCTTAGAATGCAACATGGGGTGATTCTCCTCCTCAAGGAATAAAATAATACTCTTCACTTTCACACATTTTTATAGTTTACACGGATGATCTCATTGGCTACTTACATGATATGGATTGATATACTCCTTTCACAGATGAGCCATCTGAAGTCTAGTTAGGTTGTGTAACATGTCCAATATCACTAGACACGATGGTAGCTGAAGAGGGAATAAAATACAAGATCCCTCAATTCTATTCCACTTTTCTTCCCATCTCCCCCTTTCTGCAACTTTGAATGATTGAGAAATGATGTCTTCTCAAGAAGACATAGCAGACTCTGACAAAATTCTGATTCTGCTGTATTAGGATTGGACAGAGCAATATTAATATATTTTCCTTGAAGAAACTGCATATAGAACGTCAAGGTAAATATATATCAACACTAATCCCTTCCAATTTACAGTAGCCTGAATCCCATGTGAAAATAAGGACAAGATTCCATAAAGAATCGAGTTGCACTGGAAAGACTCCAATGTTATAAAATTGAAAAGATTATTTAAGGGCATATTTTAAACAAGATATATTTTTTATACCATTCCTTAAATATCTTAATGTTTTATATTAAACTATGCATGGGGAAAATAATCGCTGATACATAAATTATCCAAGTACTTTATACAACTACATGTTCAGTGATTTTTAAGTTCAATTGCCGGATTCAGTTCTCAATTTCTTGAGAAATTAAATGAATGCTTTCAGATCATTGGTGTTTTCTCAACATTCCGGTTATGATATGAAAACTCAGAAATTAAGAGAAACAGCACTATAGTCTTATGTTTTATTTTTTTTTCCTTCCGTTTTCTAGTCCATCCTCCCTAAATGTTACTCAATAAGACAAAGAGCACTTTGGAGGGAGAGAAGAATAGTATGGCTTCCTCATTCAATCTCTTTCTCTTTGTTTAGCTGTGATAATATGATAACTTTTGAGCATTCCAAACTTCCATTTTCTCTTCCGGAAGATGGGCTAAGAAGAACTACCATTCGAGTTTTGCATGAATGAGTATTGTGGGCTGAAAACTTTTCCCCTTCCTATGCACACACAAAAATTCATGTGTTCATTACTAACATCTCAGCACCTCAGAATATAACTATTTGAAGATAGGGACTTTAATGAGATAAATAAGTTTAAATGAGGTCATCTGGATAGCCTGACCCAATCTGACTGGCATCCTTACAAGAAGAGGAGATTAGGATACAGACACACACAGGGGGATGACTATGTAAGGACACAAAGAGAAGACAGCCAGCCATATGCAAGCCAAGGAGAGATGCTTTAGAAGAAAGCAACCCTGCCACCACCTTGAACTCAGACTTCTTTCCTTCAGACTGTGAGATAATAGATTTTTGTTGCTTTAGGTGCCCCATCTGGAGTAATTTACTGTGACAGCCCTAGAAAACTAATATAACAAGATTATGATTTAGCCTAAATTAGGCTTAGTGACACATTAAGTAATGTGGAAGGTAAGTTTTTTTTTTTTTTTCCCATACATTGTCTTCCTGAGTCTTCAATCTTGGAATCCCATGAAGAGAAAAGCTGTAAGCATTTTGTTCAGGTTTTCATGTCAAGTTTTCTTCACCTTCTTAAGGTCACAATAATGACTTTTGTTTGTATTCTTAAAATATTTTTAAAATTAAAACCTATCGGGATCCCTGGGTGGCGCAGCGGTTTGGCGCCTGCCTTTGACCCAGGGCGCGATCCTGGAGACCCGGGATCGAATCCCACGTCGGGCTCCCGGTGCATGGAGCCTGCTTCTCCCTCTGCCTGTGTCTCTGCCTCTCTCTCTCTCACTGTGTGCCTATCATAAATAAATTTTAAAAAAAAAATTTAAAAAAAAAAAAAAATTAAAACCTATCAATTTTAGGTCCCACTAGGATATTTCCAGTCTAACAACACTCCTGTTTGTCTGTGTTTAGATTGCAAATGAAATTGCTGATGAAATTTCTTACCCTAATGGGCAAATTTACCACTTGGTGAGTGTGCATCTATCCTCCAAATGTTAATGGGTCTTATGCGTCTCCCTTTCCAGAGACACTATCATCTCACACACTGGATGCAGATGCACAATGAAGGAAAAACTCCTTTCATGCTGGTCACTTCACTTAGTTTTCTAATTTTTAGTGCATCCAAATAAGCATTTCCAAAAGCCAGGTGGCTTGCGCTGCCCCACACCAGAAGTGATTGCTTTCCCACTGCCTTACTGGAGTAATGTGCTAATAGAAAACCAGGTTATGGATCTCTAGAACCAGGACAATAATAAAATCATAATGATATTGTTAGCAATCTGGCCCCAGTGCTGGTTCCTTCTCCCAGAGAAACAGTGTCACAGAAATATAGAAACTCATCAATCACAAATATCACATAAGAACCAAGCCAAACAGCTTAAATTTATACACAGCATTGCAGGTGAGGCTGAATTTCACTGCTGCAGAGCAGTTTCTCTTTGAAAAACCCAATTAGCACACTAATTGATGTTACTACCCTTTCCTGAGTAGATTCTTAGACATATGTTCTTATGTGATTTTTACAAGGTCACATAGATAACAAGAGATAAGACCAAGATTAAAGCTCAGCTCTGACATCAAGCTCCTACTATCTCTCTAGAACTTACATTTTAAACTTTGAGTGTGCAGTACATGGCTGGACCCATGTTTTGTCATCTCAGAAGTTGTAAACAAATAGGAAAACAAATGAATAAATAAATGTATAAATAGAGCAGTAAAATAACCCAGTTAGCCAGCTGAAGTTAACTGGTAAGCCCTTGAGTCTTAAATATCATCTCAACTCTTACAGCTATGTAGTTATACCAACAGACAATGAAGATTATGCAGGGTGAAGAGCAAGGGGAGGCCAGAAGTCCAAGTTTCCCAGTAACAAACATCACTATTATATATTTCTATTTGATATGCACTCTTGGGAAATGCACACCCCATTCACGAATAGTGTCATTATTGTTTTGTCTCCAAACTCTTACATCAGATCTGTTAGATTAGTAGTTTAGACTTCCTTAGATGCTAGACTCCTCATTGAACCACTTCAAAAATGGAACCTCTTTCAACAAGACTATCAATAAAAACAAATCATACTGTTATTACATGGTTTTCTAAAAACATGGCCAATTTTGGAAAAAATATTGATATCCTTGTAGTAATTTTTATAAACAATTTATAGCTCATGCAATGATCTCAAATCTGAAATTTTTACTCAATAAATATTCTTTGAATGTCTACTCCATGCCAGACAATGTTCTACCTCCTGAAGATACAGGTACGAACAAAGGTCCTCAGGACACCTGGGTGGCTCAGTGTTTGAGCATCTGCCTTTGGCTCAGGTTGTGATCCTGCGGTCCTGGGATCGAGTCCCACATTAGGCTCCCAATGGGGAGTCTGCTTCTCCCTCTGCCTGTGTCTCTGCCTCTCTTTGTATCTCTCGTGAATAAATAAATAAAATATTTTTTAAAAATCCTATGTCTTCATGGTCTAATTGAAAAAGTTAGGCAATAATAAAATATAGAAGAAAAATGCAGAATGTTGTGGAGTAACATGAACTAGGGTAGGGGAATAGGAACAACCATGCCAATGGTGACAGGACAATGATTTGGCTACTTTAATTAGAGTGGTCAGGGGAAACCTCACCACAAAGGTTTTAGTGATATTTATTTAGGCAGACCCTGGAGGAGTAAGAACTCAAGCTATACTGATATCTGAGCCAAGAGTGTTTCTAATGAAGGACTAATCGAGCCACAAAGCCCTGATATGATGTGCTTGGTGTGCTCAAAAAGTAGCAAAGAAGTCAGTATGATTGAAAGGTAGAGGGAAGGAAATACTAAGAAGGATGAGCTGGAGTTGGACAGGGAATAATATGAGATCCTTTAAGTCCTTTTAAGTTGATTATTAGGAGTCTGGATGCCATTTTTGGCAGAGAAGTAACATGATTTAGTGTTGAAAGGATCACTATGCTTCTGTATTAAAAATAGACCTTACGGGGCAAATTGGCAGGAAGGAGACCAGTGAGAACATCAGTGTCACCCAGGCAAGTGGTGGTGGTGGCTTGAACAAGGACAATAGTGAGTTGGCAAGAAGTGGTTGGATTTTAAATATTTTGTGAAGGCAGAACCAATAAGCTTTTGTGATAAACTAAGCAATGAGTATGAAAGAGAAGTGCTAACGAGGATGTCAAATTTTTGATCATTTAAAATAGTGAAGTTGTTATTAACTGAGATGGGAAAGACTGGGGAGGAGTGACTTTGTTGAAGGAGGGGCCAGATAAAGAAACAAATGTTCTCACAGAGTATTTTGAATTGGTTATAGGATTAGGAACAGTTTTGTTGAAAATAAGATGGGACTAGTTAAAGAGAAGTTTGCTTGGAATACATTGGAGTTCTTCTGAAAGAGGCCTTCTTGCAGTCAATTGTGTTTAAGCTAAGATCTAAAGGATGAGTGGCATTTACAAAAGTGAAGGAGGGAGAGTAAGGGTTCTATGGAAAAATCCATCACAGTATAGGCCCAGGAACAGGACAGAGCATGGCACATCAAAACACAGTTGGCTGTACCACTTGTTTTGAAAAGGTAATATTCTAATGTATTGATATATTAAGGGGTATTTTGAACATGGATGAATTTTGCATTTGTGACACTGAGAGACATTGGTGAAAGCAGAAAATCACACCTAGCTGAATTGAGCTGTGTAGGAATACACAGAACAACACATGCAGTGCCTCAAACATTCCCTGGCACTTTGGTCATCCCCCAAGTGCCACAAGGCCCACCCTGCTTTTCATGTCACTGTGACAGATTTCCCTCCAATCCAAGGTAGCCTTCCTGCCACCACTTTGCAACTGCTCACAGTCTGATTCTCACCCTTCTGATTCTCATTTTCATGAGCAAGCTCTTGGTCTTTTTCAAGGTCAGGGCCTGCTTTTTCTGTAGCATTTATGAGTGTCTTAACCACTTGGCAGGTGTAAAACTGTGCTCCCATTTTTACTAGATTTCTGTCTTTTTTTCTATGTATGTCACAAATGAAATTTTAGAGTCTGCTATGCCCTTGACCCCATAAGTCTTATGGCTTATATTGCATAATTTTACACAGTGCATGGTTTTTAGGAATGCACATACTGTATTCTGGCAGAATTGACTATAACGGTAGGAAGCCCAGGAGTTTGGGGAGTATAGAGCAGTGTGGGACAAGGGTGGAGGGTGGAGCAAGAGGAAGTCGAATATGAGGTGGGGAATGAGGAGTGAAGCACATAAGCAAGCCATCATCAGTGGTTTAGACTTCACTACGGGGTCAGTTATAAACCATGAAGAACAGCACAGTTGTATTTGGGAAAAATCACATGGAGTACGGGGATTAGATAGGAAGGGAGTGAGATTCTAGTCAAAAAGCTTGTTGAGGAGCTTGTTTCTTTAATGCAGGCTGGACAAGAGGATGGCTTGGCCAAGGACAGCAGAGATGGACAGAAGTGAACAAAACCAAATCGAATTCTGCTTCCTGGTACATTCCTAAACCATCAATCTGGAATATATCCACAATGATGTAAGAGCAAGTAAGGTAGTCAGATAAATAGGAAAGATCCAGAATATTGCACACTTACATCTATACATTTGAATATTTCCCTTTTGTTCTGTCCTATTTTTGCACTTAATGTTGATGAGAAATAATAAGATTATAAATTTTAAAAATGCTAATGATAGTAATAATAATAATAACAGATGTACACAGTATAAGTTTCTACCTTGTGAAACTAAACATTTTGGTACCTATTATTCATCCAGATGATAGGGATAATAACAAAACACAGTTATAAGTTTATTATTTGCCAAAACACCTTAAAGTGCTTATACAAGATTGGCATATAGTAAGTATTATTAGGAATATACTTACCATTATTTCAAAATGTTTCATATATATTACATCAGTTCTTCATAACAAGCTCTGAAAGGGGTATTATAATTTCAAGTTTCTCAGGAGGTTAATCCGTTTGTCCAAAGCCACTGCTGAGTGACAAGCTAGGTCTTCCAGCAGAGTGTTCAGCCTTGCAAGTCCATGTACCATGTCTGCTCTATTCCAGGGTGTGGCGGGATAAAAACGTAAACCACGCAGAGCAGGTGAAGAGTATCACTCATGTGCCCTGACAACCACTCTGCATCCCTTCTAAATTTCCTCTCAGGTCTCCGTCTCTCTGAGCAAACTGATGGCAAAAATGCAATGAGATATGAAGCCCCAAATTCTGTTATACTATCATTAAGCTTCATAAAGTTAGACTTTGTGAAGTTCTTCCAGGAAAGTGCTTTCATCCTTTAGCTGGAAATACTGTGCCATGTTAATTAGCACAGAGTGGAATTGGCCCTGGAATTAAATGCCAGAATGGTTCGATTTCAGCCCACATCTTATAAAACTCAAATCACAATCCCACTAATCAAACTCTTCCTGGTTCAGAGAATCAAAGATAACCTCTTTTTTCCTTCTTTTTTTTTTTTTTTTGTCTTTCTTTCACATTCAACAAAGGAGTAAATGTGAAACGTTGACAGTGCCATCATCTTTTCTGTTGTCCCCGAATCCAAAGTGTCCATAAACCTTAGAGAAAGTCTCAAAGCAGAGATTCAGTATTCAATGTTTCAATCCTAACAGTGTCTCATTCAAGGAGAAATTACTCTTTGGGAAATTTTCAAGCCTTCTCACCCATTTAATATTTCAAAAGATTTCCTCTCCCTTCTTCCTAGAGTGCAGCAGAGTATTTTGATTCTGTAGACCTGTTACATAAGAAAGCCTGCATGTAGAAAATACTTTCATAAGAGCCTAGAGATGGGAAGCTGGGAAAATTGCTCCAGTCAGAATTATCGTAAGGGGTGGTTCTCAGGAAGGATGGCTACATCTTAAGTGCATCTTTTGTCCCTGTGACTTTCTCAATAATTCTAGGGAATGCTTATAGACTAATTTTTTTTCTGCCACAGCATTTTATTATTTGTTTATTATGCTCAGGCAAGTTAATTACTAGTAAAAAGATAATGAAAACCTGAAGCTCCCAGTTAAGTAGAGGGGAGCAGTCAAGCCTAATGGAGATTTTAAGTGTTTTCATTTCCTCCCATTTTTGAAGACCCTGAAGAGCTATCACCTTCCCCTCCACCTAATGTCTTTGAAATCAGGAATTAATGCAATGAAAAAAAAAGGAATTAGTGCAATGGAGAAATCATCAGGCTAAAAGCTGCTTTTTGCCAGGGTGCCAAAGGACACTTTTTCAGTGATTCAGGGATGAAGCTCAGCAAAGTTTTATTTCTTTGATGTGTTTGCTTGATTTATTACTGAAGCTTATGATACTAGGCCTAAGGGGATTTAAGCAGAATTTAGCATATACAAATAGCTATCTTTTCAGCCAGAAAAATTCTAAAATCATAGAAAAATATGTCTGCTGTGCCCTGCATGACAATTGAAAAGCAGAATATTAGGGAAACGGGGCTGACCTCTCTGTGCCGTTTGGGTCTTGTTCAAAGAATGGCAGACTCAAGTCTGCAGTGAGATCCAGAGAAGAGGTCAGAGGATCTGAGAGGACCCTGTGTTTCTGCAGCTTAGGTAAAGAGTGTGATGTGAGACAAGGAGAGACATACAAGTCCCTTAGTCTCACTCCAGTGGGTGGCAGGGAGATATTAGGGTATTTTAAAACAAGGGGATGAGGGGTGGGTGATTATATTTAATACTTTAAAGATCACTTTGGATCTCATAAAGATAATGCATAAAGAAAGAAATGAATCAATAGGGAAACCCGGTTAAAAAGAATAGTCTAAAAAGATAAACTCGTAACGTGATGGTTTCCTAGGGCTTCTGCAACAGTCTCTCTAACTGTGGCACTTAAACAACAGATATTTATAGTCTCACAGTTCAGAGGCCAAAAGTTTGAGCTCAAGGCAACAGGAAGGCTGTACTCTCTCAAAAGTGCTAGGGGAGAGTCTGTTCAAGGCTCTCCCCAGCTTCTGTTGGTTTGCTGGCAATGCCTGCATTCCATGGCTTGTGGCTGCATCACCCTGACCTCTACCTTCCTGTTGTCTCTTGTATGTGTGTCTCTGTCCAAATTTCCCCTTATCATAGGACACTAGGCAAGTTAGACAGAGGTCACCCCACCCCAGTGTGTCCTCACCTTAATGAATTACATTTGCAACAACCCTATTTCCAAATTAGGCCATATTCTGAGGTACTGGAGTTCAACATTCGACATACGGATTTTTGGTAGGGTAAACAATTCAACTCTTAATATAATATATTCCATAAACAAACCCACAAGACTATTAGCCAGTGAGGAAGGGAATTCTATATAATACTTCTTCTCTTAGAAAGAGAGGAAAAAAAATGAAGGGAGGAATGGAGGAAGAGGGAAGCAGAGAGGGAGGGAGGAAGGACGGAAGGACAGGAAAGAGAGAAGAAAGAAGGGAAGCAAGGTAGCTGTTTTCATTTAAAATATTTTTTTCAGTTTTTATTTAAATTCCAGTTAGTTATCATACAATGTAATATTAGCTTCAATTTAGTGATTGGTATACAATTTAGTGATTCAACGCTTCCATGTCACTCGGTGCTCATCACAAGTGCCCTCCTTAATCACCATCACTCAGCATAAGCATGGATACTGACGAGTTTCAATCATCTTGTAATGAGTCACAATTACCTGTGAGATGTAAAGAAAAGGAGACTCAGATAGCAATTGCTTTATTACAACAATGTTATTGTTGGACATCTAAGACCAAGGAATTGCAAAGCTAGAGCGATGTGAAAATACAAATAAATTTTATAAATATATAAATATAAATACACATGGTTAGTTGGAACACAGATGTGGCCATATCCCCAAGGGTTGGGAAGGCGAGAGAAAGTGAATAGGAAGTAGCATTAATTGAAGGGCTTATGAAGACACAGTAAACTTACAGACATAATTCTCATATTTTCCTGTTTTACCCTCCTTCCCACCATCCCCCTCCTGCTTCCTTTTTCCTTTATTAACTAGTTCTCTTTCTTTGCCAGGCATTGTTCTGGGTTGTCAACAGTACAAAGCCCTTTCCTCATGATGCTGAGGAGCATAGGGATTATTAACCTTTCCCTGGAGAGAAATGGAAGGTCACAAAGTGAAAGCAACTTCTCCAAAGTCTCACCTGTAAAAGATCCTGGATGTGAAATTCCATTAAATTGTTTTTTTTTTCCCCCCAAAGTCTCTCTTTGTCCCCTACAAGTATACCAAAAGATACCTCCTCAGAGCCTCTCCTGGAAGAGCTGAGCTTCAAGCAGAAGATTTGGTACATCAAGGGCATGGGGTGCACATTTTAGATCAGCAAAGAAGTGTTACAGGCTTTGTGGATTCTTTTAGAGAGTTCTGTTTGGGGTGCCTGAGTGGCTCAGTTGACTAAGCCTCTGACTCTTGGTCTCAGCTCAGGTCTTGTTGTCGGGGTCTTGAGTTCAAGCCCCACATTGGGCTTCACATCGGGCATGGAGCCTACTAAAAAAAATAAAACAAAATAAAATAAGAAGAAAAATGAAAGAAAATTATATCTGTTCTCTCTTTTTCTCTTTCATTTGCAGAAGGAGACTCTTTGATTCCAGGGGTGTCAGGAGACCTGAGTCATTTTCTGAGGTTGAGTGTTTAGAATTAACTCCAGGCGTAAGAAAGAGAATAAATGAAAACTTTGATTTCCCTTCATGGTAGTCAGCTCCTCATCCTTGGAGCATAGAAGCAGGTACTCTGTGGGCTTAACTTTCAAAAGGACTAGAAGGAGTCACAGCAATTTGTGGGGAGTTTGGGGATGGGAATGTGGTATGCCCAGGTAATTTGTAATTTTTCATCTATGTTGTTTTACAGAATTTATAATAAAGAACATGATGATGGTAAGTGGATATGAAATGATTAGGAACTTCAATGGAGTCATCACTATTTTTATACAATAGATTGTCTTAGGAACTGAAATGGTAAATAAAGATGGATTCTAGAACTTGTAACCATTAAAGCAAGAAGCATTATGTGTGTACATATATGTGTGTATGTATATGTATACATGCATTCTTATACATGGGTACATGTATGTGTATACGTGTCCATGTATGCATATGTATGTGTGCCCCTATAAAATTCTGCAACTAATTGTCCTGTGGAAATCTAGATCCGTCGTAAATTTCTACTGAGCATTTCTGAGTCTGTTTCTTTTTTTTCCTCTCAACTAGCTAGAATCATTCACCTCCCCGCCTTTTTTTTAATATTTCAGAGAGAGAGTGAGCAAGAGAGAGAACAGGAGCTGGAGGGAGAGGCAGAGGGAGAAGCAGACTCCCCGCTGAGCAGGAAGCCCAATGAAGGACCCAATTCCAGGACCCTGAGATCTGGACCTGAGATAAAGGCAGATGCTAAACTGACTGAGCCACAAAAGGTGCCCCTCATTCACCCTTTCTAAGAAAATAGAAAGCAGCAGAGTTGAAGTAACACCTGTAGAAAATGCACCTACCATTTTCACAAGGGTTGCTAGGCTTCTGAGTATGGATGTTGCTGTTGATATGAAGGTTAAAGGAGGCTTGCTGTGTTGTTTCCAGGACATAACCTCAAGGTACCTCAGATAGGACCCAGGCAAAGTATCCCTGCTGACCCAGAAGGCTGACCACACCTATTGTTGATGTGTCCCTTTCACCATGTCTTTGCTCTTTTAGAGTTATTTTATCTTTTGATGCACTGCCTCTCCCACTATGCCAGGCCCTACCCCCAGGATGAGATACAGGCGCAAAAGAATGCTCTCACGTTCATCCCATCCCTCTGTCTCTGGTTTGTTGTATTTTAACTACATTCCAGCATCTGGTCTCTCCTTTAGGATGAGTTCTTAGTCACGAAGGTTTTACTCTTCTCATATGAATAGAAACCAAGTTATCTCAATGGCTCTCCAGCATGGTTTTAGACTAGCTGAAGGCTAAATTTAGATTAAAACCAAGGAAGATAAAAGGAAAGAACACTGTATAATTTGAGAAATGAGCAGGTGTTTCAAAGTCAGACTAATTTGGGATTGAATCCTGGTCCATCTGCTTGTTAACTGTGAGCATGTTTTAAAATGGAAAAAAAATATCAAACAAGGTATTTGTGAAAAAAAAAAAAAGATGCAATCATATGTGTTAGGTACCCAGGAAGGTGACTGGACCAGTCAATAATATTTAATACCATATTGTGTTTATTATTCAGCCAAATTAACTAGTTCAATGTCCTGTTCTGAGTGACACACATTGACGTTACCAGTGCTAGTTTCCAATTTACCTCCATATGGGATGGAGGGTCCAGGAGGATGACGATGTGATGGGAACTTCAATGCATATGGGAACTTCGAGAAACCATCTTTCCCAAAATGAGTACAGTGTGGATGACTCACAATTAATTCACCAATTTTAACATATAGGACATATGCTTGTCAAGAAATTAATGTCCACTTTTCATGAAAATAAAATATGCATAATATGATATATACAATAAAATATCTATAATAAACGTTTAATAAATAAAGATAATATTACCCATGGGGCTGATTAGAAAATTCTGAAAAAGGCCTAGGGAAAAATGCTATTATAAATGTAGATCTGACAATTCTAAACTAAATGAATATTAGGTTATAAAAAGCTTTCACTCAATAATGCACTGTATATATAAAACTTGTCCCTTACAAATAATATTTCATAAGAAATGAACACATTCATGCTCCTCAAATACCCTTTAAGGTAGGTATGTAATTATCACTATTTTACATGTAGAAAACTAAAGTTCACAAAACTTAAAGAACTGGACCAAAGTCATTCAAGTAAGTTAAGACAGGAACACAGGTATTTTGGTTCATGTGTCTATATTTGCAGGACTAAATTAACAAAAGTTATTAAGTAGATGTGATTAAAATGTTAAATCAATTATGTTGGATTATGTAGACCTTGGAGATATGAACTATACCTGGTTTGTCTAATATTTCATTCTCAGCTCCAAGCACAATGCCAAGTACATAAGTGCTTAATAAATATTTATTCAATTGATGGAATAATAAGATTGTTTCTGGGTCAGCCTATGCTTCAGAAGTTATCAAAATTGCTGAGAAGTAATGAGCACATTTAGGATACAGATTTTCAGATGGCCACAGTTTGAGAGTCTGTCAATTTGAACTTGAGGGAGATGTGTATGTGTGTATAAGTGTTGCGTGCACGTGTATGTGCACTTCCGTAAAAACTGAAGGGATTACAGTACTGAGGAACTAGTGTGAGAGACCAAGCATCATGGAAAATATTACAAAATGTGACTTTAATGTAAATAAAATATTTTAATACAATCTAATTTTAAAATTATTTTGAGAATTTTGCTATTTGGGATCAGGTAATGTTAGAATAGGCATGTGCGGCCTTTAGAGATCACTTAGTCAAGGGGTCAGCAAGATCTCTCCCATAGATCAAATTGACCCACTGCCTGCTTTTGTAAATTGGAACACAGCCATGTTCATTCTATTATATAGTGTCTATGGCTCTTTTCACACCAAAATAGTAGACTGATTGCAACAGAGAATATATGGCCTATCAAGCCTAAAATATTTGCAACATCATGGATAGAACTAGAAAGTATCATGCTAAGTGAAGTAAGTCAGAAAAAAAAACAAATACCACATGATTTCACTTATATGTAAAATCTAAAACAAATAAGTGTTAAAAAAAAAAAAAGAAGCAGAAACAGACCCATAGATACAGATAACAAGTTGGTGGTTGCCAGAGGGAGGCAGGGGTGGAGATGGGCAGAATGGGTGAAGGGTAGGAGGTACAGGCCTCCAGTTATTGAATGAATAAGTCCCAGGGATGAAAGGTACAGCATAGGGAATATAGCTAATGGTATTATAATAATATTGTATGGTGACAGATGGTAGCTACACTTGTGGTGAGCATGATACAACGTGTAGAGTTGTCCAACCAGTATGTTGCACACCTGAAACTAGTGTGCCAACTGCACTTCAATAAGAAAAAAACAGATTAAAAAATAAGTGTTTGAAAAAAAAAAAGAAAAAAATAAGTGTTTGCTGATACCTGATTTAGTCCACACCTCCCATTTTGCAGATGAAAACCCTGAAGTACTGATGGATTCCAGAACCTACTCAAGGTTGCACAGTCTTTAAAGATTTATTTTATTTTATTCATGAGAGACACAAAGAGAGAGGCAGAGACATAGGCAGAGGGAGGAGCAGGTTCCTCACAGGGAACCCGATATGGGACTCAATCCTGGACCCCAAGATCATGACCTGAGCCTATGGCAGATGTTCAACTGTTGAGCCACCAAGGCATCCCAAGGTTACACAGTCTTAGAAGCAGGCGGATACTAAAGTTCAGGTTTCTTAACTGACAGTCCTTAGCATCTTCCTTTATCACAGTACATCCCATTGTCCTATTCTGAGGAGTTACACTGATTCACAAGCAATTTAGTTTTACTTTGTTATAAAATGCACTTATTTTATTTCCTATATATATGGCTTGTATTGTCTATGCAAAGCCCACCATCTTCCAGCTGCTTTGTAACAGCTGCCACCCAAGAGCACCTGGGACCTGTAAACGCCCAGGGGAAGCTGCAACATCATTAACCGGGCTTATAAAAGCTGAGTTGAAAACTGTCATAAAAGCATACAAAATTTCATAGAAAATTTATCTTAAAAAGTGAATCCTTAGCAATAACTCAAAGGCCAATTTTACTAAGATCCCAGTTGGATATTTTCTCTCAGAGGGTCCTCCATAAACATAAACAATAAACATATAATGCTCAATGGTGGGATTTGTAGAATGGAAGGGAAGGACTTGGAGCCCCCACCAAAGTAGTAGATATGGTGGATATTTCAGTGGCTATAAGGACACCAGTACATTATAGGATATGTCTGGGCCATCTTTCCCTTATGAAATGAAGAGTGATGATTGGCTTGGCCGATGAAATTTAATGAGGCCAATATAGCAGAATGCCTACTGAACCTCTATGGGAAATGTAAAAATCATAGAATTATACCAGATTGCAAATAAGGTGAAAAAGAGCCCCAAAAAGCTGAAGAAAGAAGTATGTTATCCTAAATGTGGAAGAGAATCAAGGAGAGCAATTCAATATTGATGGAAGGAACCAGTATCCTAAGCCAGGGTTAGGATGTGAAGTGGGGTAAGGAATTAGAGGGCTGTGGCCCTGAGCATGATGGCAGCCTCAGGTGCCTGCCCCTGCACAATGCTTGTGAAGGGCCAGCCAAGTGGATGAAAGTAAGGAAATACCTCTTTCACCAGAGGATATTCCAGAGAGTTTCTCATTAACAAATCAATGAATCACTTCATAACTATTTCTGGTACTTTGCTACAGATCTGAGTGAGTAGCAGGGACTTTTGATAATCTAGCACTGCTTCTGTTGGAGAATTTACCTTTTCCCAAGCCATGTCAAGATGCTATGGCTATTAAAGTAAGACCTCCACTTCCCATTAACAGGGTGGGCAGCTATAATAGAGTAATACATTGCAGACATCTGATTCACCTCTTTCTAATTTAGTCAAGGGAAAAAAGAACTTCTTGGTATTAGGTGGCACAAAGAATCTAAGAGTGTAACAGAGTCATTCATGAATGAGGATAAGTGGCCAAAAACAAAGCCCAAGGATGGCAACAACACATCTCTAAGATGTGTTGTATCAACAGCTATCCTTGCCATGGATGCATTCAAATGGCCCTGCTTCCTCCTATTGTTCTATTCTGAATGAATCTCCCATGGATGAGTCCGATGGGGTGAATGTAGTACTCACACCTATTCTCTGAATGCAAGGGAGACTGGAAAAGGGGATTGCAGGATAATATCTTGCAGGGGCTAGGTACATTATCTGGGAAATTCTTAGAGAAAGGAATATTCCTCAAAGAATTAGGGCATCCATAAAACATAGCAATTATTCATTACCCTAAGCCAATGGCAGAGACAGGGTCTCATCTCCCATGACCTAACATTAGATGCCAGTTATAACATATTGGCTGAACTGGGTCAAGGAGACTTGGGGAAGTGGTATAGATGTTGAGAGATGGTGAATCACTCTCTGAGACCTGGAATCATAAATACTACACTTAGTCTTGTCCTGTTGACTGCACCACTTAGATATATGACAGGAGTACTGAAAGATGGAGCCCACACAGAGGAAATTAAAGCTAAGAGATACTGTAAGAGACAAAGATGTGATAGCATTACAAACACCTGCATTTGGTTGTGCCTGAAGCCATACAATCCCTGGATTTTATAATTTCCTGAACTGGAATTCTAGTTTTCTTCCTTAAACTAAAAACCTGATGCACTGCCCATTCTATAGATTTGTGTCTTTACTAAGTGAAATGCTGGACAGAGAATACTTGGATAAGAAATATTCTTTTCAGAAATGAATAGTGTTTTGATGTACTTCCAGCTTGTGACTATTTCAAAGAGATGACAAACAAGATACATAAGATGCTCACTCTTTTCTTGCACGGATATCATATCACCTCCTGCTGTCAATTCTTCAAGAGTTTTAAAGTTGGTGTCTCAGAAGTATTTGACTGGAACATCCCTTCTAGTGAATGTATTTATGCACATACACACACCCACACCAGCAAATGGATAACTTTCTCCATTTATGTGCCTTGAATACATTGGACCTAATAAGACAAGGTCCCATGTAGGCTGGAAAGCAGCATATCTGTGCCAGCTGTCTTGAGCTCTCTCCTTCTTTCTTCTATTCTATACTCATCCTCTCATAGCTTCCTTTGCACTCCTTTATAACTAGTTAGGCTAATGCTACCTTTGCATATATAAAGAGAGAGAGAGAGGGAATAGAGAGATAGGAATAAAGGGAGATACCTGGAGGTCTGCAACCTAAGGCACTTCCTCTGGCCCAAGTCACCAGAGAACTCTGCATTGGTATTTTAGGCAAAGGCTCTACTAAATACAAAGTGTAATTTGCTTTTTTCCCCCCTCTTCTCCTTTTGTGGATGTTGTCAAATTAAACCAGAGTTGGAAGGAAGTTAAAGAGGTGAAGGCAAATTTTATTCAGGACTATTGTAATAGGAAAAAAAGAGAACCCACTATAGAACTGGGCTTCGTTCTGAATAGAACAAGGACAGTGAGGATCTGTAGCCAAGAAGAGAGGAGGGACCAGGGATGGAAAATAACTAAGAGGAGATATGAGCTGGGGGCAGGCAGTTGGTCCAGAGTTCTTACAAAACCAACCTAACAGGATTCCTGCTGAAATCAGGCCAGGACCATCAGATACATGGGGTGGGAGATTCCTGCTAAATGGGTTTAGCATTCTTGCTAAAACTAGATTTTACAAGGAAGTACACAGATGGACCTAGAAGTTTCAGGGGCCTGCCTAAAGTTTAGTCAAGCAAAGAATTTTGTCAGCATTTTCCTTGGAAACTGACAGAGAAAAGCAGTGGCCACATTGTTAAAGCAGAGTTTGGGGATCCTGGATCCCTTTTTCATGGGAGCATTTTTATAATCTCAGGAATGTAGTAATAACTGGAAAGTGTGCCTTAGACGTTGTGCAAAATATTTTCATCTTTATTATTCTATTTAAGTCCTATGAAAATTCTGTTAGGTGCGTTGGTACTTCAAATCTACAACAGAGAAAAATGAGAGTCAAGGGATTGTGCTACCTAATGCCAGAGAACTTATCAATGAGAGCACCTGTGGTTTGAAATCAGGTTTGTCTGAATCAAAGTCTGCATTTGCTGCTTTACACCTGGTGCCTGGGCTACAACTCAGATGCAAAGTGACTCGACTTTCATAAAAAAAGCAAAATGTTGAAAATTCTCTGTTTAGTCTGGAAGTGGATGAAGATCAAAACTGGCAAAAGTAAGTATGAGGCTATTGTGTGTAGAAAAGATTAAACTAGGTCTGTGTCACTCTAGAAGGAAGATCTGGGATCCAACTGTTAGAAGTCCCCTACTCATACTTCCAAGAGGGAAACAAGGCAAATCACCACTGACTGGCATTATCTCCCCCATTTTGTTCTCTGGTTACTGAGGCAGGAAGAATAATTCATCAGGTTGATGAGATGGTGAGTTTGGAAAGGGAACTAAAAATGTGCAGTATTTCCCACTAGGTCCCCCATGTTAGTCAGGGGTTCTCCAGAGAAATAGAACCAATAGGACCTGTGTATATAGAAAAAGAAATTTATCTTAAGTAATTGGATCACATGACTGTGGAGACTTGGTGAGCCCCAAATCTGATGGTGGAGGCTGGGAGGCTGAAGACTTAGGAAGAGGTGCAATCCAAGTCCAAAGGTGCAGCGTGCTGGTTAGCCAGGAAGACACCCTGTTGTAGATGACATCTAAAGGCAAGCTACTAGCAGAATAATTCCTTCTGCTTAGGAAAGTCAATCTTTTTGTTCTATTAAAGCCTTCAACTAATTGGATGAGGCCCATCCACATTGTGGAAGGCAATCTGTTTTACTCAAAATCTATTCAAAACACTCACAGAAGCACCCAGAATAACATTTGACTAACTATCTGGGCACCATGGCCCAGCCAGATAGATACATAAAATTAACTATCACACACTTTCCTCCCTCTTTTTAAAGGCAGGATCTCAAGTATGTAAGGTTCTGAGTTTTCTAGCCCTCTTAAGGACTGGGTAGTTAAGTTCAACTGACAGGTTGTATTAAAAACCTGTTGGCAACAGGTGCTCCCAGCTCTGTTAGTAATAAAGATAAGATTTTATAACTTTTTCTGATTCCTCATGATTGGATCATAATTTGAATAGACCAACAAAAGATGCTATTATAAATGGGGCCTGGGCTCAGAATCTTAAGAATGAGGAACCAAAGTTATGCACATAAAATTCAGACAGATTGATGTTTCTGACTCAACTAGAAAGAAATGCTTTAGGATCTGGCTTTAGTAGGTTCAAATTGCTAATGTCTTTTACAATGTGGATCACAGTTACGTCTAGTTGCTGTTAGTTACAGACAAGGAACTATTTTTAAAAAGGTGAGAGCCTGAGTGATGCCCCTTGGCTTTATTAAGCATATCCCAGGGGCCTTAGCATGCAGGCCATGGCAGTCAACCTTTCCCTGACTTACATAGTGGGGCTAAGTCAGGGAGCAGGTAATAAGGAAAAGAATTGGGCCCAATTAAGATTCCTCAGTGAAGAGATGCTTTGGGCATTAGTAGATGAGATGATTTTTGCTCCCACCCTGTGTTTTTTTTTGCAAGAGCCCCAGGCAGTGGCTTAACCCTATGATTGCAGTTAGGATCAGCATAAGTTACAGAGCATGATGCCTGGCTTTTGCATTCATAGAGAACCAGGACACATACTCTGAATAATGACATGAGATTACAAATATGCAGTCTCATGGACAAAAAAAGTCAGTGGATTTTACTAATGAATAAATAAAAATAAATAAGGTCTTTACTATACAGGGGCTATGTCATATTCTTGGAATGAGGAAAAAGAAACTTGATGAAACAATTGCCAACTCAAAAATTAAGAAAACAAAAAACATAAAAAGACATACACCTGTAGCATGCACTCCATCTCTAGGAGTTTTCTCATATTGAATTGGTTTAAAACTATTTTGCCTTTCTATCCCAATAGAAGCAGTGGAGAATGGCAGACACTTTAAAGAAGGCAATGTATTTGTGGAGGAAGAAGGGGTGGTTTCATAAGGCATAACTGGATCAGGGAGGCTATACTGGACGAATATGACAGGGAAAGGGGGATCCACTTGGGCTGAATGCCCTTGAAAGGAGTTTAAGAATCAAGCAGATGTCTTTGTAGATCAGAGAGTGTGGTGTCTCCACCCCCAATCATACATAAGAAGAAGGCTTTATTCCAGAGAGAAGAGTGCAGAGACTCCCAAGGGAAACCAGATACAGGACATATCTAAGGCCGTTAAGGGCTATGTCATAATAAAAGGGAAAACTTCCATAAAAGATCAGAACAGCTGTGTAAAGTGGTGGCAGACAATTAGCACTGATTCGAGACAAAGAGATCAAGCAGAAGGACTTTGGCTGCTCAGAGCCAATGTGGAGTGTATTATAAGCAGTTCAGCGGTCATTGGGGATGTAGCTATCCCACTGCCATGAGTGAGGATGATAGGGATTGAGAGACTCTAAGGAAGGCACAGGAAACAAATACCCCTTGAAGGGAAACAAGCAGAACGATGATAAAGCAAGACCAGGCCTGGTTTCAATTTTTATCTAAAAGGAGAATGTCACCAGGGTGGATTTATCCTACTTAGGAAGGTAAAAGAGGAGCAGATTGTTGTAGACAATGGATGCTTTCTGTCAAATCCACAAATCATTTACTTTGTACCTCTTTATAAAAACATACAGAGGATGCTATGGGACCAACTACCATCTTTCCTTTCATTTCTTGTTCTTTTAATAGAGATAGGAAAGATGGCGCTCAGATTCAGCAAGTTCCATTAGCTTACTAGAGAAGGAAGACAATCAACACAAAAGTTAAGCTGGACTAAACTACGAACCTTCCTTAAAGAAGCATGGGTAAAGAAAATTTCATGGAAATAGGACATCAGGGTCCTATCCTACTGTGCTGAAAAAGATGTAGCAGAGGTGTTACTTGAAGCCAGGAATGCTCAAAAATTGAAGGAATATAGAGTCTTGAGTTCACTGCAAAGGTATTGATCCTCACTGTGGTAGGCTGAAAAATGACTGAAACTAATATGCTCACTTCGGTGCCTAAGGGCTCAAGCATAGGAATCATCCCTGCAGAGAGTGAGTCTTCAACACAAACAAATACAGCAACAAGGAGGAAATTGTTGCTAGAAGGCAGCTTCTCCTAGCCCTAGGAGATTCCATGGCAAAAGGTCATGGCAGGCAGCACTGTGGGATGAGGCTAAAAGTAGCTGCTCATGAGAGAGACTGGGCCATTAAGAAGCCCACACTCAGTGCAAAGCTGTGGCACTATGGAAATTAACTTTAGAAGCTTTAAATGTAAAGTGAAGGTAAGACAATGTGGTGTTTGGGGCTGCCAACAACCTTTGCAAGGACACAGGAGTATCCGTGGTGCCACCCTAGAGAGTAGGTATGGGTTGCAATTAACACTCCTACCAATAGTGATTTCCCTTCATAGAGTTTAAGTTCACAAGCTTTACTTACTGGATTCACACAGATAGGCTAACTGGTAACCTGGTGAGGCAGAAAACAAGATTTTCTCTGTTTTCACAGTCTCTCAAAAGCTGAGTCTCCAGTGGGCTTCTTGATTGGCACCAGTAACAGTGGCTCCGTATTGCAGCAAGTACTAGATTTTGAGACTTAATTTTACCTGAAATAACTACTCATTGGGCCTGAGTTTTTCCTTTTTTTATAGTACATGCAGACAGTTGAGTCACTCATACTTTTAAGTTTGTGCCACACTATCTTTATAGGTATCAAGAAAGATTCTTACTTTTATTTCTATAACTTTCCTCTTTACCTTTAATCCCCACTCATATTTGTCTCCTAGCCTGGCCTCCACAAAAGTGCATTTGGTGTCTACCTCCAGTTATACACTGGTTTTACCTTCAAATATGAAGTAGAGAGGCTTGTCCTGGTTACTTTATTTAAAATGTCATTTTATATCCCACCCCCAAAATGTTTTCTGACTTTTGCTTGGCTTTGTATGTTTTCTTTTTTTGGCATGAGTCAACATCAAGCCCACATATGTTTTACTATTTATTTATTTATTTATTTATTTATTTATTTATTTATTCATTCATTCATTCATTTATTTTTGCATCTTGTAATTGAATATAAGTTCCATAAGTGAGGAATTTCTGTTTTCTTTTTTTTAAAATATTTTATTTATTTATTCATGACAGACATAGAGAGAGGCAGAGACATAGGCAGAGGGAGAAGCAGACTCCCTGTGGGACTCAATTCTAGGACTTATGGACCATGACCTGAACTGAAGGCAGACACTCAGCTGATGAGCCACTTAGGCATACTTGTCTGTTTTCTTCAATGCTGTGTGCTTAACTTCTGGCATAGTATCTGTCACATGATAGGCACTTAATAAATATTTGTGAATTGAGTGAATGAATGAATATATGAAATGGTGTTATGAATGACTATTATTCTGTTTTAGCTTGTGTTTGGTCAATGTAGAATGTCTGGGGTTGGCCATGAGGAAATCTATACTCTTAAATCTAAACTCTTAAAAGTGAGGTTCAGGAGGCAGTAGTTGTTGAATTAATTCATCTTTGTGCCCTAGGAGGCAGCTATACCCATGCTGGGTCAATGTATGACTGGACCAGAATAAAGGTTATTAATTTAACCTAAAAGAGAAAAGGCATAAGATGTTCACGTATTACATCTTCTCTGAGTATTCATTGGGGGGAAGATGTTTATGTGCTAATATGGGGATATTTTATACCGAGAATGCTGTATTAAATGAGTACCATTAAGCTGTCATATGAAGTTATTGCCTAACTACTGAAGCACTATATGACAAGTGGAGTGGTTGTGCATAGTAGAACAAAGAATACGTTTGAGATTAACAGGGCTTTAGGATTTAATCACTGTTCTGTGCCATTTAGCTTTGGTGGAGGGAATAAAAGATAAATTGTCTACCAGTAGTATATCTAGAGGAGAAAACCAAGAAACAAATCTTGGAATTGGGAGAAAGGACTCCTGAATGAAGACCAAAGACTGCCCTAAAAACTATTGTTCTGGTCCCTTGAGGGAAACAGACACATGTCTGATCAGCCATAGAATTAGTTGATGGGAACAACAGTTTACAGAACAAAACCCGAGAGATTAATAAGTTAAAAAGGAGCATTTGCCTTTCCTTCTTTCTATATCCATAGAACAAATTATCCACTCTCCAGGAAGTCTAACCGGCTTCTGTTTCTTCTCTTTAAGATTTCTCTTGTCACTTTCCTTGTAAGTGATTTATCTTCTTGGTATGTTTGGAAATAGAGATAAGGCATTTGTAGCTCCAACCTTCTCTCACTTTCTTTTTGAGTTTCTCATTTCCAAGTAACACATCAATGAGGTAACCATGCCGGAGAAATTGTAGTTTTATGGGCAAGATTCTATTCAAGAGGGAAACATATTAGGGGATTTGGTTGTGGTCATGGGTTCAGCAACATGCTCTAATTCTACTTATCTGTCACAAAGCTTTATTTCCATGTTTTTTTTCTATTTCTCAGTGGGTTCCAAATTCCAGAAAGAAAAGGTGGTATTGATTGGCTTTCTAAAACCTTACCATATACAAAAATAGGTTTTGACCTAATATAAAGAAGCTCTTTCTCTATCTGGGAGAAAAGGAAAGAGTTGTTTCATAAAGTGTTATGATTCCTCATCACTAGAGGCTAAGCTACTGCCCATCTAAACATTGTTAAATGAGTCTTTTACCTAGGAAGATATTTGACTTATTATAAGATTAATAATGGTTCTTGCAATGATGCTGAACTTTGGAGTTTACAAAGGGCTTTAAGATCCATCATTTTCCTTAATATGAGATCACATGTATTTATTTTTATATTTATGTAACCAGTTCATTTGAGATGATGTATTATTCTAATTTAGATGTTCAAGTGAGTCATCCTCAAAGTAGACCCTTGAGAGTTTACTTGATTTTATGAAGCAGTAAAAATGAAAAAGTTTTAAAACTGTAAATTAATAATAGACATTAGTTATTATTATCAACAGTAGTAATCGTACAAGGTTAAATATGCTATCATTACTCAAAAATTTGGAGTATCCTCACAGGGCCTATAGCATACTTTGATATGTTCCTTACAATGAAAAATTCCTAAGTTGGGGAACTGTCTCTATTTCTATTTTAATTTCAAGTCTTCATAAAGGGTAATCTCTGGCCAAATGTTATAAATAAGGTGAATGATCAAAGAGGGCAATATGATTTCTAATACATCAAGAAACTTAATATTTTTTTGATTTATTTGCTTGATTTTGTTATTTTATAGGCCAGCCCTCTGGCTCATAATGCTGTAATAGAGGCAATGTGAAATGAATTTGAACCTGGGCAATAGTTTTATAAGACATAATAGTGATAAAAAGCAAGACCAACTTTGAATTTTAGCTTCACTATGTATTGTATTTGGACCATTGCAAGGTGCTTAAGATACCTCTAACCCCTGAATTCAAGATAAAATGAGTCTAATAATATCTGTTATCCAGATTTTGTAGTAAAAACTATATAAAATTATATACCAAAAGAACTTGGAACAGAGTAAGTGCTCAATAAATGGCACAAGTTAATACATGCATAACTAGGCATCCTTTCTGCCTCCCAGAGGGTTGGTTAGCAAAACAAATTTTATTTTGATGAATATGTTCTAATTTCTTGATTACTGAGTCAAAATCTATACAAAAGAATCATACCCAAGACGCAGAAACAAATAAGTACATTCAGGTAGCTGGCTTAGAGTACTATGTCCTTAAAGCCAAGCAGAGAATTCACTGGGGGATAGGTATCTAAATTTTTCAAAAGAGGTTGAGCTCTAGCATAATAATATAGAATCAACTTTCCCTGGAGCTATACTTTATGTTTACTGGTTCTCTCTTGCAGCCCCTCCCTATGGGATTCTGCTCTCAGTTTGCCTCCCAGGTTGAATTTAACTCTGGCCAGATTCCAAACTTGAAGCTAATAGCTCCTGGCAACTCACCAAGGCTTTTCTCACTGGAGGATTTTGGTCATCTCCTCACTTTGGCATCATTTCTATTCCTTTGGGAGTAATGGCCTGAAGACAATGTTTCCTGTGTAGTATAAGTTTCTACACATAGTACTAGGAGATGTCAAGGGAAATGCAGCAAGTGGGGCCTTGACCTTATCTATGATCTTCAGCACATTCAGTGTCTAACACTGGGTTTCATCATTTAGGACTGGAAACACTTCTAAGAAGAAAATACCTAGAAAAGGAGGGAACACTAGAATGGTTAGAGAAATATTGATTATTATAACCTTGTAGTAGAAATTGCCCTATGAAAATGGAGACATTTGGCATCAAAGAACCCTTGGCTAATGGTGGGTCATCTCACCGAGTAGGAAAATCACAGTGACTATAGCAGGAGGATGCAAGTTATTTCATTTTACACAAAAATAAATCAAAACAAAGCAGTTACCTAACCATTAAACCCTTCTTTAAAACCTCCTTTTCCAAGACACCTGGGTGGCTCAGAGGTTGAGTTTCTGACTTTGGCTCAGGGTGTGATACCAGAATCCCAGGATCGAGTCCTGCATTGGGCTCCATGCATGGAGCCTACTTCTCCCTCTGCCTATGTCTTGGCTTCTCTTTTTCTGTGTCTCTCATGAATAAATAAATAGAATCTTAAAAAAAATAACCTCCTTTCCAAGAAGATCTGTCCATTGTATCAAATCCTGTCAAACAAACTTGTTAATGAAGGAAAACCATTGATGATGCAAAGAATGTTTCTTTTATAAATAGACTTATTTATTTATTTGAGAGAGAGAGAGTGGGAGAGGGAGAGAGAGTCTGAAACAGACTCAGCCCTGAGCACAGAGCCCTACATGGGGCTTGATCTCAAGATCCTGAGATCACAACCTAAGCTGAAACCAAGAGTCCGACACTTAGCCAACTATGCCACCCAGGTGCCCCAAGAATAAGTTTCTATTGAACTTTTTGTTTAACTAAAATATTTATGAGATGATTCACTACAAAAGGAACATTTCACTGCTGATAACAATAATTGTAATAAAGCAAAGCATCCTGTGCATTCAAGTCAATTTTTGGGAATAGCTTATTAGCCAACTATAAAAAAATTTCTCAATTTTCAGTTTTCTATACTAAACTTGTGAGTTCTTTGTGGCAATTACCAGAAGAGAGAAAGAACTTGACAATATTGTTTGCTTGGTTAGTTGATAGGTTGGATGGGTGAATGAATGGGTAGATGAAAGTAAAAGAGTATGATACAGGGGCTAGAGAAAAAATTTTAACTGTCAGAGAAGTTGAAGTTAGCCTTTGGCTGATCCATTTCTTAACTGCTCTGGATTTCAGTGTTCTCTTCTGTAAAATGTATGTAATAAATACATTTATACCTAGCATTTTTGTGAATATAAAATAAGATAATGCATATAAATATCTATTATATATATATACATATATGCTATAGTATAGTATGTGGCAATTGTTCAATGAATGTGATCAATCTATCACTGTCATTCTCATAATCATCACCATCATCTTCATCATCCTAATTATCGTTATCATCCTCTTTCAGATCCTTTTTCAGAATTAACAACAATATAGTAAAAATAATACTGGCTTTGCACTTTATGTATTCATTTGCTACATAACTACAGTCAAGTAACTTAATTACTTTGAGTATAAGAGCTCTTAATCTGTTTGGACAGATATAACAAATATACTATCAACTGAGTGGCTTAAATATTAAACATTTATTTGTCACAGTTCTGGAGGCTGGAAAGCCTATGATCAAGGTGCCAGTATATTCAGTGTCTGATGAGGGCTAACTTCATGGTCCATAGAAAGCCATCTTTTTGCTGGTCCTCACATGGCAAAAGGAATGAGAAATCTCTTTGGGGTCTCTTTTATAAGGACACTAATCCCATCATGGGGGCTCCACCCTCATAAATTAGTCTGCTCCCAAATGTCATGCCTCCAAATGCCATCACATTGGGGATTAGGCTTCAAAATGAATTTTAGAGAGACACAAACATCCAGCGCCATTGCAGTCCCCATTTGAAAAAAAAATAGGACTGAAGGTAATGGTTTATGCTTCACATACTCTTTCAAACCTCTCTTTGACATAACTGGTAACTGAATACAGATGAGGTCCCCTTATTCATCTCTAGCTCTGATTTCCTCTTGAAGATTTAGCCTTTTCTAAATGTAACTTTCTCTTTAATATAGTCATTTAAATAACCCTCTAAAAACTCAAATTTAACATGCTTAAAATGGCATATACTGTCCCTAAATCATACCCCATTTCCACACTTTTTTTCTTATTCCCTACTTTAGTTAATAGGATACCCATTTACCAAGGAAATTAGACAAAACCCCTCAAGATAGCATCTATTTCTCCCTCTCCCTGATGCCCCATGCCCTATCAGTCATGAAATTATGCTGATAATACTTTTGGAATTTCCACATTTACACTATCAGTGCCCAAGGCTCTAGTGCAGAATTTAACTCTTTAT
Organism: Canis lupus familiaris; assembly: GCF_011100685.1. NCBI lineage: Eukaryota > Metazoa > Chordata > Mammalia > Carnivora > Canidae > Canis > Canis lupus. Next base: position 68,139,946 of record NC_049224.1, on the reverse strand, counting down.
GGATTAAAAAAGCTTAATACCTCTTTCCTAAATATAGATTTAGCATACAAGTGCCAGAAAAAAATGAGTTGCCACCACCATCATCATTCTAGGTCAAGAAATTATATACTCTAGACTTGATATTCCATGATGAGTTTCTAATTCCAGAAAGGCTGAGGACATGTCCCTGTTGCTCACCATTAACCTCCAGTGCTAAATTCATTACCCATAAATATATACACATGCTGTGGTTGGGCAAACAGTAGAACTGGTGTATGGGGTGGACAGACCAAAGCCTGAGAAATCCAGTAACAATTAGAAACTTCAAATCAGAAGAGAGAAGTCTAGGCTTGCAGAAACCTCATAATCTGAAGGTGTTTGCTATAGAATCTTTCCTCTGACACTTAAGACATATAATTTAGTGAAGAAGATGCCATTAATGTCATCCACTTACCTGAATACACCAAACCATGGGGATTTTAGGGCAAAGAGCTGTCTCTCCTTCCTCTTTGTATCCCGCAGAAAGCAAAGTGTTGGGCACAGGGTAAATACCAAGAAAATTTGTTTTACTGAACAAAAATTATGAGTTACCTTTTAAACAGAAAGTACATGGTAACTATAATTTATCTGAAACATCGTGATTAAATTTCATTGGGCATTCAATATTTCAAACTGGTAATTTATTTGTCATGCAAATCAGTGAATGCATATTGTTTCAATAATACACTTTAAAAAGTCAAATCACCAAGGTAACTTGAAGGAATATGATTATCAGCCAAGGCCTGGTACATGATTCCTTTTAGCACCTTCAAAAAGTCAGGGACTAGAATCTGTCATATCAGATGGGGAGATAATACACATAAATACACACACACACACACACACAGAAAGAGAGTGGGGGAGGGAGGGGAAAGAGGGAGATAAGGAGAGAGAACTAGTACTTCTTATGTTTTTAGGCAACATAAAAGAAAAGAAAATGTAAAAATATATTTTTAGAATTGGCATTCTCCTCTGGGATAAAGAATTCCTTCTATAACAAGCTAACTCTGCATATTCCCAATATATGTGTCTGGTTATAGACAAAGTTAAACAAAAGAGAATGAATTTTAGAAGCTTTGCCTTTAATTTATTATTTTTTGATCAAGCTAAAAATGACACACAAAACAACATCACTTCAGAAGCTAAGTGACATTCTGCAGCGCTTATGAGGTTAGCGAGGTTTGCTGTCTCCCATTCCACTGTGCTACCCAGAACTGGGCCAGTGGGAACCAGAGACTAAGAAAAAAAGCTAGAATAAAAAGGGAGAATGGGTATATAAGTTGAAAACTCTAGGCTGAATCTAACCAGAAAATAAACTGACCAGAAAAGCAAAACCCTCCTTCATCGCTGAAATTATGAAATCTGTGTCTTTCTTTTTTGGTTGGAAATTAATTCACAGAGACCCCAAACAGGAAGTCTAAAGGAAATGGAACTTCTTTCACACAGCTTCTCGTTTACAGAGAAGACACTGAATTGGATGAAAAATCTCCAGTGGGTTAGATACTTCCATGAGCTCCAGTATACCAGGAACCATGCTGAATACAGAGTACATGTTCCTATACAAAGACTAAAATGAACAAAAATCCAGAGGTTAGACTCAAGACCTCTTGCATTGCCACTTTACTGACAGAAACAATAATGCTAAATTAAAATTGACTCTACTAGACTCTAGTTAGTGAAGTCAGATAGTTTACTGGACCTGACCACTGTTCAATCCTCTCTCATGTCCAGCCAGACCATGGCAAGTACAAACAATAAAAGATCCACACTACAGATCCCTCAAGGTCTAAAATAAGATTCATAGGCCATTCAGATAAACATGAAGCAAACCCGAAGAAAAATACTCTCAGTATATTTTGATAATAGTTCAAAATAAATAGTTATTAAAGTATCAATGAAAAAAATACAAATTGGACTACATTAATAACAGTATGAAAAGTAAAAAGGGATAAACAACAAATAAACTCATTAATTGATTTACTCAATAGCCAATAAATATTTACTGGCTATTTACCATGAATCTGGTACTTTTATAGACTGTGATTATATAGAGAAGACCCAAATAGACAAATATCTTTATCCTAATTGGGCTCATGGTCTACCCAAGAGAGATAAACAAATAGGTCACATAAATGACTTCCCAATGGGTGATTAGGGATGGGAAGGGGAATACACTGAAGTAGAGGCAAGTGAATGTTGACAAGATGGCATGCTCCAGTGAGCCACTGGAGTCCAGATTCCAGGCACAATGGGGTGCCAGGTCACCTAGGGCTTCTTGTAAATTCTGACTTGGTCTGGGAAAAGTACAGATGATAAGCCTTGGGAACCCAGAGTCAGAGATTGGAGGTGAGGCTTTAATAGGATGATAGATCTTAACAGGAGCATATAAGCTTCTGAGGTCACATATTTCCTCACAGTTATGACATGAAACTAAAAAAAAAACAATGCTTTGTGTTTTTTTCCTAGAATATAGAGAGGCTGAGCTACCCTCGTGATCCCAGGGCAAGCCAAACCTTTGTATTACTCCTGACACTTCCTTTTTTTTTAATAATAAATTGATTTTTTTATTGGTGTTCAATTTGCCAACATACAGAATAACACCCAGTGCTCATCCCATCAAGTGCCCCCCTCAGTGCCCGTCACCCATTCACCCCCACCCCCCACCCTCCTCCCCTTCCACCACCCCTAGTTCGTTTCCCAGAGTTAGGAGTCTTCATGTTCTGTCTCCCTTTCTGATATTTCCTACCCATTTCTTCTCCCTTCCCTTCTATTCCCTTTCACTATTATTTATATTTCCCAAATGAATGAGAACATATAAAGTTTGTCCTTCTCCGATTGACTTATTTCACTCAGCATAATACCCTCCAGTTCCATCCACGTTGAAGCAAATGGTGGGTATTTGTCATTTCTAATAGCTGAGTAATATTCCATTGTATACATAAATCACATCTTCTTTATCCATTCATCTTTCGATGGACACCGAGGCTCCTTCCACAGTTTGGCTATTGTGGACATTGCTGCTATAAACATCGGGGTGCAGATGTCCCGGCGTTTCATTGCATCTGCATCTTTGGGGTAAATCCCCAGCAGTGCAATTGCTGGGTCATAAGGTAGGTCTATTTTTAACTCATTGAGGAACCTCCACACAGTTTTCCAGAGTGGCTGCACCAGTTCACATTCCCACCAACAGTGTAAGAGGGTTCCCTTTTCTCTGCATCCTCGCCAACATTTGTGGTTTCCTGCCTTGTTAATTTTCCCCATTCTCACTGGTGTGAGGTGGTATCTCATTGTGGTTTTGATTTGTATTTCCCTGATGGCAAGTGATGCAGAGCATTTTCTCATGTGCTTGTTGGCCATGTCTATGTCTTCCTCTGTGAGATTTCTGTTCATGTCTTTTGCCCATTTCATGACTGGATTGTTTGTTTCTTTGATGTTGAGTTTAATAAGTTCTTTATAGATCTTGGAAACTAGCCCTTTATCTGATACGTCATTTGCAAATATCTTCTCCCATTCTGTAGGTTGTCTTTTAGTTCTGTTGACTGTATCCTTTGCTGTGCAAAAGCTTCTTATCTTGATGAAGTCCCAATAGTTCATTTTTGCTTTTGTTTCTTTTGCCTTCCTGGATGTATCTTGCAAGAAGTTACTGTGGCTGAGTTCAAAAAGGGTGTTGCCTGTGAGAGACTCATTTTAGACAGAAGGACACCTACAGCCTGAAAATAAAAGGTTGGAGAACCATTTGCCATTCAAATGGTCCTCAAAAGAAAGCAGGGGTAGCCATCCTCATATCAGATAAACTAAAATTTACCCTGAAGACTCCAGTGAGAGACGAAGAGGGACACTATATCATACTTAAAGGATCTATCCAACAAGAGGACTTAACAATCATCAATATATATGCCCTGAATGTGGGAGCTGCCAAATATATCAATCAATTAATAACCAAAATTAAGACATACTTAGATAATAATACACTTATACTTGGTGACTTCAATCTAGCACTTTCTACACTCAATAGGTCTTCTAAACACAACATCTCCAAAGAAACGAGAGCTTTAAATGATACGCTGGACCAGATGGATTTCACAGATATCTACAGAACTTTACATCCAAACTCAACTGAATACACATTCTTCTCAAGTGCACATGGAACTTTCTCCAGAATAGACCACATACTGGGATACAAATCAGGTCTTAACTGATACCAAAAGATTGGGATCGTCCCCTGCATATTCTTAGACCATAATGCCTTGAAATTAGTACTCCTGACTCTTCTTAATGGAAACATGGATAGTATGGGAGGGTATAATTAGAGAACCAGAGACCCTTTCTATCTTGTCTGCAACAGGTAGAGGCAAGGAGACCGGCAGAGGGGAGAGATTCTTCTTCCTGCTTTTACCTCCAAATGGATTCAAATAAATTTATCTCAATTTTAGTTTAGAAAACAGATACAACATTGGAAAAAATCTACTTCATGTTCTTCAGGAAATCAGAGTGCATTTATTTATAAGTTAAAATGATGATAAATTGAGAAGCACACGAATAGATATAAAGGGTAGGAGTCAGAGAAAATAAAAAGAAATACAAGGATTTGACAAAAAGCCAGGTTATAGAAGATTAAAATGACTTTGGGAGCTTTCATATTATTCTGGGAATACCATCAGGAAAAAAGAAAAATAGGATAAAGTGGTATCAGTGAAGAGGGAAATTATAATTAAATATCTTATAGATGCTATGATGTCTAAGAAAGCAGAGATAATTAACTTTAACAAATTAAGAATAAGTATTCATTAAGATATTCATATGAATTCAAATGAAAAACTAATGGTATATATAGATTTGCTTTATTACATGCTGACAATAAAAAGCAATATAGGAAAAAATCTCATCAAACTGTCATAAGCATATTAATATACTTAGAGTCAAACTCTGGAAAAACTGTTCAGTACTTCTGTGAATAAAATGGCACAAGAAATTACTGTCATATGAAAATAGTTGTATAAGATCTAAGACATCCTTAGATGTAAAATTAAATATATATATAATTAAAATAGAAAATATGTACATATAATTAATAGGAGAAAAATTTATAAATATAAAATAAAACTTAAAAAAATAAATTTTAAAACTATAAAATTCAAAATTATAAGCTGATTAAATATATTTAATAATACATAATGCTATACTACATATTACATGCTATATAGTATATGTAAAATGCATATTATATTATATATTATACATAATACATCCATATTATATATTTGTATATGAAGCACAGTGCATTTGGAAAAGTTAAGAAATATTACATAGATTGTCCAAGTTAGGATGTAAACTTAGTTTGACTTTAACTTCCCTGTACCATGCTATAAGAAAAAAGAGTAAAAAAAAAACAAAATGACAAAAAAGATCATATCCCTGAAAGTAAAACACAAATGACTTTTAATCATGTAATATTCCACCTTAATAATCATCAAAGAAATGAAAAGTAATAAAAATGACAGTGAGATATCATGGTTTGCCCTATTAGGTTGAAAATCAGCATGACTGGACAAAAGTAAATAAGAGATACTCAGTACAATTAGCGTTGAGAGTATAAATGGGTAGAACCATTTATGAAGCTAACTTACTACTAGATCAAAATTCTCATTTAATCATTAGGGATGTTGGTAAATCACTCCCTCATCTCTTCCCAGACATGGGAAGACTTGGTTGTTCTTTCCTGTCCCTTCTAAAGCTAAAAGTAGCCATATGACCTGCTTTCACCAAATGTGAGTAGAAATGCATCACTAGAAGGTAAGATCTTTTATGTGTTTATTATTATCATCTAATTAAAATGAGCTTAAAAGCTAAATACAAAGGGGAAAGACAGTTGGCTAAGCATTAAAATAAGGATAATTATCAGAGACATCTGAGATAGAAAATGGCACATATGTTGTATAAAGATCATACGTCTCTGGGGCACCTGGATGGCTCAGTTGGCTAAACATCTGACTTCCGCTCAGGTCATGATCTCAGGATTCTGGAATGGATCTCTCCTCTGACTGCCTGCTTAGCAGAGAATCTGTTTATCTGTTTCTCCCTCTCCCTCTGCCCCTCCACCCTATTCATACTCTCTCTCTCTCTCTTTCTTGAATATAAATCAATCAATCAATCAATCTTAAAACACACACACACACACACACACACACACACACAAACCAACCATTAAAAAGACCATACCTTTGGTAATCCTGAGATGAGGGTTAACTTTATGTTCACCCTACTCATACTACTTGATCCTTGAACATAATATTTAGTCTCTTTGATTCTCTATTTACTGCTCTGTAAAAGGGCAGAATATAGATAAATATTTACTGTGCAAAAACAGAACAAAACAAAAAAACAGCTCAGTAAATAAAGGTTTTGATAGGATTAATTTCATCTACATGTCACAAAATGGAATATTGAAATAACAGGGCTTCTGAAAGACATTTTATTTTCTTTTCTATGAAAGAAATTTGAGGAATGGACAGTTTAAGGTTGGTATGGTTTGATCCTTTCCTGTACTTATTTATCCTCACATAGGATAAATGCTCAAGATTAGCTCACAATCTAAAATACCTATTAAGTCCCCTGCTATCATGTCCACATCCACATAGCTAGACAGAGGTAGGGGGAAAGACATAAAGGGAGTTCTTCTCAGGTAAATCAGCTTCCTAAAAATAGGGCTTTAATGAAAATTCAACACAATATATTTGCATTTATCTGATTGGCTGAAACTCAGTCTCCTCTATGGCTCCTGTCTCCCATTCCACATACTGTACTTCTCTGCCTTCCCAGTGGGAAAAGACTTTCTAAATAGCTAATATTCAGGGAAGTACCTTAGAATAAAGCATGTATAGTGTATATTACAAAGGAATGTATTTTTATTCCCTTCCTTTCTCCAATTGTATGTTCTATTTCCTCTTAAAGTGGCCTCTTTGTGTTCTTCACTTATATCAACGCTTTTCCTATCTTGGTGTCTATGTGTGTGAGTGTGTGTGTGTGTCTTTCTGTGTTGTGTGTGCATGTGCACAATATCTCCAGCTGTCACTGAGACCAGTACTTCCTGAGAATGCTTCCTATCAAACTAACGCATCCTGTTTTCCCTGTATGTAACCCCTACATCCTGCCTGAGGCTTTGTCTGTGGAATATCTGTTTCCAGAACTAACGTTCTGGAATTATGTCAGTGGAAATGGTACCCCTCATAAAAATGCTATTCCAGATATTACTACCATCTGTATCCCTGAGTCCACTTGCAAATAAGGTTTTCCTTCTTTGTATCCTCAAAGAACTTAGTTTACAATTACCTTGTAGACTCCTGCAGAATTTACATTACTTTATATTTAATTGGGTTCACATCTGCAACCCCCTCCTGGTGTTGAGTCATTGAGTAGAGGGATGGTGCTTCCAACATTTCTGCTTTCCTTATGTGCTTAACACTCTGCTAAGTTGTTTATTCACAGCATGATATGTAAATTTGGGTTAACTAAAAAGCATTGGCCTTCAAAATTTCCAAAATAACTTCATCCGAAGATATGTTTATTTTTATTTTACTATAAAAATCAATTCAGAGTCATCAAATAAAATTTGTAAAACAGAAATATATGGGTGAAGGGGGAGAACTCTCCCACAGTCTAAATTCTACAGTGGTAACAATTTATTTAGATTCATTTTTCTGAACAATTTTAACATGATTATAATCATACATTATATACAGTAGTTATCCTGCAGTTTCCCTTAATAAGGGATATATTTATAACATAATTTATGACATCTTTTTCATAAAAATTCAGTTTAAATCCTGAATAATATTCCATTGAGTATATATACTATAATTTGTTTAATTACTCCAATTTTTTTGGTCATTTAGGTTTCAAGTTTGTTAGTATTATAAATAACCACATTACATGTTTTTGAATGTAATGATATATCCATATTTAGGATTATTTCTTTCAGATAGAGTTCAGAAATGTAATTGCTATAACTGAATTTATTAAGATTTTATTATTTTATTAATATATCTCTTTAAAAGGCTTTTCATAAATGTTGTACCAATTTTCCCACCCACACTTTCTTTTATTTATTTTGTATTTTTTTATTGGAGTTTGATTTGCCAACATATAGTATAATACCCAGTGTTCATCCCGTCAACTGCCGCCCTCAGTGCCCATCACCCAGTCACCCCATCCCCCTGCCCACCTCCCCTTCCACTACCCTTTGTAACTCCAGAGTTAGGAGTCTCTCATGTTCTCTCACCCTCACTGATATTTCCTACTCATTTTCTCTTCTTTCCCCTTTAATCCCTTTTACTATTTTTTATATTCCCCGAATGAATGAAACTATATGATGTTGTCCTTCTCCGATTGACTTACTTCACTCAGCATAATACCCACCAGTTCCATCCACGTTGAAGCAAATGGTGGGTATTCGCGTCTCTAATGGCTGAGTAATATTCCATTGTATATTTAGACCACATCTTCTTTATCTATTCATCTTTCAATAGACCCTGAGGCTCCTTCCACAATTTGGCTATTGTGGACATTGCTGCTATAAACATTGGGGTGCAGATGTCTTGGTTTTTCACTGCATCTGTATCTTTGGGGTAAATCCCCAGTAGTACAATTGCTGAGTTGGAAGGTAGTTCTATTTTTTTTTTTTTTTGGTAGTTCTATTTTTAACTCTTTGAGGAACCTCCACACAGTTTTCCGGAGTGGCTGTACTTCGCACTTTATTTTATATCACCCTTACCAGTATCAGGGATGCTGATGATGTGAAGGAAGAGGAGGAGGATGACTTATTGATTTTTTTATTGATTATGTACTGATTCTACTGGTTATTTATTGATTTTACAACTAAATGTTAAGATTGTTAGCACCAAAATATAAGACAATTAACACAGCACATTAATATTATTTCTCATTGTCTAGTTTATTTTAGCACTAGTAAAATGAGTTTGATTTATGAGAAGGACAGAATAGGAGGAAGAGAAGGAGGGAAAGAAACATAGGAGAAAAAGACTAAATAAAAATAACAAGGGTGTGTTGTATTATCTTTCTCCATCTCTCTGAATATTGATTATTCTTAAGCACTGTTACAGGTTTAACTTTCATTTATTATTTTTATTGGGAAACAACTGCTATTAAACAATCTTTTTAGTGTATTTTATTATGACCATGACATTTAGAAACTTGGTGTAGTATAATCCATTAACCACTCCAGAGAATACAAGGAATTCTTTAATGATAACTTTTGTTTGTAAAATGCCACTTAATTGAACTTAAGAAAGCAATCTCATTGTTGAATAACACCTTTCATTCTCCAGGTGTCTAAACTATTACCTAACAATTTGGTAATAGCAGGTTGATTAACCTGAAGAAGAATGCCATTAATGTTACAAGGTCTCATGCCATTCACATCCAAGTGTAGCACTACAACTCTTCTCTTCTGAGAAAACAAGAGATTTATTTGCACATGTACTCCTTTACATCTATATTCCGAGACTCAAGGACTCAGAGGAACTCCCATAAATGATCTGGTTATGTCCTTCATCATTTCCTCCCCAACCCTGGCACACTCCCACTTTATAGACATGGGTAGTAGAAGAACTCATCCAAATTTGAGTATTTTTGCCTTTCACACTTTGATTTCTTTGATTTATGCTCTATTGACATTGAAGAATTGGTTATTTTCCTACTTTTGACTTACACAAGTTCATTCTTCCTTCTCTTTAATTTACATGGTGAATATCCCAGGAAAGTTCTAACTATCCTTTGAATGTTACAAGAAATGAATGAGAAGGTAATTGTTGAGACAGAAAAAGGAGAAATGATGGAAAATATCAAAATGTCCCATAATTAATATGATCTTGAATTCCTGACATGTTTGGTCCTGAATAACATTGGCTAAAATAGAACTGGAAAACTAAATACCAGGCCTAGAAAACAGACCCGAAGAAAGGCTGAACTTTGAAGATCACTCAAAAGGTAAATTGTGGGGTCTCAGAGGTTGGAGTACAAACTTTTTATTTACCTTAACTTGATGTTGATTTGATTGTATAGCAGTTCCCAGGCTTTCATTTGGAATGCAGCTCTAGTCTGTGACTGGAGGATACACAAGTGTGGTCTTAGGTGGGAGAATTGGCAAGACTCACATGAAACTTATATTCTCAAGTTGTCAGAGACTCAGAGTAAAATTCTCATTCCAGAGGGAGCTTGTTTGCTAGCAAAAATATGAGATAGAATTGGTCAGTGGAAGTGGGCAAAGTGAGTTAGAAAGTCATATAGTAGAATGGGTGAATTTTAGAAGCTAGGACAGAGTTGAGTATGTGTATAATCTCTCCAATGCCATATGGCATAAGCAGGGAGCTTAACTCTCAATATCAAAGGCTTGCAAATGGTGTATGAGAAGGAACAATATTGGAGTATTGTAAAAACTTCCATTGTTGTTGTTGTTGTTGTTGTTGTATTCTAAGAATTAAATCACTGGATACTTTTAGGGTAGTGTGAATAGAAGAGTTTAAGAGGTTAAAGTTTATAGTTATTTTTATAACATGCTATTTACAAAGGACTGAAGTATGTCCCTCCAAAATTCATATGTAAAAACTCTAACCCCCATTGTGATGGTATTGGTCCTCTGGGATATAATTAGGTTTATACAAGTCATGAGAGTGCAGCTTCTATGAAGGTGGGGCTGCCATGATGGGTTTAGTATCCTTAAAATAAAGACTCCAGAGAGCTTGCTTCCTCTCCTTACTACCTTCCACCCCGCAAAAACATAAGAACAGGTCATGTGGATACACAGCAAGATGGCAGCCACCTACAGGACAAAGAAGAGCACTCCAAAAGAATCTTCCCATGCCGCCACCTTGATCTTGGATTTCCCAGTATCTAGAGCTATCAGAAATTTATTTCTGCTTTTGTCACCCAATCTATAGTTTTCTTGCTATGGCATCCAAGTTAAATAAGATAGTATTAAATTATAATATATTTTAGACAGAGCATACAATTCATTAATTTGGAGATTAACATTTTTTCACAAGGTAAAAATAATCATATAGTTAGATTTTTAATTTTTTTTAATATCTTTTTTTTTTAAACATTTTTTTTTATTTATTTATGATAGGCACACAGTGAGAGAGAGAGAGGCAGAGGCACAGGCAGAGGGAGAAGCAGGCTCCATGCACCGGGAGCCCGATGTGGGATTCGATCCCGGGTCTCCAGGATCGCGCCCTGGGCCAAAGGCAGGCGCCAAACCGCTGCGCCACCCAGGGATCCCGATTTTTAATTTTTTTTAAATTGTATTTAAATTCCAGTTAGTTAACATATAGTCCAATTGGCTTCAGGAGTAGAATTTAGTGATTATTCATTTACAATGCCCAGTGTTCATCACAAGTGCCCTCCTTAATACCCATTACCCATCTAGCCTTCGTGTTCTCTTTCAGTACCCCAATATTAACTATCCTCCTGACTTCTACTTCCATGATTACCTTTGACTGTTTTTAAAGTTCATGTAAAAGGAGCATAAATGTCTGGTTGATTTTGGTCAATATCCGGTCTGTTAGATTCATCTAAGTCAACATATTTTGTCGTAGTTTTCATTTGTTCATTTGTTTGTTTCATTTTTGTGCCTGTGTAGTGCTCCAATACATGAATACACCACAATTATTTAAACATTACACTTCTGATGCACATTTAAGGTGCTTCCAGTATTACTATTATTTATTGCACTTCAATATTACTAAACAGTAGTAAAAATAAGAACATTATCTTGTTGGATATATGCCTAGGAGTGGAATTGATGAGTAAAGGAGCATGACATATGTTCAGCTTTAGTAGAATTAGCCATATAGTATTCCCAAAGTGATTTAACCAGTAATTATGAAATTGGCTACAGTTTTTTGTTTACTGTTTTTTTTTTTTTTGGAGAGAGTTTATATTAGATTGAAGAAGTTATATTTCAAGAAGACAACAGAGAAAGATGGAATAAAAATATGAATGGTTATTAATTTCCTTGGCCCAGAAATAACATATTACTTTTGCCCCATATTCTATTGACTGCTAGGATTTGGATAGGCATGCTGCAGAAAAAAATGCAAATAAAGAAAAATAGTCAACAAATTGAATGTTAGAGACTTGCAAGGATTACAGTATAATAAAATGGCAAGCTGTTGGGGTGAGGGATGAGAAAGACTAATAACAAATCAGATGTGGGGATCCCTGGGTGGCGCAGCGGTTTGGCGCCTGCCTTTGGCCCAGGGCGCGATCCTGGAGACCCAGGATCGAATCCCACATCAGGCTCCCGGTGCATGGAGCCTGCTTCTCCCTCTGCCTGTGTCTCTGCCTCTCTCTCTCTCTCTCTGTGACTATCATAAATAAATAAAAATTTTAAAAAAAATTAAAAAAAAAAAAAACAAATCAGATGTGGGTTGAGTCAAATGATAGGAAACAGGAAGATTTTTGGATAGGGTAGTTACATAATCATAGATGTATTTTTAAAGAATTAACTTGACATACCCATTTTATATTGATTGAGGCTGAAACAGAAAGAAACAAAGAAATCTATGATATCTGTTTAGTATTTCTTAGATGCCAATCCTATTCTAGTCACTGTGATAGGAACATTAAACCTGCCATTTAAGATCTATAACAACCCCATGAGCAAATATTATCTTTTTTTGTTTAGTAATCAGAATATTAACAAAGTAAAGTGTTCAGAAGCATGCAGTTATATTACATTGCTGACAGAGTTAACTAGTTAAGATCACATGACCAATGCCCAAAGGAGAGATAATTAAGGACCTACTTGCTGAGGTCATGTTGGGAATGAACATGTATAAAGAAGTGACAGAGACAGAGCAGAAATGGAAAAGACCAGAGTTGTCAGAATGGATTAGAATATGGTTTTTGAGGCTCCCAGTCTAGTGATCTTTCTATTTTACCACACATCACCTTGGCAACTCCTGGGTCAGATTCAGTTTTATTGCTTTCTGATTCTGGAGATGCAAAGCAATTTATGTCAATTGACTAGCAATTATTCAGGATGCATTTGGCCACTGAAATTTTCATGTGGTCTGTGGGATTATGTTATGCTTATATAAGAAGCAATACATCAACATGGATAAACTAAAAAGACAGGAAAATAAAATCAGATTGGAAAGTGGTCAGTGTAATAGGCTGTTCCATTAAAAAAATCAGTTTTCTTTCTAAGGAGGATTTTTAATTCTTTTTTTTTCAATATTTATAAGGCAAAAAGTATTTTTGATAGAATGTTCAAAAGGCAAAAATGTATTTCTTGCTGTCTAGTAATAAGGTTTGCTGATAATACCTGCAGCTTCAGATAAAAGTTAAAATTTAAGTCAAGTATTTCATACAAACATCCAGAAGATTAAGAATCAAGGCGTGATCTATCTGTATCAGAAAAATTAAAATTTTGCTTTCCTCATTATTTTTTGGATAGAAATTCACAAATCCCAAGGATTTCAACTGGCTATAGCGCACAATTCAAGTAGCATTTCTTCTTTCTTCCTCTTCTTGATCTTTCCAATAACCTTCATGGGCTATTAGGCACATATAGTTTTCCCATTTTGAAGATGAGGAAAATGAGTCTCAGAGGAGTTAAAAAAAACTTGTCTCTCACTCTATGTATAATTGATGATGGGGGTGCACTTCAAAACTTGCCATGAAGGGCTTTGTCATTAAATTTGCTGTCATCTAATCTGGTATTTTGTGTCCCTGGGTGAGCTCTGTGCACTCTGGAATCTTGTAGCAGTAGGATTCCTTACAGGTGGGAATGTGGGTGCCCATCCTAGGATGAAGGCAATAGAACAGTTGTGAGTAAGGAAGATCAAACATGAGAAGATCTGAATTTTAATCCATTATCTACATTCATATAACTTTATCTAAAAAACACAGGGAAATATGGTTTTGGTGAGCTGAGCAATGGCCTTCAAACATTTCTGAGTCCTAATCCTGAGAACCAGTGAATGTTATTTTCTATGGCAAAATAAAATTTGTAGATGTGATTAAGAATCTAAGAAGGAGAGGTTATCATGAATTATCCATGCAGACTTTGATTCTAATTGTAATTATCTTTATAAGAGGGAAATAGATTGTACTACAAGAGAAGAAGGGGAATAAGGAAATACAGTCACTGAAGCAAGATATTACACTGCAGGCTCTGAAGATGGAGGAAAGAGCCAAGAGCCAATGAGTGCAAAGAATGCAGTCTTGAATCTGGAAAATATAAAGAAATACATTACCTCTTATGAGCTTAAGAGGGAGCATGGCCCTACTAACGTCTTCATTTCAACCCAGTGAAACTGATTTTGAACTTCTGACCTCTAGAACTATAAGAGAACAAATGAGTATTGTTTTAAGCCTCCAAGTTTATGATAATTTGTTACAGCAACCATAAGAAACAAATTCAATGGCTTTGCAGAATTTTTAGTGAGATAAAATGATCCATAAGTAAGTCCCAAGAAGGGGATGGGTGTCAGTCATGGCAAACTAAGACCTCAAATTTCAGTCTAACTATCTCCTTCTCAGAGCTTTAGAATCTAAAAGAAACTGAAGATAAATAAATTCTCTTTATCATTGTTTTCTTCCAGAGTTCTTTCTCAGTTGTCAACCCTTGAAAACTCAGAGATATCATAAACAAACCTTAAGAGCTTTGTAAAGTCTTTTTCAAATCATCTTAAATGAAACTCAATCTATGTTGCCCATCCCACACTTCTGTTCTTTTGACTCTATACTGCTCCTATTAAACCTACCAAAGATAGAGTTTCCTCTCAGGAACTGTAAAACTCCCACAAAAGTCTGAGTTAGAGAGGACAATGTCAGAATGGGAACAGAACTATTCTGTTCCTCCCCTATCCCGACCCAGAACATTAGCCTACTCTATTGCCTTATCTCTATCTTTGCCCTCTATTTGGTACAATTTTCCCAAGAATAGTAGGGCAGAAGATAGGAAGGGAGGAAGTTGGGAGAAATTGTTTGGCCACCTAGAGAGTGGGAAACACCATGGGAAACACCTAGCATAATGTAGATGTTCCATAAGTGGCAATACTTGTACCTTCCCAGATATAGAATTCATATCTGCTTTCTATGAAATATTCCTTGAGAACCAGATAAATACTGTGAAGTTTATCTTGAATTAGATTCTCTATGCTGCTGAGATTGTGCCTTCCCCATGCTAATGGGACTAAAACTTGATTCCATAGCTCCAAAGGTGATGTCTTTTGATGAGTGGACACATTTCTTGGTATTTCCATGCTAATGAATGCCAGTTTTAGAACATAACTTGTCAACTACACTAACGCTGCTACTAGGCCATGCCAGATGGAATGAGCCATGCTGCTAATCGTATTTCCAAGCAGATTACCCATGATTTGAACAAGTCTTTGGTTACTGGGTATTCAACAACATCCTCCCTCTGTCAGGATCACCACCCCACCACAAGGGGATTACATTTTCCAGCTCTTTTCTTGTTACCAAGCTTCTTATGCCTTCTATTTAAGTAGAACCACCGAGATTCTTTAAGCTTCACAATATGCGTTCTTCATTTTGCCAATCTAAGTTCAGATCTTCTGCTTTAATTTAGAATTTAAAATTTGCATATTAACAAAATTTGCCTTGGCATGGGATTTGAGGGAACATTGACTTTAATTTCAGTCTCTACTTGCTAGCTATGCAACACTGAACATACCCACCAATATTACAAATTCAAAATTTACACTTGGTATAATATGAATAACAGCAGCACTAATTTTTTTGGTGGATACTTTTAGAAACATATGGGACATTGTCCATGTTAGTACTTTGAATAATCTGACATACTATAATGGGTGATCATCTTCTTCCTCCTCCATTGCCAGAGAAAACCCCAAAGGAAGTCCTCCCCCTGCTAGATCTTATTTCTAGAATAATGACATAGTAGACTCAATCAAGTGCACTTTATCTGTCCTTTCCTTTGCTTCATGAAGGCACATATTTTTTTAAGTGTTATCACTGCTTAGCACTAAACCTAGGATTCTTTTTTGGAATAAATTTTGTCGAAAATAATTAATCTTACAAGTAGGGTTAGTACTCTCACAACTACAAACCTGACTTATCATCTGTTTGGTATGGCAATATTTAAAAATGCCCCCCAAAGCCTTCGACATTCTTCTCTTTGAGATGTGAGTTCTATGTCTCCGTCCCTTGAATCTCGACTCCTTGACCTGACCTATAGATCAGAGACAATAGAAATGGACAATTTGGGGCCCAGGCCTTAAGAAATTGTCAGTTTCAACTTCTTGCTTTTGGAGAACCCACTCTTAGAACACAATTGCCATGCTTAGAGGAAACCACATGCACAGGTATTTGACCAACAGTTCTAGTTTAACACCATCAACCACCAGACACATGGGTGTAATCCTTCACCTTGAGCTGCCCAAGCTAACGACAGAGGAGCAAAGATGAACTGTTCTTTCCAAGCCCTGCTGAAATTGCAAATACATGTGAAAAATCAACGATTATATTTATTTTAAGCCACTACATTTTGGGCGTTTCTTTACATAGCAATAAAAATTTGGAGCAAAAGATTTTATGAAAAAAGACTAACATATCTGCCAACTCACTTTAGAAATGAAGACTTTTCTGTTAAAATAATTGCCTATGGTGCTTTGGGAGACAGTAGAGGCACTTTTTAATGATTGTGTGTATTTATTTGTAAAACAAGAAAAATGACCCAAATCATGTTAAAAAAAAATACCATTGAGGTCAAAGATGAGGAAGTATGTTTCAAAGTAAGGAAAAACTGGGGATCCCCGGGTGGCTCAGCGGTTTAGAGCCTGCCTTTGGCCCAGGGCACGATCCTGGAGTCCTGGGATGGAGTCCCACTTGGGGCTCCCAGCATGGAGCCTGCTTCTCCCTCCTCCTGTGTCTCTGTCTCTGTCTGTCTGTCTCTCTCTCTATCATAAATAAATCAATCTTGAAAAAAAAAAAAAAAAACTACCCTCTCTCAAAAAAAAAAAAAAAAGTAAGGAAAAACTTAAAAACTTAAAACGGAGTCAGGGTTCAGAACAAAGGGGTCAGCAAGTCAAAGGAAACCAGAAGCATGGGAGAAGGTTGATAGGCTGGTTGCAGTGTTACTAGAACAAATACCAGAAACTGTTGGCTTTTGCCCATAGTATCTCTCTTACATGTTCCTAATGCTTAATTCTTCATGTTGGCAAGGCAGGTCAGATTCATACAAAAAACTCGCCCAGATAACTTTAACATTCCAGGTTTGTTATGGCATCCATACTCCAAGAATATCTATTGTGCTAGGCCCAACTTTGTGACTTTGAAGGAAGCAATTGCTCTTTACAGCGCAACCTACATTTTTCAATAACACAGCAGGGATCTTGACCTATAAAAGTGTGCCCCAGAGCAAAATAGATTTACAGTAAAAGGACAAGATGTTCCACTCAGCAAAACAATAGCCACAGCTTCCAGAGTTATAAGCAGGACCAAAGTGCCAGATCAGTCAACATACCATGGTGATAAAAATGGACTTACAAGAAATATTCATTGAGTAGATGAGGGATCAAAGGCAGAGTTAAAAATTTTCTGAATGATGAGCCACTTGTTAAAAAATACAGGTTTCAGAGACCCATTTTGAGGGGTTCCAAGTCTAGATTTATTATGTACATATATATTTTTGCCAATCACCCAAGATCATGCTGACAGTCAATGATGTTTGAGAGCCAATAATCTCAATTTTGAAATTTTGTGGATTGAGTTATTCAGTGTGTGTTTATGTTGATATTTGGCACATAACAAAAGTTAATAAAAATTCCTTCTCTTTCTTTTTTCATACCCTGTCTGTGACAGATGCAGAGATGCACCTCTCAAATTCCTCTTCAAGAAAGAACTTGTTGACAAGCTTTGAGGATTATACCTCACTGGTACCTACCAGCTGTAACCCCTTCAGTTCTGCCTTAGAGTTTGAGTTGAGGCCACACTTTTCTCGATTGAGCAGGCTTGTCACACAAGGGTCAAGACAAACATGGTGCTCATTTGAAGGACAGTTTTCACTCCTGAACTCTTCACTGGACTTGCAGAAGCTTCCATATATAGATTTTTCCCATTATTTGAAACAGAGTGTTACTATGAAAACTTTCTGAAGCCAAAATGGCATGAAGAAGAGAGACCCCCATCTATCTCTGCAAGTTCATTGCTGGAATGCTGAGTGTTGGTTCCAGGGAAGGGGAGGGGCAGGACCACTCTGGCTCCTGGGATGTATGCTGTCTCTGTAAGGACTCATCTTGCTGCAAAAGCAATGCCAGATGCTACTTTTGCATTTCACCTTTTTTGTAAAGCAAAAGTCTTCTTTGGGTTTCTTTCAGTTATCAGAAATGGAGGTCTTCTGTAAAAGAGAAGAGGAGTGGTGTGAACTTCTGGGAGGTGAGACATCTGCATCTGCCTCACAGTCCAACAGTTGGCATTACCTGCCTCTCCCTGCCTGATGGGCCCAGTTCCTCTAAGGTGCTACTCTACAGTGAATCTTTTGTTCTCCTAACTCCATTTTCAGCATTTGCTTTCCAAAGAACCCAAACAACAGATCTTTCCCTTCAACTTCCTGAACAGTTTGATCTTAGAGCTCTTAGGTAAGGCCAAGCAAGATAGTCATAGAAGGACTTACTGTCTGGAAGGACAGCTTTGTGTAATATGTCAGGGAAGGTGTCTCCATGAGATAGATAGTCATGAAGAATCAGCCGGCTGGTGAGGATAACATCCATGTGTGTAGATGGCTCATCTTAGGGTTTCAGCACCAAGCAAGATAATGAGAGCATCTACATACAGGAGTGCCCTTGATGGCTGTTGGAGTACCAGTAGGATAAGGAAAATGTCCATGCAGAGTGAGGGAGTAGGTGGTGAGAAGCCTGGAGGGCCAGAGCCCAGGGGAGTGAGAAAAGTATCCATGTGCATAGGCAAAATACAGAGCCCAAGCAAGCTGAGAACAGAGCTCTAGCTGGTGTAGCTGGCATGGGAATTCAGAGCCTGAGGAAGGTAAAGAGAGCACTCACACAGTATGGAAACTTGTGAGGTGGGGAGGCTATCTGCAAATAGGTAGCTTTGAGCAAAGTGGAAGGAGCTGGACAGGTTAAATAAAGTGTCCATACCAGGCAAGGCAGTAGCAATAGCAGTGAAAGACTGGTTGTCTAGAGGGAAACTGATAAACAAAAATGTATAGTAGGGAAAGGAGGAGCCTCAGTATTAGAGAAGGGGTTTACAAATATGGAAAGAAAGAAAAGTAGAATAAGCCCTATGTTGTTGGATAGTAATGATTGGATGGGAAATATTGGCATCAACTCTTGGATTTACAGATTTCCATACACCTCTGTATGTGGGTAGGCATCTCATGGATCTATATATATACACATACACACACACACACACACACACACACTCAAATATCTATTTATTTATCATGTATCTATCTGAGGGAGAGAGAAATGCAAATGTACCTTAGCTCTGTCCACTAAAAGGCTACAAAAATATTTCTAGTCCTGCACGCTCTCTTAAAATTCTCTCCCTTCAAAAAATGGAATCTGTTTCTCCTCCTTTTGAAACTATGCAGGCTTTCTGGTTGCCTCGGCAAAGAGAATGTCTGAGTTTAAAGGCTAGGACATAAATGGGAGTACAGCTTCCACTTGTCATTCTGTTTCTTGAGACACTCACCCTTAGCAGCCAGCTGCCATGTTTTGAGAAGTCCAGACCTCAAGGAGAGATCACCTGTAGCTGTTCTGTCTGACAATCTCAGCTAATGTCTCAGCCAAATGGCCACCATCAGTCATTATATGATGATTTTGAACCTATTTGGCTGATACCAAGTGGAGCAGAGACACACTATACCTACCAAACCCTGTCCAGAGTGCATACTTGTGGGCAAAATAATTGTGATATTTTTAAGTCACTAACTTTTGGGATGGTTTATTATGAAGCAATAAATAACAGAAGAGTGGTCAATCATCCTGTTTCAAACAGTTCTTTTTTTTTTTTTTCTTTGATATCCTTTTTAGATATCCCATAAAATATTGGCATGGGGGAATGGCTTCAGGTGAGGTTAAAGAGTTAACATAAGATTTAGGGGACATATGAAATATTTGTCATTTTATTTTAAAGGCGATGAAATTATTGGAATACCATTTTCAAAATGTTACCTTGAGCTATAGAAAAGAGAATGTATTGGAATTGTTAAAGATAGAAAAGCAAAGTCTTGTTAGAAGGCCAGTGAAGAAGTTTCATCAAGAGCTGACTGTGGCTTGAACCAGAGTGATGGAAATATGTAAAATAGTGGTCTCAAAAGATTTGAGGGCTATTGTGAAATATAATAATGAGTATCATAATTGGACATCTTATTCATACTCCTGTTTTCACATACAGCTATATGCTGCTCATCTACTGATCTATGGACAAAAGTTCACCTATAACGTAGGGATATAATAGACTTGAAAATGTCATGATTAGCAGTACAAAGATCATAGCTATTAACTGGTAGTAATCATCTCTGGCTTAATAGAAAGACCGATAGAATAAATGTCCAGAAAATGAATTCCACTCTGCTTTTACCACTTAATCTAAGTCCCAATTTCTACACTATAAAAAAGAAGCAAAACTATTTATCTTTTAGGTAAAGGTTAAGTAAATTATATAAACAGCCAAGGATGTGCCTGGTATAGATTCAATACTCATTATATGTCAACTGGATCTGGATTTAGGAACTCTGAGTATAAGTCAGAATATATGATTGGAAGGTATAGATCTTGGCTTCATATTTGTGTCTGATGTTAATTCCAACCCTGCTCTGCTAACTTTCCAATCAATAGTCCATTAGGACCCCAGTAGGACTGCAGTAGGTTGATTGAGCAGATGTCACGGGGAAGCTTGAGGCCATCAAGTAACGATGATGGAGCTAGAGCTGATGTTAACAGGAGAGAGACACACTCTGTCTTAATCCTTTCTGCAGGCACAAACTGATCTTATTTCAAGACTGAGACTTGGATTTCCAGTTAGTATGACCCTCCCACACAACCTGTCCCATCAGGCAATCAATGAAAAGCTAATCCACTGCCATATTGGCTGCCTCTGGCCAAGATCCTCCTGAAAATCCTTGCCTGGTTGCTTTGCTGATATGTGGACACCTACAGGGATAAACTGCAGTATCTCCAAGGAAAATAAATAAATATGTAAGCCTGCTCAGTGGAGGACAAACAAGACTGTATACAATCTACTTATGCTCTTTAACCCTAGAATAAGCTATTTTGAAACTGTGGGAAAGAAGTAGCGATCTCTCCCTTATTATGCTGAAAACTTTACCATAAATCATAATACCTGAAACATACTTCTGAACTTACCTGGAAGATGAATGATGCTAGATTGGCCTTTCCCTCCAGGGCAAGTGAAAGGTTGAACAATTTTATCTCAAGGAATTGAAAAGAGTGCCCAAGTCATAATTCTATGTGAAGGTTGGCAAAGCTTCCAAGTGTCATTTGCTAGACTATTTCTAGCTTGAGTTATTAATTTATTTAATCATTTACTTATTTACTACTTTTCAGGCTCTTGGCTAGGGATGAGGGATATAAGATAGAAATCACTTCATCTCTTGAGGTTGTATTCTAGTCATGGAAGAGAGTGGATCAGGCAGATAAATAAGCATATAATAATTGTTATACGATGTTAGACGTGTTAAAGTATTTCAAAATATTCTGGGTAGAGATTTTTTAATAAATGAGTCAGAAATTATGATTTAGGGTCTCTGGAAACTATTTCACTGGATGTCATGTTCAACCTGGCCAGCTAGTATGACTAGAATCCTCTTCTCCCTGAAGAAGAGATGTATAGGGTATGGTTCCTTCTTCATATGATGAGTGTATTTGCAGGCTCTAGGAGCAGACTGCCTGGGTTAAAAACCTGGTTCTGTCACTAGCTAGTAATGATGTCTTAGGCAACCTCCTGGCCTGCTGAGCCTCAGTTTCCCATCAATAATCAGCAGAGCTCCAACTTTGTATGAGGTCAGGGAAAATAAGAGTTTCTCCTATTCTCGCTTCTTCATATCACTTTCAGATGGGATGTGTTTCTGTGAAAGGGCAGAGTCTTATTTCACAGCAGCTCTGTAGCTTTTCCTCTACCACTCTGACCCATACTTGAACCTCTTAAAAAACAACCACAAAAAAGGTATCATTTGTCTTTCTTAAAATCCTCCCAGGGGACAGAACACAGGAAACATTTCACTTGTCAATAGTGTTTACTACTTTGTGGAATAAATGTAAATCTTACATTTTTCCAGGCAGTTGCTGATGGCTTTTTGCGGACAATGACATATCCCTGGACTCTTTGACATTTCATTTTATGCTCCTGGGACTGCCAGCTCTTTTCAGTAACTGCATGTCAAAATAACAAGATCTTGCCTGCTTATTTAGAACGATCTGCCTAATAAGTGACAATCTAAACCTGCCGTAGCCTTTGAGTTGCACATGCTGGCTTTTGCAGCAAGACTGGGATATTTTGTCCCTAGAACATAAGGTGCACACCAAAAATATCCTCAAGGGTAGTGACCCAGAATGACAACTCAAGACATGGGGGTTCTTTGTGAAATCACGATGTCGGTATTCTTAGAGTTCCAGAAATATAAATAATGAACATCAAATCTTTGAGAATTATTACCAACCACAGTGAGAGTAGAACACACACAAGAAACATTTGGAGGGCAACAAAAACTTCTAATTAATTCAACTAAAAATGCCATTAAATAATAAAGGTGCATAATATTCTGTTACAGATTTTTTTCCTTGGAAGGCAGCTGGGGCTAGTAATTGTGGTTAAGGAATCATACAGATGCAAACTCCTTCTCTATCACTCATTTATCTGTGTGATCTTGGGATAGTTAGCTAACATCTCTGAGGTTTGGTTTCTTTTATGGAAAATGGAGGTGACTCTCCTCTTACCAAGTTCTTGGAGAATAATAAATAATAACAATGTATGCAAACTACTTAACAAAGTTCTGACATATATCAGGTATGCACACTGATTTTGTTTCTGGTAGATTTATAATCATCACCATCACTATCATCCAGATCATCATGACTGTTACTCCCTTCCTCTCCCTACCCATTGCTCATGTCTATCTAGTTTATCATTTGACCCCTGCCTGACTCTCAGACCTCAACCCTGTCACTCCACTTCCATCATTATATCCTAGCGCTATCTTCCTTCTTCCTGCCCAGGCACTTTCAATGCTGCAGGGCTTTTGCACTGCTCCCAATGTTTAAGATTCTCTCCCTCCAAATTTTGGTAGAGCTGGTTGGTTTCATCATTCAGGTGTTAGCTTACAGATCACCCTCTTTGCAAAGACTCCTCTGACCATTCAATCTATCTTTATCATGTCCTCATATTTTATGTTCTCAGAGTTCTTACCAAAATTAATTTGATTCCTGGTTGTTTACCTATTCCATTTTACATAATGGTAAATAGGTATAATATACCTATTCCAAATTATATAATTCATCATGAGAATGCTATCCCCATGAGAGTATTGATTTTTCCTGACATTTCACTTTTGTATTGCCTTGCTTTTAAAAGGACCTGTGTAGATGCCTGGGTGGCTCAGCAGTTGAGCTTCTGCCTTTGGCTCAGGTCATGATCCTGGGGTCCTGGAATCCAGTCCCGCATCAGGCTCTGTGCAGGGAGCCTGCTTCTCCTTCCGCTTATGTCTCTGCTTCTCTCTGTGTGTCTCTCATGAATAAATAAATAAAATCTTAAAAAAGAAATATTTTTTTTAAAGGTGTATGGGATCCCTGGGTGGCGCAGCGGTTTGGCGCCTGCCTTTGGCCCAGGGCGCGATCCTGGAGACCCGGTATCGAATCCCACGTCGGGCTCCCGGTGCATGGAGCCTGCTTCTCCCTCTGCCTATGTCTCTGCCTCTCTCTCTCTGTGACTATCATAAATAAAAAAAATAAAATAAAATAAAGGTGTTTAAGTTTTTTTTTTTTTTTATGATAGTCATACAGAGAGAGAGAGAGAGAAATAGAGAGAGAGAGAGAGGCAGAGGGAGAAGCAGGCTCCATTCACCGGGAGCCCGACGTGGGATTCGATCCGGAGTCTCCAGGATCGCGCCCTGGGCCAAAGGCAGGCGCTAAACCGCTGCGCCACCCAGGGATCCCCTTAAAAAAGAAATCTTAAAAAAATAAAAGTGACCTATGATAGAAACTGAAAAAAAAAGAAAAAAATACTTATTGAGTAAATTATATAATTCATCAATCAATTAATCTGTCAATTAATTAATGAAAGGTTTGCACTTCAGTGGAATACTATGGACCTTGGAGTCAGAATATCTCAGTTCAAATCTGGCCACACACTAATAGAAGGATTTTGTACTAATTTCTTATTGCTAAAGCTTTGTTTTTTTCATTTGTAAAATCAGAGATTTTATAAATCCTCACAGACTATTATGAGGATTTAGATGAAAAATGGGCAGGTAAAACAAGTCCCTAACAAATTATCTGAAACATAGTTAGCATCCAATAGAGATCACCATGAAAATCAAATGCCAACTAACACCACATTCAGTCCAATATCAACATTTTTTACCTTTGTGCTGGATATCTGTTTACATCTTTGTGTATTTTGTATGCTTGCTTCCAGAGATTAATTATTCAGCATTGTAAACTCCAAGTATTTTTTAAATTCAGATATGCTTCATTCTTTTAAAGCTATAATGTTCAACTTTTTAAAGTATCCAATTCAATTATTTTTATTATATTCCCCTAGTTGTACAATCATCACCAATATATAATTCTAGAACATTTTTATAACCTCATTAGGACACCCCACAACCATTAGCAGTCTAACCATATTCCTTTCTCCCCATACCCTGCTGTTGATCTATATCCTGTATCTATGGATTTTCTAATTCTGGATATTTCATGGAAATGATATCAAAACACATGGGCTCATGTGTTTGGCTTCTCTAACTTAATGTTTTCAAGGTTCATCCATGTTGTAACATGAATTAGCACTTAAATCCCCTTATTGGGAAATAATAATGGCCCATTGCAAGGATATGCCATATGTTGCTTATCCGTTTATAAGCTGATGTGCATTTGGAGCCCATCAACTAAGTGGAGTTTCCACATTTTAGCTATAATGACTAATGCTGCTGTGGACCATAATGTATGTTTGTATGTGGATCTATATTTTCATTACTCTTGGGTATACACCTAGGATGGAAATAGTGAATCATGGTAATTCTATATTTAATATTTTGAAGAACTGCATAACCATTTCCCAAAGTCGCTGCGCTATTTTGCATTCAAACACACAGTGTTAGAGAATTCTAAATTCTCCACATCTTCACCAAAACTTGTTATTGTCTGGCTCTTTGATTATAGCCATATTTGTGGATGTCAAGTGGTATTCCATTGTGGTTTTAATTTGCATGTCTTAGTGACTAAGGATATCAAGCATATTTTCATGTACTTATTGTCCATATGTAAATCGTCTTTGGGGAAATGTCTATCCAAATTATTTATCCATCATTTAGCTTAATAATTTGTTTATTAATGTACTGTAATACTTTTGTTAATGTTTTGCATGTACAAATTATTTTTCAGGTATATTACTTTCAATTCTTTACCCCCATTCTGGGGATTGTTTTTCAAGACCAAAAGTTTTCTGTTTTGATAAAGTTCAACTTACAGATTTTTTATCTTTTGTCACTTCTGTTTTTGGTGTCATATGTAAAAGATCATTGCCTAATCCAAGGCTAAATGATTTACTCCTATGTTTTCCTTTATTTATTTAAGATTTTATTTATTTATTCATGTGAGAAACAGAGAGAGAGGTAGAGACACTGGCAGAGGGAGAAGCAGGCTCCCCGCAGTGAGCCTGATGTGGGACTCGATCCCCGAACCCCAGGATCACCACCTGAGCCAAAGGCAGACGCTCAACCACTGAACCTCCCAGGCATACTCCCTGTTTTTGTTTGATAATTTTTGAGTTTTAGCTCTTACAATTAGATTTTTTATTCATTTGAGCTGGTTTTTGTATATGATGTGACAGAGGAGTCTAATTATATTCTTTTGCATGCAGATATCTTACTATCCTGCCATCATTTACTGAAAAAAAAAAAAAAAAAAAAAACAAACGTTTATATACATTTCATTGTCTTGGCACTGTGGGCAATAATCACTTAACCATATATACATGGGTTTACTTATGGACTCTTAATTCTATTACATTGATCTCTATTTTTACCCTTATGTCTTGATTAATGTAGTTTTGTAGTCAGGTTTGAAATCAAGAAGTATGAGTCCCCCCCCCCCCAAAAAAAGAAGTATGAGTTCCCCAAATTTTTCTTCTTTAGAACTGTTTTCAGTATTCTAATCCCTTGCATTTCCATATAAGCTTTATGATCAGCTTGTTGATTTTTGCCAAAAAGCACTTGGGACTTTGAGAGGGATTTTATTGAATTTGTAGATCTATCTGGTGAATATTGCATCTTAACAATACTGAGTCTCCAAACCCAAAGGTCTGGGATGTCTCATTTATTTAGGTCTTTAAGTTTTCTTAACAATTTTTATAATTTTCAATGTGCAAGTCTTCCACTTATATTATTAAATTTTAATGAATTCATTTTATTAAAATATTTTATTATTTTGATGCTATTTTAAATAGCATCTGAATTAATTTCCAGAATGTTTATTGTTAGTATGGAGAAATACAATTGATTTTTTATATATTGACCTTGAATTCTACAAAACTCCTGAACTCCTTTATGAGTTCTAATGGGTCATGCCATCTTTAAATATAGTTTTACTTCTTCTCTTACAATCCAATGTCTTTTATTACTTTTTATTGCATAAATGCCTAAGCTAGATCTTCCAATACAGTATGGAATAGAAATGATGAGAATGAGCATGATCTTAGAAGACTATTACTTTTTCATCAACAACGTTATCTGTGTGTTTTTTGTAAACACACTTTATCAGCTTCAGGTAATCCTCTGCTATTCCTAGTTGGATGTTCATGCAATGTCATGCTTTATACAATGCTTTGTCAAATGCTTTTTTTGTCTGTGAGGTAATCATGTGTTCTTTTCTCCATTATTCTATTGTTATGGTACATTACATCATTGATTTTGTGTGTTAAACCTACCTGTATTTTGGCATAAATCCCACTTGGTCCCACTTTGACTCAGTTGATATAACCGTTTTTATATGTTTCTGTACTTCGTTAGCTAGTATTTTCTTCAGGATTTTGTAAGTTCTATATTAATGAAGAATATTGGTCTGGTCTGTAGTAATTTTTTCTTATGATATTTTTGTCTGATTTTGGCATGGAGGGAAAACTTCATATTATAAGTTGGCAAGTATTCCTTTCTATTCTATTTTTGGAAGAGTTGTAAAGGATTATTATTAATTTTTTTAATGTTTGATGAATGTTTTTATTCACCAGTGAGATCATATGGTCCTAGGTTTTTCTTTATGGGAAGTGTTTACTAATTCAATCTCTTTTCTTATCATAAGTTCATTCATAAAAAAATAAGTTCATTCATATTTCCTACTTCTTTTTGAGTCCATTTTGGTAGATTGTACCTTTTTCAGGATTTCTCATTTTCATGTAATTTAGCTTGTTTGTTGGCACATAACTTGTTCACAGTATTCTGTTATAATTCTTTTTTTTTTTCTTTGAGAGTGGCAAGAATGACCCCTTTTTAATCCTCTTAAAAATTTTTTGGTCTAAAGAATTCTAGCTAAAGTTCTGTCAATTTTCTTGAAATGTAGGAAAATGTATTTCTCTTTTGGAAATGAAAATAATATCTACATGGTTTAATATGCAAACAAAATATGTCTATGTCAACACACAGAAATCAAGTTGTCATGGATTAGTAAAACATATGGAGGTACTATGACTGGTACTTGCAATAATTGCATCAAAACAACTTAATAACCTAAATAAAAAACACTAAAATTTTAGTCAGGTTTTTTTGTTTTGTTTTGTTTTATTCATTCACGATAGAGAGAGAAAGAGAGAGAGGTAGAGACACAGGCAGAGGGAGAAGCAGGCTCCATGCTGGGAGCCTGACGTGAGACTCGATCCCAGGACTCCAGGATCATGCCCTGAGCTAAAGGCAGCGCTAAACCGCTTAGCCACCCAGGGATCCCCTCAGGTTTGTTTTTGAATGACAATAGTTTAAACAATGCTGATGAAAAATGTAAGTAGAAAAAATAAATAAAAAGACCTGAGTATCAAAATAATTTACCAGAGGAAAGTATTTGAAAGTTTCTTCTGAGTACTGTAGAAATTATAGTTCCTAACCTGAAACAAGCATTTGTAAGTGTGAATTCATTCAGAAATGCAATTGTTCAGCATTTTGGAGGAAAATAGGAAAACTCACAGGAAATTAGCTATTTTTATCAAGAGCAATTTATATGTGACCAAGAGACTCAGATATATGGTACCCATAATAAATCCCAATTAGCTTCTTCTTGAGTACTGAAAACTTAAATGTGGACAAATCTGAATTGATTTGGAACCTGATGGTTGACAGTATTCTTATACTAACAACTACAAAAATGCCACCACAACCACCACCAACAACAAAACCACAAACAAATCAAGTTTGACAATTTTGAAAAGACCTCAAATTTAAATCCATTAATTGCATCATTTACCAATAATTACCTAGGCTGAAGAGTTTCATATGGTCCCTAATGGGGACAACAATAAATACTGGGCATGGGAAATGTTCCCATAGTTTTATCCATAGAAAGTTAAAGCTTTTCTTGATGAATTGGGTATACATTTTACCTGTCATATACCTTATAGCTGGACAACTAAGTAATGAAAATGCAGGATCTATATTTGGTCTGTTGAAAGAAATGTACTTGCTCATATCAAGTCAGAAAAAGCCCTACCTTAAGCTCACTAATACAAGTCAAATGAACAATTAGGCATTTTTGTTTGACATTATAGTCATACAAACTCTTTGAATATTTATCTTCAAGGGGATACAGAAATAATTAAATAAGTACATTTTCCACTCTTTTCTAGTGAAATTGAGTTCTTTAGAAATTCTCTGGAGAGACTAATCTGGCATATTAAGTCATTTCTTCTAAAAATCAAAGTAGTAGCCTAAGTATATACTCAAAATTGTGAAGTTAAAAATTGATTTCCAAAAATGTTTTTTTATTTTCATTTTTATGAAATGAATTAATATTACCATTTGCCTTTGCCAGTTAACAACAATCAAATAATGAAGAGTTCCAAAATAAATTATTTAACTGCAGTGTAAGATGGCCAGAAACAATAAATATGGCCATTTGGACTACTGCAAATCTTAGATATACACCACCTATGAAATAAACCGTTGATCAAATATCACTTTACACAGTCTGTTTATATTCAGAAACATCCATTAGATATGTGAGTAGCATTTTCTCATTATACAATGGATACATGTCGTTCCCAGTGCTGAATTCTGAACTGAACCTCTCAACCAACAACAAACACAAGAACTGACTCTGACATCTTGGTGCAAAAAAAAATATGATTTAGTTCCAAATTCAAGGAGGAATGCACCAAGGAAGAAAAAACATACCAACTAAATGTTTCTATTTCCCAACTTATATTTTCCAAATATTGAATTATAAGAATAATCTAAATTACTTATATTATATTACATGTCTATGACATAATTTGGTAAAGTAAGAAAAGTTTAGGGGATCCCTGGGTGGCTCAGTGGTTTAGTGCCTGTCTTCAGCCCTGGGTGTGATCCTGGAGTCCCAGGATCGAGTCCCACATCGGGCTGCCTGCATGGAACCTGCTTCTCCTTCTGCCTGTGTCTCTGTTTCTCTCTCTCTGTATCTCTTATGAATAAAAAAATAAAATCCTTAAAAAAAAAGTAAGAAAAGTTTATTTTTTTATTTTTTATTTTTTATTTTTATTTTTTTTTTGAAAAGTTTATTTTTGAAAGCAAATTTGACTGACCCCTGTAAGAGATAGATGATAGATAGATAGATAGATAGATAGATAGATAGATAGATAGATAATACATATTTTTTGGCACTAAACTAGAAAACCAAGATTTTCACATGTGATATCTATTTTTTCAAACAATTACTAGAATAGTAATTTAGAATGAAGACTTATTAAATAAGTTAATAGGAGAAAAACAGAAAATCTCCAGACAATTTTGAATATTTTAAAGGAAGGACCTGGAATAAAATTGGGGTGCTATCAGAAAGGACTAAATGATAGAAATCCTAGGAAGGTATTGTTGAAATTGGTTATTTACTAAAGTACAAGGTCAGTTATGCATTTTTAAAAATGTGTTTCAGTTACTTTTTTTTTTTAAAGATTTTATTTATTTATTCATGAGAGACACAGAAGCAGAGACATAGGCAGAGGAAGTAGGCTCTCTGCAGGGAACCTAATGTGGGACTTGATCTCAGGACCCCAGGATCATGACCTGAGCCAAAGGCAGACGCTCAACCACTGAAGCCACTCAGGTGCCCCTTCAGTTACTTTTTAACAGGGCAATGATAAAAGTGGATTCTAATCACATAATCAATCTCACTGAGATTAGCCAATTAAATTTAAATTAGATTAAAAATTTACATTAAAATAAAGTTAAACAAAAGCAGTATAGAACATTCTGAAATGACCAATAAGTCACTAAGTCATGGATGGAGAACACCTAAATGTTAGAGTAGTGGAAGGCGCCAAATGGGAGGTACACAGATGCACCCAGAGAGTTGCCTCATGACTGAGAGGGGGCACACAAACCAAACACAGCAGACTGAGACTTCATCGTCTCCAATTCCCATTTCGTATAGGGAACTACTAGCTGTCACCGACATGTTGAATGCAGGAGGTCTTCCAGGGCAAAGGCCAAAATTTTTAGGAGCTACTGTTGAGAACAAGATGGCCAAAACCCTGGTAAATGATACTCACCAGAGGCAACATTCCTACTTTATAAAATGCTTCCTATACCCAGAATCAGCATTCCCTTTGTATTCATCCAAAATGAAAACTCCCAAGTTGTTATAAAACAGATGCATTAACATTAAATATATCTCAGTAATAGAGTAATATTTGATACTGAATTATACAGATGAATTTATCCTCCTCTAATGATAATAAAATGACTTGGAATAATTACATGGGCAATTATCTGTTAACATTTCAATTAAAGCATTATGAGGTTTACTTAATTGTCTTTATTGGGGATAGCAAAAGTCAAACTTGCAAGTGGAAACCCACTACGTTAAAATTGAATCTACCATCGGCAACTAACTTATCCTCAGGTCGGTGGGTACAAGTGAAAGAATAAAATTATAGTGGTGCTTCTAGGTGACATTCAATTTTAAAGCAAACCAAGACTTTTGAATTACCTTTGTTATAGATCTATGGGAAGAAACAGACAAGAGCCAGAGGACAGCTTACCCTCAAAGCATCCTTAGTGGGAAACTTTCCACATCTATGTAGCTGAGAATAAAAGAGCCACATGCATTTGAGCTTTTCCCTTTTTAATTGTTTCGACTTTTGTAGTAAAATTTTGGTGAACATTATGGAAACTGCTGTCTGAAAACACCTACATTCCCCTTAATCCAGTACTTAAAGCTGTCTTAAAAAACAAACAAAACAACAATTAGTTCAACAATTAGTTCTCCCTTAGTTCTCCCACAACCATATGAAAAAGTTGTAAATTTGCAGGTCATCCGTAAAACTCTTATAGATTCAGAAGGTCACTGTCATACTCGGAGTTTAGCATATGGTACAAAATTTTCAATCCATTTAGAGCCTCTCCTGGGTAGGTATTCAGGATCCTTTCTTGTCTCTTGTACCGTTCTCCTTTGCTACTATTCTTCACTCCTTGTACCTGCTCTACTCTGGCAAGGCAGCCTCCAGCCTGTGGTTCCCCTGCTTTAGTGGGAAAAACTTTAGATCTTACAATGTCTTCAGTGGAACATCAGTAAGATAGGATCTTTTCTTGCTTGTGTTATCATTGGCTATTATATATAGTCTTGTTCAGTGTCTGTTCCACAATTTTCTTTCCAAGACAAGACCTCTGGAGACATAGGGATTAGTGAGAACAAGCACAAATCTAAACTGATGTTGTACCTGCCAAAATCAGGCTCACATATTTTCCAGATTCTGCTATAGACTTTACTCTCTAAAATATTCAGATTATAAAGTTTGTTTTGTAATATTTATCAGGACTCTATAAGCACTGAATAAGCTGATTTAGTACGTGAGAGAGTAGGTTTTCCTGGGTAAATTTGGGGACAGATTTAAAATTATAAAAGGAAGAATAAGAAACAAAGTGACACTTTCCATTTATTGATTACTACTATATACCAGGTTCTGGATAAAGAAATATATATATAGAGAGAGAAAAACAGAATTTAACTTAAATTAGATAATTTTTATAGTAAATAGTAAGAGGAGAAGTAGGGGAATGATCTCTGATATTTGAGTAACATTTTATGAGAGCCAGCTTAACACATAAAGTATGAAAAAAAAAAAAAAAAAAAAGAGTCTCCAGAGCCTGACAGCTAGGGTCAATGTCAGCTTCCTTCAGAAAATAACAATAATAATATTATCTGGATTCTGAGGTTATTTTAAGAATAAATAAGTCAATGTATGTATAAGGTTTGAATCAATGATAACTCACCATAAACTTTACATAGGTTAAGTAATAAGGTAAATCAAAAATTTTAGCTTCTGCTCACTTGCTTGTTGGACCCAAACTGTACAATATTAAGTGAGGGCACTGTAAGGCTTTGTGTTCTGTTTTGTGTTGGTTTGGTTTGGTTTCAATTTGGATGTTAGTGCACTGAGTTTTCTATTCATTTTTGTTTTTAGGTTTTTAGCATATGGAGGAAGTAAAACTTGGAATGAATAAAACCAATCAAAGTCAAGTTTTCTAAAGATTTGATGGTTTCAGATTAAGACTATGGCGAAGAGGCAGAAAATGTAAATTATTATTGTATATCATATCTACCTTTCAGTCTTGGAAATATAGAACTATTTATATTTCCAATGGTGCAAATGTTTCATGTTTCAAAATACATTAATGGATGATGGCTTTCTCTCCATTCTCTAGAGAGTTCATTTTTCAAGTTAGAAGACTATAAAATATTTATAAATTATGACTATCATTTCCCTTTTAAATATTACCTTATTATATATTTATATGTCTTTAATTGTTTAATATTTGTTTTTCATTTGAAAAGAAGCAACCTAAATTGTCCCATAGATTTTGCTGTTTACATCTTCCACTTTTCTAGCTGCTGGGATTCTCACGTCTAATTTGACGATGACTTTCAACTTCTTGGGGACCTGAATAAGTTCTTGGGTTTCCTGAGGGGTCAGATGCATTTATAAAAGAGACAGTAGGGGCAGCCCAAGTGACTCAGCGGTTTAGTGCCTTCCGCCCAGAGCGTGATCCTGGAGACCTGGGATTGAGTCCCACGTCAGGCTCCCTGCATGGAGCCTGCTTCTGCCTCTCTCTCTCTCTCTCTCTTTCTCTCTCTTTCTCTCTCTCTGTGTCTCTCATGAATAAATACATAAAATCTTAAAAAAAAAAGAGAGAGAGAGAGAGAGACAATAGAGCTAACCAATTCAACCAAGCTGAGTTTCCTACCAAATGCGATGTTTACACCAAAGGAAGGAATAGAATTGCACATTTCCTCCCTTACTTCCACCTAACCAGTTAATAGATAGATCAAAATGATGACACCAGTTTGGATGATTATCTCATTCCAGAGATAATCATGAAAGCACCCATTCATTTCCTCTTTCATTTCCCTTTTCTGTCCCAAATAAAATGATATGGAGTCAAGGAAAGCTGTCCAACATGCAGTCCGAAAGTATACTTTCCCAAACCTGATTAGGCATAAGATGACAGTTAGATTTGCACACCACAACCTATATTTCACTTCCTCTTTAGGAAAAAAGGAAATAAACACTGATTTAAAAGGAACATCGATAATATAATTAAAAGGACTCTCATTATCTTGCTTTGTTAATTAGTCTAATACTTCTCAATTACTGTCTGATTGGCTTCTTATTGCTCTATTTTGATACTTGTAGAAAACATGATTTCGTGGAGTTCACTTATACTCAGTGATAAATCATATCCAATGCTTTGATTATCAAATTATACTGGCTCCCAATACAGGACCTCAACATGTTCAGTCATTGAGAAAGCAGTGATTTTCCAGTATTGTGATTTCCTTTCAATGACATTTTGTTTAAATAAGAAAATCTGTGTGAAGTGGCTTTATGCCTATGGGTAATTTGTTTAAGTTTCAAATGTCAAATATTGGCAAGAACTATGGTAATTCTGTAAGTTGGGAAAGTAAAACAAAATAGGTGTTGACTTTTCATTTCCCAGGGAGGACCTAATGCTATTCAGTAATCTCCAATACTCTGACTCCCATTTCTTGAATGACACAAATGCCAGCTGGGGTGGAAATCACAGAAGAATGCAACTATCACAGCATAGGAGGTCTTTTCATCATAGTTAAAACTAAAAATAGAAGTCCTATCTGTTTTCTCATCTAATCCTTTATTTGCAGGGGGACCTTAAGAGGAAATGCAGAAGTTTCTCATTCCTTTGAAATAGCTTTCTGTTTCATTTTGGTACACTTTTGAAGGACTACCCAAAAAACTGAATGTGAATGCTATTATAGAAATATGGTATTCAGGAGTAGCTAAGAGCTGGAAATACAAATTCTAGTGGTAAACTAGCATATTTATATGTGAGTAAGATATTTGAAAATGATTTTTCAAAATATGCCAGTTGTGGAACATTAATACATTTAATATTGAATCTGGATACAAGAAGTCTTGAATCGAATAGATTGTCTTCAAATATGTGAAGGAATGGCACAATACTAAAAATAGTAATAGTAATAATAATAAACTAGTTTTCAATGTTGTTCCAGAGGGCCAATCTGGGATCAGTGTATAGAAATTATAATGAAGATAATTTATAATAATCAGAACAATCTAGCAGTGAAATCATCTGCCTTAGAAAGGAATGTTCTTTATTCTCTGGAGATATTCATGGAAAATCTAGAGGGCTAGCCTGGCCTCTATTCATTAAATTTCCTTCAAATAGGGCTGTTCTCTCCTGGAGCTCAGGGGAGATGTGACACATGATGACTGCCTTTTTATTCATTTTCATGACCTCTACTGGTATGCAAGAATTTAACCTAAATATCTGAAATGAAGAGCAAAAATCGGGTGAAATAAAAATGTAGTAAATCTTTCCATGTCAGAGAATCACCCTCAGATACACAGAGGGATCCTAAATAGGGTCAGAGGTTGAACTAGCCTTGTGTTCCCCATACTTGTTCCAAGGCAAGCTACAGCTTTGTGAAAGGTTGCCAGATATGGCACAAAACAGTGTAATATGTAATTCAGATTTGGAGAATAGTTACGGGAAGTGAAGATAAGCATAAATAATTTCTTGTTTGTGAAAATTATGAGAACCTTTAACATGTAAAAGAAAATGTGAATTATTAAAAGGAATTTTATAG
This sequence comes from Canis lupus familiaris, assembly GCF_011100685.1. Classification (NCBI taxonomy): domain Eukaryota; kingdom Metazoa; phylum Chordata; class Mammalia; order Carnivora; family Canidae; genus Canis; species Canis lupus. The sequence continues at coordinate 68,104,331 of NC_049224.1, read as the reverse complement.
AAAGGCAATTTTATCTAATGACTTCTTTATTTTATTTTATTTTTTTTACTTTCCTTTCTTGGGGGATGCCTTTAACAAGTTTGAGATTCTAGTTCCCTTCAATGAAATTTGGGAAGTGATAGATGAATTCAAAGGTGGGGTTTGTCCTGACATATGAGGATTTATGCAGTCAGATTAGTGGCTGAAGTCATCTTTGATGGGGGCTAGGGAATATGCTTTTAATCCCAGGAGGAAACTAGAGTGAAAGAGAGCTCACCTATGGTAACAGAAGTTATTTATGCCTGTAAATGTGTGCAGCCAGGACCAAGTATAGAATACAAGATTCCAATGCCAAGAACATTAGAAATGGTACCATAGATGAGAAAGGCCAAAGATGAAATCTTTGGCCACAACTTAAGAACCAAAGACAAAGAATGTGGACACATTGTGAGAATAGTTTAAAATACCCGTGTTTTGTTGTTTGGGGCCAGTTCTGATATATTACAAGGCTGAAGGTATTGAAAGATCATGTTAGAACAGGCAAGGTTCAGAGTCAGACAGCCCTATTCACATTCAGTATGGCCCTAATCAAGTCCAAGCATCATTGAAATGTTCTAGTGTCAGATCACATTAAACAACAGAGCAAAGAAGGTCTCCACATTCTTGAAAACTTTCAGGTCAAGTTCTCCAGGAAACATATTTTATGATAGAGATCTGTGTGCAGGGATTTTACAGGAGAGTACTCTCTGGATCCAGGCTTGTGGGGGAAAGTAAAACTAAACTGATAAGAGGTAGACAAAATTATAAATTAATAATAAACATTACAATGAAATATAATAGAATAATGAATATTAAGAAAAACAGTGGATTAAAAGTCCATAGCTCTAGGTTCCAGGCTCTTTTGATGTATCTTTTTGGGCAAATCAATCTAATTTGATAAGGCTCAGCTTTTCATCTGAAATTAGGACTGACAGCACTTATATAACATGTATCATTGTTGCAAAGCTCATAAGGAAATGGCTAATAGGATGTAACGAATCACAATAATAATAGGAAACTTTTATTGAGTATAGTAAGTGCCAGACTTTTCATAAGTATTCTCATTAAGTCCCATTTAAAAGTTGAGGAAACTGAAATTAGGTGCTAATCTAGTATCATGGTTATGAGTGTAAAACCTCGAGTCAGGCTGCTGGGTACAGATCCTGGCTGTGTTTTCTGGTTATATAATCCTGAGTAAGTTATGTAGGCTCTCTGTGTGCAAGTTTCCACCTCTGCAGAATGCCATCCACTAGGACTATTATGCGTATTATGCGTAAACAGTGTCCAATACCTATGGGATCAATATATATGAGCTAAAAATAAGTTAAAAACAAATAAACCGTGATTTGTCCAATGTAAAGGGTCATATAGATAAGGGATTTGAATCCTGAAAGCCTAACTAGAGAATTCTGTGTGCCTAAAACATCTTCAGTATCATGTGACTATGAATAATTATTAAATGTTAAGGGCTTCTACAGGAGGCTTAAGCAAGAAAATCCTATTTATAAAATTTAAAATACATCCCTGAGGTCTCTGAAGATATAATAGGGTTCTAGTTAAGATCATGGGTTCTCTACATATCCTTCCTGAGTCCAGTTTCTCAGATGTGATCTCAGTTTGCAAATTCATCTTATGGAAATAATTATAAGACCTACCTCATACTGTAAGGATTAACTAAATGAGATATTGCATGCAAAGTTCTGCGCATAGTCACTGAGTAACACATGCAATCATACTCATTATTACCAGATGCTTCCTTATTCTGAACAAGGCACTGGTGCTAGTGCAGCATGTGGGAGGCCTTAAGGGTTCATGATCGAAGACAAAAGATAATTGATGGCACCAAACTATGGGTTCTCGCTGAAGATGTTTGTTGGTTTATTCACTGATTCTCTCAGCAACACCATGAACTTTTTGCCCTTTTTGGTCAGTAAGACATGATCAAATTACAGCTTCATATGGTTCCAACTAATACATAGCTCCATTTGCAGGCAAAAAAAGTAAGATAAGTGGATTTAAATGGCTTCTGTACAGTCCTATTAGCAAAGAGTGGCAGAAGCAGAAGTAACTTTCAGTTCTGGTTGTTCTAAAACACATGCTTTTCTTAAGTTCTTTCTCAAAAGTACAATTAACACCTTTGCTTCTGGCAGCATAATAGGCAATGAGCCTTCTTTGTTTCAGACACATTTGATATACAAATGCTAATCCTCAACAAAAAATAATTACTGAAAAGTTTTTTACCAGTTTAATGTAATAGACCTACAATTATTCCATTCCTGTTATTCCAGCTTCAATGCACTTGAGATCAGCCCTTTACATTCATTCTCAAGTTAAATTATATTGTTTGACAGCTTATTGAGCATTCAAAGAAAGGCTGAGGCAAAGGCTAAACTTTGCCTTCCCACATACCTCCCAGTGTGGTGAGAAATGGAAGCTTTGTTATTTGTTTTCTATAGGACCGGCTGCATCACAAAACCACCATCCTTGACTTCATTTGGAATTCCTCAGTCTAAATTGTGCAAGCTACTGTACTGAGCATCATATTGTTTGTGGAAAAATCTCTCACCTTTATGATCTTCTTCATTTCTGCTTAATCGTCTAAGACAAGAATAGCATACTGTGCCTAAGGGGGAAATTTTCCATTACTACTGAAAAGAGAAATGATGGGAAGCAAAATGAACCAGGCTCATTATAACCTTACAAAAAAAAAGGCAAATTGGTCTTCAGAAATGATATAATAGTGCTGACATTTTTAATATTTTCCTGTTCAATTGTGGCATTTTATATCAAGGCTTTCATAATGTGTAATACAAACACTTACAGATGTTTGAAATAATGTATGATGCTTAATATTTTTACCCATGCCTCCCCAGGAATCTGTACCCTTCCAAGAAAGGCAGCTATTATTTTAGTCAATGATGACTAAACGTGAGCAGAACGATCACATTTAAAGAAGCATAGCAGTCATTCAATTATTTTGCTGTAACTATGTTTTCAATCTGTGTAATAATGGCCCTAATGTCACTTGATAAACTGTGAAAATGCTCCAATTTTTAAGAACGGTTAAAGGCAGACAGCTCATTTGATGCTTTAAATATCTGATGAGCTGCTAGATGACAGAGTTGAAGGGAAGATTGATTTTTCAGAACCAAATACAGTCTATAATAATAAGCCAATTTCTTGCTAGTGACTCATTTGGAGAAGCGATTTCTAAACATATTTTCATTAGTTGCAATGAAATGTTCTCAGAGTTTCATATCTTTGGCATTAACTTGATGGGCCGCTAATTCACTAATTGAGATGAGTATTTTATGCATGGCAAAGTATGGTAGTTACAGATCATCAGGTGAGAGTCCTACACAGATAAAAATCTGTTATTCACATGAAGCCTATGCACTTGAAGTGAGCATTTGCAGGAAAAGGAGCGTTCAGGTCTACACCAAAGGATCAGAGAAAAGGACTCTACATATGAGTCTCTAATTTCATAAAAGATATATACAAGTCATTGGCTTAGAGTATCACCTAACTAAGATGCTTATATGTGCAGAGAGTGACCTACAATTTGAAGGACACTGGCCTCTTTAGAGAATTGAGCAAAGCAATAAAAAGTATTCTGAAGACACTAGAAACTAATAGTTGGCTTCACATTTTTTAAAGATCTCTTGACAACTAAATTACAAAAAAAGGTAGATTTGATATATTTATTAGAAATATAATATGGCAGAATTCTCAACTTAAAATACTGGCCGGTAATTGAGACTCTAAGAGATGTACAAGACTGTAAGGATAAGCTAGTCTTAATAGTATTGGTTAATTCATCCAGAAAAAATTAGTTTGAAATGCTGTCCACCTCCTGCTGCCACCTCTCTTGGTTTGCAAGGACAATGGAGAATGGATGCTCCAAGAAAATGTACATTCTCAATAGGACAGTCATCCTGGTGATTGGAGCTAGAAAGTGAAGAAGCATTGGCACCAATGTTTCCATAAAATTTCTGGTCCCTTATATATCATGTGTCTAGCAGAAACAAAGTGTAGTCTCAAGCAAGTGGTTCTATCACATAGAAAAGAAAAGAGAGGGAATCAAAAGGAGATATTATAAACCTCTTATGAGGTTTCCCGCATTGTGTCTTTGACCTCAATATTCTTGATGCTCACAGAACAGTCCATTTCAATAGCTAAGTTCAAACTGTCTTCCTGTAACCATCATCCATTGGTCATAGATGTCTGTAGACACTCTTTAAAAAGTAAAATCTCTCTTTGTTAGGATGACTCTTCGAGTATCTACAGAACTCTTCAAGTCAGTTTTCTTCTTCAGACTCAGTATTTTCAGTTCTCTCAACTGTTCCTCACACAACTTTGTGACAATTTCTGTCTCCTTTGTCTCCTTTTGTTCCATATTTTAAAAGTTCAGTTCTGATGTTGGAAGACTTTGATTTTTTGCCAAGTGCTCCATCACTGACCATAAGGGCTTGCCTTTAGGATACAAAATTCATAGCCAGAGTTTACTGACCCTATGCTATAAAGTTACATCAGTAATGGAGAAAAAATGTGTGTTAATGAAGATCTTTAAACTCCTATGGCTTGTAGTTTGAAAAAAAGTAATATATGATGATGATGATGATGATGATAATAATAATAATAATGATAATAAAATGTTAATAAAAACAGTAACATTTACTGAGCATTTATTCTGAGCTTGTAATCTGATCATAGGCAAATTAGTGTTAATTAATTAGTGTTAAAATAGTGTTAAATTAGTTAACTAATTTAACTTTTACTATAATTCTATTATCTTCCCCATTTTATGGGTGAGGAGGCTCAGGTTTGGAAAGATTAAGTATCTTCAAAAGATCCTACAGTTGTAGGTGCAGAGCTGACATCAAAATATAGGTGCCTCTGAATCTCAACTGCTACTCAATGTTTTACCACTACACACAGACACACACACACACACACACACACACATATTCCCAAACATAATATGTCTTTCTTTACTATTTTAACACTTATTAAGGTGACCTAATTTATCTCATTGGATAGTGTCACAGTGGCTCCAGGTTAGCTGTGTGGCTAGTGTAGCTTTTGTGTGGTACACCATGAGAGTGAGATAGATCAGTTTTCATATTGTTGCAATTCTGTGGCCCTAGGTACAATATGCAACAAATTTGCTGAATTGGTGGTTTTGAATCTCAACTCTGCAACATACTAGTTGTGTGTCCTCAGGCAAATTACATAAACACTGTTGAACCTTAGTGGCTCTGACTACAGACTAGATGGTCTCAAGTGTATTGATAGAGATTGTCATTACATGAGAAAACAAAAACAGGAATGATCATGACCATGTAATAACCCTAAACTCCTGTCCCTGTTCCTGCTAGACTTTCTTACTCTAGCTTAAAAAACAAAAAACAAAAAAAAAAAAGTGTGTTTCTTTCCCTATTTGTCTATCTAACTTTGTGTTAAGGAATCCAAGGATTTTCTTCCTCTAGCAGAATTCCTTGCAGAATCCCACCCCTTCCTCCTCCAGGCCCTGTTCACTGCCCCAATTTGACTCAACAGGAGGTCTGCCTCTCTCTTACTGGGGGGCCTTTGGTATATGAGTCTCCACCAAGCAGTGAATCTATTGAGCTAATTGCAACATCAACCACCTGCAAATGATCAGAGGGATCTAGATTGACAGGAGATAAATGAAGAAATAATGGAGATGCCTGTCATTGGGTTGGGGAAGTTGGGAGGTAAGCATATGAGACATTATGGAAAGTATGGGAAAAAAAATAGAGACAACCTACATTGTGATTTTACTGAAGCAATGGTATAAGTGCTAGTCAATAGACTAAAATGATAAAATACACTTTTGTTTGCTTGAAATCTCAAAGTCACTAACTTTGAATGAGGGCAGACTTACAAAGGGTCATAGATAAAAGAAGAGGCCAAATATATATGCATTTTTCCCCTTCATTGGCTTACTATTCTTATCAAACAATCCACACTGTGGTACCACCTCAGTTTTTTATCCAGCTCCCAGCTGGTAACTGACCCTTTCTTAAGTTGTCATGGACTGCTTCAAAATTCTTAAGGAAATCTAGGTCATTCCAGTATGTGGCCTCCTTTTTATAATAATAATAATAAAATAGTGAGAGATAAATCTTATAATTTTAAGGATTACAGAATTCCTCTCTTATATTCTCTGCACCCTCTAGAAACATATCTTTTAAAGTAGAGCACAAATAGAAAACTATGGAAGACATGACCTCATTTAACTCAGACATTTGACATGTTTATAGTGTATGTTCTATTTTTCAGGAATTGGTAAGTATCTTAAGAACAAGGTGATCCCAAGTATTTCAGGGAGAGAAAAAAATGTGTTGTGATTAGTACTATGATTTTGGTATTTTCAGATTCTTTTGAAGGAAAGGTCACTAAAAATTCTGAAATAGATAAAGGGGGAAGGCTCTTAGAGGCCTGGTTATATGAACTAGAATAGAAAACTGTGGATGAATTTGGCTTACATAGTTTGATGGGCTGGATAGTGTTCCCTAGGCCCCTTAAGTATGTCCATGTCCTAATCGTTGGAACCTGGGAATATTGCATTATATGGGTATAGGGACTCTGCAGATGTGTTTAAGCTAAAGATCTTGAGGTGGGGAAATTATCTTAGGTGATCTGGGTTGACCAGATGTAATCATAACTGTCTTCATAAGAGATACCCAATAGAAGTTCAGAACAGAAAAGAAGATCAGGTGATTATGGAAGCAAAGATAAGAGGGATGCTCTTGAAAGATGGAGGAAAGAACCATAAGCCAAGGAACACTTCACAGCATTAGAAGGTAAGCAGATGCCCTCCTCTCAGAACCTCCAGAAAGACCAGCCATGGTGACATACTGACTTTATACACTACAGATGATTTTAGACTTCTAACCTCCAAAACTATAAAATAATGTATTGTATTGTTTGAAACCACTAAGTGTGTAGTAATTTGTTACAATAACAATAGAAAACCAATACAGAGTAGAGATATTACAACTCACTCCAATATATATTTCCAAGTAGGTAGATCCAGATCATAATGGAATAGTGATTTTCCTAGCATGATTTCACTTAACCAGTGCTAAAAATGTCTATTTTCCTGACGATGATATTTAACAGTCTCACACTGGGTTGCTTAGAGACATAGTTCAACAATTCCCTTCTTACAAAGGCCATTTAAATACAAACTGTTTGTATTTACTATGCCTTCCCATTTTCTTTTGAGGCAAAGAAAATAGTATAAGGTTGGGTAAATGACAATAGATAGAAATTAGGAGAAAATTCTGTCTTTTTTTCTTTGCTAGATCTTCCAATTCTATTTCTCAAGTATGAATGAACTCTACTTCTTTAAGAATTAAAGGAGGACTTCAATTCAAACTTTTCCAGTAGCTCAAAAATCAGATACACAGAAAATTAATTCTGAACACCACTAAAAAAAATAAGTTATCATCTCACTCTCTTAGCCAAAACCTATCCAACGAGTCTCCTATATAACACCAAAATCATATTCTGTCAACATGTTAAATTTAACTCCTAAACAAGAATAGCTAAAGGCAGAGTTGACTGCCTTCAATATGAAGAGGGCATGGTTTCTACTTTATGGTACAAGGCTGATTTCAAAAGCATAGGCTGCAACTGGAACACCTCTTCCTCTGAGTCTAGAACCCTGAAAAACCACACTGACAAACAGTAATGATGTTTATTTCTCCTGTTCACTTGCTCTTTCCTTACTGCATATGATCACTCAGTGCAGCAAAGCTAAAACATAAATCCCTTTGTTTGCTAAATATAAGGCCTTTGTAGTCTTAACTCCGCCTCTCATACCGTGTTCCTCTCATCTTGCTCTCTCCACCACCCTCAAAGCTTAGAACATGTGGAAGTGTCCTAGGATGTGCCAATCCCTCTTTCATCTGAGAACCGTTGTTTTTGTTGCTCCACATGCTTGCCATACCCTTCCTCTAGGACCTCATGTCACTGAATTCCATTTTTATTTCCTTCTGTCAATTTCACCTTATCAGAAAAACCTTCCCTTGAGCCTTCTGAAGTAGCACCCACTCTTTTCTCTATCACATCACCCTCACTATGTCCTTCATAGCATGGATAACATTTGAGATTATGTCATTTGTCAGTTTGCTTGTTAATTTTGTCTTCTCCTGTAGAACACAATCTCCATTAAGGGACTTGTCTGCCCTATTCACGACTTTATCTCAGTTCCTGTATCTGACCAGATGCTTCATTACTATGTGAACTGAATAAAGAAATTAATCAGCACATGTGAGGAATGTGGAAAAGAGCCCCAGGTACATTTGGCATTTTCATTTTTTGTTAACAAAGCTAGATGGATAGTCTATTCATTATACAATTTTGACTGGATGTAAGTTAAAGATTCTTGTTTTCAACTTTCTAAGGCATTTTAAACACAAGCCAAGGTGATTCTTCATGACTGTTGGGCAACATATCTATCTCCACGATGATCCACCCTACCCATTCTTCTAATTAATCTTATTTTGAAACTGTAGCTTCCTTAAACATCTTTATCAAGGACAGAATGCACAGTTTTGGTTCTGACGTTGCAGAATAAAGTGTGCAAGTGTTAAATTTGTCTGAGTGTTTGGTTTTGATTTTCACATCAATATAAAATGACAACATAATTATCCTTTTGTCTCTTGTTAATAAAATACTTTTGAGGCTACTACCCTAATCCTTAGGTCATCAAGCTCACAAAAAAAGGCAAAAATTATGAAAAACTCACCATCAATAGTTTTTTCACCTTCCAACATTCCTTATTAAAACATTTATAAAGTCACCAAGAAGATGAGAACAGCACAATTTCTGCTAATAAATTTAAAAATATATCAATAATAAATTGATAAATTTCTGGCAGAAATGTAAATTACTTTAGCTAAGTAAAGATGTAATAAAAATTCTGAAGAGGCAAAAAGTTCAGGACAAAATAGTCAGTACATCAGTTTTCAAAGAGTTATTCTCAAAAAGCCTCTGAGTATAGGAGTGTCTGGCTGGCCCAGGCAATTAAGCACCCAAGACTTGATGTTGGCTCAGGTCATAATCTCAGAGTTGTGAGGTTGAGTACTGCATCAGGCTCCAAAGAGCCTATTTAAGATTTTCTCTCTTTCTCAATCTCCTTCTGTCCCTCCTCCACATCCTTCTCTATCTTTAAAAAAATAAATAAATTCTCTGAGTTGTAGTAGTTGAATAGGTTAGCTTTTATACATTTTCTAGAAATATATAATGTTTGTGGTATATGAATTTTTTTAGAACACAGAAAAACATTTGCCAATTCATTTTTCAAAATCACATAACCCTGATATCAAGAGCTGGTAAAGAGATCACATATACACAGCTATAAACTAGCCTCAAATATAAACAGATGAATAAACACAAAGTCATATAAGGGCACATGAAAGCCAGCAGTATGTTAGTTTATTTATCCTCTATGGGTTTGTTTCTACATCTGTAAAATTCAGATTATAATATCTACTTCTAAGAAGTAGCTATTAGAAAACTCCCTGCAATAAAATTGCTACTCAATACATAAAAAGAATTTAAACTACATTAACCTATCATCTATGCTTAGTCCTGTGTGTGTGTGTGTGTGTGTGTGTGTGTGTGTGTGTGTGTGGCAATACCCACTCCCAGAAGATCATAATTCTGGGTTTTCTTTGGACAAAACAACTGTGCATCAAGTCTTGTGCATCAAGACTACATTCTGTCTATATGGATTGAGGGCTAGTGTTCCTTTACAGAAATTTTTATTCTGTTGTTCCCTTTCTTAAAGAGTAAAGCAGGTAATTATCTTCAGTGCATAAAAGTATGTATATGTGCCTTCTGTCATGGAAGGCAGAGCATTACATTTGTACAACAGCTCATCTTGTTCTAGTTATGTACCTAAAAGTTCTTTGCTAAGAAAGGTCCTATTGCTATTGAGAACAATCCATAGCACAGCATTCAAAATTATATTAAGAAGATTTTTTTTTTTTTTTTTTTTTTTTTTTTTTTTTTTTTATGATAGTCACACACAGAGAGAGAGAGAGAGAGAGAGAGGCAGAGACACAGGCAGAGGGAGAAGCAGGCTCCATGCACCGGGAGCCCGACGTGGGATTTGATCCCGGGTCTCCAGGATCACGCCCTGGGCCAAAGGCAGGCGCCAAACCGCTGCGCCACCCAGGGATCCCTATTAAGAAGATTTAATACGACTTTATATTTCTTTTCTAAATCAAGCCTGAGCTCATTTTCAAAGGAAAAACAGTCAAGGTGAGAGGTTCTAAAAACAAATGTGAACGTTGTCTCTTTTTATCCCCTGGCCTTCCCTAAATTTGAGATGGTAGTTCCAGGGATTTTATTATACTACTTATCATGAGGAAGTTCTGGATGCTAAATTATTTTATGAAAGTCCCTGGGTCATACCCCTATATAATATGTCATTTTTATAGCCTTTCCTAGCTTTTACCAAAGTTGTTTTTGCATTTGCCTTTTCATTTATTTCTTTTTGGAGGAGAGAAGGGAGTGAGTTTAAATTGCATAATAGATGGTATGTGAAAATTATTGAGCACAATTTACAGGCAGTGGAGGTATCTTTTACAAAGAAAAAATTGCATTTACATGTTTACCAAAAATATTGCCGGAAGAGAAATGATGCCAGGACTCCCCTTAGCATTCTTCATCCTCTTGTTTAGTGCACAGGGGTTACGATAGAGAGGAAAGGTAGTGCTAGGGTGCATGGGCCATGTGATGTGCCAGTCAGCTCTCTACCACTTAAAGATATGGTCCCCATGTAAGCCTCTCAAGAACTCTGTGAAGTAAGCCATCTCATTATCCGTAATTACAGATGCTTGTAGTGAGTCTAAGAAAGAATAAACAGTGCAAGTTCCACTTGTTAGGGAAATTCATGGAAAGGACATGACTGCTGCTTGACCCTTAAGCTGGACTCAGGCAATTCCTCACTCTCACCCACGTCCTGGAATGTGGGTTTGGCCCACTGTTCACATAACCAGAGCCATTCCTAGGATGTGCCTTAGAAAGGTAAAGGTCCTATTGAGGCAACCTGGATTAAACACATGACTGAACCCAGTTAATGGCTCTGTATAAATGATAAAGATTGGCCAGCTTATGTAGAAATCTACTCATCTTGCAGCCAACTAAGACAAGCCTCATATGTATGTTCTCTTGCTTATTATACTCACCACTTACCTAACTGGAGTGGCCAGCTTCTTTCTTCCATCTTTCCTTGCCCTCCAAACAGAGTGGTTTCAGATTACACCCAGGACACTCTAGAAAAGGTTGGGAACCAACAATTGACAGGAAGCCAGGAGACCTAAGAAAAGTACCATTTGGAGGAGAGGCATACATGGGCAAATCCTGAGTTGGCCCTAGACTTTCAGGTGGGGAGGGATGGCCCTTATGTCCAGTGCTTGGAAACATTATGTGAGTATAAGGTCACCCCCAAAATGATGACTGCCTTAATGTGCTTGCTGGAGAAACTACACTGAGTACACTGTGGCAGAGAGAATTCCTGGAAAAGAGGAGGATGCTGTGGTGAGTGACAATAAAGCACACAAAACACCCTTGCCCTCTGACTTCGAATACAAAGGAAAACAGAAGTACAGCATCAGCAATCCCAGCTCTAGGAAAGCCCCCAGTTTAGGAAATATTCCTAATGAAAGAATATACCACCCCCACCCCCACCCCCGAACTTACTGATATGATTGTCAAGTTACAGCAAAAGACCAGAAGAAATAATTAGGCTTTTCTCTGATGGGGTAGGAGGGAAAGGAAATACATAACATCACCATTTATGCACCCCTCTGGCAGTCCCTGAATGGCACCCAAGGGCTTCAAGGTATTAGCTCTTTTATAGATTGGATTCTTCTAGCCTACAGGGAGCCTTGGCTCAATGAGCTTCTTCCTGGCCATGTGAGACCCTGTAAATCTGTAGAGGACATACAACAAAATCATAGCGAGTTGGGAATGAGACAGATAACCTGTGTCTATCTTTCAAGGCCTTGATTCAGCCACATTCACTGCAGAAATGAAGCTAAAGTTCTCCAGTTCACCACTAGTATCTGACATGGGTCACTGATATCCATACTGGACCCAGTCAGGAGACAAGATCTTGATGATGTTGGACAATTCATCATTGATCTGAGGAAACTGACAAATCCCAGGAATGAGTGTGGACTGTGTGAAAGACAGAAAGGGAACTCAGAAAGCCAACAGGTTATCTCAATTAGCTATAAAAGATCTTGTAAAAATAACCCAAAAGCAAATGTAGTTTGACCACATTGATGTAGGTACCTCCCCTAGACAGATAAACCGACAATCTAATCTTTTGTTTAGAAAAGAAACAAACAAACAAAAAAAGCCTTAAAAACCTGAATAACAATTCAGACCATCTTCATCTGGCCCTTCGACCCCTGATGCCCTGTCTGCTGTAGCAGAGGCCCCATGGATACACTTCTATTTGGGGTAGGTAATCACAAATAAGCCCATGTGAGGTCAGGATGTGTGAAAAGACATTTGCATCATCCTACAAGAGCATGAGGTGGTACATACTGTCTTCCACATCCTGACTCATACAGCACTGAATACCCCTGGCAATCAAGAAGCTGATGCCTTAGCTCAGATATGAATCCTGGCAACTTACCCTTCAGTAAATATAGTAGATTGGGTGCATAGAAAGTTGTACCCATGTGATGACATATTGCTCTGAAATATGTCAAGGATGGAGGATTGCTCTAAAATATAATGACTTGGTTAATGTAGTCATTATAATGACTTGGTTAATGCAAGTAACAATAGATCCTGAGTATTCTAAACAATACCCAAGGCAACGGCCAAAGGAGTCTGGGGCCACTCACTGGAGTTCCCAACTGGTAAGAGATTGGCAAATGGATTCTAATGGTCCCCTCCCCCTGAGTAAGAGTTCTAAATATACCTCACTTGTGTGGACATAGTGTCTGGCCTAATTTAAGTTTCCCTGTTACCATGCAAACTAGGTTGCCACCTGTAGGGGATTAGAGAAACTGTATCATGTGTGGATACCTTCATTGACTAGACTATGATGGAGGGGCTCATTCCAAAGGTCATGGTAGGTAAGACTGGGCAAAAGACCATGACATTGAATGGAAGTTTCATTCCCCTTCTAATTGCAAGCATCAGAGTTGGTAGAAAGAAAAAAATGAAATGTTAAAGCAGCAGATTAAGTTACTAACAGGTAAAACTACCTTCAGCCAAGTAGATTAAATTACTGTCCCAAACTTTAATACATCTGAGTGATCAACCAGTAGCCCTGTTGCTCTTTATGACAGATTCGGGACCCCTACCAAAGCACCCAGTACTATAAAGATATGAAAGTCTTGAGAAATAGCCATTGCTCTAACTCTCTCCATGAATCAAGGCATCATGTTACTGAAACACCACACTCCATCATGCCTGAGAAAGAAGTTATCTTTTGGAATTTACAATGACACATCCTCTGGATGGGTGAGTTTCTCTGCACCTCTGCACAACTACTCAGCTTCCATTGGGATCCCGTTGTCTTGCTGTGAGCTAGACCTATTAAAATACACTGTACTTGGAGTGGAACACACACCATCAAAAGGAGGAAGGAGGTAGGACAAAAACCCCTACCTGTCCCCAGTCCATACCCTCATGCTTGACAGTGCTGCCTGCCTCAGCCAACATATATGCTATGTACCACCAGGTCACATTCCTAAAGCTACCAACCTCTCTCCCCTCATTGGTAGGTGGGCATGTTCAGGTACAATCATTTGGCCACTGCCTTTGTTTCCTCCATTGGCCTGAAGGACATTATAGCATCATGGAAACCCCTACTGAAGTCACCCAGCAAGCCCTGAATGATAGCCAACAAGGCCTGTCCTTAGTGAACACTGAAATGTCTTCAATAAAAAAAGCTGTCCTCCAAAATAGTACTACCTCATAAGGAAGGACCTATCCCATTATTCAAACAAAATGTTGTGTGTTCATACTTGATGAGTATTTGAATGTATCATCTTTATTTAATCACATGAGTAAACAAGTGAATGCTCTGAGTGATACAACTCCAGTTCTAGGGGACTTAAATCAATGGTTCTAATTATGAAGCCCTTGGTGGACAAAGCATCACTGATTTTGGAAATAATTATCTTATCTGTGTTTTCTCTTGCACATACTTGTAGTTTTGCTGTGGCATTACTTCCAAAGTTGCCAGATAGCCACCAAAGAAGCCACCTTCATGCTAGTGAGACCCCTTGTTGAGTGTTCAGAGCACACCACAGAAGAAGACAGCATGTGGGAAGAGCTGGTCATGATGAGAAGTGCAGTGTTGGGGAAAGCCATCGAGGAGGTGTAACTGATTCACCTGTGAGCTGGATCCCAACACTCAGAGGCTCTTCATGACTTCCCTGTTCTTAGAATGTGGGTTTTGCTTGCCTTTCCTATTCCCAGGAGCTACCCTGGGACACAGCCTTGAGATAATGATATGGTGCTATGGCCTTCTGGACAGTATATGTGACTGATTCCAGTTAAAATCTGTATATAAACTTTTAATATTTGGTGGGGAATGTGAGATCTACCCATCCTTTTGCCACTTGAGATAAGCCCCATGTGTAAGTTCCTTTGCTTATTACACATACCACCTACTAAGCAAGTGTGGCCTGTCTCATTCTCAATATCTCACTGCCATCTATTCTAAGATCACATCTGGAAATTTCCTGAAGAGATTGCAAACCAACTTTTCAGACATACATGGTGCACATTAGAGTGTTAGCTTGCCCATATAACTCTAGATTTTTGCTCGCTCTTGTGATATTCCAACCCTGATTCCTGGAATGGTGCCTCAGTTTTCTGATTTACACTTGGACTGCTGAATGGTTTCTATAGCATTTACCCTCTACATTAAAATTCTGACAAACTTTTATTTCAGAGTTGCAGAGTGGAGGTCTATAGGTAACCTCTGATTTTTAGATTCGTTGTTTGGCTCAGCCAGATTTTAATAATTTATTTAGTTCCAACATTTAAAAACCAGAAATTTACATACATTTATATAAATATTACATAAATATCTTGAAAAATGTCTGAGATCTTGCAATACTGGCTCATTTCCAACAAAAGCCCCATTGGCTGAGGCTGAGTTCTAATGGAGCCCTTCACATATTTTGCGCGTGCTGTTCATTACACGATTGTCTTTGCCACTCCCTTTGCTGCAACTACCTTATGTCACTTATTTGTCCTGTCTGGTTGGTCCCTGTGGGCATTGGATTCATTAACCCCTCTTTCAGGAGTGTGCCTTGCCTCTGGCTCCCATACACGTGACCCATGAAGCCACACTGCTGCAACTCATCTGAGTTGAGTATGATGTCTAGTATGGAAATGTCTGCTGCTATATTCCACTTCATGGAGTGTGAATTACTTTGACCAAATATGATCTAAAATACACCAGGTTTCCTGCACTAACTCAACTTCCTGACACCCTTCAGGCTGCTCATCATATCTCTCATCCAGGCTACCAACTCTGAATGCTTTACTTGTCCTTGATAACCCCCCTTTATTATCACCTTACTGGCTAGTGTAAAATCTCACTACACTCTTTGGAGTCTTTATCCACTCTTTCCCTCCCTACCTACCTACTATCAGGAGATTATGCTGCTATGTATTTTACAGAAGTAGAACATTTTTCCACACAGACAAAATTAGCTGTGAAGATAATCAAGCACTGCAATTACTTCTTCACATATCCCAGGTTTAATTAAATTATATTGACTGGCAGATAGGTAACCCCTCTTTTGTTTATCTCCCCCAACTCTGGACTTATTATAATCTGAGCACTCAAAGAGGCTGATTCTCAAATGAAAAACATTCATTTGTCAAAGTTATTGGGATAATTGTTCACTCCTGATAAAAATCTGACTGTAGACCATAAGATTCAACAAATATTAACTATCTAGTATAAAAAATACCTTTTTAGGCAAATTCATAGGTTATATCTTATTCAGTGTTCACAACAACCTGTTAACCCTTTCTGACATCCTCCCTAGCACTAATATTGGTAAATTATTTTTTTCTCCAGCTTCTCATTTGATGTCAAAATCTTTCACCTCATATAGTAGGTCCAGTAAAATGTTTGTCCACAGGATTACCTTGTAAACATGTTATACTCACTATCAGGGAGGCTGCATCAAAACCACTTAAGTGGTCTGTGCCTCATATGTCTCTCCTTCAGGTCCGACACATCCATCTTCCAGTTCCTGGGGACACTGACTGCCAATAATTCACAGATGCATGCCTGACTGCTCCTATCATATATTACACCACCTCAGAGGTCTTGGAGGAATACAATGGTGGATTGACCTCTTAAATATGTAATTGAGGTTCCAGGTTGGAGATGGGTTATCATTCATGAAGACAGAATGTATATCCTAAATTAATGACTATTATGTGGTTCTTCAATAGGTGGAATGCATCTGCTCAACAACTATAAGTGGAAGTAGGATTGACTCCCCCACACCATCTACCTAGTCAAGAAATACACATTTCCTATAATCCTAGATTTAAGATCTGTGAATTTGGAGGTCCTGGTTCTTATAGAATGTTTTCACCTGATAGTGCTATAGAAGTTCCATTAAACTCTACAACTTGGCTGTCTTTTGATCATATTAGGCTCCTCATGCTAGGAGACTAATATGCAAGGAAAGATATCATCACACTGGAAGGGCTAACTAACTCCAGGTATGAAGATATTGACTTTCTCCTACATCATGAAGAGAGGAAGAATATATTTGGTACTCAAGTGATAAACTGGAGTAAGTGTCTCTTGGTGTTATGATAACCAGTTTTACTGTTAAATGGACAAACACATCAGCCAAAGTATAAGATAGATTTGAAAACCAAGAATTCAGACCCTTTAAGAATGAAGTCCTGGTTGCCACACCAAACAAGTCACCTAGAGTAGCAGAGGTGCTCATTGAGTTGGTAAAATATGTGGCAGAGGGAACATAGGATGAGGCTCAGGTACAGTCTTCAGTAACTGCAGCATCAAGAGTTGTAGGTATTTTTACTACCCCTTTTATTGAATGTTTCCCAAGAAAGAAGACCAATCAGAATCTTAAGGGTGCTATTTTCATATGGGGTGAATATATTATAAGAAGCAAGTGAATATGAGAAGCACAATACCCAACTATGCTTAGTTCAAGGGAAAAAAATAATGTATCTCATAAGCAGAGTGCTGAAACCACTGTGGGAATGTCCAAGTTTCATTTAACATTGCTCTGTGTAAGAAACAAAAGAGCAGCCTAATAATCCTCTTACAAATCTCCAGGTTTCATGATGGCCTAATATTCTAAATTGAACTCTTTTTAAAAAGAATTAAATAATAGGCCTTGCCTAACCTACTATAAGGCATGACTGCTGAATATTAGCATTTCCAGATTAGCTCTTCCTTAATTTTTTCATCAATAAAATGATGAGGTGGATTATATCATCTCTAAGAATCTTAACAGTGCCAGAATTCTCTAATATTAATAAAATCATCAAGAACTCGAAGTTGTCTTAAGATATAGAGAAGGAAACAAATTATTTATGCCTCTGTATGCCACATTAAAACAAATTTCGTATCGGCTGCTATAGATAAAATTTATTACAAAGTACAATCCAGAAGAATCACTGAATCTCTTCATATTTGCTTCTAAACCATTGAGTAAGATCATTTTTTTTCTACTAATATAAGAATTACAATCTGGTAGGTGGCTCTTTTTTTATATAAAGTCTTATTACCTTCCCTTCAGTTGCTGTCATTTGTGATTCAGTCACTGAACATTTTTTTCACATATATTTTTGGATAAATTAAAGATGGAAACAATCAATCCTATATTATTATGAGTGAAAAATGTCAACACATTTTTTCATGTGGTTCTCTAATATCTGTGATACGAGAGTCTGATGATTTTTTGGCATCAAAATGACAGCTAGTTGGCAGCGAATGACATTACTGTCATGTCATTTAAAGAAGTAATGCTGCATTTTGTAAAATTGGAAGAAGAGAATGGTGACCCCTTGATGCACATTACATGGATATCATTTTCTGTTCAAAATTCCATTTATTTCAGATCTTTTCTCCCCAAATCAGGAATGTGGAAAATATTATAAGTAAGCATAATCCAACCGCATGATAGGCATAAAATAAGATTGGGCAGGGAGACACCTGACCTCACATAGATTTCCTGCTCCTGGAGAATCTAACCAGGCATCACAAAATGATCACCCAATAGAAACCTAACCATCATGATCCTGCCAAGGTGGAAGGCTACAAACTCTTGGGTTTTCCCTCTTTATGACACCAACTGCTGCTTGCAGTTATTTTGGCTCTGAACATGTTTGACTTCATATATCTTTCGCTTCATCTTCCCCTAGAAAAATGTGCCTAAATATTCCCCTTACATCCTTACCCAGTCTCCACCTCCAGTTCCCTTAAAGATCAAACCACAGAATTATGCCCCAACCTGCACTGCGTAGATGAGGTTATGCGTGAAGTCTATGGCCATTTTCTTCCATTTGTGGAAGACCTTAGCTGTTGGCTTTACACCTCTCCTCTCCTCCCACCACTCCTCTTATAATTTCCAAATGTCTCAATAGACAAATAGATAACTCACAAATCACTTGGCCTCTCAATTCTTTACCTCTTGCAAAAACTTTTCCTTCATGCCTCTTCCTTCTTCCTCTGCTCCCATTGTCACACACCTGGATCTTACACCGTTCGTAAGGACACTGCTGTCACACCATGATTCCACAGATCCCATTCTATCATCCCAGATCACTGTTTTAGAATGCCCATCATGGCAATTCTTCAAGTTCATTACCTCAACTTTTCTTTTTTTAATTGTGGATCACTCCTTCTTAGACTTCCTCCATAACCAGTGTGCAATCTATTGCTACTAACCCTGCATAAATATCTTGCTTCTTTTTCCTATTCTCCTTTTATAACTTAAAGGAGTCAAATATCCTCAGCAAAAGCTCCCTTCCAGAGCAAATCTCAACTGTTCTTTTGTTTATCTTCAGATGGTAGGTACATTTTTAAGACTCTTTGTCAACTATGTGAGTATGGATAACTTTGTTAACCAATATAAGTTTCAGTGCCTTGCAGTGAAACACTGGGAATCATATTATTTTTTGGTATTTATCTAAAAGTAAAGAAACTAAGTGAGAAAGAAATGGCATGCAAATATACACATTAATTCCTGACTTAAAATTTAAATACAAAAAGTGCTGATGAAGGTAATAAGTATTAGGTGTCTGTGTTTATGTTACTGTGTCTCTGGGTTTTTTTCTTTGTTTTTGTTGTTTTGTTTTGTTTTTTAAATTTGTTTTGTTTGTAAGATTTTATTTATTTATTCATGAGAGACACACAGAGAGAGAGAGAGAGGCAGAGACATAGGCAAAGGCAAAGGAAAAAGCAGGCTCCCTGCAGGGAGCCCGGTGTATGTGACTCAGTCCCGGACTCCAGGATCGCGCCCTGGACCAAAGGCAAATGCTCAACCACTGAACCATCTAGGCATCCCTCATTGGTTTTGTTTTGATTTGTTTCTCATTTCTTACCTTTTGCCCTGGTATACTAAGGTATGGGTCTTATTTCAGGATGTGATGGTTAAGTTTATGTGTCAAATTTGCTATGACATCCAGTTGTTTAGTCAAATATGTCTATGTCTTGGTGTGAATGTAATTTTTAGATATGGTTAACACTGAAATCAGTAGACTACCAGTAAAGCAAATTTACCTTTATAATGTGGGTAGGCCTTTTCTGATCAGCAGTACAAGGCCTTAGAAGCAAAGACTGAGGTTTCCTGAAGAAGGAACTTAACCTCAAGAAGCCTCAAACATAGAAAACTGTTTAAGCTTTCAGCCTGTCAACCTGCCCTATAAATGTTGGACTTACCCCTACAATCACATGGCCCAATGCCTTACTATCAGTCTCTCTCTCTCTCTCTCTCTCGCTCTCTCTCATCCCTTTCTCTATCTACTTCTATCCCTACCTCTCTTCTAATCTCTAGCTATATATCCCATTGGTTCTCTTACTGGTTACTAACCTGCTGTAGGGAGCACAATTATTCTGGTTATTGTGACGGTGGAGCAGAGGCTTTTACTTCTCAGGCTGGCCATGAGATGGCATACAGTAAGTGACCTCAGCTTTGAAAATCTTATAAAAACAAAGATAGGAAGAAAGAAGAAGGGATTAACTAAGAAGTGTGTACTAAGATACATAATTCAACAAAAGAAGAGAGACATTATTTTATATATAATATATATAGAGAGAGAGGAAGAGAGAGAGAAAGAGAGGGAATAGCAGACGTGGCCAAGATTACTGGCAAAAATATCCCTGAAAAGACAGGACTTGTATATTCTGTCAATTGTTTAGTTAACCGTTTATTTTAGACAGTGCCAAACTTTCCAGAAGTTAAATTAGTTTGCAAATTAAGGACAGTGCCATAAATTATATTTTGCAATCCATTGTCACATCTTGTCTACTGGTTTCCAATAATAGCTCATTAAAATTTGCATTACACTCCTTGAGCTGCTAATTTCAGGGTCAAGTTTATATGTATATTTTATCTAAGAAAAATTCCATTTCTGTTGCAGCAAGAAAAGAATGAAAATTTAATTAAAGTCTCAGAAGTTGTTGGATAACTTTTAGACAGATGATATTATACTGTTTTAAGCAATAACAAGGCAAATGGTCTTGGATTCTGAATTTAGGGAACTGTGAAGATAATTAATACCATATTAAAAAAAAAGACAATTTGCTCAGAGGGAAAGCTGCCTAATATTTAAATGAATAAACTCTCTCAACTGCCCTTGAATTAAGATATTTTTCAACTGAGCAGTGAATATAGCAAGGTTTAGAAGTAAGAAATGTTTTATTTTATTTTTTTTCAGGAAATAGCAAAACAAAATGTTAGAATATTAGATATGTGTAAATACTGCAGAACCTTACTTCTAAACCTATTTATGTGTTATTATATTATAGATGAACATTTATATTGAAATCTTTTCTTTCAAACTTCATTACCAAAAATTGCTACTCTGCCTACTTTATAGAACTGTTGTGAGGATAAAATGAGATTATAGATGTGAAAGCATTATGTAAGTTGTAAAGTGTAGATGATGGCAATGAAATAAAAGAGAGAAAAGAAAATACTGAAAGATAAATGCATCTCAATAAACATTTTAAAGAAGACATTAGCAATAAATTTACAGGGTAAAAATGGCAAAATGCACTTGAACACATTAAGAGTGAGAGAGAGGATGTAGGGAATGTGTTAGCCATATTCATTGCCGAAGCCTCAATTAACACAGCCATGCTGGACGGCATATGATAACAAGACTATTATTGTGACCCAGTAATTTCACTTTTTAGCACTTACCTAGACATACAGTCACATCTCTGCAAAAGGAGTCATATACAAAGGTATTATCTTTGGTATTGTTGATAAACACATGAAAACTAGAACCAATCTAAGAGTCCATCAATAGAGCAATAGCTAAATAAACTGCCTTATGTCAAGAGTATATAAGTATGAACTAAAACAGCACTTAAAATGATGAGGTAGGTCAGCCTACATTAATATATCTCTAAACATACTTTTGAGAAGAAAGGAAAAAGTAATAAAGTTCCCCAGTGATAAATATATGCAGTATAATCTATGCTAAAATAACAAAATAATGCAGTCTTCCTCAATTCTGGCTGCTATAACACATTATCATAGACAGGAGGGCTTAAACAACAGATATTTATTTTTCACGGTTCTGGAGTCTTGAAGTCCAAGATTAAAGTGCCCAACAGATTTGGTATCTGATGAGGGCCTTTTTCCTGTTTCACAGATGCCCATCTTCTCACTCTATCTTCACGGGCAGAAGGAACAAGAGACCTCTCTGGGGTCTGCTTTATAAGACACTAATCCATTCATGAGGGTTCTACTCTCATGACATAATCATTTCCTAAAGGTCCCACCCCTAATGTCAACACATTGGAGAATTAGGAGTTCAATATATGAATGTTGGAGGTAGAACACAAAGATTCAGTCCATAACAAATATCATAGTTGTGTGTGTGTGTGTGTGTGTGTGTGTGTGTGTGTGTGCAATAGTGGTGAACAGCAATTGATAATAGTAGTTATCTCTGAGATTAGGAACTGTATTTTTATGTACATCTTTGTGTCTGTGAAGAAGTTCAAGCTCAAGGTGCCTATGATAGGTTAAGCTTCTTTGGAAGCACATACCAAGAGTTTGGGCCTGAAAGTGTGTAGGGAGCTTCACCTAACCCATGAAGGAGCTCTGCAGTGGGATCCACACCTTTGAATTGTTCTGCATTGAACCACATGCCCCAGGTCCTTTATCACCCTGTCTTACTCAGTTACTGGCTTTAGGAAGCTCTGGGAAGTACATGACCTCAGCCAAGGCAACACCCCACAGAGAATTTAGCTTTATGTTGATGATTATATATATATATATATATATATATATATATATATATATATGAAATATTTTATTTATTTATTCTCAAGAGACACAGAGAGAGGCAGAGACACAGGCAGAGGGAGAAGTAGGCTCCCTGCCAGGAGCCTGATGCGGGACTTGATCCCAGGATCCCCGGATCACATCCTGAGCCTAAGGCAGACCACTCAGTGACTGAGCTACTCAGGTGCCCTAATGTTTATATTTTTAAAAAAGGAATATTTTCATGTAATTTAAGCAGTAAGTAAATACAATAAGATTCTCAAAATTAACATATGCTGAATTATATGTATGTATATTGAGATGACTTCATATAAATTATAAACCATTGCAATAACAATAGCTATCTTTCTGAGTTGGGAGCTTATGGATGATCTTAACTATTTTTTTCATTGTGTATTTTAGCATTTTTAAAATTATATTCAACATATATGCATTAATATTATCAGAGAAAATATGTTTCCTTGATCCCTTGTCTACTCGAAAAAAATCTGAACAAGGTGAGCACCAGTCTGAGCACAAGTCCAAATGGTACAGTGTGGAGGTTCCAACAGAGGGGAAATCTCTGACTGTGTTTATTTCTGGAGAGATCTCAGCAAATAGGTAGTCAATACAAGGTATGTATGGCAGTTACCAAGCCCCAGAATGGTGCTTAGAAACAAGACTCCAATCCCAAAAGGGAAAAATGTATGTCTAATTCGAACCAGGGAGGTCCTAGTACTTTAGTCACTCTAATAAAGTGGGTGAACAATTTGGTCCTAGGAACCAGGCAGAAGGAAGAGCTGGCTGCTCACCTGACCACAGGGAGGCCTCGATGCTTTATTCCATTTCCCTCCCACCCTTGCCTCTGTGCTATGTCAAATGACAAACTTGGTAAAGTTAAAGATAAGATAGACTCTAGCACAACAAATTAAAGGATAACATTTATACAAAACAGAGAAACAGTATTTTTTATATCTGAGGTGTGTGCAAATTTTCACTGACCTTATTTTTGAATAGCTCAGTTCACCTTTTCCTCTCGATCTAGGACTTCAAAACCATGGTAACTGAAATCTGTGCATGTCAGTGGCAGGAAAAGCAGGGACAGTCTACACTATATTCATGAATTAGAAACATAATATTTTAAGATATGTTTTCACAAAATGGATTCATATATTCAATAAAATCCTTATCAAAACTAAATCAGCCCCTTTTGAAAGAATAGACAAGCTAAATCTCAAATTTATATGAAAATACAAAGGGCTGACCATAGCCAAAACAAACAATCTTGAAAAAGAAGAAAGATGCTGGAGGACTTTTACTTCCTGACTTTAATACTTGTTATAAAAGCTCAGTCCTTGGATGCCTGGGTGGCTCAGAGTTTGAGCATCTGCTTTTGGCTCAAGTCATGATCCTGAGGTCCTGGGATGGAGTCCCATTTTGGGCTCCCTCTGCTTATGTCTCTGCCTCTCTCTGTGTGTCTCTCATGAATAAATAAATAAAATCTTTTAAAAAAATCTCAGTCCTTGAGATACTGTGGTATCATCTTAAGGATAACTACTTGATAGTGGAGCAGCATATGGAGTTCTGGCCAACCCACCCATAAACCATCAACTGAGTTTTGACCAATCTACCAAGTTATTTCAATGGGAAAAAAAGAAATATTTTGTTAA
Organism: Canis lupus familiaris; assembly: GCF_011100685.1. Lineage (NCBI taxonomy): Eukaryota > Metazoa > Chordata > Mammalia > Carnivora > Canidae > Canis > Canis lupus. The sequence continues at coordinate 68,080,117 of NC_049224.1, read as the reverse complement.
GCAACTGTTTCTGGAATAAGAGGATGAAAAAAACAACAAAAACCTCAAGTCCCGCATAACTTGATTCAGAAAATTATAATTTGAAATGGATTATTGGCTTGACCTAAAGTCAAAGTCAAAAAGCCTCTAGAAGAAAACAGGAAAATATCTTCATGACATTTCAAAGGGCGAGGATTTGGAGGCAGATCATAAAGATCACTGTACATCAAAGAAAAAAATGTCACATTAACTTCTTCAAAATTAAAAATTTTCTTTCTTTGAGATTTTAAAATGAATAGACCAACCACAGACTTGAAAAATGCTCACAAATGAGTTATCAAACAAAACACAGGCATCCATAATATATAAATATTTCTTTCAGGTCATCAGAAAAAAAAAAAAAGAAATGTAACAAAGAGTCTGACTGTTTTTGATATTTGACTGCTGAAAGTTTTCAAACCTCATACTTCTACTTCCTTTGCTGCCACCCCACAACTGGGCAAGCTGATGAGAAGCCCAGAGATTCCCTTTCTTGGTGCCTGCAGGTAGTCTATAACACAAGAAAACCATCAATCCAAGCTTACCTTCTAACTACCATAAAAACTCCAAAGCAGACTCCTTACCTTGCTCTCAAGCATTGTGGATGCTGTTCTGTCCTTTCTAGAAAGACTCATATGTCATAAATCTTCTCACCAAGTGGCACCATGGGTCAGGAAATACAAACCAAATTTGGTGACTGGGGGCCCATCCTCCACTATACAGTAAGACTGCAATAATCTTATGAAAATAAATAGCAGAATACTTGAATATTTGAAACAGGCCACTTCTCAAAAGAATAACACACATAAAGGTTGTAAGCTTGTGAGTCATCAGGGGAAATGTTAATTTCCATATGAGAACTCTACATACTCACCCGAATAGCCGAAATTTAAAAAGACCAATAGCAGCAAATGTTAAGGAGATAGGACCACCAGAACACTCATATATTGCTGGTTTAGAGTTAAAATGTTATAACCACTTTGGAAATCTGCTGACAGACTTGCTAAATCAAATGGATCCACATCGCATAAGGAGTGGGCTGTGACAGACTTAGTGCAGCCTATAACTGTATAGCTTATACTGCTCAGGTCACCCTTCCAGATTCCACTCTGCTTATGTGATCTCAGTGAGAGAAAGACTACGGAGGAATTGTTGACTACCATCTGCCCAACATGGGGCACCTCTAACTGGCCATCTTTGTCTGGAGTTCCCTATTGAACTGGCATATTATCAGATCTGCATCTCAGTGTATTGATTCCCTCTGCCTAATCTTATTTCTGTACTTTTTCTTTAATGCATGTTAGCCTCCAATCACTGTTTCCATTCTAATTCCACTTTATTCTCTCTGCCACACCAGTTCCAACTGACAGATAATATTTTTTGTAGGTGTAGATTTACTACAGCACAAAGTACCATCTTTTCATGCCCCTCCATGGGCTTTGTGAACAAATGAAAAGACAAGTGAAAGACTGAATATTCACAATACATGTATCAGGCACTGAATTTATACTCAGAATATATAAAGAGTTTCTACAAATCAATAAAATGAGAAAAATAAAACTTCACAAAAGAAGATATAAGCGAGTTAATAAGCACATAAGAACAGGCTTAACATCATCAATCTCCAAAAAATTGCAATTTACCATATGCTCTCACTTGTATGTGGAATTAAAGAAACAAAACAGGTGAACATAGGGAAAGGGGAGGAAAAATAAAATAAAAGGAAAACTGAAAAGGAGTCAAACCATTAAAGATGTTGAACTCTAGGAAACAAACTGAGGGTTGCTGGAGGGGAGAAGGGTGGGTAGACGGAATAACTGGGTGATGGGCATTAAGGAGGGCATGTGACATAATGAGTGCTGGGTATTGTATGCAACTGGTGAATCACTAAATTCTACCTCTGAAACTAATTTTTAAATGCAATTTAAAACTTCAATGAACTACCACACTGTATACCCACTGGAATGACTACAATTAAAAAGCCAGGAAACAGAAAACACCAAATATGGTGAGGCTGTGAAGTAACTAGAACTCTCATACATTGCTGATAAGAGTTAAAATGTCATAGCCATTTTGGAAAGTGGTTTGGCAGTTTCTTACAACATTATTTATATATCTAGTCTCTAATCCATCAATTTCACCCCAAAGTATGGCCCCACCAAAAAAGTACAAGTATATATATCCCAGATAAGATTTGAATAAGAATTTCTGTGGGAGCATTATTCATAATTAACTCAACTTGAAAATAATACAAACGTACATCAATAAGAGAATACCTAAACAAATTATGAGCAATTATAAGGAGTAAACTATTGATAGAAGCAACACAATAAGTGATCTCAAAATCAGGTACACATTTGTCAGTATTCATCAAACTGTATGTGTAAGATCTATGCACTTTCTTATATGAAAATTATATTCCAGTTACTACTTCCAAACCTAGGGTAAAGCAGAAGCTAGAAAATAGCATTTTGCTAAACACAAAGAGGAAAGAAGAAACAGCAATAATTTAAGATAAAGGAGAAAAAAGTGAAACCCAAGAGTTTGATGAAAGTCCAAGGAGAACATGAAGTAAGAATAAAGTTATAATGAATTTGAAAAGGATACTGATAAAGAGAAATGAAAAAAAAAAAAGTTAAGATGGCAAAGGTTACATGAAAGTTTTAATACTAAGGTCTGGGAAAGTGTGGACTTTATTTATTCTCAAGAGAGAACCATGAATACTAGGACAAAATTAATGACCTGCAGATAACCATTTTACCCCATCTATCCATCATGGCATGCATACTAATCTCTACTCCTGAGACTTTTAAAAGTCTATACTCTGACTCCTAAAGCATGAATACAAATGGTTTACCATATAATTTAAACCACAGTTCTGTGAAAGACTCCTGATACAGATAGAAAAATTTTCTAACCTTTAACTCTTATATGGATCTTCAATCTATTAAATGGAGTCAAGCAACATCTTAAGAAGACATGTGGAATAAAAAGGCATTAGTGTTTTCAGAGACTTGTTCTGCAAAAATACAATTCTGTTGGGCAGTTTACACGTACTAAGTCAGTTGATGCTTTTGATGCTTGCAGAAGTTTCTGGATAGGAAAACCATCCCTCCTGAACACTCAGTGATGGTGGGAACATGCTTCTACTGGATCACAGCATCAGATTATAAAACACTCAGAGATTCTGTGAGCTTCTTGGTAGCTTGAAATTGACCCTGATGGAAGTGTTTATACCATGGTAATCAGCAAACCCTAGAAACTGAGATTCATTTTTCTGTCCAGAGAGCCATAATCTAGGCTCTCAAGAACACAGCACTGCTTTTGTTCTTATTCCTTGTAACAATATAATTTTATTTAGTTATTGTGACTTCCTCATGAAATCATTCTCTCCATGAGAGCTATGACCTGTGTTTCACTTTATTTTTATTTTTTCCATCTTCTTTTGGACTTCAGTGTTTCACAGTGAAAGTGTAAGAATGAATAGTAAACTTTCCAATAAGCCAATGTTGAAACAAAAAGGCCACATGATGGATCAAAGCTTACACAGCTAGTAAATAAGCCCTGAGACAAGTTAAAACTGTGCTCTGCCCACTGTCTCTACCACCCTCCATGAGGGCAGTAGTCAAAAAATAATTCGGGATTGATTATACCAAGAAGATCAAACAATACCCTTTAATGTAAGCATTTAGAGCAAATAATATACTGTGGGAATGATTTTTAAATCAACCCAGGTGATATGATATTATTTTTGTCATAAAGATATGATGACCATTTTGTATACCAACACATAGTTACAAAAAACTCTCAGAAATATTATCGAATGATATTGATATTTTATTTATCAATGACATTTTATTATATTTAAATAGCATAAGAGCTAAAATCATTCTTAAAGGCAAACTGCTCAAAAAAAAAAAAAAAAAAAAAGGCAAACTGCTCATCTCTGACAATGTCCTGGCTTACTAGCTACGTAAACTTGAAAAAATGATTCAGCTTCTCTAAACCTCAGTTTTCTGTTCTTAAATCTATAAAAATAAAATAAGAAAATTTTACAAAATACGTAAAATAGAATGGACTAAGTAGATTAAATAAATAGTAGGAATAATAAAAATAGTAAACTTATTTAAGTTAAGAATGCTTGTTTGTGGGCAGCCCGGGTGGCTCAGTGGTTTAGCGCCGCCTTCAGCCCAGGGTGTGATCCTGGAGACCTGCATGGAGCCTGCTTCTCCCTCTGCCTGTGTCTCTGCCTTTCTCTCTGTGTCTCTCATGAATAAATAAATACAATCTTAAAAAAAAAAAAAAAAGAATGCTTATTTATTTTAAAGTAGTATGTCTCTGTACAACTTAAAATACAGTGAGCTTTCATTACATTTCCTAAATTAATGGTAAGGTGAATCATCTATGTAGACTGCTGATGGGGAGATGAATTTGGGGAAAACTTTGTTTTAATTAGGATGATGAAAAGTGGTAGCAGGCATTTTTCTAAGAAAACTAGCTTAATGAAAGAGAGAAGTTGAAGCTTATGAAAAGGAGGAGGCAGAGAAGAGGAACATGTGTGTATGTCTTCAATACTTTGTCTGAGATGGAATCTGCTGGACCCAAACATCCCAGCACCCTGAAAGGGGTGTGTTTGCAATAGTTCATCAGGATGAAATATCCCTTGAGTCCATCTCTTTGCGCTAATCTATAATCGATAAGTAGCCCTCTCATGATTTATCTGGCTTCCAAGATATTTCAAAGTGGGGAGGCCCAACGACTATCTCTAAAAGGGTAACATTTATTATAAATTACAGTTTTCTCCTGTTCGCTTATTCCTCAGTCACCTGAATAGAAGTAGCTCCTGATGGAATATACACCGCCACAACAGCAAATTTCTACACCTGCAAAGCAGAAGAGCAGACTTTTAGAAAGTAACATTTAGTCAAAAAGGTGGTCATTTGCTGAGTCCTTGCCCCAGAGACCAGTCAGATTCCAACCTAAAAATTCCTGTGTAGTCTTCTTTAAATACATGAAGTCTTCTCTCTGCGTGTCTCTCATGAATAAGTAAATAAAATCTTTTTTAAAAAAAATACACAAAGACTAAAAATGTGAAGGTTTTGGAGGTATATAAATGATGGCCATCCTTCTCTTCTTTGGTTCCTGCATCAAAAATATGAGGAAAATAGGGAAATGATTGGTATTCCAAATTTACACTTGAAGAAATGGAAGGCCATAAAAATGCAATGAATTGGTCAAGGTAACACAGCTACTGGAAGTCAAACCCTCGATAATAAATTAAGCCTTTTCTCTTCTGAGTCAAACTTAAGCCCACGGCACATTTAACATCCACTGATATCAATTAAGGAGTGAAATAAAATAATGAAGTCTTCTGAAAAGAGTCTTAAAGGGATAAATGAGTTCATGGCCACTTTTCTAATGGAGTGTGATATATCCAATAGGGAAAAAAGGCAAACATACATTTTCCCATCTTTCTTAACTTATTGTTCTTATTTACATTTTAAGTTGCATCATGTATTTGTAAAACATTTAACCATTCTTAAATAGTTAGTGATTATCAGCTTGGTTATTTACAATCTATAGTGCATTTGTTGGTTACATTGTATCATTTTATTAATATAATTCATTGATCCTAAAGTGAGATGTTCCAGGCCTAGAAAAATAAGTGAAAAGAAAGATATTTGTTAAAGCTTACACCCTAAACAAAGTACATTTAAGTAATCTTTTCAGACTAAATTAGAAATGCTGGTTATTTATTTATTGATTGATTTTTTAAACGAGGACGGTTATAGTCTCTAGTACATATATATGCATTTAAACAGAAACATATAAGAACAATGAACTAGAGCCCCCAACCATGAATTCATTTATTTAATGCCTAATGCAGGTTTTCATTGTGTCCATTTCTGTCACAATAATTTACATAGTTATAGTCACAGATAATTTTTCCTTAATAACTACTTTAAAATCAATTATTTTTGTACATATACTAAATCTTCATATTTTTGGCAAGAAATATTTTAGCTAATGCTTTGAACAGGCTCTGAGAAAGTGAAGTTGAGCCTTTTCTAAGAGCAAAGAATATGAAACAACACTGCTGGTAAATACAATGGCTCCGCAGTAAAGATTAATGCTTGACTGATTTCTACTTGACATTGGGACAGCTGAACTGTCTTCATAGGGCTTTATGCACTTGTGTATCTTAAAAAAATGACCTTAAAATGATCATATAGTTTTAAAATGTAGAGGTACATCTACACTTAAGAAGTTTTGGTACAGACAATTTTTTGATTATTTTTTATTAAACATACACACACAGGAGTGGGTACAGAACCATAAAACTCTAGAGTTTTATTAATTTGGGGCTGCAAGTGATCTTATCACTCCCCTTCCTTGTAAAATGAATATAGAAACGGAAAGTCACCTCAGAGCCTTCGGGGAGTTTTTTTTTTTTTTTTTTTTTTTTTTTGCCTTCGAGGAGTCTTAAAGGGCACTACAAACAATATGCTTCGCTCTGTGCCTTGCACAATTTGTTCATGAGCCACGCTATGCCACTGTGCCACAACAGAGCTGAGCTCATTTTCGAGGAACATGCAATAATGCTGTATGACTCTTTCCCTGCATTTTTCTTTCTCTGTTTCTCTAAAAACATTTGTCAACCAAGGCTCACAGATCAATGGCTAACAATTCCCAAATGTGCACTCTAGCTCAGACATTGCTTTGATCTCTGATACCATTGTTTCTGCCTTTACACTGGTTAGACCTGTGCCTTCCTCTACACACCCCTCAGATTCCAAGAGCACCAGACCATAGTCATTTTTAATCTTTAAATAAAACATTTCTTCATTGCTCTGTTCCACCTCTGTCATACCAGAGGTATGGGATGGTTACCTATACATGGTCATTTCAGCAACCATTCCATTTTCAATAAGACAGTGATTCTAAGTACCAAATACCCCCATATTCTTTGTGTCAAATTAAGTTGAACATCTGTTCCTTCCAAAAGGTCTCAAATCTGTCCCTTTGGCATTTCATTTTTATTTCCAGAGTTATATTCTCTTCATTTTGTATCAGGATTAGTGATATAATTACCAGGTAATATATGCTCCCAGGATTTTCCACTACACTCCAGTAGATGGGACCCAAATGTACTCCAGGATAAAAGGCAACTAACCATGTATTTAATTGTGAAGTCTAGTGAGAAAAGTGTCTTAAGAATGGCTAGATCCAGAACCATGGCACAGGCCTCTGTCTCTGCACACTTTCTCATCTGCACACTTTCAAACAACTTGGGAACTATCCACTGGCAGTTCTAGCTTCTTGTGGTATCAACTTTGTGGTTGTGGTGAAGACAGTTTCATTCTCCCTGGAGTTATCTACTACACAAGAGAAGGACGTAGATGGCTCATCACTTGACCACTGAACCCAGTGGGTTGGTGCACTATAAATATCTCAATCAGCCAGCTATCCATCCCTCTGGACAAAGTGAAGGAAGGGATGACTGTCAAAACCAGTTCAGAGTGGTGCCAAGCTTTTCCTCAAAGAAAGAGTGCTAAGCCAACAAAAATACCTTATTTCCTTTTGAAGTCAAAATTATTTTTCTCCTGGACGAGTCTAACATGCTACTCTGGTTTGCAAGCTGAAGTTTACTTATTGTGCCTACAGATTTAAGTACAAATTCATTTGTGTTAAAAATAAAACTCTGGTGTCATGTTTCTTTCTTTTCCATAGCCACTGTCTTTCTGCTTCTATAGTGCTCATACTCCAGAAAAAAATTAAGAAAAACATAAAACACAGACACACAAAACCTTAATGCAATGTATTTTCTACATGATGGCTTTGTTTGTTATACTTCTGCTGGTTCTCTGTCCAGAATGCTTGCCTCTTCTTCTTGTCATATCTGTCATTCTGAGGAATTCCTAACTATTTTTCAGATTCTAAGAAAAATATTACATTTTGGGTATTATTTTAAGGAAAGCAAATTAATATTCACTTCCTCTTTGGGCTCTGCAAATACTTTGCTTCCATCTTGATTAGAGTACTATTACTAGTATTATTTGTAGAGTTAACAAGAAGCATATATATAAATGTGAATATACATATAATACATAAATGAACATATTTAGTACCTAAATATCTCTATTAATAGTATATTATACTATATAAATATATTATATATTCACATGTACAGCTTTCCTATATATTCATATACATATTTCATAAACCAAAAGATAAAAGTATGTTAAAAGGTGGATTGTATCCGCACTGTATGTGACTTTGGGCAAACTATTTACCACATGCAGCCTCCCTTTCTTCATCTAGAAACTGTGAGTGAGAAGAATAATTTATTGCCCCATGACCGTTAGGGCAGTAAAATGGTGTATCTGTCCTTCTGGCTTCTGTTCACTCTGCCTCCTTGGGTTTTCCCTGACCTCTCTAGCTATTCCTTCTCTAGTCTCTTTTGCTGGCTCCACTCTCTTTAATTGAAATCTTGAGAGTTTGGGCTCCAAATTTTCTTCTTTCTCTTTGTCTGCATTCTTTTGTCTCCTTATAAGCACTTACTTGATCTCTTGTTTTTTAAAGATTTTATTTATTTATTTGAGGAAGAGAAGGTGAGAGAGAGGGAGCACAAGCATGGGGGAGAGAGGAGGGAAAGAGAGAGAACAAGCACAAGCAGGGGAGCAGCAGAGGGTGAGAGAGAAGCAGACTCCCTGCTGAGTAGGGAACCCAACATGGGGCTAGATCCCTGAACTCCAGGATCATGATCTGAACCAAAGGCAGATACTTAAACTGAGCTATCCAGGTGCCCCTATATTTCATAATTTTCAAGACAGCTATGTGACAATGCATTCACATTGTATCACTAACCATTAACTTTTCACTATGTGCTCGATTTGTGTGTTCAAGTGGATTCTTGACAGCTGTCAAACTCTCCAATTCTAAAACAAAATTCTTGTTTGCTAATCACCCCAGTCACTTTTCCACTGCTGGTCATAGAACCACTTTCCATGCAGCTGCTCAAAACAAAAATATAATCAGCTTGATCCCTCTCTTCCTTCCACATTCAACTCATCAGCAAATTCTGTATGCTGACCATCCAAATGGATCCCACATCAACAAATTCTCCCTGATTCCAACATTACCAATATGTCAGAGCTCTCATCACTGCTACCTTGACTTCTAAAATCAAGTCTGAACTGTCTTCATAGTTCCTCACAGCTCACCCTGAGCAACCCCCGCATTACATTTAGGTTGAATTTATAAAATGTATAGATGTTTTCATCACCCTCATGCTTAAAACCTTCTAATAGCTTCCCATTACACTCTCAATAAAATCCAATTGCCTGCCATGAATGACGGGCACCTGTCAAGTTTACTATCTCTCTGTGCAGCTAAACACCCAACCTAAATTCTTTACGTGTTCAAAGAAACAGCAGTAAAAAACAGCATTCAAAAAACTACATGACAAAATTTGAATCCCACCTCTGCCACATGCAGATCTGCCACATGCTAGTCTGGGAATACTTTTCTAGCTCAATTTTCTCCAATGTAAACTGGGAACAAAAATAATAGTGCCTGTTTTAGAGGGTTGTTTTCAGCATTAGATGAGTCAGTGTACATGACATATTGAGACCAATCCCTGGAAGATGGTAAGTACCATAAAAATTTATGCTGTTAATAATCAACCACTAGCTCATCATGCCGTGCACTGGAATGTAAACTCAATGAAATTGGGAAAAATTTCTTGTTTGATGACATTTTCCCATTATCCATATCATGGTCTAACACAGAGAGGAAGTTTAATAAATATTTGTTGGTAAACAAGCAAGGCATGGGTACATACAAGGTGCAGTATATCTTCAATAAGTCTACCAATTTGAAAACTTTCGATTGTTACCACCACTGTGAACTTGTTGAAGCCAAGACAGAGGGAGTGAGTTACCCTAAAGGGCATGTATTATGTTCCAGGATCTGTGCCAAGTGCTTTATGTGACTATCCTGAGAAATTTTCATGATAGCCATGCAAGATAAATTATATGTCAATTTTTACAGATGAGAATATTTATGTTGCATAAATCTGCAGGACTTTTAAAAGGTAGAATTAGTAAGTGGCACATCCAAGACTTCAGTACTCTAAAGCTATTATCCCCTTTTTCACCATGATAAAATTTCAGCTTATTCATCTTTCTGAAACACAATGCATGACACAGAGGAAACACATAATAAATGTTTGTGGAGGTAATTGTACTTAGATGACCATAACCGATCGATGTTGTTGAAAGAAATGTATCAGAATTAAAGTTGCAGAGGTAGTTTTTTTATATGAAATCAAATCATTGTGTGAGATTTATCATTATTTTGATCTGTGCAAATGCTAAATCTTCTAGGCACCCAGAGATAAATATCAAACATATTTTTGCACTATGGGGATATCATAAGCTCCTATCAAAATCATTCTAATACTGCATTGCCCTGCTTCTACTTTCATGGTCCAATTATGGAAATTATTATTGCAAATGGAAGACAATTCTATTTTAACTGATCAGAGAGTTTGTGGACTTCTTTTGTGATACCAAAATGCCTAAATCTTAGTCATTGGAATTCATTCTCTCTGGACAAACGTGTTCAATTGCCCAGTGTGATTAAGCATTGTCAAAGGCACTTCAATTCTGGTACAGTTTTCCTCTGATTATACTTATCATTACAGATCTTCTATTATGAAGCTTTAAGTATCAAAGATTTCTTTTTACGTATTGTAAGAGTTTGCAAAAAAAAGAATGATGCTGACACAAATCCCATGAAATAGACCTTTTTGTAATTTACAGATTTTTCCTTTTTTTTTGCAAATCCACATTTATTTATTTTTTTATATTTTTTAAATAGCAAATCCACTTTTAAAATTCATTCTCTGTAGTGTCATTTGATCTAAAAAAAAAACCAAAATGTATTCACTTAATAAGTAATGTGACAAATAGTGAAATAGGTAAAACTTAAGCGGGAAAATATCTTAATTGTCTTTTCTGCCAGAAATTTCAGATAATATGATTATTTCAATGCATGTGCTGTAATTGTTGCTATATATGGCATAATTGCTCTGTTACAATAAAAGAATTATTAATATTTCTGTTGATGAGAATTTTCATGCATAGTTGGGAAAAACCTCTATCTCAGACTTTGAAATGAAAAGCAAAGTTTATTTAAACATCAAAATTGAGCAATGAGGAGGTACAAGGGTATGAATTTGGCAATAAATGCATTCTTTAATTTAGTGCTAAGAAGAAAGTTTCTCTCCCAGCTCTGCTTCAGAACATCTCTGGGTCTCGGTTTCTATGTGTGAAACAATTCCTAACACATGGTGGGGTTTACAAGGACTGAATGAAGAGCTTTCTACATTTTAACTGCATTCCTTGATTCTCTTCTTCCTTTTACATTTGTTCATTCCTTGATTCTCTTCATCCTCTTTTAAGTTAGTCCTTCACATTGAAAGCACAGATGTCTTTTTTCTCAGCTTTTTAGAATTTTGGTAAAACATACATGACATGAAATTTGCCATTTTAACCATTTTTTAAATGTACAATTCAGCGTCGTTTGTTGCCTTCACAATATCGGGTAATCATCACCAGTAACTATCTCCAAAATTCCTTAAAAACGTAAACCAGGATATTTCACACTATACTTTACTTTTCATTATATTCCTAGTGCACTTAACATTCAATTCAATCTCTTCCACTTGACCTACAGTGGCCTCCTGTCAGGCTCCCACTTGCCATATGGCATGGATTGAATTATAACTGCAGCCTGCCCTTCATTCTCTGGACTCTAGCTAGCCATATAGCCTCACTGTAGTCCTGACACCTTTTAGTTTTGATACCTACTGTCACTTCATCTGTAACACTGTTCCACCAACTTCCCATACAACAGACTTCTTCCAGCCTTCACATTTCAGCCTAACTCTTGTCCCAGCAGGCAGCCCTCTAGGAGATGGATTTACCCCATGTGTTAGTTAAGGAAGCTTACACTTAGCAAGGCAAAGGAATCTCTTCTAAGTCCTTAAGATATATTTTGAGTCCCAAGAATCTAGCAGGAGGAGATGCTACACAGGTAGTTACATCAAGGTTTGATGATTTTTGGTCTTACTGATACATTTTGATTACATTCCAGTGAATGTGTGTGTGTATGTGCATGTGTGTGTAGCCTCGTCTCATTTATTTGTAAAATGGTTATAATTTTATATTTGAAGACATATTTTAGTGGTTTTAATTTCTAAGGGAATCTAGATGCCTCTAAGGGTTTCTCAGGGAAGAAGAATGTTGAGAAAATTGTTACAACTGAAATAAAATATAAGAAGCTATTTGATTTTTATAATTGTTATGAAATGGGAAAGTGAAGATTCTTGAAGTTTGAAGGGTTGAAATAGTCCAGGGATGCCTGGGTAGCTCAGTCAGTTAGTTGAGCATCTGACTTTTATTTTCAGCTCAGGTCATGACCTCAGGGTCTCATGAGATTGACTCTTGTGTTGGGCTTCATGCTCAGTTGGGAGTCTGCTTATCCTTCTCCCTCTTTTCTTCCTCCTACTCTTTCTCTCCCCCTAAAATAAATAAATTAGTCCAGAATTCACCCAAGACAATTGTATGTTTTGTTAGAAGTTACACAGTAGTTCTTCCTGAAATTTTAGAAAGGAAAGTCTATATCTCTGATGCTAGTTGGAGTGGAGAGGTAAAATGGTGGAGCTTTCTTTTTCTCATAGATCCAAAGTCTAACACCCTATGTTTCCTTATGCTAATTTTTGAGGCCAATGAATTTATTCCACTTTGTTAGTACTCAGCCTGGTGTACTTCAAATAGGCACTGCATTAAGAGAATATTGTTGAATATACTTAGAGATATCTTGCCTACATTGAATGGATTCTTTTCCTAATGTATGAAAATGAAACTGGTCTCTTTGAAAAATGTTGATAGTATTTTGATAGGGATTGCATCGAATGTATAGATTGTTTTGGGTAGCATAGACATTTTAACAATATTTATTCTTCCAATCCATAAGTATGGAATATTTTTTCATTTCTTTGTGTCTTCCTTAATTTCTTTCATAAGTGTTCTGTAGTTTTAGAGTACAGATCCTTTATTTCTTTGGCTAGGTTTATTCCTAGGTATCTTATGTTTTTTATGCAATTGTAATGGGATCAATTCCTTAATTTCTCTTTTTTCTGTCTCATTGTTATTATATAGAAATGCATCTGATTTCTGTGCATTAGTTTTATATCCTGCCATGTTGCTGTATGAGGTCCAGCAATTTTGGGGTGAGGTCTTTTGAGTTTTCCATATAAAGTATCATGTCATCTGCAAAGAATGAGAGTTTGACTTCTTCTTTGTCAGTTTGAATGCTTTTCATTTCTTTTTGTTGTCTGATTGCTAAGGCTAGGACTTCTATACTGTGTCAAATAACAGTGGTAAGAGTGTCCATCCTTGACTTTAGGGGAAAAGCTCTTAGTTTTTCTTCATTGAGAATGACTGAGAAGATGTGATTATATATATATATATATAAATTCAGCTATCAGAAAGGACGAATACCATTTACATTAATGTGGTTGAAACTAGAGGGTATTATATGGAGTGAAATAAGTCAAGCAGAGAAAGACAATCATCATATGGTTTCACTCACATGTGAAATATAAGAAACAACACGGAGGATCACAGGGTAATGGAAGAAAAACTGAATGGGAAGTGATCAGAGAGGGAGAAAATCCATGAGAGACTCTTAACTATAGGAAAAACAACGGAGGATTCCTGGAGGGGAGGTGGGTGGGGGATGGGGTATTTGGGTGATGGGTATTAAAATTTTTTTTTAAATTTTTATTTATTTATGATAGTCACACAGAGAGAGAGAGAGAGAGAGAGAGAGGCAGAGACATAGGCAGAGGGAGAAGCAGGCTCCATGCACCGGTAGCCCGACGCGGGATTCGATCCTGCGTCTCCAGGATTGCGCCCTGGGCCAAAGGCAGGCACTAAACCACTGCGCCACCCAGGGATCCCTGGGTGATGGCTATTAAGGAGGGCACATGATGTCATGTGATGAGCATTGAGTGTTACACACAACTGATAAGTTACTGAACACTATACCTGAAATTAAGGATGTACTAAATGTTGGCTAATTGAATTTAAATAAAAATTTTTAAAAAATTAATTTTAAAAAAGAAAAAGAGAAAGAAACTGATCTTACTCATCTCCAGGCTATTCACTGCATAGTCAGAGCAAGCACAAATTCTAAAATCTGAATCTGAACATATCATTTTCCAGCCTAAAATCTTTCCAGGACCACCAAGGCCCTATAAAATGAAACCTAGACCTAGGAATGTGGCAGAAAATGATCTCTACTACCTTTTCTTGCCTATTCACCAGTATAATTTATTGCTATTGCCACCTTACACCATATTTTCCAGCCATCTCAAACTTCTTTTTTTTATTTTGTTTTTATTGAAGTTTGATTTGCCAACATACAGTATAGTATAACATCCAATGCTCATCCCATCAAGTACCCTCCTCAGTGACTGTCACCCAGTTACCCCAACCCCCACCCACCTCCCCTTCCACAACCCTTTGTTTCCCAGAGTTAGGAGTTTTTCATGGTTTGTCTCCCTCTCTAATTTTTCCCACTCATTTCCCCTCCTTTCCCTTATAATCCTTTTCACTATTTCTTATATTCCCCATATGAGTGAAACCATATGATAATTGTCTTCTCCGATTGACTTACTTCACTAAGAATAACATCCTCCAGGTCTATCCACCTTGAAGCAAATGGTGGGTATTCGTCCTTTCTAATGGCTGAGTAACATTCCATCATATATATATATATATATATATATATATATATATATGATGGAGTGTATATATATGGTGTATATATATGGTGTGTGTGTGTGTGTGTGTGTGTGTGTGTGTGTGTATATATATATATATATACACCATATCTATATATGGTGTGTATATATCACATCTTCATTATCCTTCTTACACTTCAGATGCATGTGCCTGCATGTCTTGGAAAAAAAAATTGTCTTCTCTTCCAACAATGGCTCTTTTCTTTCCCCTGTTGGATCTGCTGGTACCTGGTACTCTTCTATACACTCTTGAAGACCCAGAAAAAGCATCTCTGTTTAATAACTTCTCTGACCACTAAAAATTATGGATCACCTCCCCTGTTCTTCCAATACTAAAATTCAAACTCAAAATTTATCAAAGACTCTTCCATCACATATATATATATATATATATATATATATATATATATATATATATATATATATATATTAGCTGTGTGACGTTAGGTAAATGACTTGACTTCCTCCTTAAGGTTTACTTTCATTACCCATGAAGGAATGAGAACAATAAAAATACTTGGTTTCTTTGGATGGTTTACTCATATAATGCAGGTAAATTTCTTACATCCACGGTGCCTGGAAAATGAAGAACTCATTAAGTGATAGTGTTAATGTTATTTTTGATATTATTGTTGTTGTTCTACTTCCATATCCAACCCCCTTCCCAGAAAGTTTACTGTCCTGAATCAGGAGAAACATCTAAGCAGGTAACTACTAGTTTCATCTGATCTCCTACATAGATAACCAAGAGAATGAAACTTTGTGGTGATCCAATCCCAGGCTATTTCCAGATCACTTTACCATCAAATGGTACAGGTAACAATGAATGTTTGGCAGTTGCATGATTTAATATTGATATGGCTTTTAACCAAAGACCGTGGAAGATACAAACTCTCTATGCTATACCCAAAAGCTCTTGGATAATTGAACTCATTTTCACCATTTAATTCTAAACTCAAATTCTTCTCAAGTTCTCATTCTTTGCTGTAGCACAAACTTCTTTTTCCATGCCTTCCCACAATGTGGGGGTTTTGAGACCACTTGCTGTCCCTCTTTTACCATTTATTTTCCTGCCCATGTGGCTCTTTGCTTAATAAGAGTTTTCTTTCTTTCTTTTAGGTGGAGTTCTCATACTGAGACATTTGAGCAGTGCCTGAGATATCTGGGCATCTGTGTTCAACCTGTACCTAAATCTTGACTCTATTATACCAAAATTATTCTTGGCTCATCTCGCTTTTGCAACCATAAGAAAGGACAGTGCTTCACAACTGTGAAGATTTTTCTTTTTTCAGTCCAGTTTTGCTTGTCATTCCATAAGGTTTTATATCAATTGATTTTTGCAACAATAGTGCTGCATAAGAAAGAGCCACAAAAAAATCTGTAGCAAACAAAAAACTAATCTCTTATTGTTCAAGCATCTGGATGGTCAGATGCCTCTGATCTTGGTTCAGCTCACTCATGTGTCTGAGAATTCTTTGTCTGTTGGTAAAGCTATATGGCAAATAGCATGATTACAGAAAAAAAGGGAAGAAGTTGAATTACTGCTGAGATCCATCTATCATGGGACAGATTTACCTATAAGGTGTTCTCCAAATTTAGCCCTTTAACTCATTTTCACTGACATATTAATATATTTTCCTTTGACTATAGTATGTTTGTTTTCCCTCTGTGAATGCACACATATTATACTGAATCTTATATATCCATATTACTGTACCTGTTCTACTTTTCCAGTGCCTTTGTTTGAAAAGGATTCCCATAAATCAGGAACATGGTCTAGAAAGAAGAGAGATGTTCTGTCTTCTAGTATCCCATATAATGTTTCATGCCACTGTAGAACAACTGTCAGCAAACTGTGGCCATGGACCAAACACTTCCTTCTGCCTATAAGTGAATGACTCATATATAATATTTATATAAATATAAATAATTTTAAAAGGGTTAGAAAGTATCAAAACAGGGTATCCCTGGGTGGCTCAGCAGTTTAGCACTGCTTTTGGCCCAGGGTGTGATCCTGGGGTCCCGGAATCGAGTCCCACATCGGGCTCCCTGCATGTAGCCTGCTTCTCCCTCTGCCTGTGTCTCTGCCTCTCTCTCTCTCTCTCTCTCTCTGTGTGTGTGTGTATCTTTCATGAATAAATAAATAAAATCTTAAAAAAAAGAAAGTATCAAAACAAGAATAATAGAGACACATGATAATTATATGAAATTCAAATTTCAATCTCTATAAATAAAATGTTATTGGAGCATAGCTACACATAGTTGTGTATTGTCTGTGAATCTTTTCTCATTAGAACAATAGATTTGAATAGTTGTCACACAGATCTCATCACTCACAAAGCCTAAAATTTTACTATCTGACCCTTTACAGGAAAAAAAAAAAAAAGAAGTTTCTAACCTCTGCTTTAGAGAGTTTACTGCTTGGATTTCTCTCTTTGTCTTTACTGAAAACTTTCTCATTTGGTTCCATGTAGAAGAGGACTTCATAACTGCAAAGTCCAGTAGCTGAGCTGGTTCTGAGAGCTCAGTTACTGGCACCAGGGTTTTGCCTTGCTTGTTCCATTTTTGGCTTTGTTTTATTTACTCCATGAAGTATCTTTCCATTCTTATTGGAACAAGATACCTGCCAGGATATATATTCAGGTTTATATTCAGTCCTCACAGCAACCTTATCACCATGAGTGAATTTTATTTTCTTAGCATTTCAACAAAAGCACTACACCAAGTTGCTTCATCGAAACTAATTGAGTCACGTGTTTATTACTGAACCAATTACAGTAAGAAGGGATATGCCATAACTTTATTGAATAGGCCCAGGTTACATGCACACCCCTGCACATGGAGACGGTCCATCCCATAAAAAGCAAAAGACTGTGTGAAGCAAAGTGTACTTATCCAGAGCATATTTGGAGTTGCTACCAGAAAAGCACAGGATGTATGCTGCTTAAGAGTAAAAACCAATTGACACTAGATCATCTGAAAGTAGAATCTTAAAATCTTAAAAGCAAAAATATAATTAAATATTGTGAAATATATTCGTGCTAGAAAACAAATATGATACTTAAATTTTCTTTGTGTCTAAAACAGAATGAGCACTATAGTAGGAATGAGTTTATAAATAACTTTTTAAGAAATAAATAAAATAAATAGGGCTTTATAAAAATTTATCATCAGATCTAGAGTTTGTAATCCTGTTAATGGGATCCCTGGGTGGCGCAGCGGTTTGGCGCCTGCCTTTGGCCCAGGGCGCGATCCTGGAGACCCGGGATCGAGTCCCACATCAGGCTCCGGTGCATGGAGCCTGCTTCTCCCTCTGCCTTTGTCTCTGCCTCTCTCTCTCTCTGTGTGTGACTATCATAAATAAATAAAAATTAAAAAAAAAAATAATGTAATCCTGTTAACTTTTTCATCATTAAAAGTGTTCATTTTTAAATATATTGAATTTAATAAATAATTACCTAGTCACCTAAAAGATGCCAGTTATTACTGAACCTCTTAGATAGTCATAAAAGGACCATGACTTGTACTATGATTGCAAAGAGATTACTTTCAGGGGAAAGTGACAGAAAATTCAAATATAAAATGACAAAGAAAAATATGTAGATGCTGGCGTTGTAGGAGCAAGAAAGATAAACCTCCTTTGTTCCTAAGAAGAGTACATTTGTTACATAGGAGGCGCCACTTATCTTAAGTGCCAAGAATTTTTCCAAATGGATCCCTCACTAATCAATGAAGAATCAGCTTGTGAAAATTTACTAGGTATGAAAGAAATGGACGTGTTTGGAAGACTGTTTTATACTGTGGTTCAGTATGACTCTAGCTTAGAGAGTATGCAAGGAGTATTCAAGAGTTGAGATTAGGAAGAGTAGTGGCAAATAATGAGGCCAGATAATTAGCCAAAAAGTAAAAGGCTTTGGGACGCCTGTGGCTCAGCGGTTGAGCATCTGCCTTTGGCTCAGGGCATATCTATTTGTGTGAAAAGAAACACAGGAAGGATAAAGAAGGAATCAGTAAGATTGCTTATCTCCATAACAGAATGGAAATGGCGTGGGAAGGATGGGCAGATGGGATGGGGATAGCTGGACTGGGGGTAAAGTGTGATACTTCTCTTAATACAGCTTTGTGTATTTCTAACTTTTAACATTTTTCTATAATCTTTCTGAATGTCTAAAGTTGGCAACAATAAAGAGGGAAACCAAAAGGGAATGCAGTAGGGACGCGTGGGTGGCTCAGCAGTTGAGCCTTTGGGTCAGGGCATGATCTTGGGGTCCAGGATTGACTCCCACATTGGGATCCCAGTGAGGAGCCTGCTCCTCCTTCCACCTATGTCTCTGCCTCTCTCTGTCTCTCATGAATAAGTAAATAAAATCTTTAAAAAAAGGGGGGAATGTAATAGAAACAAATGGATATAAAAATTGTATTACAAATAAACTGCACAAGAGTGAGAAAAGGAAAATAATTAAAGGAAACTTCAAAGCAAAGTATTTTTATCATATAACCTAAGACAAAAGGCCAAAACAAAAACTGTACACAAGTATTTTATGTTAGTCAATAGGTGTGTTTTCACATTGATATGTGTTAGCAATGCTAGCAATATTTATTTATATTTTATGATGAGGCTAATCAATAAATTTTGCAAATAATGAAAGCCAGTTTCTCACTGTCAGGGGAAAAAATTATAAATATTTGAGAAAGTAGAAAGGATAGAACCTTGGTGTCAGGTTGAAATTGGAGGTTTATGTATTAAACATATGTTTTTAGACATACATGTGGGTGTATATAGAAATATAGATGTGTATATGCATATCTATATTTCCTACTCTATGTGCTGAAAGGAAGTAGAAGCAATAATGCCCCAGAACCGGTGTGGATACTCACCAACACAGCTTGATTTCCAAGTATTATTCTCAAATAAAAGGGACTAGGACTCCTTGGAGAAATGGCTGATTCCAGAGTTGGGGCAGAAAAGTGTAAGATGAGCCTGGAATATCTTGTAGTATCATAAAGGAAAGAAGTTCTCAAAACTTGAAAATATTTCAAAAAAAGCATAAAAGGCAACTTGAAGAGATTCTAAATGGCCAGGTATGACAATAATAACAATAAGAGCAGCAACAATAATAGCACTATAGTAAAATAATAATAAGAATGTTGATGATGATGATAGTAATGAGGGTATAACCCTAAGAAAAAAATAGAATTTTTGGGGTCTGTGCTATAATCAATGAATAATTGACTAAGTAGATACTTGGAGGACAGGGAAAGCTCATCTTTATAAGAGAATTACAACCAATAAACAATTTAAAAATATATAAAGGAAATAGGAAAACACTACTGCTCAAACTCTAGTATAACAACCTTTTTTTTTCAGGAAAGAATCATTATTGAGTACTAAAATTAATGGATATATAGGATGAGGAAAGGTATATTTACATCATCTATTAAGTGATAGAATGCTTATTAATTACAAAGGGGAAATAATGAAATTACAGTGAAGAAACCTGGAAGACACCCTCTTAAGTGATCAAAGTTATGACCACTAATGAACAAATTGATGTCATCTTGCTATGATTCACTAAGATGGGCACATCATTTTTGCTTATTCCTATCAAAAATACATAACCTGAATCATAAAATTAAAAAATTCTACAAAATCAAAGTAGATGTTACCCAATGTCTGGCCAATGGTCTTCAAAAGTGTCAAGGTCTTGAAAGATTAAAGGAGACTAAAGAGATATTTTAACTGAATGCAAGATCCTTGGTTGGATTCTGGATTTAAAAAGAAAAAAGATATTAGTGTAATAATTAGAAAAATATGAATATGGTCTATAGATTAGGTAACGGTAATGTGCCAATGTTAGTTTCCTGTTTTTCCTTTGTTTTATCACTGTACTGTAGCTATATAAGATGTTAACATTTGTAGAATCTGGATGGACAGTTGGCAGGGATTGTCAACCTCAGAACTACTGACATTTGGAGCCAGGTATGTCACTGTTGTAGGGTCTGTCCTGTGCATTATAGGATTTTGAGCAGCATCCTTGGCCTCTACTCACTTGATTCTAGAAGCAAGTGAATCCTTCCTCCATCCATTGTGATAATCAAAAATGTATCCAAATATTGCCAAATATCCTTGAGAGAGAAGACATAAAATCACCCCTAGTCAAAAACTACTGGTATATGAGATTTCTTTGTATTGTTTCCGAAACTCATTCACAAGATCAAAATGATCTTAAAAGTTGTAAAAAAAAAAAAAAAAAAAGTGTGAAAATGCCTAGCACAGTGCCAGTAACATACTGACCACTAAATATGTAATAGTTCTTTTTAAAATCTATTGAATAGACCTCTGTGAATGTTCACATACAGTTTTAAACCCCATGTTTCAATGAGAACTTCAGTGGGTCTATTCAGTTAATCATAAATTTAATGAGGATCCCTTTAAATGCAAAAATGACTGCATTTTGGCACCTCCAACTCTAGATTTATCTCTCAACATTGAAATAATGTCCATCTATGTAGCAGGTCAATCTGACTCTGCAATTTAATGCTTTTTATTCCTCCGGGCTTCTTCAGAATGCAAACCTTTTCTATTTGAGTTAATTTCACACTTAGATTCTTACCCAAACCTCATTATTCTTTTTTTTTTTTTTTCCAGGGATCATCTCTGCTGAATGCCAGGTGTGATGATAGCAGGAAAATCTGTAATATTGTTTCACAGAACCTTAAAACACAATGTGATCTGCAAGAAAATAGAAACAGAATATGGATAAAAACAGGTCCTGTTACCTTCAACTTGACATTTCAGATTCCACTTTTTGACAGCCTGACCTTGCAAGTCACATCACTCACAACTGCCAGTTATTCAGTGACAACGGAGATGAGTGACATTATATGAACAACAGACTCATGCTTAGTGATGCACATTTGGTTCAGAGAGGAAAGGAAATGAGAGAAAGACAAACAGAAGAGAAAGGAATCATAAAACAGTTGTTGAAAATGAAAGCAGCAGAAGGGCCAGAAATATGGCACAAGAGAATGAGACATAGATCAACAGTAGTGATAAAGTTCAAGAACCTAACAGATTGAAAGAGTCAGTACAGACAGTTGGTTGTCTCTTGTTCAGGGATGAAAGAGGGACGAAGACAGAGAGAGAGATAGGAAGAGAAACAGGAAGAACAGAGATATATAATGAAGGAGAAGACAGATACCCTTGATTCTGAGCTTTACATGGTGACTTTGAGCTCATCCAGGAGAGTGTGCCCAGCATAATGAGAAAACTGGAAATGACAAGTTATGAAAAAATTAAAGTAACTAATAATATCTCATTCAAAAATGAGAAGACTTAATGGGAACACATAGTAGTCTTCAAATATTCACAGAAATTCCACTTAGAGGCAAGAAAAATGGAAAATGGAATCAATCTCTGTTTGCTTTTATGGTTCTGGGGAATAACAGGTGTGTGAAGGAGAAATATAGATATACACTTCCTAGAATTTGAGCCATCAACAA
This sequence comes from Canis lupus familiaris, assembly GCF_011100685.1. Taxonomy (NCBI): domain Eukaryota; kingdom Metazoa; phylum Chordata; class Mammalia; order Carnivora; family Canidae; genus Canis; species Canis lupus. Next base: position 68,057,718 of record NC_049224.1, on the reverse strand, counting down.
GAGATTGGGCCATGTCATGACTTCCTGAGCGCTCAATCACTTGGCAGAGCTAGAGAATGGCTTTTTCCTTCTGCAACAGTCAATAGCAGTAGAATCTCATGTAATTTATTATCCAAATTCAAACAGTCTTGAAAGTAAAAGAGGTCTCACTTATAATTACTTCTGGATAATAAGTTTATATCAGAACTCTTCTCGGCAAACTGGAATATTTAGTAACCCTGAAAAGGAATAGCTGATTTTTGAGAATATTTCCAATGTTCTGACCCCAATCAATTTTTCCCTTCTTGACTGGTCACTTCTCAGCCATTTGAAAGTGAGATGGAAATCAAACCTCTCTATGTATTACTACTAATAAAAATTAATACAATAATTAGTAGATAATGTAAATGATTTTTAAATGTCAAGATATTAGCTAATTAATCCAAGGAATGATAGTTAAATAGATTTTATATGCCAGTAGTTGTGTTAAATACTGGGGAGTCAGTGGTGAAAGGGAGAAAAGACATTATATTGAAGCCTACATTCAGGGAAATGCTCTTTAGTATCTTCTAACCATGTCATTAGGCTGTCCAACAACCTGTCTTAATTACATCCACCTACACACAATACAAAAAAAATGCAAAGTGAGTATTTAGCAATGGACAAGCTTAATTTTCCAGAAATTAAATGATCTTCTTAGGAACTCAAAAATGGTATGGAATAGAGGGGTTTCATAAATAAGTGCTCCTCTTCTTCCAGTGTGACCTCTATGAGACTACTACTGCATCTTATAAAATCAAGTGTACTTGTTTTATTAAATTCCACATGTGAGTGAGATTATATGGGATTTTTCTTTCTCTCACTGACTTGTTTTGTTGAGCATAATACACTTTAGCTTTATCCACATTGCTAAAAAAAAGAAAAGAGGGAAATGAACTCATAAGAGATTCCTTTTTGTTGTTTTTTGCCTAATTGCTTTCTTTTTCTTAATTTGAATTCAATTTGCCAATGTATAGTACATCATTATTTTCCGATGTTTTCAATAATTTGTCAGTTGCATATAATACTCAATGAGACTTGATTATAGGGAACAAATTGAAGGTTGCTGGTGGAGAGGTGAGCAGGGGATGAGCTAAATGGGTGATAGGTATTAAGGAGGGCACTTGTGATGAACACTGGGTCGTGGTATGTAAGTGATGAATCACTAAATTCTACTTCTGAAACCAATATTATATTATATGTTAATGAACTAGAATTTAAATAAAAATTTGAAGCATTAAAAACAAAAGTTTGCCTATTTAGGGGCCTCTACTGATCAAAGCATAAGATTAATTGTTTTATCAAATTATTATAAAAAACCTTTCTTTAACTCTAGAGCAACCTGTTGAACTCTTTCTTAGAGAAACATATTTCTGGCAGTATACATGAAGATCACACAGCTAAATGAGGGGAAGAATTGGGATTTGAACCAATGTTCTGTCTATATCGACTGGTACCTATAGATTATATATATATATATATATATATATATATATATATATATATATATATAAATTTTTATTTTGGCTTAAACAACAGAATTTTATTCTCACAGTCATAGAGCCTGGAAGTTCAAGATCAAAGTGTTGATAACATTAATTTCCTCTGAGGTCCTTAAAGGAAGGGGTCTGTTATAGTTGGTCTATATAGAAGGTCTCTCCTTCACTGTAAACAGATAATCTCTTCCTGCTTTTGTCCTCACATGGTCATCATCCTGTTTACAGGTATCCTGGTCTCTTCCTCTTACTATAAAGACACTGATGATATTGGATTAGAGCTCCACCCCAATAAGGTTTTTTAACTTAATCACTTCTTTAAAGACCTTACTTCCAAATACAGTAACATTCTGAGTTACCAGGGGTTGGAACTTCAGCATATGAATTTTGAGGAGACACAATTCAGCCCCTATAATTTGTTATGTCTTTTAGTATAGTGAACAAATTCTGTTCCATGATGAAAAAGCCTAACCTATTTTCATCTTTGGTCAATGCTCCTATGATGATCCCCTGTTCTTTTTATATTACCCTAATTGACCATCCCTCTGTTGTTCCTAAGCATTATGCTCTCTCCTGACTTAGAGAATTTTCATTTCCCTAAACTCTCTCTCTCCCTCTACCTTAGCCTAATAATTTTTCTGCAGAAGCAAATCACTGTCAGAAGACCTCAACATTAAGCTTTAGGGGGATTTTAATTTTGCCACCTTCCTCTAACTTTGTTCAGCCTGCCTTGGGGTAGACATGAAATTCCCTTGCCCCTGAGTGTCTAACTCCTGGCCCTGCAGGTTCTATATCACTTTAGCATTCATGACACCTTTTGGCATCATGTGTTAAATGTGACCAGATTCTATCTTTCTATCTTTCTTTCTTTCTTTCTTTCTTTCTTTCTTTCTTTCTTTCTTTCTTTCTTTCTTCCTTCCTTCCTTCCTTCCTTCCTTCCTTCCTTCCTTCCTTCCTTCCTTCCTTCCTATCTTTCTTTTTCTTCCTTCCTTCCTTCTTCCTTCCTTCCTTCCTTCCTTCCTTCCTTCCTTCCTTCCTTCCTTCTTTCCTTCCTTCCTTCTTTCCTTCCTTCCTCCCTCCCTCCCTCCTTTCTTCTGTTCTTTTCTTTCTTCTCCTTTTTTCTCTTCTCTTCTTCTTTCTTCTCTTTCTTCTTTTCTTTCTTTCTTTCTTTCATCTCCTTTTCATTTCTCACTCCTCTCTCTCTGGTTTTCTCTCACAGATTCTTTCTCTCTCTCTCTTTCTCTCCTCAAAGTCCTCCGCCTTTTCTTTCTGTTCTTTTTCTTTCTTTCTTTCGTCTCCTCTCTCACTGCGGGTGTCTCTCGGTCATATTTCTTGCGATCCAACGTTCTTTTCTTATCCTCTCGGTCCTCCTCTCGGGGAGAAGGAAAGGCTTTCTTTCTTTCTGTTCTTTTTCTTTCTTTACTCTCTTCTGCGTCTGCTCCATCCTTCTCCTCTCAAAGTCTCTAAGTTCTCTCTCTCTTCTGATTCTCTCTCCCGATAGCATCGTTTTCTCTCCTCCTGCGATGGATGCGGAATTCCTCGTAAGGGGGAAGGAGTTAGGAGGCATGCGGAGATTCTAACCTTAATCCTTCCTCATTAAGTAAGGCTTCTATTACTGACCTCCTACCCCTCTTTTCTTTTTATTATTTCTTTATTTTTTTTCTTTCTCTCTCTCTTCTCTTTCTTCTTTCTTTTCTTTATTCTCTCTTTCTTCTTTCTTTCTTTCTTTCTTTCTTTCTTTCTTTCTTCTTCCTTTCTTTTTCTTTCTTTTCTTTCTCTTCCTTCCTTCCTATCTTTTCTCATAATCCCTCATTACTTTTATTTCATTGAAATATATTTGACATATAACTTTGCATAAGTTTAAGGTATACAACGTTGATTTGATACATTTACATATGGCAATGTGATTGCCCTGTAGCATTAGATAACACCTCTATCATGTCACATAATTATCTTTTCCTTTTTTGTGGTGGGAATAATTAATAATTATTAGTAAGCTAGTGGTCATAATATTGCTGTTGTCTATAATCACCATACTGGGCATTAGACCTCCAAGATACATTTATCTATTATTTGCAAGTTTGTATCCTTAAAGGACCTCTTTTCTCTTCTCCCACTCCACCTGCCCCTGGTAACTACCATTTTACTCTAGGTTTATAGAACTACCAAGTGATCCAGCAATTCCACTTTTGAGTATATATCCAAAGGAATTGAAAGCAGGACTTCATAGAGATAGCTCCACTTCCATGCTTATTATAGCATTATTCACAGTAGTCAAGATATGAAGACAATCTATATATCTATCAGTGGATGAATAAAGAAAATGTAAGATACATATTGCAATATGTATGCAATAATACAATTATTATATATTGTATTATATAATACAACATAACATATTATTGTTTAGATGTGAGATGGAAGGAAATCCATTTGTGACAACATGGATGGATGGACTTGAAGACCTTATACTAATGAGATAAATCAGACAGACAAAGATGAATATTGTATGACATCACTCGTACATGGAATCTAAAGAAGCTGAAGTTGCAGATGTATTTATGGAAGACAGTTGCAATGATTTGCATGCTAGAGTTGATGAGTTCTTTCTAGAGTTTGGGAAACAAAAGGAATGACACAGGAATGACAGGACTGAAGAATGCCCAAACAAAGGACATCCCATCATGTTAATCAATTATAAAAGATGAAAAGCATTCCCAAACCAGCATCATTTAAATAAGCTTTTGGGTATCTACTAAACTCAAAGGTGGTCCTGGTTTCCCTTTTTGCTATATCTGAGAGCTCAAAGGAAGCTGAATCATTGACATTCTATTTTCCCCCTTTATGTTCTGCTTTCTTTTATGATATTTTAGGAGAATTCCATAATTCATTTCCTAACTCCTCTACATGAGGTCTCTATCAGCTCCAGGCTCATGTCCTCATAGCACTGAAACCAGTGATCAAGATCTCACTGTACCAATATTAAAAAAGAAAAGGAAAAAAAAGAAAGGGGGGAAAGAAGAGAAGGAAGGATGCCCTAAATTTACCATTTTTTGCCCCGAAATGGATAGCAAACCTGTTCTTGTGACCTGTGTGATGACATAGCCATAGAAATACACAAATAGAATCCGTTGTTTAAAACTATGGCCACTCATAGCACAGTGAAGTATTTGAACCACATAAACCATTTAGGATGCAACTGAAGGAAAGGATTGCTGAGGGGAATTGGAGAGGCTGGTACCAGAAGAAAAGAGAAAAGAAGCTGGACAGTGAATCCTAACAAATGTTTACCACATCCCTCATCTTCGGTATCATAAGATCAAGTGCTTTAGTAAGATCGAGAAACAAAAATTATATTTGGCAGCTTTGTATCTATAATAAGATCTATGAATCTTTGAGAAAGTCATAGTTTGTTGTTGTTACACATCTTTAATGCAAAAATAATTATAAGTTAAATGCATACTGGATACAATAAAATGTCTACAAATTCTCGGCTCAGAACCTCCAAGTAAATTACTAGAAGCATGGGGATTAATTGAATGTTCAAACTCTTTGGTGTACATTGGGTGGTTACTGGATAATAGTTTGTTTTCCTGTTCCTCCTTTTCCTTCTCTCTGTTTTATCATCCTTTACTTTTCATTAATCTATGGCTCTAGCTCTGTCCTTTGGGGTCACAAAGAATGAGTCTCCCTCTTTCTACATGACATTCAGATTCACCCATATCCTCTTTTCCAACTTAAATGTCTAAAACTCCTCTAGGTGTTGTTTCCATGGCTAGTTTCTAGACCTCTTAAAATCCTGATTGTCCACATCTAGATACAGACTGATTCATTAATAATATAACAGAATACAAGTCTATAGATGATGTTTAACTATATATACTAAAGTGTCTTTTGTATCCAGCCATTCCTAAACTTCTAAGTCTTCAGATTATCTCTTCTAATTCCTTAAGAGATAGGAACTACCCTTTCTCTATTTTATTTTATTTTGTTTTATTTTATTGTAACAGCTTTATTGAGGTATTACTGATATGCAAAAAGTGTACATATTTCATGTGTACACTTTGATAAATTTGGACATATGTATACAACAGTGATAAAATCACCACAATCAAGGTAATTGACATAGCCAAGACGTCTCAGTATGTCCTTGTGTCTTTTTTGTTGTTTTGTGTGTTTTGTTTTTGTGGCACAAACACTTAACATGAGATGTACCTTCTTAAATCAGTTTGCAGTGCATCTTTTGATAGTTCTGCTGATAGAGCAGACTGTAGAATTGACTCTTTCCTTTTTAAATCTGGTTTAAATCTAACATTCTTTATATCACTCCCTTGTATAAATAAGTTCCTTGAAAGTAACTTCAGTTATTTGTGAGGGAAACCTGTGAAATTGATAAGGACAGCATACTACAATGGAGAGAGAATAAGATTTGAGAGCAGAATCCCTATGTTCAGTGTTAGTTCCTTCATTCACGGAGGCAATCTACTTGGGTAAATCACTTAGCTATCCTGTGCCTCTGCCTCTTGCCTACAGCGATCATGATACCAATATGAATGCTTCACAATGTAGTTGGTCATGTCTGTCAGTATTATTAAATTATCAAAATATAATTAAATTTATTTTATGATCAGTCTTAACATTGTATGGGTCAGGGACCCTGACATCATTATTCTGGCCTATGGAGGAGTTTCTTGCTTTCTGACTAGCTATTTAGAATAGGGTCTCAGGGCAGCCCGGGTGCCTCAGCGGTTTAGCACCGCCTTCAGCCCAGGGCCTGATCCTGGAACCCTGGAATCGAATCCCACATCGGGCTCCCTGCATGGAGCCTGCTTCTCCCTCTGCCTGTGTTTCCGCCTCTCTCTCTCTCTCTGTGTGTCTCTCATGAATAAATAAATAAATCTTTAAAAAAAAGAAGTTCCCTTGAGGATAAGAATAGGGAGAAATAATTTTGCTGTTTTGTAGGCAACTGTAGCATTCAGAAATGTACTGCATCAAATATGTTCAAGTGAATCAATATCCCCTCACTGTGACTTGAGTATAAATCAAAATTTATGATCCAAAAATGGCATACTGTGACCAAAGTGAATGAATAAGAGAAAGTGGTTTTAGAGAAATAAATATTTCTGTATCAGAATGTCTGACCATTAATTTTTATGAAAGGATTGAAAAAAAGCCAAACTAGAGATATTTTTGCATGCAAATGGCAATTTGCTTTTCCCTAAAAATTCAATATGGCAATGAACTCTGTGCAATTACAGTAAATTTTGTTCATAGCAGCTAACAGCACAACAGTAACAAGTAAATATATTCAAGAAAGTGTACTTATAGTTACATATTATCTTAAAGCAAAAAAGGCTCGAGAAAATCAGTTAATTACACAAATGTGAGGTGAGGTTAACTTGGCCAGAGCCAGAGAGCTGGTTAGTTCAGAGCTTCCCTCATGAGCTATATATGTATATGATTGCCAGATTAATATTTCACACCCATATCTCTCTCTCCTAATTACAAACTACATCAAATACATACTGGTAGGTTTATCAGATTTAGCAAATTATAATCCAGAATGCTCATTCTAAATGGAATTTCAGCTAAAAAATAAATAATTGTTTAGTATAAGCTTGTTCTATGAAATATTTTGTATGTTGTTTTGTGCCTCTCTCAGCCTATCAATAAGGAATGTTGTGGTTGGACCAATTCTTGTGGTTCTTCTTATTATTATTGCAAGATGTCCTAAAGCAATTACCATCAGGAAATTTTGAAAAAATAAAGTCTTATAATTCACAGAACCTGGAAACTACACAGCACACCTGGGGCCACATAGCAAGGTTGCAGGTAGAGAGAAAGAAATAGTGCAGGGGCCTGGGGTTCAGTTCATTCTTATTTGTTCTGGTTACTACACTGCCTTCCTGACTGGATTAATCTGTCTCTATTTTACCTTCTTAATCTACTCATGAAAAAGGAAGATCAAATAACAGCTCATGATCTCCTTACCTTCTCGTTACCTTCAGTGACCACTAATTAATGACAAAAAGAGGTCCTAAAACATTCCCATTCAAGATCATTCATAGTCTGTGCCATGCTTGTTGTAGTAGCCCTAAATTTCTCAAAACCCATTTGCCCTCTAGAGTCTAAATCAGGGGATTTCAAGCTAGTGCCCATTGACTATTTTTGCAAATAAAATTGAATTAGGACTTAGCCATATCCATTTGTCTCCATATTGTCTATGCCTGTCTTCCTGCCAACTCCAGTGGTTGCAACAGAGATCGGTTCTTACAAAGCTTGCAAAGCCTGAAAATATTTACTATCTGACCCCCTATGGAAAGTGTTTGATGACCCCCATTCTATATGAACCTAATTATTTGTAATATTTTTGAACTTATATGAACCTAATTATTTGTGATATTTTTGAAATTATTGTACTCTGTCTCACTACAGGACAAATATAACAATCTCTTTGAAATGTTCTTTTTTACCCCACAGGAGCCACTACAATTCTCAAAACCCTATTCCTCCTTTAGACTTCAAATATAAACACCTCTGCCTCCAGAAAACCTCCTGGTCTATCAAAACTGGTATGAGCCCTTCATCTCTGGTTTGTCTTAGACATTTTTCTCTCTACCTCTTTGCTCTATTTATCACAATTGGTATGTACGAAATATTCTCTTTTAAGACCACAAGATCTGTATGTGCTTTATTCCCTACTCTGGTCTCAGTACTTAGCAGAGAGCTTGCATGAACAAGGTGCTCATTTTTATTTTTATTTTAAGATTAGTTTTAGTCAATGAAATAACAGAACCCTAAATCTAGGTGTCCACACTCCTAATCCAGAAATATTTTTACTTTTCTATGTTTCTTCATTTCTCCTGTATTAATAGCTTTATTTTAGACTTCCAGACACATGTCTAAAATATGTTCATTGTTGTTACTACAACTTGAAATTCAAGTTTGAAGTTAAGAATTTTGCCTGATAGCATAACTTTCTGTATACCTAATATCCAGGATGAAGAGCCAAAGGAAAGAGTATTTCAGGCTATATATTAAAAAGATCAAAATAATTCAGTAGAAGCTATAAAGTTAAAGAAAAGACAAAGACTCTCATAGCTGCCTGAGAATTTTTGCTAGGTATGGATTAATTGATTTTCTATTTTTGCTTTTTTTATTGCTGCTTATTCTATTTATTTTTGTTGCTATTGTTATGTTTTAGTTTTTTATTGATTCACTTGATGTTACGTAGAAGGAAAGACTGGTTTGTCAATACACACGATTATTAACCCTGGAAGTCAAATAATGTCATTGAAAGACTCAAATCAAACTTCTTTTCTACAAGGGAAAGATAAGTGCACTATTATCTTCATCCCAAGACATGCTATCTAAAATATATACAGTATCAATAATTAACTATATCTGTATTTATGTCTTTCTACATATCTCTGTATATAGTTATGTAAAATGCAAAGACAACTGAATATATGAAGTAAGCAATAATTTTACTACTAAGAGGAATCAGAGATGAGAAGTCATGGAACACACATAGCTCTCACTAAAGCAATATTTGTTAAGGCAATGCACATTTCTGTAATAACTTCAATAAGAACTAAACACATAAATTGTTAATAGTAGATGATCCTGGTTAGTAAGACCAGTAATGGGGAAGTATAGAGTAGAAAGCATAATTTTCATCATAAAGTCTTTTATATATATACTTTTTTTACATGAGGGGATATTTTTTTAATGTATTTCCTTGCTAGATCTTATCTCATAGCATTTGTGAGTATTTTAATTCTTTATTCATGGACTCATATTTCAGTTATCCCTATTATACTCAAAGTCCCAGATTGCCCCCTAAAGGACTGGGCATTTTACTTCCTGTTTTATTTACATTCAGCTCAATTTTTGTCACATTGGCCTATGTCTAACAGAGAAATATTTCATGTAGTTTCCAGTGGCATCAAGCCTTGGTTGGTCTTATAAGTTTTCATTAGCACTCACTGTATTGATATTTTTGTCTTCCCTGATTTACATCCCCATTCCCTACTGGTGCAACCTGTGACCCCTCTCAAAATCAACTACTGTAATCAAAAACTTGTATCAGAATATGTTCAAGGGAAACAGAACCTATGATAATTGGAGCCAAAAGTAGAATTATGAACCATAGGAACAGAATTCTGGGATTAGATGGTTAATGGCCAAATGGTAATATGTCACTGTAATGTGTGCTAAGTTAGGTTAATAAGATGGTCAACCATGGCTGAACCAACCATGGCTGAAAGGTGATAGAATAGACATAGGTGTAGGAAGATGTACTTGATGGGACAATTGGAAACAAGGATTCAAGTTACTAAAAATTACCACAGATCTCTGAAGTAAGAACATACTAGTCTCAGTTTAGTCAACTATTAACCCAGGGAACACTAAAATAAAGTAAACCCCAATGGAAATGTTTTAAAACACCCTCAACTTCACCTGGAAGATAGATTTTGTTGACTAGTAGGCTTAAGACCTTACTCTAAGATTTCCAAGTTAGGATGAAGTCTGAATATTCAGCCAGTCTTCTATAGTAAAATTAAGTCCATGATTAAAAAAACCCACAACTCTTAAGATGTAGGATATGAACATTGGGTAGATGTGTTTGAGAAACTTGAATCTTAAGATTTCCCTAAATCTTCTATGATTCAGAGTGGCCTTCTACTCTTTATAAAGAAGAACAATCTCTCATTGTATGAAGACTATCCAAGGGTTTTGTCCAAGGTAAATGCCAACAAATGTGATACTTAACCCTCTCAAAATCTGTTCCTCTCTTTATTGTTCTAAACCAATATTTAGTGTCTGCATGGCCAAAAGATGAAAGGATGTATTCTGAAAAGAGGTAGATATTGCACACCACCAAGAATCAGTAGGAAGATGTCAAAGGATAGATCTGGAGGGTCAAAAACAATATATGGCTGGATTGGGGACAGTTTATTAAAAGAGGCTGCATTCTGCAGTGATTTAGAATTGAATATACCTATAAGGATGCTCTAAGTCAATCCTAATATAGGTTAGTTATTGAGGCTTAGAAATAATAATGTTCTATGAATAAATAAGAGATGCCAGTATTATCTTAATAGGTAGGGATGAAAGAATTTCAAATAATTGAGACAAAGTGGTACACACAATTATTAGTGATAAGGTAGACAGGCAGCAAGTTCCGGAAGGCAGCCAGGGACCATGGTGATGGCATTTCCAGTGGCAAGGTAGATGAACAGCCAATGATAATAATGTTTTATTTATATAGTTTTTAAAAGATTAAGAACATACAAGAAGGAAGGCTGATGTCAACTAATCCAATGGAAAATCACTCTCACCCAGTTTCCAGATCTAAGCCAGTCGTTGGACTCCAGAGTCCATGACTGAAATGAAGATCATATATGTTTAGGGAAGAAATTTTAATGCTACATCATCAATAGTATACAATAACTATGTCTTCCTATACATACAGCTTAATTCCCTGACATGGTATGTAAAAATGGAAAGAAAAAAGATGGATCTTGATAGATGATGATAATCTTTCATAAATGTAGCAAATTGGAAGTTTCAATAATAACTTCTGTCTGGAGTTATATCTTTTCTAGAAGAAATCACCATTCTCTGCTCTATAGTCATAGATCTGGGGAAACTACATTTTTGAATGTCTATCAGGAGGGAGAATCACACATTATTAGCATCCACTTGGAAAGGTAGCAGTACATATTCACAGTCTTGATTCAAAACTATATTAATATCTTGCTCTGTCTCAGTGTAGATTAAAGGGAATAATCTAGACATGCTTACACTGTTCTGCTCTATCAGAGTTCAACAAACTTCTACCATGAAGAGTCAGGTAGGAAGTATTTTAGACTTTGCATACCATATAGTCTTTGTCATAACTTCTAAACTCTGTCATTGAAGAGTCATAGGCATTATATAAATTAATGGTTGTGGATATTATACACTTCAAGATATACTACTAAGCTGCAGAAATCAAAACAGTAGGGTATTATAGACATATAAATCATTGGAATGTAATAGAGAGCCCAGAAATAAACCCACACTTATATGGTCCATAAACCTATGGCAAAGGAGAGAAGAATACAATGAGGAAAAGACAATCCTTTTCAATAAATGATCTGGGAAAACTGGACAGCTATATGCAAAAGAATGAAACTGTACCATTTTCTTACAGCATACACAAAACTAAGCTCAAAATGGATGAAAAATCTAAATGTGAGACTTGAAACCATAAAGCCAAACCCCTAGAAAAGAAGGTAAGCATTAATTTCTTTGACATAGGCCATAACAACACTTTTCTAGACATGTCTCCTAAGGCAAGGGAAGCAAAAGCAAAAATTGGAACTATTGGGACTATCTCAAAATCAAAAGCTTTTACACAGCAAAAGAAACCATCAATAAAATAAAAAGGCAGCCTACTAAATGGAAGAAGATATTTGCAACTTATATAATTGCATAAAAATGGGCAAAGGACCCCAGTGGACATTTTTCTAAAGAAGATATATAGATGGCCAACCGATACATGAAAAGATGTTCAACATCACCAGTCACCAAGAAAGTGCAAATCAAAACCACAGAGAAATATCACTAACAGAATGGCCAGAATAAAAAAAAGACAAGAAATAACAAATATTGATAAGAATGTAGAGAGAAAGGAAACTTCAGGCATTGTTGGTGGGAATGTAAAATGGTACAGCTATTATGGAAAACAATATAGAAGTTCCTCAAAAAATAATTAAGAATAGAAATACCAAATGATACAGTAATCCCACTACTAGGTATTTACTCACAGGAAACACAAACACTAATTTGAAAAGACATATGTATCCCTCTGTTTATTGCAGCATTATTTACAATAATCAAAATATGTAAGCAACACAGGTGTCCAGTGTCCACTGGTAAAAGAATGGATAGAGAAGATGTGATACACACACACACACACACACACACACACACACACACGGGAATATTAGCCAAAGAAAAAGGATGAGATCTTGCCACTTGTGACAACACAGATAAATCTAGAGGGTATTATATACTAAGCGAAATAAGTCAGGGTGAGAGACAAATCCTGTGTGATTTCACTTATATGTAGAATCTAGAAGATAAAATGACTGAATAAACAAACTAAAATCAGAATCAGACCTATAAATAAAGAGAACAAATTCATGGTTACCAGAGGGGAGAAGGGTGGGGAATTTGTGAAGGTAGATTTGCAGACACAGTTACATAGTAAATAAGTCATGGGATTAAAGGGTACAATATAGGGAATACAGTAAATGGTACTGTAATAATGTTGAATGATGACAAGTGGTAGTTGTACTTGTGATGAGCATGGCATAATGCATAGAGTTGTTAAACCACTATGTTGTACATCTGAAACTAATGTAACATTGTGTGTCAATTATACTCAAATAAAAAATATTAATGAATATGACTTTGTCTCAATAAGACTTTATGTATGAAAACAGGTGACAGTCTACATTTGACTTGGATACTGTAGTGCTTATATCTTTGCCCTAAACTGATAACATCATGTTAATTTGACCTGACATGAAATGGCAAGCTGTCTGTAAATTCTGGAAAGGCACTTATGCATCAAAAGGTGGGATATTAAATCAAAAATGTTTGGGGGCTTCACATATCTTTGAAGTTTTTAAGGGTTTGAGAGTTTGGGTAGTTCTGAGACATTTCTTTAAAAATGAATTTCAGAATATTTCACCTTGTCCTTCCTATCACTAAGAAACTAGAAAAGTACTTGGATGACCATTTTGAGTTTTGAAGGCAGCAAGTATCACTTCTAATAACATACTTTTGACTCATTTATTAGATAACTCATAGGGCTGTCAGTTTTGAATGAGGTTAGAACATCATATATAGCCTTCTGCATTTAGTTCAGGAAGCAGATCAAATGGGTACATTCAAGGAGGTAAAGGTATCTACATGTTACCCATGGTGTTCTACAACATGTTGATTCTTTGACAATCCTCTGAAGCCAGGCTGTGTTCTTTATGCCAAAACACTATTCACTTTTGAACAAAATTTTTGGGAAACCAGTGGACCTTAGTAGAAGCCCTATAATAGAATATGAGACATCTAATGAGTATGCAATGTATATATTCATATGTGAGCTCATATATGGTATCCTTTATGCCATACAATGAATTCCTTATGAGCTAAATATTGTCAGAAGAGCAGAGCATCAATCTATCATATTATTAAAATAGTACTTTGGGAATCCAGATCCTTACATCACAAGAGTCTTCTGACCAATGTCTTTCCTCAGCTCACACTTATGGTGCTATTAGGAGCTCTCTATGACCAGCTGACATTAGAAAGATAACATGAGACTAGTTCATAAATGAGTCAACTTCATATGTCAGTGTGAGCAGAAAATATACAATTTCTGCATACAACCCCAATCAATGATATCCATGAGATACAGTGGTGATGGTCATTCTTCCCTAGTTGGCAGATTTTCAGCTGTGTAGCTGTTCATCAACCTCATGGGAAAAGTGGTAAAAGGTAAGAAATATACACAGAGATACCTAAGCAATGAAAATAACTTACCTTGGAAAAGACTAAAGTTGAGGATAATGGGGATGCCTGGATGGCTCAGCGGTTGACCGTTTGTCTTCAGCTCAGGGTGTGATCCGGGATCTGGGATCGAATCCCTGCATGGAGCCTGCATGGAGCCTGCTACTCCCTCTGCCCGTGTCTCCCCCTCTCTCTTTCTGTCTCAAATAAATAAATAAATAAATAAATAAATAAATAAATCTCTGATAAGATTAATAAATAAAATAAAAGAAGTTGAGGATAATGAAATGAGAAAATTTTCAGAACAATGCATGGGGATGGACCTGTGACATGGCCCAAAATGTATAAATCATTTTATCTCAGGCCAATGCCCACTAGAAAAGGTATGCATCTCAGCTAAACCCCTGCATAACCAGATAAATTAGATGAACTCCTCCAGTGGAGGGTAAACAGCCTCTGTTATTGTCCACTCTAGAACCTGTTCAATGTGCCCATATAGTGAACACCCATGGTGGTAGGAGTGGAGGCTACTCATGGGTCCAATATTATGGGCTTCCTTTATGAAGCTGTTACAAATATTGTGTGGCTGATATCAAACCTACAATTAGCAAAGTCAAAAACTGAGCTCTTCCTCTGATAAAATATAATTAGAAGATTAATTAGCCACTCAAGGACAAATCATACAAACCCTATTACTTGCACATGTTCGGAAGCTTGTCCTTACAAGAACTGACAAGTTTTCTGAATATGGATTGGCTATTCTTAAAGATGCTGTTGAGACATTTACTAATTCCCCTTGTACTCAGTGTTCCTTTTATTACTGACTTGGTGACTTCCTGCTCCAGTACCTAGGAACTTTTGCCTAAGGGCTTTATCTTGTCACTAAAACTGACATGGCTCTCATAAAGATGTTCTGGAAGTACCAATGAATTAGCAGCATAGAAGCAGGATTCAATTAATCACTAACAGGAGTTCAGTGCTTAAAATTTCAGCTTCCACGTTTCTTGGGTGGGAGAACCCTGAGGTTTGCTCTTTGCCATTTTTCAGAGATCTCTACCAAGAGGAAGGCCCAGCAACCCACAATGGCAACCAGTTAGCACAATTTTTACTGACTTTCTTCCCTTCCCTACTCTCTTCTCCATTTCTCTCCCATGATTTCTAGAATCATGTCACAAATAAACCACTTACATTCGAATCTTGTCTCCATTCCTTCTTCTCAAGATTTTCAACTTTACTACCTTTGGATTTAGAAAACTGTCCATAAAACCAAACTATTTAATTGCATCTATAAAATTTCTTTTAAAACATCTATTATTCATTCACTGAACAAAAAAGCATCAATTATTCATTTATTGGACAAAGGTTTATTGGTAACCTCTTGTGTATATAATGTCTCTGATCTTGAGCAATGCACAGACCAGTGACTTGAGAGACAAATGAACACAAATTACAAGTCCTCTTAAACATCTAGTGAATTACAAGAGGATACATGGTGTGAAACAGAGGTAGGGAGATTAGAGGGAGACTACTTTATACTTAGTTCAGAGGTCAGGGAAGATATCTTAGTGAGGCTGCAAGAGATTCTTAACTGTGAGTGAGAAGGTGGGGGAAGGTTCATTTAGCTTTGAAGATTTACTCAGGCAAGATAAGGAAGAACATTATATACAAAGAGGAAGTATGTGAAAAAAATGCATAGGGACAGTATCTAGGAGAGTAAAGAGAGACCATACCCACTGTTCTTTGCATTTATTTATTTGTTTAGATACAGAGAAGGGACATTGAAGGATTTACTATTGCAATACCTAATTTTCTGCCTTTGAATCATGTTTAGTCAACATCTTCTTTGAGAAGATATATGACTTCCAACCCTGAACCAATAAATACACTTCCGAACCTGTTATAATTTTTTTGGATAATGAAAATTTCATAAAGTAGGAATGAGACCAGAAAGATAAGAGCTCCAAGTGGTGGCTACATATCAGCAACTCCTCAATCTCAGTGACATCTTTTGATTCTAGGTTCTAAAGAATAACACAGTTTTGATCATTTCTGTTAATACCAACCTCACTGCATGCATTTTGTAGAACAGATTATGTGTGTGCGTGTCCATGTGTCTGTATGTTGGTGGTGCTGGTCTTCACCTTATGTTCCTCTCTGCCTAGAAATAGAAAATCCCTTGTGCTCTCTTTGGCAGCACATATAGAAATAGAAAATCTCAATCTTTCCACCTTTTCAGAATATGTAGGGGTAGATTTTCCTATCTTCTTGCTGTCACTTACTACTCTGTGAAGCACAGAAGGTGGCACCGGCATGTATTTAATCTGGGTGTTTGTTGGCTATGCTACTGACCAAAGTTAAAGGTAGTAGTGTATATTCCTGTTCTTTGTCTTCCTCTAGAAGGACCTACCCCCAAGCTTAGAACGTTTCCCCATCTACTCTTGCTGTAGTGTACTAAGTTCCCTGCAGTCCTGTAGCTATCCATCTATAGCAGGGCTCAATTCATGGAAGAGGTATTAAGAATTCCTCTTCTGATTTCGTGTCCAGGCTGCATTTTCTAACTGATATCTGTAAGACATGAAGTGAATTGTGTGTTTTAATATCTAGCCAGTTCCTGTGTGTCAGTTGCTCTATAATCTGGTGGATAAGGAGGGGGAATTATTAGGTTCCTTCAAACATCTACAGTTTTTATCTTCATCCTGATAGTCATAAGGAAACTCTGTTATGTTTGGCACTATACACATTGTAGCATGCTAGAGCTGAAAGGAATCCCAGGGAACATGCAACCAATGTCTCAGTTCATAGCTAGCAAACTCACATCTACAAATTTTAAATGATTGTCTAAGATCAAAGATCTATTTGGGGGAAGAATTAAGTCTAGAACTGAGGTCTATTTATATTCTTCTCAGATTTTTTTCACATAATCTAACTTCCTCTCTATACACATGCACTTAATAAATGAATGAATATCAGATTAAAATTACAGCAACAAAGCATAGGCTGATTTAAAGATTATAGTGTGAATACATTGAATTCTAAGGTGATGGAGTACCTTAGAACTAATTTCAAATTAGATTTTCTGGTGCTCAATGTCAGCAACATTATATCCCATAACTATAAGGTTATGCCTGTTGGTAATAAAATGAAGTAAAGTGGCTTACAAAAAAAGAGTAAGACATGGGCCACTTCATCAAAAGTCTCACAGTTTATTTGGGGAAACAGGCATGTAAACAAACCAGTACATTACCCACCATTAGGCACCTGTAACTGTAAAACTTCAGGGCAGCATCAGGCAGACACAGTGAGTGGGCAGTGGAATCTCTCTAGAGGACAAAAAAGGCAATGAAAGCATTGAGCTGATTTGTAAAGGTTGTGAGCTGGCTAAGGACATCTAAGTGGATGGAACAGAAGGAAGCCAAAAAACAGGTTGGGGAGGTTCTGGGAGGGGGGAAAGAAGAGGAATCTTGTGTGCAGACGTAGGCTGGGAAAGAAAAAGACAAAGGGCCATGGGGCTACCTCCTTTAAGGTGAAAGAAGACATCCGAGTATGTAGATCCATACAGGAGCAACAGCAACCAAGGTTATGCCAGAATGTGGATAAAAATAGTTCTGTCACCACCTGACCCTGGCTTTAAAATTTGTATTAGCTCTCCCATATCTTCTGGATGAAGCCTAGCTTCCACAGTGGCCAGTTTTTAGTCCCATTAAATTTCCAAACGATATAGGAAGACCTAGTCAAAAGAAAATTTATCTTTACCCTGGATACATCCCGTTGCCTCCCTCTGATGCTGCCATCATAGTTTTCTAAGAATGCTGCTTGTCTCTCTTCTGTTTCCCACAAGACTCAACCCAGTTAATCTCTGCCATACAGTCCAGATGTCATCTATGTTCTTTTTCTCCACTTCTGAACACTGAACACCCAGTTTGTGTTCATCCTCACTTTTCCCAATAGATTCTACTCCTCAAGAAAGGATCCATGTAAGACTTAACCGCATCCTCCATAGCAGCTAGCAGACAGATTGGCAAAGACACGTGACTCCTGAATGATGATGACTTGGCTTCCTCTCAGCAATAGAATGGAAAGTTTACATGCAATTCGTCAGGGAGAGGCATCCTTCTGAATTTAGTGCATAGGAAGGAAAGCATGATGTCTCTACTTTTTCCCTAGAAACAGGCAAAAGGGGATGCCTAGGTGGCTCAGTGGTTGAGCATCTGCCTTTGGCTCAGGGCATGATCCTGAGGTCTGGGGATGGAGTCCTGCATTGGGCTCCCTGCAGGAAGCCTGCTTCTCCCTCTGCCTATGTCTCTGTCTCTGTCTATCTGTGTCTCTCATCAATCAATAAATAAAATCGAAAGAAAGAAGAAAGAAGAAAGAAGAAAGAAAGAAAGAAAGAAAGAAAGAAAGAAAGAAAGAAAAGAAAGAAAGAAAGAAAGAAAGAAAAGAAGAAGAAGAAGAAGAAAGAAGAAAGAAAGAAAGAAAGAAAAAGAAAGAAAGAAAGAAAGAAAGAAGAAAGAAAGAAAGAAAGAAAGAAAGAAAGAAAGAAAGAAAGAAAGAAAGAAAGAAAGAAAGAAACAGGCAAAAGGAAGAAGCATGGCAATCCATTTGGTTCTCAGTAATTGTGATATTAACAGTTAATATTAACAATATATCTTATATTTTTCCATTTTTAAAAGCTATACGACTGCATACCCTACCTCATATGGAGTCTCGCAGTGACCTAGATTAATAACAGTTTTTAATAATTTTCCAAAATAGAAACAGCCTCTGAAATGAAGTGGTTTGTTCACCAGTAGAATCATTTTTTTTTCACCAGGACTCAAACCCAAATCCTCTGACTCCAATACAATTAAACAAGTTGTCTCTTCCAAAAAGATAAAGCAAACTATTTTACCAGAACATTTCATCCTTTTTTTTCTTTGATCAGATGCAACGACTACTGGGTTGCACGTTAGAATATACTGAGTGTATTCTAATATACTCAATCGTATATTATTTCCCCAAACTTTAAAAGCGGGATCTCAGAATCAGAAGGGTTAAGAGGCTTAATAGCTTACTTTAAATGAAAATCTATTCTGTATCATTTTTGTTTCTGAGCATTGCTCCTAAGTACTATTATTATCACCATCTTATAGATGAAAAGATTAAAGAACAAGGAAGCCAAGTAATGTGTCCATAGCTTCAGAGCTAATAGATACCAGATCTGCAACTCCAATCCATTTTTTTACGATTCTATTTATTCATTTGACAGAGAGAAAGAAACATTGAGAGCGTGCACAAATAGGCAGAGTAGCAGGCAGAGTGGCAGGCAGAGGGAGAGGGAGAAGCAGGCTCCCTGCTAAGCAAGGAACCCTATGTGAGGCTCCATCCCGGGACCTGGGATCATGACCTTGGCCGAAGGCAGACACTAAACTAACTGAGCCACCCGGGCACCCCCCAATCCAGTTTTCTGACTCTAAACCTATACTAATGTTATGATATCCCACTGCCTGAAGAGAAGATGAAGCACAGAAACCAAGCAAGTAAGACAGAAATGAGAAAGGTGCGTGGAAAGCATTTATTACAAACATCAACTTCTCAAGTTTCTAAGATCTAAAGGTTCTCAATGAATGAATGATTTCCTGGAGGCAATATATGTACTGAGAGAACCTCGTAAAAATCTTTAGGACACAGAAGAACTATTTAGAACAACACTCACTAGACAGAGCATTATGATTTCCCCGTTGGGAGCAAAAATGATTCTTTAGGAAATGCCAACTGAAACGTTAATGCCAACACCAAACTTTCATAGAAATTCTCCCCTATGTAGATTCTTGTATTATTTATATTTCATTCTTCTTCTTAAGACATCTAGGGTTATCCACAAATCTATTACCTTTCAGTAACAAACTATACTGTTATACAAATACTTTAGTAAATGTCTTTTGGGATTGTTCAATTCCTTTAGGGGATGTATGGGGAAACCCTCTGTCTACTTGATTTACAAAATGCAGATGGTTAGTAATACTTGAATTGTTATTGATGCTTCCTAACATCTTTCTCAGCACCCTTAAAGAGAGTGGCATAATTCTTTAAGACATAATATTACACTTAGGAATTGCTCTAAAAGATCATCAATCTTTTGTGCACAACTCTGAGTGCTCAGCTAGTGTTAAATAAACCATGACTAGAAATGAAATTCAAAATACTCTGAGTGATTTCTGCAAAATGCTCTCCATTTGCCAATTATGTCTTACCATATTTCATTTTATCAGTTATTCATTATTCTTGGCTAAAAATACAGTTATGACAAATAGTATATCTCAGAGGAAGTTTCATGATTTTCCAAAGAAATACGATCAATATGTTTCAGCCATGCCATCGTTTATATTTTGCCTTGGTGAAAATAATATTGTGAGTGATGATGATGGTGACTTTATTTGCAGTTGCTGATGAGTTTGGCTTTTAGGGATATAAATATAGCTAAAAGGAATATCAAATCCATTGACATAATTATCAAAAAGTTATCTGATAAATAGAGAATGGACTTTCACCAGAAAGAAAGGCAATCAGTGAAGAATTTTCTCTTTTTTATATAATTTGGAATAAAGAAAATAAATTTGAAATGTAATTGGCAAGAAGAAGTGCCCCGTTCTCCACCTCCCACCTTCTAGGAACAGACTGAAAAAAATACGCAAATCTTTCAACTTTAAATTATCTTTTTGTTCTTTGAGTTCTTTGAAAAAAAATACCATGACCTATGGAGAAGGTAATGAAAAAGTCATATATTCTAATCTCGAGTCTTCTTGGATGCTGTGTAGCTTGAGAAAAATTACTTAACCTCTCTCACCCTCAATTTCTTAGTAATTTTAAGCAGTGCTTCAAGTATCAAATAAGATAATGACCCAAAGATATTTTAAAATATAAACAGGTCTTCAAATATAAAGAATAGCTCTTATTATAATATATTCCCTAGAGAAAAAGAGTTTTCATCATCCTAAAATAAAGTTAAAATTAAAATCATGTATTATTCATGTCTATAAGCTATAAAACTATATAAACACAAATGCACTAATATAGTTTACACAGTAAAACCTACATATGAATTAATAGATTTATGAAATTAATTAAAAGCAATTATATATCGTCATATATCACCATTATAAGCAATATACTGTAACTAACAACTGCAGTTTGAGGTATTCAAGAACACCATAAAATCCATCTAACTCATCTTTTGTTCTGCTGTGTTTCTCTGACATTTCCAGCAGCCTTTTTGGCATTCAAATCTACAAGCCTTTTGAAGTCCAAGATTCTCTATTTCTCCCAGCTCTGGCCACATAAGTCTTGAAGAGACACTGGTCCTTTTTCTACAAAGAACATGGATGTTTCTACTCAAAGCTTGCAGAAGAAGGGCATGTGTTCCAAGGGTTGTAAGTGGGGAGATGCCACAAGCAAAAGCCTGGTGAAAGACAGAACAGTCGTAGGTTATAGGGTTCCAATGGGGAATGTGGAGGTCTTGTCAGAGTAGAGTGGGCATTGGTGTTGGCATCATTGGAGAGAATTCTGGGATGGGGGTGAGGAAAGACCAGACTTGGAGGATACTGAATGCTACTCTGAGGAACTTCCACTATTCTTTTAAGTAGTGGGGAACTTGTAGAGCAAGGTAGTGAGCTCAGACTTTTGCTTGAAGAAGTTTACTCAGGCTTGAAGTGCAAATTTAAATGCAGCAGGAAGAGGTGCACAGGGAAACCAGGAAAGCCAGGAAGGTAAGAAATCACAGTATCTTGACTATCTTTCTTGGCTAAGTGCTGGTTCTTCTTTCCTACCTACTTTAGTAAATAATACAGCCTCCTCCTTCCTGCCCCCCCATGCTGGCATTCTTACATTCAGTCACATGGACAAAAGATGGAATATGATTTTTAGGATCCAATAAAACCATGTGCAGATCTCAACTCTACAAGATACTAGCTGTGCAAACCTAGAAATATACCTGTTTTTTTTTTTCTGAGCCTTTTTCATGACACATAAAAAAGGGATAATCATAACTATCCTGAAGAGCTGTGAGTATAGAAGCAAAATATGAAGTCTGCATGGCACTTTCATAGACCCTCAGAAAATGCTATCATTTTCATTTGTTTGCCCTAATCTACTGATCTTTTTCTACAGATGTAGAAATAGGTTCACTAAAGGGAAGTGGCTTGCTCTAGATGCTTTATTGAGTTCAGGAAGTGAAATCCATGGTTCCATGACCACTAGGCTGAGACCACTCTCTTACTACTCCATTACCTCTTTCCTTTCTTTTTTTTTTTTAAGATTTTATTTTATTTATTCATGAGATACACACACACACACAGAGGCAGAGACACAGGCAGAGGGAGAAGCAGGCTTCATGCAGGGAGCCTGACATGGGACTTGATTCCTGGTCTCCAGGATCAGGCCCTGGGATGAAGGCGGAGCTAAACCACTGAGTCACCAGGGCTGCCCATCCTTTCTTTTCAATGTGCTACACCATCCTGCTGATATGCAAATGTCCAGGTAAGCCATGCTCTGCTGCTTTCTTTCTATCAGCACTGTTAACAAAACTGTCAGGTCATATGGCTTTACTCTAACCATTATCATCAGTTGTATCAGCCATGTTTATAATTTGTATGTTGCTAACATCATACTACATATTTAATTTCATCTTGTTTCAGTCACTTAAATTGAAACAAAACTATGTTTATATACTATCCAAAATAATTACAAGCATAATTGTAATACATACTATCTCTTCATATATATTCTTCATTGTAGTGTTGCCCATTCAGATTTTTATTTACTACTTGATTTTATAAATAACAGTGATAAAATAATGTTTGGGCATCTACATTTTCCTCAGGTATAAAGAAATTCCCTTCATATAGATTTCCTAGGTGAGAACAGAAATAATAGAATTGACATACATTCACTGGGCTTTTATTCTAAGTCTGTACTGAGCATTTCACATGCATCGCCTGGCTGTATCCAAGTTCAATTGTTTGAAGTTATGCTATTATTCTCATTTTTAACAGATTAAAGGAGTGATGTTCTGAGATGCTGAGTATCCTGTTATTCCAGTAAGTGGAAGAGCCAGAATTGGGCTCAGGTCTACCAGAATTCAGGGTCCATGAGCATGAGGCATCAAAGGTGCTGCCTACATGTATTTCAAACACATGAAATTATAACCACCTTCAGAAAACGGAAAAATAGTTTGAGACAGCCTTGCCATTCTTAAAGAGATTCCCTCCCAGGACTCCTGCTGAGTGGAAGAGACCTTTGTTTGATTTTTAACAAGAGGTATCTGAAAATGAGGATACAAGGCTTTGTGACAAACCATGGGGGTGAAGTTCTTAGATGTGAGAATTTTGCTACCTCCCCAGCACTCATTAGGTGTCTAAAGAGACCACTATATGGGTGTCTTCAGCCCAGCTCAGGAGAGTTCTACTGAGACTCCCTAAGTACTCTGGGGACACAAAACAGATTCTAAAAAATCACAAGATACAGATGACAGAGAAAATGAACAATGCAGCTGGAACCTTGTATCCAAGTGTAGCTAACAAAGACAGTTGCCTTAATAGGAGACTAATCACATTTTCACTTGACAATTCACTTTATAAATGAAAGTTATATACAAGCACATATATTTGGTCAATGAAAATGATATCTAAGGCTTAAAAATACAAAAACCTTGCCATTTAGAGAAAGAGACAGAAGTCATACCTATAAAGCAACAGTGAATGACCAAATAAGATACAGAATTAAGTATGTAGCATAATAATTCATGTACTGAACCACCAATGAAGCCTCAACAAAGGGAAAGTTTTATAGAAACAGAAATTAGTCATGGTGTTCTGCACAATGCATGTGCAAGAAACGTGATTTGGGTTCACCTAGTATAGCCCACACTGGGTGCTTCCATGTTAGAGGTAATGTGAATAGGCAATTTGGAACCAACATAGACTGTTAAAACAGCAACCAAAGATTCAGGGATTCGAGGATGAGGATCTAGCTCACTCCACCTAATAAGTGACCCAGGCCAGCTGAAGTGCTGAGCAAGAGAGACAACTCTATAAATGAATAGTGGAGGGATTTGAAGATTTTTTTTTTGAGGCAATTATAGAAAATAATACAAGACTGAAAACATAATGAATAATTTTACCTGTGAACAAGTTGAGTGAGGCAGGGGATGGATAGGCTGATGTTAGAGAAAAGAAAGTCTGTACATTTTAGAGAGAAAAGGAGGACAGAAATATTTTGGCCAGGATCTCAGTGGTAGAAAGATAAAAAAAAAAAAAATCTTAAATGACTGGGTTCATACAAGATTAGCTATTGTCTTCGGTTACCTTATGTGTGGGCATGGGAAAAGCTAACATTCTTAGGAGGGAGACACATATCTAAAATAATTTTCTAAGAGAAGAGAAAATACACTTATCTAGAAAGTTTGGTTTCTTACTTAGAATAAGATGGTTGTTAGAGAATAGGGCATTTAAAATAGATATCTTAGTGAATGGTCAGTCATAGATGGGACAAGTTCCAATTTAAGACTATGGAAATGAGCACCAGAAAATGGGAGCAGAAAGGGACACAGTCATTAGAGATGGAATGTCAAGAATGGCAAACCAAGCCATTGGATACTATTATCAGAGTTGTGGCGAGGACTATTATCAGAGTTGTGGCGAGGACCACTAATAATGGTAATAAGAGTTAGTGGTAAAGAAGATCCCCTAAGCCAGATGCTAAAGACATCAATGGATAAAGACCTACTAACTGGTGAGTGGTAGATGGCAGTGGTTGATAAGGTAAAGAAAGTAATAAAATTTAATGATAAGTACTTAGAGATATATATATATATATCTCCAATGTAAGAGATAGTTTGGAAGTGGCAAAGAGAGCAAAGCAGAAAACTTATTCCTATACAAGACCTAACTAAAGATGGTAGAAAAGAAAAGAATATGCTTTCTCTGTCTCTTACATAACATGTATTGAGATTTCCCCACCATACCCAATGACTAGTGATCACATGGCTGTGGCAAGAAAAGCAAGAAAGAGTTGTTGAGTGTGCTTCCAAGAAATATCTTCTCTCTTGAAAAAAAAATGAGCCATTTGAGGGGATTGGGATGGGACTATCTTGTTCTTGTTTTCAGATGTAATGGCTAGAGCCATGATAGACACACTGGGACCATGGATAAATTCTCCCTGGGAGAATAAATAACACTTGAAAGATTGAAGACATTAAATGAATGAATTTTGATATCTAAAGAATGAAGTTCAATCCTGGAATAATAATAACAATAAAATAAGTCTTTTAAATACCTTATTTAACATAGTTACTTCCCATTGGTTGGCCTTTCTCTTCTCTTTAATGTCAACAGATAATGTCTATTATTTATTTAGTACTGGATACAATGAGTTGCCCGAATTAAGAAGTAATATGTTTTTAAGCGAATAGTTATCTTTAGGCTGGATATTAGATTGGTAATATTTAGTTAAAACTCATTAATCTATAGGACAGTAACCTGAGGGGTTAAATGGGGTTTCAAGTATATATACTTGTTATGACCAAAACAACAAAAATCACCCAGAATAATAGTAAGGCTGACTCATGTGTAGATAGCACTTTCCAGTCCCAGATCACTCGTTCTTATCTTATATCATTTCCTTTAACACAGAAACCAGTCTTCTATCTCCCTATCTAGTTCTCCTTCTAATACTGCCTTCTTCCATTATAAATCTCACATCTCAGGAGACAGGAAGATTGATAGAACATGCAAATTTTTGTTTTCCTTCTGTTTGACTACAAACCATTTTTTTAGAAACAGGTGGGAAGAAACTAAGTGTAAATAATAACAATGCACTCAGTCTGTGAAACCATTGAGGACTGTGAATCTGTCTCTAGGAGATGATGAAGGATGGAACAGTGATATAGAGAGCAGGGGCTTGGCATACAGTCTCATCCGTTGCCTTGTAGACAGGGAACACATCATCTCTGAATTTAGGGCAATGGCTGATGTGCCAGATCAAATTTACATTGACAGTGGCTGCAGAGTAGTTCAGAAAAAAGAAAGTAGGGAGACAGGGAGAAAGAAAGGAATTTTTTTTCATTGAATCCTATCAGCAAAGGCAATATCCTAAGTTATTATAGATATGGATGTAGATAAAGATACAGATACACATATACAGAGAGATATATAGATAAAATAATTGCATACATAATTTCTGTTAATATCTTCCCTATTGTATCTTAAACTCCACATCATTAATACTGGTCATTACCTCCAGGAACACAGCTGACCTCCTGGTCCAAAAAACATATTTCTTGAAACAATGAGTAGCATTCAACTTGGAAAGTGATTTAAAAGCCATCTAAATCTCATAGGTCACAAATGAAAATTTAAGGTCTAATATATTGTCATATGTGCAAAGTTACATAAATAGTGTCAGGGTGAGGTCTAGACTCATACAGAGTTTAAGGAATAAGCTAAAAATCTAAGTCTTCATTCAGTTTGCTTATATGTACCAAGGTTCTTTTTTTTTTTTTTCCAAGGTTCTTTTATATTCAAATGGGTCATCTAACTGGTCCTGTTAATAAAAAATTAGTGCAGAATGTAAGAGACTCAGGAGTCTGAGAAAAAAAAAGAAATCAATAGTTGGGAATAAAGTCATAAGGTTTTCATGAAAAATTGGCTCCTAATGTTGGTTTCTTAGAAGGTTTCTTTTAGGCAGAGAGACTCGAGGGTCTTCCCATGTGTAGGATATTATATAGGAAAATGAACACCAGTTTAGGTGTAAAAGGGTGTATTTCTCAAAGATCTGATACACACCTCATCCCCCCTTTCCCTATCCTCATCTGGCCTCTGAATTTCCACCATATAAAATTGAAAATATTCTTGGGCATATTGGTTCAAACTTCTCTGGACTCCTTCGGTGTATCTGAAGCCAGCCCCTATGTACTGCAGTAAGGGAAATGTGGAAGAGGCAGCCACTCCAGGTTGGTAGGTGGCAATTGTAATAAGCAAGGACTGATATACAGGGCTTGTCTTGGGCAGCCTCAAGACAAGTAGATCTTTGCACCTGCCCATCAAATGTTAAAGCTACATTATATGTAGCTTTTTAAAATTTTTTTAAACTTTATTTTTTTTTTCTCATTAAACTTGTTTTAGTGGGTCTCAAAATTCTGTGACAGATTTTTGGTCAAGTTGTTTCCATTAGAAAGTATGGATTTTAAAAACTAATAACTTAAAACTGGCACACATGCACAAAAAAGCACAAATGGTCCACAAAACATTCTTTCCTTCTGAAGGTTTTATGATGCATTGTTATAATTAACCAGTCTTTTACTATTAAACTTAAATGGCCAATTGACACAAACAATTCTGAGACTGTTCCTCCACCACTGATAAAGACTGGGGTAGCAGGTATTGGGGATAATATTCATTTAGCCTTCTGAGCTTTCTGGGCAGACTGGGTGACTGCCAGCTCCAGCTGCCTTCTTGTCCACTGCTTTGATGACACCCACAGCAACCGTCTGTCTCATGTTACAAACAGCAAAATGGCCCAGAGAGGATAGTCAGAGAAGCTCTCAACACACAGAGGTTTGCCAGGAACCATATCAGCAATGGCAGCATCCCCAGATTTCAAGAACTTGGGACCATATTCCAGCTTTTTTTTTTCTTGTTAGAAAAATATTTAAAGGTTTTGATTCTCTGAACACCAAGAGTTAACATTTTATGATCACCTTTTGAAAATAGGGCACTTGGGAGCAATTTTGAAGTTTTCAAAATCAGTACAGAGCTTATTAAATCCAGCATCACCTTCACAGACCTTATCAAAGTAGAGCGACCAGGTTTCAGGTGGGTCCGTCACTGTCCTCAGCCAAGTCTCTGCTGGGCAGAGTCCAGGGGCCTTCCACACCTTCAGTGAGCTCCTCGGTACAGTGACAGCTCATTACGTGTGTCCCTTGAAGAGCCATTTGTGATGTTCTGAGTCGATGCAGTCCCGCAAGAGTGGTACGAAACTGTCACTTAACACCTTAATTGAAATCAATCATATGTGTTGTGCAAGTGGTCTCAGCACCAACCATATCCTGGGGCAGCTTCTGGGAGCACGGAAGGAAAGGAAAACCCACATTCAAAGGACAAGGGAGGAGGGATGCCTGGGTGGCTCAATGGTTAAGCATGTGCCTTCAGCTCAGGGCCTGATCCCAAATCTGGGAATTGAGTCCCACATCAAGCTACCTGCGAGGAACCTGCTTCTCCCTCTGTCTATGTCTCTGCCTCTCTCTGTGTGTCTCATGAATAAATAAATAAAATCTTTAAAAAACAAACACAGCAACAACAACAATAAAACAAAGGATAGCGGAGGAATGAAGAGCCTCTGATTGCTGGGGTCCAGCTCTCTTAACCAACTCAGAATTTCCCCCATCCACATCTCTTTTCCACAGTGAGGGAACTTACTTAGGCCGTGTATATGAGTCACCTCAGCCAGGTTGACATATAAAATTGACCATCACAACAACCCTAATTCAATGAAGATTTCTTGATCCATTAATAAGAATAATTTTATTATATATTGTTCCAAGAGCCCTCAATATATTATCTTGATGAATTCAAGGCAAGTCTTGCTTTTACCACTTGCTAAAGAGAATACTGGGCTAATGACACTCAGATAGTGCTCAATCCCACTGCTGCAAGTATTAGTTGGACCCATAACCCAGGTCCTCAAGCTCTGATCCACCAATGAATGCTACCTTTCTTCATACAAAGCAGTGCATGCGTGTGGTGGCCCTCCATTTCCAATGAAGGGTGCTGTTCTAACTCTTCCTTATGGCCAGGGTAGAGTCCACATGTTGAGACAGTAGAGTTAAAATATAAGAAGAGTTTGGATCAATGAGTCACCTAGAATTTCAGTGAGGATGAAATCATGTGGGCAAGAAATTAACTGACTTTGTTAAGTCACTGACTTTTAGATTGTTGATTAGCAGAGCATAACCTAGACTATGTTAACTAATTAACTTTATTAACAGTCTTAGGGAATTGATATAAGGATTTTATTGGATAAAAGATATGGAAATTTTGGAAAAGGCTAAACATTATTGTGTCTTTAATCCTGCAGCTGTGTTTCAGGAAATTACTGGCAGTTATAAACAAGCCTACGCATCAGGGCTAACTTTACTCACTGGATATTATTTATTTCTAGGAGAACTTTTACCAACTGAATATGTTACATTTCTGTTTCAACTTTAATTTGGCAGAAAACTCAAGCTCTCACACCAGAGAAACACAGCTGGAATGGAATTTTCAGGCACTAAATTATGATTTTTAAGACTTTATTTGGTCTCTGGTACTTTATTGCTCAGCTCAGGGTCAGACACGTGATAGTCATCAACATATTTTTATTTCTAAGATGCTAAACTGTTCTTGGCATGTCTTCTAAACAATAGACTAGGACCAGTCATAACTATCAATTTGCTCTACATTATATATAGCAAGCTTCAAACAGTTACAAATTTGTCCATTTAATTTAGAAAGTTGTTGTAAAAAAGAGGTTTTTAGGAAACGTTGCCTGTGATGTTCAGTGGGGCGATTCGAGATAGTGATGTACATTCAGATGGTATGGAGGGTCTTCCAAAAGTACTTAGCTTCTCTGAAGCTGGAACAGTCTATATGTTTCCCATATCCACCACTTCATAAGGTATTTTGTTCAGAGTGCAGGATATCAGAAAACTCAAACCAGACCAAAATAGAAACAATTCTTTAAGAACTATTAGGTAATTCTTTTTTTTAAGATTTTATTTATTTATTCGTGAGACACACACACACACACACACACATACACAGAGGCAGAGACACAGGCACAGGCAGAGGGAGAAGCAGGCTCCATGCAGGGAGCCCGATGTGGGACTCGATCCCAGGTCTCCAGGATCATGCCCTGGGCGGAACATGGCGCTAAACCACTGAGCCACCTGGGGTGACCGGTAATTCTTATTAATTAACAGAGATAATCTTGGTATGTAACATCAAAATTATTGTATTTTATGCCTGGATAGTTTTTGTAACTTACTTAATAATCATAATAATGACTCAAAACTTCATTAATTGAGATTCTACTACAATTCAGACAATGTTCAGGAATGGTTACATATATTCCTTATTTAATATTCACAATAACCATATGAGGTAAGTGAATATTTTTATTTCTATTTTAAAGACAAGGAAATTGAAATTCCCAATAGTTACACGACTTGCTTAATGTTTTCTAGCTACTAAGTCTTTGAACTAGGACCATACATTGTCAGTTTTCCATATTCTACAAAAAGTCAAAAGTCCAAAATTTATCTGAGATCTCTCAATTTCTAACTTTCAGCAGCTAATACAAACAAATGTTTAAAGTGTATATGTAGGCCAGCTTCTCCACATAGGCTGCCAGATTGTGGTCTTTGTTCTATGTGGTAGGAATTGGTGATTAGGGCACAACTGGACTCTCTAGAGGTGGGTGGAAGATTTTCGTAACCTGCCCCCACTCTCTTGTTCACTGAGGATTCAAACCCCATCAAGACTCTATAACTCCTTACTAAACCCAAAAAGTCTGAAAGTTACAAAATGCCTATCAATTTGGCAGGAACCCCTTCACCCAGCTCCCGCACACACGCAAAATTATTACAGGGTAATTAAGATATAAATGATTACTCTCAGACATCATGCTGGGGGTACAAAAAAGGGGCCGGTGAGTGTTTATACCTGTGGAGAAAGCTCCCAGAAGTGTTGGATAAACAAGTGGAAGGGTCAACAACACTCTAGCTTCTTATGCCTCCAAGTAGTCCTTAGCAATATGAAAGAAAGCTAGGAAATATTTTTATTTAGCTTTACCCACCTGTTGTCTGAGTTTAGGCTTACAATTTTCCCCTCAGTAACACATGGGATTTCATATGGGACCTAATCATTTGTTGGCACGTAAAAGGGGCAAAGTGGAGTGCCTGGGTGGCTTAGTCGATTAAACATCTACCTTTGGCTCAGGTCCTGATTCCAGAGTCCTGGGATGGAGCCATGAATCTCCCTCTCCCTCTGCCATTCCCCCTGCTCCTGTTCTCTCCAATGCTCTCTACCTCTCTGACAAATAAATAAAACAAGATCTTTAAAAAAGAGGGGGTGCAAAGTAAAAAAATCTGGCTTTTATCCCTGTATGTTCAGACCAGTGAAGATATAGAGAGCAAAATCATTTGACTGAAAAATCAAAATATTGGTTGTATTGTTATACATACAAATTTGAGTTCATAATTTATATCTGCATCTAAAGTAAACTTAAGAATAATTTGCTCCTGGATTGTAACACAGTACACTCAATCCTGACTTCATATTCAAGTGAGGCGCTCCTAAAAATGCTGATGCCCAGGTCCCACCCAAGAGATTGTAATTTAATTGATGAGGCCTGGGTTTCAGTTTACTTTTTAAAAGCTCCTCATATGATTTCATTACAGAGCCAGGATGGATAAGGGGTGCTGTTAAAATCAGCATTTCTCAAAAACTTTCATTTGCATGTATATCCCCAGAGCGCCTTGTATAAATACAGATTCTGAATCAGTGGTCCTGGGGTGGGATCAGAGCTTCTGCATTTCCAGCAAGTCCCAAGTGATAATAATGTAGCTCATCCTGGGATGAAATTGGGTGACAGGGTTGAAACCACTGAGATGCCCTGCTTTAGAAAGAGAATGACTAGTAGACCATATCCTGTCCAGCTGCTGCAGGGGAATTGTTGACCTCCTAAGTGGAGCCAGAAAGATAGACCGCCATGCCTGTTCTCATAGAGAACCCAACCCTCATCCCAGTATGCTTTTGATGTGGAACCAGAGGCAGAGAGTAATGACCCTGTTCCCTGAGCAGAAAGATCCATGAGAGGCTAAAATGATTGGAGCTCCAGAGGAGCAATAACAATCTCTTCCTATTGAACCAATTCTCTAAATTACTACTTTGAGATAGATGAGTGATGAAGCAGGGGGAAGCATAGAAGCTACACTGCCAGTACTTTCAAGAGGTGTGGCCCAGGGAAGAGTGTGTGGAGGTGAGAACAACATCTCCTCTCCACCTAGCTCATAAACTTCCTGATGTTAACCTCGTCTTTGATGAAAAGATGACATGCAGGTCCTTAAATCTCTGAATCCCAAGGCTGACATTCAGTACTGAAAATCCCAAAGGGAGATATGTGGAGATGTCCCTCCAGGTAAAAGTATCCACACGTAAGCCTAAGACCTCAACCAACTGCATTAGAATCCTTGGGGGTGCCTGGGTTTTAAGAAAACTCTCCTAGATGGTCCTTAATGTGAAGTCACGGTTGACAGCCATGGACCCTAAGACTCTGGGGATAAAGTATCTAAAAGTTTGTTTGGCCACAAATCCATGTTACGTATCTTAATTCAGGTGTAGCAGCCTTCTTGGCTGTTTCTTTAGTCCCTCATTCTGACCATGAGCTGTAGAGGTCTGAGCGTTCAAAGGCAAAGAGAATGGTCTTTATTCACCATATAAACAGTCTACACAGACTCCTTTGACTTAGGCTGCCCCATCAGGGAGCCCTGTCATGCAGAAGAGAATTTTGGGCCTGACTTTAATTTACCAGTTCCATGGAGACACCACGGAAGTGCTGGGAAATCCCTAAAAGGCCATAGACCAAGGAGGAAAAAAAAACACACACAACAGCGGCCTGCCCCCACTTCCACTCCAAAAGCAGCCCTAAAAACACTTAACGTATTTGGTAATAAAACTCTTTTCACTGAGGACTTGGAACAATAATGTCCTGAGGAGTGGGGAGGGTATTTCGATCTCTTCTACAAGCTTAAATATCCCATCAACACTTGGATCGTGTTGTTATATACCTCTTTTAAGTAGTGTCCCATTTGAAGTCATACCTTTAGTTTGGAGATAAACAGTTTCACCCTCAAAAGGCACTTGCATTTTAATGTAGGTTTGGCAACACTTTGTGTGCATGCTTAAATCCACTCTTACTTATTCAGCCTAACTGTACCACTGGCCCCAAGTCTGTTTGTTTATCTGTACAGTGAGTTAGCAATTGGTGTATATTACACAAGTATTTTTGTAAAATGAAATATAGTTTACTTTAATTGTCATGTATGTTGTAAATGTTCATTTGCATTCTTATTGTGAATTGTATGAGTACATACAAGGCTTATTAAGGGTATTTACAATTGAGGAAAATGATGTGCAGTTAAAGTTTATGTAGTAGGTAAAAAGTGAATTAAAACTGTCTTCAGGTAAGAGGTACTTCCTGTGCTACAGCAATATTTCCAATTACCTATTGAGAGAGAAAAATAGAGTGTTTGTGTGTTTGGATTTCAAAAGAAAAAATGTGAACAGAGATGCAGGAGAGGAAATGACAGGCCACGAGCAGGCCTACAGACTTCTTCCCCTCCTTCCCAAACTAACCAACAGTTGTCTCACTCCTGGTTTGTTTGAATATTTTTTTAAACAAATAAATATTGATTTATAGCAAAAAATAAAGGACTATTAGAAGGAAATAAAAACCTGAATTCTACTATTCTCATTTTGTTAATTCGGGCTATAATCTAAAGTCTGCCTCTTACTCTACCAAGAAAACAGTCTTCTCACTCTGGACATGTTTCCTAAAACTTACACAAAAGGTTTTTTCTGGATGGTGTCTCACCTGGCTCTAGGATCCTACTCTTTGGGGGAAAAGAGCCCTGAAGTAGTTAACAACCACTCAGAGCCTGGGAAAATGCAATGAGATGTCCTATCAGCTGGTCAGCCTGGCTGGCTGCCCTGTAGCCCCCTGTCCCCACTTCCATTCCTGCACTGAGGCTGACTGCCCTATAGCACCTCGTCCCCAGCCCACTCCGAGTGACTTACACATAGACCTGTCAAACTGGCCCTCTAGATGAAGTACCGCCAAAAATGTAATCTTTTTTTTTTCCCCTCAAAATGTCTATTTTCAATCACCTTATAAACTCAGGACAGCTTCAGGGGGTCTGGACTTGTTTGGAAATTTCACTTTATCGCTTGAGTGCCAGACCCAACAGACACAGTTTTGACATCAATTAACAGCAGGACAAATCGGCAGCAGCCATTTCTGGAAACAGCTTCCACGCAGACAGTGAAGCATGACGGTGGAGAAACAGCCCCTCCAGCAACACTTTGTCATTCTTCAACACTGCTGGCAGACCCTTACCTTCCCCCAGACTCATACAACACACGTGCACGCACACGTTCCTATGAATCCAATTACACACCTGTGCTTGCACAGGCATACTTACATGCAAAGAGCTTGCACATGGAGGCACTCATGCCGCTCCTCATGTAGGTGCTCACACACACACATACCCGTAAGCACTTAAATTTACCCACACATGCAACCCTCACAACTGCATGCACAGACACATGTCTGTAAACACACACACATGCAACAGAGGATCCCATGTGTGCCCCTTGGATTGCCCACAGGCTCCTATACCTGCCTCCAAACCCAGCACTCACAAGGATATGCAGACAGGGTACACACAGACATGACTTCTCAGACAGGAGTGCTCAAATGCATGCACTGGCACAGGTGAACCTGCACCTCAGCTCACGCAGACACGGACACACGAAGGTACCCGCACGCTTACTGCCTGATGCAAGCCACTAAAGACACGTTTCTGCGGGAAAGTTGAAAAGTGCAGCTGCTTTTGCTCTGAACAAAGACTATAAAATCCAGAGTAAACATACTCCATACTTTCTGGTTTTAATATATTTAGCTGTGGACAGCTTTATCTGCCACATTTTTTATTTCTTTGCCATTCAGGCTACTTGAGTTATGTTTATCTAACAAGTTCTTGGAACATTTAGTCAAATTAATATTTCTTTTATGTGAAAAGATACTGCCTTCAATGGCTGGTTTTAGCTGTTGTTTAGCACCATTTACTCGGTGGAGACACTCTTCATGGTTGTTTAGTCTTGACATGTTCTGCCTCAAATTGCATCTATTTACTTCCTCTAGCACCTACCTTCGCCTCTCAAACTTTTCAGATCACTGGCTAGAAAAGAAAAAAGGCCTGCTGTTCCAAGTCTCCATATTTTTTTTACGTCTCTCCGATGTTTGGCAAACTAAACAGCTTTATTAATTAGCACTTACTTTGAGGCATGTGAGCAGAAGAAAAGGAAGAAGGAGCCTGCTGTTGTCCTCACCATAGGCAAGAACAGCTGGAGCCGGAGAACAGAAACAGAATAACAGAGTGGCTTTATTTATTCAGGCGAAAGCCATACTCCTGGAATCGAGGTGGGCAATAATTTAGTGGGTAATGGAGTGAGGTGGAATAAGTCACAGAAGCCTGGACAGAGCTCGAGCCCCTCTGCTAAGCACCTGCGTGACACAGGGTGAAGCAGTTTAAGCTCTGACATTTGGGTGCCTTCAGTGTAAGATGAGAATGATGAACACCTCACTGATTTTTTTTGTAACGGAGAGTGATCACTGTAGTCTTTTTGGTACTCAAAGATCATTGTATGCTTTTACCTTCCCTTCTTAATTATTGTCTGTGAAATGAGTTAGTTAGTCTTTTAAAACTAAAACCTAACCCAGTGATTCTTATCCTATAACAGGTTTTGTGTGGTTTGCTATCTCTTAATTTTTTTTTCAAAAAAGGAATCATCCTCTGCTTATAAGTGCTTCCCCCCGCCCTTGGAGGATATTGTGGGTTCCTGGACTCCATTCCAACATGTGTGTTTGTGGGGGGCACTTCTCCCTATTGAGAAGCAATTTTCTGACACCAGCGGAGTGTTTTATAATCCAACTCAATTCAGACACTATCCACTCAGAGACAGAGAGCATCAGAGACCACAAGGTTATTCCTCAATCATACAGGAATACTCCTGCCTCCACTTCAGATGCCAACTGTGAGGCCAGGTTAGCACCTGTGCCTCTGACCAACTGGCAATACATTAGAATTCCAATGACCCCTTCTCTGACATCACACACTTGCCTTGAGCCTCTGGCTTAAATCAGAGATGCCCATGAAGCCCTCCTCATGTTTGACATTTTACTTACTAGATCACTAGTGTTTTGTAAGAGGGTATAAACTCAGGGACAACCAGATAGAAGAGATGCATAGGACAAGGTAAGGGGGAAGGGCCCAGTGCTTCCATGTCTTCTCCAGGCACACCACTCTCCTCCAACCCCCATGTGTAACAAACCCAGAAGCTCTTTGGACTCTGTTCTTTGGGATTTTTATGGAAGCTACATTACATGGGCCTGGTTAATGAAATCACTATTTTCCTACCTCTCCTCTCCAGAGTCTGGGGGACTGGATGGGACTGGAAATTCTAACCCTCTTTAAAGCCCCCATCTTTTTTTTAAAAAAAAAGATTTTATTTATTTATTCATAGAGATGCAGAGAGAGAGAGAGAGAGGCAGAGACGCAGGTAGAGAGAGAAGCAGGCTCCATGCAGAGAGCCTGACGTGGGACTCGATCCAGGGTCTCCAGGATCACACCCTGGGCTGCAGGCGGCGCTAAACCGCTTCGCCACCGGGGCTGCCCTAAACCCCCCATCTTTAAATGCTTTCCAGAAGTCACTGTATCAGCCTTACATCAGACACATCTTTAAGCTCTCAAATTTATGAAATGTCAATGGTTTTAGAAACTATGAGCCAGGAATCCTGGGAAAAAATATATGAATCATCAAATAATATATGTATTTTATATATATATATATATATATGCATATATGTCTTATAAAGCACACTATGGAAGAGAAAGAACCCCCATTTTCTTTTTTCTTTTTTATAAATTTATTTTTTATTGGTGTTAAATTTGCCAACATATAGAGTAACACCCAGTGCTCATCTCATCAAGTGCCCCCCTCAGTGCCCGTCACCCAGTCACCCCCACCCCCTGCCCACCTCCTTTTCTACCACCCCTAAGAACCCCCATTTTCCAAAGAAATTCCACGAAGGCAGAGAATTTTTATCTGTGTCAGTCACTGGTTTATACCTAGTACCTGGATAAGTATCTGACACATAATAGATTCTCAGTAAGAACTTACTGAAATGATGAATTAGGTTCTCAACTGTTCTCCCATCCCAAAGGACCAAAAATAATTACTCTTTATTCTTCCCATGAAGATACATAATTGCAATGCACTGAATGTGTCCCCTCCAAAACTCATGTGTTGAAATCCTAACCCCTGGTGTGATAGTGTGAGGAGGTGGCGCCTTTGAGAGGTGACTGGATCACAAGGGTGAAGCCCTCATGATGGGATTAGTGCCCGTATTAAAGGACCTTATAGAGCTCCCTTCCCTGCCTTCTGCCATATGAGGACACAGCAAGAACCAGGGAGCAGGTTCAGAGACACCGAATCTGCCAGCACTGAATCATGAACTTTGCAGCCCCCACAGTGTGAGGAATAAATGTCTATTGTTTATAAGCCACCCAATCTCTGGCATTTTTGTTTTAGCAGCCCATGCTGATGAAAACAACCATCAACTAGGGCTGTGACTCACCCACCCCCTTTTTCCCGAGGGCCTGACATGACACCTAAAAGAAGCTTAAAATAATGTGTTATGTGGATCAATAAATGACATAAGAATTTTGTGTAGGAACAGCAACACAAATTTTGAAACAACATTAAAATGGCATCATTAAAACAATCCAGCTCGACGTTTCTTGCAAACAAGTGAAATGCTTCTGTTTCTCCCTTACCTTCCTCCTTGGCTTTTACAGGGCTCCTCTCTCTAGACCCAGAGCATAAGAAAGAATCGAACACGCCACCCTTGGCTTTTCAGATAACACACACTTTATCCAATGATTTCCAATGATATTTCTTTTTTTTTTTTTTAACTTTTCATTCTAATTGCTATGTGCAATTGTAACTTTCAAATTCCCATCTCAGACTCATTGTCCTCGCCACCTTTATTGTTTGTTATTCAGCGAGGCTTGGAACACTCTACCAGAATAGCCAGCAAAAGTCTCAGACAAAACACATGCAAACCACAGCTTACGGTCATCTTTCCTAAATCTCCCTCTGCTCAATTGTGTATCTCAGGAGATGTTCACCAGTGTTCACGTAATAAGGCATCCAGAGTCCTCCTTTACACAGATCATCCTGTAATGTCTTCTTGTCCATTTCCTTTTTTTTTTTTTAAGATTTATTTATTTATTTATTTATGAGAGAGAATGTAGGCAGAGAGAGAGAGGATACCCATGGGGGGGGGTGCAGAAGGAGAGGAAGAAGCAGGCTCTCCATTGAGTAAGGATCCAAATGTGGGGCTCTATCCCAGAATCCTGGGATCATAACCCAAGCTGATGGCAGACGCTTAACCAACTGAGCCACCCACGTGCCCCTATCCATTCTTTCTCTTTAAAACCTTTTCTCTTTATGTTAAATATTGCTATTTTTAAGTATCCACATCTCCTTCTCTTTTCTTCTTCAGGCCCATATCTATGCATAAAGAAAAGCTCTGAAAGACAGTGTGATATCATGAAACTCCACAGCATTTAAATCTCTCTTTAAAAATTCCTATAACCTTGGGTAGCAAGAGAGGACAAAGAACTGACAAATGCAGTGAAGGTCAAAGACACTTGCTGCCAAAGATGTTTGTAGTGGCAAACATATAAAACACGTTTAGCAAGACTAGCTTCCGAAAGGAAGTGTAACAGAGGGCAAGCTTGCCTCTCATTTCTTTGAGTGACTACAAGGGGGTAATGCAGGCTAGCCAGGGGAACATCCCTGCCACCCATCCCACAACACTGGGCTGTGGGCAAAACCAGTGGCTTCAGAAAACCTTGAAGCAGTGTTTTAGAGAGGAGAGACCTTGACTTGGAAGCAACTTGCTATTGATCACTGCTTTCTGGAAAGAAGCAAAGGCTCAAAAGACCCGCAGTACTATAACCCTGCCAAACAAGCTACCCACCCCACCACACGAGAAAACTTCCGTTGTTGCAGAGACCAGTTCTGGCACAGGCGCAATCCAAACCTCCCCAAAATAGCTGTCCTCTAAGAGCCTACTGCATTCAAACAGAAGAAATAACTAAAAGGTAGGCAGCACAGGATCCAGACAAAGATACTATACGACGTAAGAAGAAAAGGAACAGCACAATGTGAAAGATGACTAAGCTCTACCAGAAAAAATATAGAACAAATGTAAAATATGAGCAAACAGCCATAAATATGATTTTAAAAATACCTTTAAAAAAGTGCACTAGCAAGCTATGTCAAGTTTACCAGAAGAGATGAAACATGCACCAGCCAAATGCGGGAAATAAGTGGAAAGAGGAAAAAAAAAATCGTCCTACAAAACCATGCCTGCATTGGAAGGAGCACGAAGGAAAATAGAAGCTCCTCAAAACATAGTAAGGCTGTGAAAGATCAGAGAAAAAATAAAAGGAAAATGCAGAGTTCTAAAAGGTTGCAGATATTAACTAAGGAACACGGGAAACAAAAAATGAAAAGACTTAATGCATGCATGCATACACACACCTCTATTACAGGTAGCTCTCCAAATTTACTATGCTTGTTAAGATATGATTTAATAAATATTTTTGGATATAAAAGGAACTAATTATATATGTTGAAAGGATATACTGAGACCAAGAATTTTTTTATGTTTTTAAGTATATTTTAATTTAATTTTATTTAAATTCAATTAATTAACATATACTGTATTATTAGTTTCAGAGGTAAAGTTCAGTGACTCATCTTTTGCATATAACACCCAGTGCTCATTACATCACATGCTTTCCTTAATGCCCATCCCCTAGTTACCCCATCCACCATCTACCTCTCCTCCAGGAACCCTCAGTTTCTTTCCTATTGTTATGAGTCTCTTATGGTCTCTCTTCCTCTCTAGTTTCATCTTATTTTATTTTCCCCTCCCTTCTGCTATGATCTTCTGCTTCATTTCCTAAATTCCACATATGAGTGAGATCATATGATAATTGTCTTTATCTGATTGATTTATTTTGCTTAGCCCTACCCTCTAGTTTCATCCCATGTGGCAAATGGTATGACTTCATTCTTTTTGATGGCTGAGTAATATTCCATTGTCTATCTACCACATCATTGTTATCCATTCATCTGTCAATGGACATCTCAGCTCTTTCCACAGCTTGGCTACTGTGGACATTGCTGCTATAAACATTGGGATGCAGGTGCCCCTGTGGATCAGTATGGTTGTATCATTTGGGTAAATATCTAGTATTATAATTGTTGGGTGGTAGGGTAGCTCTATTTTAACTCTCTGAGGAACCTCCATATTGTTTTCCAGAGTGGCTATACCAGCTTGCATTCCCACCAACATTATAAGAAAGTTCCCTTTACTCTGAATTCTCACTAACATCTGTCTTTCCTAACTTGTTCATTTTAGCCATTCTGACTGATATGAGGTGGTATCCTATTGTGGTTTTAATTGGTATTTCCCTGATGCTGAGTGATGTTGGGCATTTTTTTCACATGTCTGTTCACCATTTGTATATCTTCTTTGGAGAAATGTCTGTTCACGAGACCCACGACTTTTGAAAAAATTAATTCTGAAGAGCTAAAGTTGAAGTTCTTTTAAAATAAAGAATATGGTGGGCATAAAAGCAAATGATTAAATCATATAAATGAGAAAAAATTCTGGAGAAATTGAAAATGATTCATATCAACATTTGATGTAAGAAGACGGAGCATGTGGGCACAACATCTGCAGGGAAGCAAGAATTCTAGCCCAACAGAATTTTGGTCTAACTATAAAGTCAATGTCCTTTTATTTGTTTTGAAAATACTTATGAGCATCTATTATTGCCAAGCATTCTCCGTGCAGAAAGTACAATGGCAGAGACAACAATAACTAGCAGACAAAGATCCCTGTTTCATGGAACTTACACTCTAGTTGGAATAAAAATAGAGCCATGAACGAGATAAAGTTATGAAATGTATAGTATGTGAGGAGGTAATTAGTAATAAAATGCTCAAAAGAAAAATTAAGCAGAGAAAGTAGATAGAGATTGTCAAAACCATTGTCATTTTAGACAGGACAATCACATAAGGCTTTAGTGAGGGGATATGATAAAAATATGAATGTTATGATGAGAAAAATAACCATTTTAAGGTTCTGCCCAGGCATTTTACAGTAAGACAATCTGCTCACACCCAGAGTCTGGACACTGAGATAAGGACCTGAGCTTAGAATTCCCACCACAAGTTCCCACTTGGCTTTTCCCAGGGCATCTTTTAAAATAACTAGTTAGAGGTCAACCCATGAAAATTAAGTGACCTACCTCAACCACCTTATAAGTAATAGGTGGTTGCTTTCCTGCTCTTTCTCTCTCTCTCTCTCTTTCTCTCTCTGTCTCTCCTGCACTCATGACCTGAAACAGATGACTACTCTGCCTTCAGTTAATTGTGCCCTTGATCTGGGATCTCTACCAAATAAACTTTGTGTTTTACTTTCTTTGTGTGAGTGTATTAAAATTGTGCCTTCAATCAAAATGGCCTTAGGGTTTTCACTTCCCCAAGATAGGAGCTCAGATATTGAGGGTACTACTTGCTGAATCCACATGGGTGACATAAGCCTCCTCAGCCAGCAGGTCATAATCTGTATATAGTTAACACACCAGCTTCAGGATTTCTAACACACAAGTAAAGTTGCAAGCCTTGCATATATCTGAGGAAAGAACCTCATGCAAAAAAGAATGGTTAATATCAAGGTTCTGAAGCATGAATGTATTTAGAGTGTCCAAAGAACAAGCAGGTAAGTGTGGCTGGAAGAGTAGGGAGGAAGCAACCAGACAATGAGGTCAGGAAGGGAGTTTGGAAAGAAGTGCATCATGTTGGCTATTTTAAGGATTTGAGTTTACACTACAACCAAGATGGGAAGTCATTGGTGTGTCTTAAGAAGATGAGTGGCATGATCTTTTATATATTCTGATACCCTTTCTCTGTCTTCTGAATTTTAAAAAAAGGCTGAAAGAGAATATAAACAGTTTGTTTAGCAGGATATTAAATAAAACAAGTTAAACCTGATGGTGGTTTGAACCCAGATAGTAGCAATAAAAGCAGTAAGACTCAAAAAAACTTGCTATAAACTAGGCATAGGATTAAAAAATAAGATAGAAGCTTTTATTCATTGCTGATGGGAATAAAAAATGCTACAGCCACTTTAAAAGACAGTTTGGAAGCATTTTACAAAACTAAACATACTCTTTCCATATGATCCGTCAATCTTACTCTTTGATATTTACCAAAAAGAGTTGAAAACTTATGTCCACACAAAAATGCACATGAATGTTGATAGCAGCTTTATTTATAATTTATAATAGCCAAAACCTAGAAGCAACCAAGATCTTCTATAGTGAATGGATAAACAAGTTATGGTATATCCAAACAATGGAATATTATTTAGCACTAAAAAGAAATGAGCTATCAAGCCATGAAATGACACAGAGTAAACTTAAATGCATATTACTAAGTGAAAGAAGCCAATTTGGAAAGGTTACTATATACTGTGGGTTTCCAATCCTATGACATTCTGGAAAAAGAAAAGCTACAGAGATAGTAAAAAGATCACTGTTTATCAAGGGAGAGAGAAAGATGAGTACACAGAGCACAGAAAAATTTTAGAGCAGTAGAACTACAATTTATGATGCTATAATGGTGGATTCATGTCATATACATTGTCCAAATTCATAGAATGTACACCACCAAGACTGAACCCTAGTGTAAACTATGAACTGAGTGATAATGATGTGTCAATATAGGTTCACAGATTGTAACAAATGTACCACTCTGGTAGGATATGTTTATAGTGGGGAAAGCTATACATGAGTAGGGGCAGGCTTTATGGGAAATCTAGATACATTCTGTTCACTTTTTCTGGGAATTGAAAACTATTCTAAAAAATAAAGTCTATTAAAAAAACAGAAAGGAGTCAAAAATGACTCCACGTGGTTTTGTTCTAAGCCACTGAATAACAATGAAATTGTCATTTGCTGCAGAAATTATGAGATAAACAGATTTGAGATTTGGTAGAAGGAAGATGAGAAGCCCACTTTGGAAATTTTACAGATTAGGATATTCACTGGAAGTCCAAACAGGGAAGCTAAATAGGCGGTTGGATTCATAATAAAACATTTTGAGCAAGCACATATAGTCACATAATTTTTATGAGCCTTTACAAAAAAAAAAAAAAAAAAGAACTAGAAGGCAAATTTTGGCAAACTTAAGATGAACAGAAAGTCCTTGGGAAAGTCATCCAGCATGAGCTTTGAATCCATACACATACAGGGCTAAAGTTAAGACAACTATAATACAAAACATCAACTGAATAGAATAAAAATTTTATGAACCTGAAAATGTACAAATGGTAAATATCCAAAGGAAAGAGAGAAGGCAGGAGAAGAGAGTATGAGAGACAATCTAGGAAGGCTCATTTTCTCATCTGTGTAACCAAGCTCTCAAAATTATATAATTTAAAGTGTACAAATCAAGTTGTAAGGATATAAGCATATTAAAATTTATAAATTTAAATACTAGACTATTAAGAAAAAGCAATTACCTTACTAGGAAACAGCAATCAATCATAACAGACACTACCAATGTATTACCCATTTCCCTCCACTCACACTACTTCAATGTGTCCCCACGTATCACAATTGCCAGCATCTGATTTTTTTTAATGAGGACTTGACTTTCTATTGCAAGTAAAACATTTTGTCTAACTCATAATGGTAGCCTAAAAGTGCCAGAAAAATAACACCCCTTCGGATCAGCCTTCAACCAAA
Source organism: Canis lupus familiaris (assembly GCF_011100685.1). NCBI lineage: Eukaryota > Metazoa > Chordata > Mammalia > Carnivora > Canidae > Canis > Canis lupus. The sequence continues at coordinate 68,013,894 of NC_049224.1, read as the reverse complement.
GACTCCCTCTTGTATCAGATAACAGTGAAACACAAACCTGTGTTCTACAGGTTTCTACAGGCTGCTCAAGATTCTCTAACAGTGGTAGCAGGAACTTTCCTTCCCTAGACTCCTACCTTTCTTCTCTGATAAAACATGGCCTAGAATTTTTGAACCTGGGTCCTACTCTAATGAAAAACAAACTAAGACAATTGGTGTGAGAACTGGTTCTAGGAGGTAGATACACATGATGAGATTATGAGACTGCATCATTTACCAACCAGAAGACAACAAGGATGTTATTTTTTGTGTTACGAGGTGCTATCACCAGATGTGCTTTAGCTAGTATTGGTCTTACAATTATGCAAGTTAACTATAGTTATTTCAGTATGACACAAACAGAGGGGCACCCCTAATGCAGTACTTCCAGTATTCAGTAGGTAGGAAGCTGGGAATTGGGTATTGCTAAGCACAATTGAAACACCGAAGAAAGAAGTGAAAGTTCACACCAGCCAATTACCAAATGAAAGCATGATGGAAAAGCCAAAAGGTTTTTATATCAGTATTTAAGGAATCTCTCATATTTTGCAGCTGAAGGGAAGACTTGGCTGAAAATCAGACCCGAGATCTGATTTAGAGTAGCTGAATTATAATTAAGGATAAATTCATAACTCTGAAAGAATTACTCATGTTAAAGCAAGGCCCAACAGACCAGTGGAGTCTCATAACCCGATTAGGAACAGCTGTGTCAAGACCCATGAAAATTTGAATCCCCAGATTCTCCAGAACTTTCTAGTTCCGCAGAAATGTCTCATTCCCCCACCCACACTCATTGCTAGTTTCACTCTGCAGATTCCCTTTACTTAGACATGATGCAGAGTTAAAGAGTTTTCATTTAAGGTAGATATATCACAAAATCATCATTGTTATTCCTCAAGATTTGTCCCCAGAGTCCTTCAAGGCTGGGGGGCTAGTAACAAGTCATGTCCTAGATGGCCTGAGAGAATTCTGCCTTTGTTTCAAGATGGTAGGGTTGTTGTTGAAACGGTAACAAGACTAGGCAAACATTTATCAGTTGGAACCAGGAAGACATGATTGGGGATAGACCTTGAAGATGCTGAACAAGTACAGAGGGAGAACATACGGTTGGATAAAGGAGAGTTTCTTGATATGAGGTCTCTCTCTTATGACTCAAGATTTACAATCTTGAGTTAAATCTCAAGATTTACAATCCAGGAACACAAGGAGCCAAATCTGAAATTCATTGCAAGGCTGAATCCTTGAAGCCTGAATCAAACAATGGGTTAGAGTTGCCAAAACTTCCTTGGCAGAGTATTTAGGAAATAATCTAAAGACTAAAATGGTTAGATATTCTAACATTGAGTTGATACACTAAAATAGAGTACAAAATAGTTGGCTGTATTCTCAAGAGGGCCTAGAGGACATTTGTTTCACCAAAATAATGAGAGATGTGTTTGTGAGATCAGCATTGCTGGGAAATTCAATGATACATTTTCTTTGTAAACAAATATTGGCAGGATCTGTGGATTGTATAGAACAGCTCCTTAGTTTCAATTGGGGATAGGAGAATAGGAGAGGCCGGAAGGAGGCACTTACTCATCATTAGCAAAGTGGACATAATTACGACAAAGCACAGGGCAAACAGAATGGCAAATTGATATTTCTAAGGACAAGATAGATATGTAGCCAAATAAGGTGGTTTTTGACTCACCAATAAAATAAATTTTAAAAAGGGTGAGCCTAAGCCTGATGTCAGCCCTGCATACCATATGTAGCCTACTTATATTTCAGTTCCACAACTGAGCTCTTTCTAAGACCCAGATACCATTGACTAAAAGGGGAAGCAGATAATCTTGAGGAGGATGCTATATTTCTACAAATATATATTGTAGAATTTCTACAATTATTTCCCTAAAGGATCCAATGGCCATTTATATGAGTAATTGGACACTAGAGAAATAGGAACAGTTCTGTGTGTATGTGTGTGTGTAGGACTGTTAGATATAGGGTCTGAACTGACAATGACCTCATTACTAAAGAATGAGGTGTGCAGATGCCAGAATATAAATGGAGTCCTGGCCCGATTCATATCAGAGTGGGTGGAATGGTCTGTGGACCCACCTTGTGTTTATTTCACTACTAATCAAGAGTTTAATAAGGGTACTTACTGTACTTAACACTCAGTTGAACTCTCATACTGTTTTCCTCAAAAGATATCATACTAGGAAAGACATGTACAAGTTCCCAAAACCACCTCTTTCTTCACTGGCCAAAACAGTATATCAGAATCAGAGCTATGTTCTGTGCATAATGGCAGACTAAAAGGGGAAGGGGGCATGATTTACTGTCATCCTCAAAGACTTAAAGGATGCAGGTTATCGGTGCACATTGTTTATCTGTTTGATTTACCAATTTTGCTTTTGCAGCAAACCCAACTGGATCGTAGTGGGTAATGGTGGATACTCTAAACTTAATAACACTTGTTGCATCTGTGTGGTAGATCTTACTGTGAGGTAATCCATGTATTGTTGCCTGCAAATATTTTGTTTTATTTGAATCAAAGTAACATGACACATCAACACAGTATCTGGTACTTAGTACATGGTTATTGATCTGACAAATTCATTTCATTTTCATTTCCTAAAGACAAAAAGGATGAGAAGCAGTTTTCATCCCCCTGGGTTGGATAGAGCATATAGCCATAGTCTTATATCAGGACATTTTTTTTTGTCGTGATATTATCTGAAGATTGCTTGATTGCCTTTGGATATTACAGAACATTGTGATGGTCCATTATATTTCTGAAGTTGTGGTAAATGGGCCTGGAGAGTAAAAGTGGCAATTACATTGGATTCTCTGGTTGGATATATGCATGCTAGAGGGTGTGTGATAAATCCTACAATAAATTATTTAGACACAAGCCACATTGGTAAAGTTCTTAAGGGTCCAATGATCTGGAAAATGCCAGGACATCATTTTCAAGAAAAAAAAAAAACAAAACAAGTGATTATATCTCCTACCACTGAAAAGGAGGCATAGTACTTGATTGGCTCTTAAGATTTTGGAGACAAAATATACCACATTTAGGAATCCTAATTGGGTCCATATAGTGGGTGACTCAGAAGACTATCAGGCTGTGATCCAAAAATCTTCTCAAGTGGCCTATATGATCTGGAATATACCGTATTACCATCTGTGACAGATTATAAATACTGTGTTAAGTCTGGCAAACCTTAACAGAGTCAGAACACAAATGTCTAAGATTCTAGAACACAGGCATACTTTTCTGCAGCAGAGAACTTTAAAACAATGTTTTTAAAGCCATACCTGGCTTACTGTTGGACCCTGGTAAGACTGAGTGGATTACCAAAGGGCCCCAAGTAATCATGCAAACACAATTGTCCAACTAGTATTGTCAGATTCACTAAGTCAAAAAAACACGTGGGCACAGCATCTATCCATTGTGACATACACATGTCCACAGGGCACAGGACATTCATACAAATTGGTGGTATAGACTTCCATATTACCTATTTTTGCTGTAATTACCTCTTTCACTCAGCTTGCTCCTCTGGTCTTAAGGGGTGACCAAAGAGGAACACCTGGGGTTAGTTTATAGATGCGTCATTTTGATTTTAACTGAGTTTAGAAAGGACTTTTGTTATACTACAGCCTCATGCAAAAGTGGCTCTGAGAAAGACTGATGAGGTGAACCCCTACTGCGGAGAGCCAGTAGCATTTCCTCAAGTTGTTGCATAGAAAGACATAGCATGAGTAAGGAATGTATATGGACTCACAATGATGTCTTGTTTGGATAGCCAGGGTCCTGAAAAGAGCAAGATTAGAAGATTGAAGGAAAAGATGTTAGAGCAAGAATTATATGGATTGTCCCTCAAGAGTGAATGCAAAGTGTGTAGTAGGTCTTATGTCCTCTAACCTGAGAGCAGTAACAACAGTGGAGGCACTGAATAGTCGAGGAGATAGTTGGCCTTATCCAGTGGATATCGCCAGCCTCTGTCCTCAGCAACCTCATTAATTGAGAAGCTATAGTGGCATGGGTGGACATAATGCATGGACTCTACAGTATGGGCTCCCTTGTCATCACTGCTCATATCATTTCTGTTGCTACTGAATGTACAGCCTGACAGATGTTGAGCCTATGATATGGTATCATTTCTTCAAGAAGACTAATCACTTGGCAGTAAAGTGATTTCACTAGGCCATCTTTGCATGGTTGGAGCCCTTTCATAATTCCTGGAAGTGACAAGGGGTTTGAGTATGGATTTGTACTGCTTATTCTTTTTTTTTTTTTAGATTTATTTATTTATTTATTTATTTATTTATTTATTTATTCATTCATTCATTCATTCATTCATGAGAGACACACACAGAGAGAGAGAGAGAGAGAGAGAGAAGCAGAGACATAGGCAGAGAGAGAGGCAGGCTCCATGCAGGGAGCCTGATGTGGGACTCGATCCTGGGACTCCAGGATCATGCCCTAGGCCAAAAGCAGGTGCCCAACTCTGAGCCACCCAGGCATCCCTGTACTGCTTATTCTGAATGCCTTGGGCAGCACCACTATCTGCAGGGTACTAAGTTATTGCCATGGGATTTTGCATAACATTATGTCAGACCAATAGATTTAAAGCAGCAAGAAAGTGTGACACTTGGCACATGAGCAGAGAATCCACTGGTTCTTCCATGTACTTCATCGCCTGCATACTGACATCTGTCTGGAACTTTGGGATGGATCCTTCAACCTGAGATTCAGATACCAGTTTAAAGATGACCCCCTATGGGTCTGAAGTGATGTCCTTCAATATTTGGTGTATATTTTAAGCAATAGCCATACTATAACTTTGATTCTGCCATAGGTAAATAAGGTCCAGAAGTAGAAGCAGAGGTGACCTCAATCATCAGCACCCCATGACCTTTTCGGAGAATGTGTGTTTCTTGGGCCTACAGGTTTAGATTTTGCTGGACTACAAATCTAGTTTCAGGGGCAATAGGATGCTCTTGCCAGGAGATCCAGAGGGATACTCTTTCCAGAGACACAGTAAGAATTCTACTCTGTCTCCCACCAAATGTCTCTTTAGACTACCACACTAGCAGCAAAGAAAAGATTTATTATAATTGGTAGGGGCAATTGACCTCAATATACATAATATAATTTTGCTTTTAGATAGTGGTGATGGAGTATGGGATTCAAGGTATTTCTGGGGACACCTTTGGATGCCCCCATGTCCTGTCCATGTAAAGGGACAATTGCAACAACCACAGCCTAACAAAGGCAGCATAACCAGGTGACAAACAGAAATGCTGATGGGCAAATCTAGAACAGGTAGTAGAGATAGGAGGTTGTGTATAACAGGTAAGACTCTAGGACTCACTTTAGCAGTAGAGACTAGAGTTTATCCTAATAAACCCCCTTTAATAAGTTATTCTTTTTTTAGAAATTGGGATAGGCCACCATATCTCAAATAACTGCTGATTGGTACTTGGTATTGGACACGAGTGGATCTGAGTGGTACAGGGGAAAGGCTCTAGCAGATGCTCTGAGTGCCCTGCCCATATCTCTGTGCCCTTCCCACTACAGGGCACAACAGCTTAAATTCCACTTCTAGTACCTGTATTTCTTTGTCCGAGGCTTTCTCAACTATTAATGTTGCTTCTTCTGACTGTAAGAAAAGCTAGAAATACAAGGAAATTGACACCTGTGGGAGCAGCCCTAGGGCAAGTTACTCATGTAAATTTGTATGTAATCAGCCCAGCCAGCATCCTTAACTTCAGATGAGATGATTCTGAGTAGAGTGTTTTACACTGTTCCTAAGAGTTCCCGGGCAGAATTTCATCCCAGTCATCTCAGGTGGGAGCTGATTGGATAATGTCACCTCATTGACTTTCTTCCATGCTGCACTTTCCTGCCATCACCTCCCAAGTAAATAACCTGACACGTGAATCTTTCTCTCAAGATCTGCTTCTGGGAGAACCTAAACAAAGACACTAGTCTCATAATCTTGTAATTGTTCATTGTGGGGATTCAGTAGTTGGTGTATAAATCAATGAAATAGCAAGAATTTATATAAGGTTATGGTTATAAAAGTAACATTAAGAAGAGCAATTAATGGAACATAATTCTAAAATATCAAGGGACACACACAAATAGCAAAGAAATTTACTTCATATAGTAAAAGATTTTTAAAAGGGAGCAGTAAAAGCAGAAAGCATCGTCTAAACCATGAGACGCAATTAAGACCAAATATATATTTCATTTCAAGAAATGAAAATAAAATTACCTATTTAAATACAAAGAATATCATATTGCATTACAAAGGCAAAAGATAGGACTATAACTTGACTTAAGGTTGAACAATAGAAGGATGGGCAATTTTATAACTGAGAAAATGTAGGTAAAGGGATGGATTAAAATCTTCATATTATTCAAGGATGAGGTATTAAAAAAAGAAGAAAGAAAGAAGGAAAGAAAGAAAGAAAGAAAGAAAGAAAGAAAGAAAGAAAGAAAGAAAGAAAGAAAGAAACCAATTTATAGATGAAGCTTGTTTGTTCTGACAGCGATGAAGTTTTAAATAAATACTTAGTTCAGAATATATTGTCATTGTCAACATAGAAAAAGTAAGAGAGAAATAAATAGAAATATATTACTAGTTTAATTCCTTTTCCTCAGTGTTTGGCATGGAAACATGCAAGGAGCAACACATAAAACTCAACACCTTATTAGTTATTTTGATGTTACTGAATTCTAATTCTTGAAAAAATAGACTCTGTATTCTTTTCTCAAGTCTGCGGCATACAATTGAATGCATATGATCCTCTGTGGAAAATTAAAATGGAAAAACATCCAAAATGAATTTAGAATTTAAATGACTTAAAAGAGATAAGAACTTGGGAGGGTTATTTCCTATAAATCCTCATAGATGCCTTTAGTAATGATGAAAACCAGAAGTCATAAACATTTTTTAATGATAATACACAGGATACAAAACATTTTGTTAGTCAAAAATAAAGTAAAAATTCAAACAAAAGGTTGGATGGGGTGCCTGGGTGGCTCAGTTGATTAAGCATCTCCTTCTGCTCAGGTCATGATCCCAGAGACCGGGGACTGAGTTCCACATCTGGCTCCCTGCTCAGTGGGGAGTCTGCTTCTCCCACTTCCTCTTCTGCTCCCCTTGCTTGTGCTCTCTCTCTGTCAAATAAATAAACAAAATCCTGAAAAAAAATTTTGGATAAAAAGCTTGGGCATATATCTCAGGTGAAATTTTTGCTTTCTCAATGTTTAGTTAATAAAATATAGGAAAACACCAGCCCATTATTATCACTAGCAAACCAAAATTTCACAGAAAAGCAAACACAGACAGCCATAAACATTAAAAAAAATATTGGATCTTACTCAGAAGAGAAATACAAAAATAAAGCTACAATGATACATCATTTTTCACCTATGGGATTGAGAAAGAGCAGAAACATTTGGTAACAGTATAATGGCAAGGAGTGTGCACTTTCCTTTATTGCTGGCTACAGTATAAACTGTTACATCTTGATTGGAGGGCAAAATGACAGCAAGTATCAAATGGCCATATTTTCTGACCCAGAAATTCAATTTCCAAGCCATCTATTTTATGAAGGGGCTCACATACAATTACAAAATGTTTAAAAATGAGATTCATTGCAATTTTTTCCCTAACAACAAAATATTATAAGATCTACATGAAGGGAAGTAGTCAAATATATTATGTTGCATTCCTGTAATGGAGCACTCCTCAATACAATGAATGACAAATTACTATAAAAACTAGTAATGAGAAATCTCCAATTATATTTTTAAAGATTTTATTTATTTATTTATTTATTTATTTATTTATTTATTTGAGAAAGAGATAGAGAGAACACAGCAAATGGAGGGGCAGAGGGAGAAGAAGACTCCCCATTGGGCAGGGAGCCAAACGTGGGGGCTCAATCCCAGGACCCTGAGATCATGATCTAAGCCGAAGGCAGATGCTTAACCAATTGAGCCACTGAGGTGCCTTGAGAAATCTCCAATTACTATAAGTGAAACACACAAGTAGCAGGTCAGGACAAATTGCCCGACTATTTAATAATTAATATGTTTATTCATTCAGTTAATCAAAAATATTTATTGACATATACTCTTTCTAGGTTCTGGGGATATAATGGTAAAGACAATCTGAGTTCTGAGTTCAGAACGACAGTCATTTAAAAGAACACAGAAAAGATTGATGACATTATTTCGTTTCAGGAAAGGTAAGTGTTCTAGAGATTAATAAAAAAGAGTAAATGAAAAAGGTGCTGAAATGAAGAATGGAAGATGCTATTTTAAATAGAATGATCAAAAAAATAAAAAAAATAAAAAAAATAAATAGAATGATCAGTGATATCCACTCTGAAGAGGTGACATTTCAGGAAGAGCTGACCATGTGGATGCCTATAAATACATGAAAACAGAAAAAAAAAAATGACTTTGTGCAGGTGAATTGGCTTTGCTGAACCTTCTTCACTCCCACAGGATGGAAAAGGCCGTATCCACCACAAGTACTCCGGTGTTTGCATCAGTCAAGGACTTCCTTGGTTGCAAAAGACACAAGACAAAATAACTGCCTTAGAGCAATTATGGGTTTTACAAGCATATATTTTAACCACAAGGGCATCAGAAGAAACTAGCTTTGTGGAAAACTTAAGTCAGGAGTCAGATTGTCTGGTTCTCACAGTTGCTTCTCTGCAATGTTGGCCCATACCTCTGATGGTACACAACACACACAAGCCTCTTTGACACTTAGGGAGTAGGGGTTGAGACAAGCACCCAAAAGCTTCAGGAGCCCCATCCCACCTTAGCCACCAACAAGGAACAGTTAGTCCTCCATGAGCTGTAACTCAAAAATCCTAGGGGAGGTCTCTAGCCCAATTGTCTTATTTCCCCCACTCCCCACAGCTAGCACAGTGGGACAGGCTGACTTGGGGCTACAGGAATTTACCAAAAGTGGGGAACAGTCTTCTGAAGTGAAGGGAGCTTGTCCAGAAGAAATAATAACTGGCCACAACAGGAGAGTTATAATGACCAAGTGGTATAATTTGTGGGAACTACTCCTTGGTCAAGGGGACTAGACCTTGAGGCCACATGTAACAGAGGTATATTCACATCACTTTGAAGTCACCAGGACAGACCAATTGATCAGTAACTCTCTTCCAACTATTTCAGAACTTTCTACCATATACTCTCAATGTTGTATTGCTAAGTGCATTCATTGTTATCAGTAAGTCTTGTTCTATATCTTTACATTAGATGACAATGCCTTTCTCTTCTTTGTTGCTTTATGTGTTTATTTATTAATTTTCTGAGGCATGGGCTAGAGAATCCGATTCTTTGTAAGTTATAGGTGTCCCACAAAATACTAGTGGATAACAGATACTCAAAAACATTCTTTTATTAATTAACCTTCCCCTCTCCCTTCATGTATCTTATCTGCCTATTGTTCCTGCTGCTCCCACTGTAAAGTATCATCAGCTCATTGAGAAAGGGGTAAGAGTGATCCACAGGCTCCTCCCCCTGGTTGGTTCCCTTTTGTATCAGTTCTTTAGGAAGCATCATTAGGTTAAATTTACCCCTCATTGGCTTTCCTAATCAAACCTTAAATTCCCATGACACACACTATCTTCTGCTATTTGCTTAAACATTTGTAATTTCCTTTACCTTCTAAACACTAATGTAGAGGAGCTATGGATGCCACCTTAATTGGCCTTTTTGTCCTAATTAAATTTTCTAGAGTTTTTTCTTAAATGCTATTCGAATTTTATTATTTCCCGTCACCTCTAATGTCTAACTCTCTGGTTATTTATTTTCATTTGTTTGTTATGTCAACAGTATCATGTGGAATTGAAAGAAGCCTGAAGCTTGAGTGCAGCACTAAAAAGCAACCACAATTTCTTCTTTGTTAGTTAAGACTTTTTCCTCTGACCCTAGGCATGCTATTCCTGTCTGTAGTGTCATTCCTCATAAGGAGACCACAGCAATAATTGTGAAATTGCCTTCCAACTGTAGACTCTTAGGAAGTTAGTTTTTCATTTCCATTCTTTAGCTATTTCCCCCTAGTAACTCATTAAACTTTTTTTTTTTCTTCAGTAGAATAGGGAAAGTGTGTAAACCTGAGATACATCTGGTTTCATTCATTAGTTGCGTAAACTTTGTCATTTAATTATTTGCTGACAAATAAGCTTCAATGTTGCCATCTGTACCAATGAGACCAATCTGTACCAATGAGGTGATAATACTTACCTGATTCTGTTAGAAACCTTGACAGAAAATCTGACTTGAACTGGCTTAAGTCAAAAAGGGAATTTATTAACTTTGGCAGATGGAATGTCCAGAGCTAGGGAAACTGAGAGCCTCACTGGATTCAGGGTTTAATGCTAATAAGAAGGTTCTGCCTCTTTCTATCTCTTGACCCTATGGTGTGTGGACTTGTGGCCTGTGTTACCTCCAGGCTCAACTCAGGCAAGCACAAAATCACTGTACCAACTAGATATCACACACAACTCCACAAGACTCAAATCCATCAGAAAGAGGGCATCTCTCCTCAAGTAGATAATCTAGAATCTGAGAATATAACTCTCATTGGCTGGCTAGCTAATTACCAGACTGGAGAAACAAAACACTTTAATTAGCTAAACCACATGCCTCCAGTGCTCCTGATAAGTTGGCCCCACTTTTGTCTCTATCACTTGGAGTCAAAATAGAGCCAATGAGTTTCATGTATAAGTTCTAGATGAGCACCCCCTACCCACTCCTAAGTCTTACCACCCGAGAGCAGGAGTCACAAAATAACTCAGAAGTCCCTAAGTCTCCTGGTAATGCTACCCTTTCCCCAGGCGCATATCATCCTTGAGAATAGCCTTGAATAAATAGTACCAAACTCATTGTGCCTGGAAAAGCCTCATGATGATCTCCACAAATCAGGGCTCACTCTTAACTCTGCCCTGATGTCACTTCTATTTCTTTTCCCATTGCTTCTCACTCTCTGTCCACAGAGATAATTCTTGTAAGTTTTAGCAAGAAGAGCCATGCTGCTAGAACCATTGTTCAGTTCTCAGAACTTACGCTACTTAACCTCTGATCTCCATTTGAAATAATAGGTCCCCCCTCCTCTTTGGCAGGTTTTCTTCACTTGACTTCCAGGACATCACACTCTCCTGGGTTTTATCCCATCTCATTGGTCTTTGTTTTACAGTCTCTTATGCTTTGCCCTGACTGCTCAATGTTGTAGCACCTTAAGGGACATTTTCTTGTTCTCTTTTCTACCTATTTATGCATTTGGCAATCCTCTTCAGACACATGGCTTTAAAATTATCTACACAGAAAAGACACACAATATTTATTTTTAGCCCAGACCTGTCTCCCAAATTCTAGACAATTATATCCTACTTTTTAGTCAATATCCATTCTTAGATGCTAAAAATATCTCCCAACTCAACGTGTTTAAAACTGATGCCCTGATTCTACCCCATAAACCCCATCACAACAAAAAGCCCTCCCAATCTCATTTGATGATGACTATATCATTCTGTTTGCTCAGGTTAAAATCTTGTGATCATCATTACTCTTTTCTTTTTCTTCAAAAGATACCTCCATTTTATCAGGAAATACTGTTGGCTTTCACCCTCTCCATATAGTCTGAATCCAACTACTATCACTACCAACACTGTTGCCACCTTATTCTGAACCATTTGAATTAATTCTAACTGATTTTCTGCCTATACTTTATTCTCAGCCTAGGAACTAGAACGTCTGCAAAACAGTGTGGAGGCTCTTCAAAAAGTTAAAAATAGAACTACCCTATGATCCAACAATTTCACTACTAGGTATTTACCCAAAGAATACAAAAATAGATTCGAAGGGACACATGCACCCTGATGTTTATAGCAGAATTATCAACAATAGCCAAACTATGGAGAGAGCCCAAATGCCCACCAGCTGATAAATGGATAAGAAGATGTGATGTGTATGTATGTATCAATAGATAGATAGATGAATAGATAGATAGATAGATAATGGAATATTACTCAGCCATAAAAAATAATGAAATTATGCCATTTACAATGATGTGGAAGTAGAGTGTATTATGCTAAGCAAAATAGAGAAAGACAAATATATGGTTTCACTCATATGTGAAATTTAAGAAACACAAGAGATGATCATAGGGAGAAAAAGAGAGAGGAAGAGATAAATCATAGAGTCTTACCTATAAAGAATAAACTGAGGGCTTCTGAAAGGCAGGGTGATGGGTTAAATGGATGATGGGTATTAAAGAGTGCACTTGTGATGAGCATTGGGTGTTATATGTAAGTGATGAATCACTAAATTCTACTTTTGAAACTAATATTACAGTATATTTGACTAACTAGAATTTGAATTAAAACTTTAAAATAAATAAATAAACAAACAATAAAATAAAATAAATTAAATTAAATTAAGAGTTCGATCATGTCACTCTTGTGCTTAAAATTTTAAAATCTAAAGTCCCTCTAAGTAGACTGTAAGACTGAGTCTCTGTCTCATCCACTAGTCTTCCTGTCACTCATTGTACTCCAGACAGGTCACCCTCCAGGCTGTCCTTCAACACAAGTTAAGCATGCTCCTGTTTTATAACTTTTATTCTAGGTGTCCTCATGCCTGGTAGACTCTTTCCCCTGCATCTAATTGCCTGTGTCTCTAACTTTCTTAAAATCTTTGCTGAAATATCCCTTGTAAATGAAGTCATTCTCAGCTTCCCTGTTTAATACTGCACTCCACTCCCACTGCCCTCTGCATTCTGATTCCCTCTCACACAGCTGTACCTCCTTTTACTTACTTGTGTTGATCACCTTCTAATGCATTTGTTACTTTACCATTTAGCATATTTATATTTACATGATAGAATATAATATGCATGCAGTGATATGCTTGAGCCTGCCCTTAGTTTCATACAGGAGCTCATGGTACACATCTGCTTCCAACTCTGTATTCAAGTGGTAGCTTCCAATTGATCATAATAGGTTATATAGATCACATAAATTCACAAATGCTCCTAATTTGGATCCTCTTTCATTTTTTGAAGAAACAATTCTCAAACATTTTCAGAACTGTGCCCATGAGATCAGAGATCTCTGTTTTATTAATTACTGTCTCTATAATATCTAAACTGTGCCAAGCATGTGGTAGCCACTTAATATTTACTGAATGAATACTTAAGAACCAATCTTATTTTAACACTATTTATTTCAGTCACTTCAAGAAGTTCAGAACTCTGAGATCATCCTCTTTCCTCTCCATAAGTTAAAATGGGCAATGAAGCAACCATGTCCCACTCTCAGCAGTCAAAGCTCCCCACTTTGCTTTATTTTCTTTTCTCCAGAGCATTCTTCACCATTTTATCTTCTTTATATTTCACCTATGTATTTGTTTGTCTATACATTCTATCACTGCAATGTGGGGGTTTTTTGGTCTATTTTGTTTGAAACTATGTTTCAAGTATCCATAAAAGTAACTGGTATATAAGTTAAAACTCTGTATGTCATATTGAATGAACAAGCAAATGAATGAATGAATGGATAAATGAATGAATGAATATATAAATGAAAATGCTCATTCATTCACATAGGGCCTGCCTCCAAAGTAATGTTAGGGGTAGAGAAGAATGATATTTTTCCCCAAAGGAAAATCAAGGTATCATTTTGCCAGGAAACATGTTTGTTTAGGAAATATGAAATAACATATATTTTCTGCAAGAACTTGTGGAGGTGTTGTGGAGTAAATAAGAAACATTTTTTTTTTAATGTCCAATTCAACATTTCTGAGAGTAAGAGTAGTAGAACATCTCTTCTACAAAGACCTAATGTAGTTATGGAAATGTAGCTCTGGGTCTGATAATTTTGAGTAACTCCCACTCTGTATTAAATAACACTAAATAACCTAAAAATATTTCTTTATTGCAAGATACCTCAGAGCATTTGGCACACTAATGTAAATATAGATCTCCTTAGGGGTATTAAAGCAAGAAATAATTCATCAATAGATTTTAACATACATTCTATGTGTGTACAGACACTCTTTGTAGTATGTTGCTGTTTATATATATTTTACATGTAATTCTTTTTTTAAAGATTTTATTTATTTATTCATGAGAGACACACACACACACACACACAGAGAGAGGCAGAGACATAGGCAGAGAGAGAGGCAGGCTCCACGCAGGGAGCCCAACACGGGACTCAATCCTGGGACTCCAGGATCACGCCCCAGGCCGAAGGCATGCGCTAAACCGCCGAGCCACCCAGGGATCCCCTACTTGTAATTCTTATGTACTAAGAAATTTTTTGAGATTGGTTAACCATGCAGATATTGATTTCCTTACATCTTTATACCTCTATATTTTATCTCAAATTGGTGATGATATTGGATTAAAGCACATGTCCAGGTAACTAACAAGCCAAACTTTTAAGTTACGAGTCAGGCAAATTTTATTCTTTCTAAGAACTTTACACATACACACATTCATAAAAGCATACACATCTACCCACATGTATATGGATAAAAACTTATAATGTTAACGCATGCATGGAGGAAATACTGAAATGTTAAATAATGATTAAAATATTTTCATTTTAAGGTAATTTTATTTTTCAAAACATACCTGAAGATTATTTCATTTAGCCAATTAAAAAAAATAGACTTTTATTGTGGGATCCAGTTGTACACTTAGTCATTAAACCAGGTGCATTTCAGACCTCCTTATACTTTTCTACTTAACTATTTGTTTCAAAAAGATAGTCAGGATGTCAATAATATGAGATTATTTCCAGTTGATTCTGACATAAACAACATCATAAGAGAACTCTAAGGTTCCTTAGTTAGAGCCTAAACCTAGCTTCATAATGGAAGACTAGTGTTTCTCTCTACAACCCCGGAGGGGGTCACAGTGCAGTGAAGGTGGTATATGAGCAGCAGATATAACATACTGTTGGTTCTCAGCAGGTACCCTGTCTTATTAGAAGAAATCATCAGAGAAAAGAATTCCATGTGACAAAGTTATTTGAGATAGATTATTTAGAATGAGAGTAGCAGTGTGATTGCGGGACCATTGACTGAAGTCTAACACAGTTCAAATAATTTCCTTGACTAGCCAAGCATGCTTTGTAATGACAATCCATTGAAGAATGGCAGCTCAGAAACTATACAGTCTGAGCTGCTTGTAGGCTAAGGCATTGCATTCAAACCGGCTGTAATGCTAACACATGTGACTAACCACCACAAGCCCTTCACCTTGCCAAACTTGTGAAGAGTCAATAAAGAAATGCAAATCTTAAAAAATAAATGCGTGCACACACACTTATACACGCACATAATGAGGGGGGCACAGAGGCATCTGCACAAAATCCTGCCAAATTGCAGATTATTTATAGAGAGAGTAATTTTAGTTCAGGGATAGTAGATCATCCATGCAATTGCTAAATATATTAAGACGTGATATTTCTGAAAATATGTACTTTGACAGAAATTCCCAGTATAGAACATTTATCTCGTCAGTGAAGTTTCTACACTATTTCTAATATATAAGGCTCCCTGCCAAAGGTGCGTGTGAGGTTGATATAAGATAATGAGTTTGAGGAGGCGTTCATGTAAACTTTCAAATACTATGTAAAAGTAATTCAGTGTTGCCAATTTCTATGACCTGACTCTCTACTTACTTCTCCTGTCCTTCTCTTCTACATGTTGAATTGACCCAATATGCTATCAGTTACAATGAAATTTCAAAAGGAGCTGTAAAAGACTTCAGGGTTTATCTAATTCCTTTGTACATACACCACACACACACACACACACACACACAATCTTTTGAATTTATTATATCTCTTCATTGATTAGACAAATACACCTTGGGCATTGAAATGTAAACCCGACTCTGGACTTCTACAAAGTAAACATTGTAGTTCTCATTTTATAGGTAAGTCTGGTGAGGCTTAGAGAGATTAAGTAGTTTGCCAATTGGACGTTGTGTGATCAGTGAAAGACTTGATATAAGACCCCGACATACATCCTCTTACCACTATACCTTGTTGCCATGAGATGGGGGATCATCCCAGCAGTTGGTTAATAGGAGTGCCAGGAAGATTACTCTGGGCAAGGAACCATCATACACTGCCAAATAGCTCATTCTACACAAGTAGAACTGTAGCAGTGTAATTCTCCCTCCCTTTTCCATCAAACCCTCAATCGGCAATATTCTTTCTTGTAATATAACTATTCCATAAAGCTTTCTTTGATTTATCTTCTCCTTCACAAAATCCATAACTTTTTAATCTTTTTTTATATTTATCCACACTTCTTTCAAGACTCTTATGTCTTTATATCTTGGATTGTGTATTTTTCTGTGTTAGAACTTAAATTTTTTGAGGCAAGGACCGTGTCATATGTCATTCCATCAAGATGCCTTTCCTGGACTGAGCAAACAACCAGTTTTGAAGGAAGGAGGGAAGGAAGGAAGGAAGGAAGGAAGGAAGGAAGGAAGGAAGGAAGGAAGGAAGGAAGGAAGGAAGGAAGGAAGGAAGGAAGGAAGGAAGAAGCCATGGACTTAACTACTGTGCTTGAGCCATTCTTCATATCATTCACTCACCCATCTTTCCATGTCATCCAGCCAGCGTGCAGACCATCTCTCCATCTTTCTAGCTACTTGTGCATACCTACATTCATTCATTCAAAATAAACAAACAGAAATCACGAATATGCCATTCTTGCAGCTGGAGTACAATTGACCACCAACACTCAAGTTCTGCTCATTATACCTGTGTTTAAAGCTTACCATTTGACATTGGAAGTGAAAAGCGACTCTGTGGACAATGGCACACTGGAATGAAAACCTCAGAGGGAGCAAGGTTTTAAAATCATCACACCACAACATAGAATCCGCCTTCCTCTTTCTGGGATAGCTAACATGGTGTAAACAGAGAGGTAATGTCCCTATCACCATGATTTCTAGCCTTTAGATCCAATTGCTAAAACTTAAGAAAGACTTATCACACCAGTTTAATTGTTTTCCAGTTTTTATATCCATTGTGTCACTGTTCTTTGTAATAGGTAAGGTCAGCTAGGGTCAGCTATATTACTTCTAGTTTACAAACAAGGAAGCACAAGTTCAGACAACATCAATTATTTGCCCAAGGCTGAACCATGGATAAAAGTGAAAAAAAAAAAAGAAAAAGAAAGAAAGAAAAGAAAAGAAAGAAAGAACACCAAGGTTTCCTGAATCTAGTTCCAGTATACTTGTCTGATTTCCCCAGCGATAGGACCACTTATAGTAAGACAAATAAAACCCTCATAAATAAATTCTGTACAGCACATTACAGATCCTTGTGATTCCTCTGGTCTCTTTAGACAAACAATATCATTTATTATTTTCAGTACATGTTTGTCAATCACAAAGTGGATTATAATGTCTTCTGTGTTGTTGAATTAAACTATTCTTTAAGACTTCATTGTTTAATCTTAATGTATGAATGCCTTATCTCTAAGTGAAGAATATCAGTCCCCAAGCTTTGAACTTTGCTTAGAATTTGGAGTCCGACAGACTCCAAGCTCTGTCATGGAATAATGTGTGAATAGGGCAACTTTCTTAAGCAATTCAAACATGAGATACATACAAAATAGGAAGGATAATATTTTTCTCATCATACATTATGAGTGTTAATTGAAATGCAAAGAGCAAAATTAATATCATTTAGAATACCTAGTAGATGCTTGAAGATGACTCCTGTCTTTATTATTACAACTAATTCCATTATCATATACTTGATTTATCCAAAAGACCAAAGGATGGTAGTTTGCTTTTATACTCTTCTCACAGACTAGCCAGCATATGCATAGAGTAGGTATCCAATACAAATCTATTAATTGAGTTATGGTAGTGCCCAGAAGGAAATGTGACTGCTGGTGTACTTTTACAAGACCAGTTGGGAATTAAAAAGAGGGACATATTACAAAGGTGTAACAGAAAAGGCACCAAGACATATAAAGACTGCCTAAAAATTTTGGTCATTTGGAAAAAGAAAAAAAAAAAAGTAAAGAAACCTACTCAGGCTAGCTCAAAAAGGGGAAACGTGGCTCTCCTGGATGGCTCAGTGGTTGAGCTTCTGCCTTTGGCCCAGGGCGTGATCCCAGGGTCTGGTGATCGAATCCCACATAGGGCTTGCTGCATGGAGCCTGCTTCTCCCTCTGCCTATGTCTCTGTCTCTGTGTGTGTGTGTCTCTCATGAATAAATATTTTTTTAAAGGTGGGGGTAAGTAGTTAAAAGGAGCAGCAGACATCAGAATAATGAAACATGGGCAGGCGGCACCAAACATGGGTTATAGCTAGAGTATCGAAGAATGTTCTCTTTTTATTTTCTCTCTGTCTCCTCCCCCTCCTCTCTTTTTCATAGAAAATATAGATTACCAACAATTAGAATAGATTTCTAAATTACTTTCTAATTCTTAGACATTTGGATCATCTACAACATAATTTGAAGTTTTTTGGTGTGGGAACACCGTATCTACATCATAACAGCACACTTTCCTGATAATCATCTGAAGAAGTGAAATTCAAATGACTTTTAAAATGACTAGCATCTCATATCATCTTAATCTCAGAAAAAATCAACTATTATAGAATCTTAATCTTTGTTCATTATTTGTTCCTCAGTTTTATGTGAGCTTACTATTAACTTATGTGACAAAATGTATACACTTAGAAAGTAAAAATTGTAAAGGGAAACAAATGATAAAATGCCAGCTGTTATAATCAGCATTAAGCAGCTCTCATGATGGAGTCACTGATAGGAAAATGTTATCGCAGTTGTAGGCCCTAATTAATCTGAGGGATGGGAATATGAGCACGAGTTACTATTAAGTGCACAAGGTGGGAAAGAAAGTTTATCTGTCTCAAGATAAATATGTAGGACCATGAGTATAGAAGTATATTGCTCTTAACATTTTTTCAGCCCATAAAAATTTTCAAGTACTCAGTAAATGACATCTAATATGGAGTTCCATATGCTGATTTCCAATTTTTCAATAATTATATATATATATATATAATATTATAACATTACCTATTTTTTTTTGCATTTCTATGGTTCTTTAAAATTTGCAAAGTCTCTTTACATAGTTATTTTGTTTAATCCCCATGATATCCTGTGAAGATGATAGGGCAGAGTGAGAGTCATGAGGCGTGCTTGTGGGTATTCTGGTTCTTTCTTTCCTTCTAGGCATAGGGCAGTGTTGCATTTCTATGTCAACTTGAAGTTCAATGAGATCCTATGATTATTTTTGGCCAATGAACCAAGAATCAAAGTGTCACTTTGGGGCTATGCCATGCCTCTCTACATTCTCATTTCCTTCTAGCTAATGACTAGTAATGTTCAGGACAGTAGCTGCTTTATCAGCTGGGCACTCTGAGAAAAGCAGCGATTGGCTCCATCACTATGTATATCATGCTAGACATGCAGACTGAGCAAGAGATCCACATTTATCATGTAAGTCCCTAAGGCCTTGGGATCGTTTGTTACTGCAACATGGCTGATACAAAAAGTAATATTTTCCCCTGGTTTAAGAAATACTTCTAACACTTACAAAAGTGGCTTACTCACAAACATAAAGCTAGAATCATTTGGATTTTCTAAAAGATTTTATTTATTTATTTATTTGTCAGAGAGAGAGGGAGCACAAGTAGGAGGAGTGGCAGTTAGAGGGAGAAGCAGGCTCTCCACTGAGCAAGAAATCCAATTTGGATCTTGATCCCAGGACCCTGGGATCATGATCGGAACTGAAAGCAGATGCTTAACCTATTAAACTACCCACGTGTCCCAGCTAGAATAATTTGAATTAATATTATTTTTGTTTGTTTTTAAAGACATCATTTATTTATTTGAGAAAGAGAGAGAGCATGAGTTGAGGAAGGAGCAGGAGAGGGAGAAACAGACTTCCCACTGAGCAGGGAGTCCAATGCAGGACTTGATTCTAGGATCCTGAGATCATGACCTAAGCCAAAGGCAGACACTTAACTGATTGAGCTCCCCAGGAACCCCAAATTAACATTATTTCTTCTTCTACATCAAGCAAAATATGGAAACAAGAAAAAAATCTTAGGTGCTGAAATAATGTGAGTTTTTATTTGATATTATCATTGTATGTATTGTTTTCTAAATGTTTTGTGTTAAATGTGGCTTTGGGCAGGGAAGAGATTTGTGCAGCATGGAAATCCTTGTGTTACTACCTAATTTTCAGCTCTGTGGTCAGAGTGTAAATACTTCTGTGACCTTATTAACTCTGCCATCTGTGGAAGAAGCTGGAAGAGTGTCACATGTTTTTTGACTACAAGGTGATAATAATACACTGGATGTGCACACAGGTTCGGAATCCTAAAACGGCTTCTAGGCTGCCTCCAATTTTGTCTTCTTAAGGTTCCCGACAAGACAAATTCAAGATAATCAAAATTAGTTTCCTATATCAGCATATTACATTAATAAATACAAGAAATCCATCCTGAAAAATATTATACAGAACATAATAATGATTGAGTATCGTGCACTTCATCTGTCTATCCAACCTCATGAACAACAAAACCTTCCATACAAGTCATTTTCAGATAACTAAAAAACATTTCTTTAATTGCACATTTGTATATATTTTGCCATTTAAATGATAGCCTTTCTTAAATGCACCATGCACTTTCTCAGCCTCCTAACATAGAGTGAAAAGAATAGAAAGCATTACACAGTTATTAAATATTTGTTAAATATCATTCCTTGAACTTACAGTCATGATAAGTAACAAATACTTATGACCTTTTTACAGATGAAAACACAGGCCTCCATGAGAATGGAAAACTTGTTTCAAGTTTGCACAATTAACCAGGATGCAGCAGGAAAATAAACACAGAAAGTCTTAAGCCAAGGTCCATGCCAACTACTCTTTGCTGCTATACTATGCGGCTTCCCACTCCTCACAGTTTAGTGCATCATCACCAATACGGTAACATTAAAATTAAGATTGATCTTAAGATCCGTTGTTGAGTTGTTAAGTATATACTTATTTTTAAGTTGAATGTCATACATCAAGAATATGTTTTTTGGGGGGGTTTAATGTACAGTATCATGTCATCTGCGAAGAGGGAGAGTTTGACTTCTTCTTTAATAATTTGAATGCCTTTTATTTCTTTTTGTCGTCTGATTGCTGAGGCTAGGACTTCTAGTACTATGTTGAATAGCAGTGGTGAGATTGGACATCCCTGTCATGTTCCTGATCTGAGAGGAAAGGCTCTCAGTTTTTCCCCATTGAGAATGATATTTGCTGTAGGCTTTTCAAAGATGGCTTTTAAGATGCTGAGGAATGTTCCCTCTATCCCTACACTCTGAAGAGTTTTGATCAGGAATAGATGCTGTATTTTGTCAAATGCTTTCTCTGCATCTATTGAGAAGATCATATGGTTCTTGTTTTTTTCTCCTGTTGATATGATCTATCACGTTGATTGTTTTACAAACGTTGAACCAAACTTGCATCCTGGGGATAAATCCCACTTGGTCATGGTGAATTGCTAGAACTCATACAGCAATTCGGCAGTGTGGCAGGATACAAAATCACTGCCCAGAAATCAGTGGTATTTCTAAACACTAACAATGAAACTGAAGAAAGAGAAACTAAGGAGTCAATCCCATTTACAATTGCACCCAAAAGCATAAGATACCTAGGAATAAACCTAACCAAAGAGGTAAAGGATCTATACCCTAAAAACTACAGAACACTTCTGAAAGAAATTGAGGAAGACACAAGGAGGTGGAAAAATATTCCATGCTCATGGACTGGAAGAATTAATATTATGAAAATGTCTATGCTACCCAGGGCAATTTACACATTCAATGCAATCCCTATCAAAATACCATGGACTTTCTTCAGAGAGTTGGAACAAATCCTCTTAAGATTTTCATGGAATCAGAAAAGACCCTGAATAGCCAAGGGAATATTGGAAAAAAAAAAAAAAAACAGAGCCGGGAGTATCACAATGCCAGATTTCAAGTTGTACTACAAAGCTGTGATCATCAAGACAGTGTGGTACTAGCACAAAAATAGACACATAGATCAATGGAACAGAATAGAGGACCCAGAAATGGGCCCTCAACTCTATGGTCAACTAATATTCAACAAAGCAGGAAAGACTATCCACTGGAAAAAGGGAACTCTTCAATAAATGGAACTGGGAAAATTGGACAGCCATGTGCAGAAGAATGAAACTAGACCATTCTCTTACACCAGACACAAAGATAAACTCAGAATGGATGAAAGATCTAAATGTGAGGCA
The DNA here is from genome assembly GCF_011100685.1 of Canis lupus familiaris. Lineage (NCBI taxonomy): Eukaryota > Metazoa > Chordata > Mammalia > Carnivora > Canidae > Canis > Canis lupus. The sequence goes on along the minus strand of NC_049224.1, from coordinate 67,991,500 downwards.
AGCATCCATCAAAATCCTAGAGGAGAACACAGGCAACACCCTTTTTGAACTTGGCCACAGCAACTTCTTCAAGATACATCTATGAAGGCAAAGGAGACAAAAGCAAGAATGAAGTATTGGGACTTAATCAAGATAAAAAGCTTCTGTACAGCAAAAGAAATGGTCAACAAAACTAATAGACAACCTACAGAATGGAGAAGATATTTGCAAATGACATATCAGATAAAGGGCTAGTATCCAAGATCTATAAAGAACTTATTAAACTCAACACCCAAGAAACAAACAATCCAATCATGAAATGGACAAAAGACATGAACAGAAATTTCACCATAGAAGACATGCACATGACCAACAAGCACATAAGAAAATGCTCTGCATCATTTGCCATCAGGGAAATACAAGTCAAAACCACAATGAGATACCACTTTAGACCAGTGAGAATGGTGAAAATTAACAAGACAGGAAACAAGAAATGTTGGAGAGGATGTGGAGAAAGGGGAACCCTCTTGCATTGTTGGTGGGAATGTGAACTGGTACAGCCACTCTGGAAAACTGCGTGGAGGTTCCTCAAAGAGTTAATAATAGAACTTCCCTACAACAATCCCATTGCACTACTGGGGATTTACCCCAAAGATACAGATGCAGTGAAAGAGACACCTGCACCCCAATTTTATAGCAGCAAAATCCACAATAGCCAAACTGTGGAAGGAGCCTTGGTGTCCGTCGAAAGATGAATGGATAAAGAAGCTGTGGTCTATGTATACAATGGAATATTATTCAGCCATTAGATACGACGAATACCCACCATTTGCTTCGACGTGGATGGAACTGGAGGGTATTATGCTGAGTGAAGTAAGTCAATCGGAGAAGGACAAACATTATATGGTTTCACTCATACAGGGAATATAAAAAATAGTGAAAGGGATTATAGGGGAAAGAAGAGAAAATGAGTGGGAAATATCAGTGAGGGTGATAGCACATGAGAGACTCCTAACTCTGGGAAATGAACAAGGGGTAGTGGAAGGGGACGTGGGTGGGGGGGGATGGGGTGACTGGGTGATGGGCACTGGATGTTATACTATATGTTGGCAAACCAAACTCCAGTAAAAACATATCCAAAACAACTAGAATATTTTTTTAAAAGAAGCCAAGTATCAATTAGCGCTCGGTCGATTTTCATGTTGGCTCTTGCAAATCTTTGCATAAGAAGAGGCCAGGGTATGAATAGCTCTGGCTGCCCACAAGAACCACAAAAAAATAATCCGTGTAGTGCAACACAGAGTTTGGTCTCCAGGCCAGATAACTTGATTTCCAAATATGGCTTCACCCTTGTTTCCTAAGAATGTTTGGGCACAGTGTAGTGGAATTGCAGGTGGGCTCTGGGTGTGAGACTGCTCGGTCCTGTTTCAGTCCTGAATATGTGTTCTTGAGTTCTTGAGCAATGGCTACACCCACTCTCTAATCTTCAATTGCTCAGTGTTTGATCAGACCATGGAAGAATCAAGTGGGATAATGAGTCCAAGGAATTTAGCACAATGACCAACATTTAGCAAGTGCTCAATAACTCATAGCTCCTCAGGCTTCTAAGAGAGAAGAGCTCCCAGTCTCAGTTTTCTCATCTGAACATTTAAAATATTAGTACCTCGCTGGGTCCATGTGAGGAATTCAAGGAGTTCACATAGCAGAACAAATGGATATTGACATTTACAGAAGCAGGAATGTAAGTATCCATTTAGTTTATATGTATAATGAGGATGTACATCTAGGAGTTTCTAAAGAAGATCATCACTTGGATCTTCAAATACATAGTTTGAGGAGATAGATATATTAAGGATGTAGAAATCATTTTTAAAGTGATATTTCTTATCTTGACCCCATATAGCCCAAAAATGTAATATTATATTTACAGAAATGTCAGTGTAAGGATTTAATATAGTCCAACTGTGTTATATTCTGACAAGGGCAGACCTCACAAAACTAAGAAGCAGGAGGTCGCTATATCCCTTAGATAGTTTTTCTCAACTCATTTTACTTGGAATCTATTTCAACAGATGTTCATCGAGCTTCCCTAATACACAAGGCACCCCCACACGCCGCTGGGAATTCAGAAGGCAAAAAATATAAGGTCTTTGCCTTGCAGCCTTGGCAGATTCTTGCAGACAGCCTGTTACAAGCAAATAATCAAAAGTTAACGTGATCGTGCTTAAACTATGGTTATGTTAAGAACCTCTCAGAACGGTAGACTATTACCCTCCTGTGGAGTCAGGGAGGGTTTCCAGAGATAAAATTTGACCTAGGTTTTAAAATGGTAAGCTGTCATTTCCTCCGTAGAAAGGAAAGGGAGCTTTCCAGAAAGAAATAATAGATTTAAGAAAGTACTAGCATTCTGTGAGCATTTCTCTGTGTGTGGTTGTAGAGGTAAGAGATGAGACTAGAAAGACACTATTTTAACCAGATGATGAGGAAATTTTGACTCACCTCTAACTTCGGTCATCTAGAAAACATTCACACAATTTCAGAAACGTTCTGTTCCTGTTTATTTCCTTCTACCTTGTTATTATCCTCAACTAAAAATAACAGATATTTTACTTTAAAAAAATCTCACTATCAGCTTCTATAACATTAAAGTTCTATGCAGGGAGGGATTTTTATCATTTTTGTTCACACATTTTTGGCATGTAGTTCTATGACATTTTTAGGGCCTGGAATGGGGTTTGCCTCATTGCTGGTTCATAATCAATATATATAAAGTGTCCAGATGAGCTTTTAAGATCTTTTTATTTATCAAACATGGAGTTCTAGTTTCTGGGGATATACATATGCTTATGACCCTGTGACTGCCCTCCAGAAGCACAAACTTTGCAAGTAGATAGGCATGGAAGCAGAAAGTACTGATATAAATATGATGGGGACAATAATAGTGAATTAAATTAAATGCCATGGGTCACTACCATACTGAGAATTTTAAAATACCTTTAAATTGTTTAGAGGTATTTAAACCTATTAGGAAAAGGCAGGACACACACATTTCTAAGCAGGAAGCAGAGGTCTGATTCTTAATTACAAAGCTACTGAGATCACTGCTCACCGACCAAGTCTGGGTCCCCAGCCAGTTAAGTACAGAAATTGAGAACTGTAGAGACTGTCACAGCAAGGTAGCATGCCCCCTCCGCCAGATTTGATCAGCAATACCTGCATAAAGCCAGCAGGCTTGCTTATAGTCAAGGGGGCCCAGAACTCACTCATGGTATGACTGGTTAGGCACCATAGGGCTGGAGATTAAAGAATAAGTAAAGAATTTCTTCCAATGATTGTTCACCAGAGCTAATCTGAAGTGCCCCGCTTTAAAAATGATGATCCCGGCAGCCTCTTGGCAGTGCTTGATTAGAGTCATCTTGGGGCTGAATTCTCTGACACGTGCCTGAAGTTCTGCTCTGCTATGCTGTTGATTAAAGATAGATCCATATGCTTCCGTTGCCAGATGTGCAGGCGTCAGAGCTGCCATTCTGCTGCGAAGACACTTCTAATTTGGGACTTTCCAGTACCTACCTCAGGACGCACTGTGAATCATGGACCATGCCAGAGCCCCAGCCCCAGCCCAGAAACTCCTAGCACTTGGAGGGGAGAGATGCTAGTGCACAGGTAGGCACCCCTGCTGGGCTCACCATTCACCTGTTCCGCCCCAGTGCAAAAGCTACAGTTGCTGGAAGGTGTTCAGCAATTTTCTGTGTCCAGCCATTGCCACCTCCATACAAGGCACACACTGAAATTTTAGTGGGTGCTGTGGGTCCTGAAATGAACATATGCCCAAAGATTCACAAGGCTAAGTAGATGCTCTGGATGTGTTACACTAGTAAAAATAGTTAAGTCTTTGACAGAAATAATCTATGTATATTCAAACACACATACATTAACTTCATCATATTTGTGTAGCAAAATACATTGAGCTCCAGAGAGATGTGTAGCTTTCCCAAAACCAAATACCTGAAACCTTATGTACTTGTGCATTGAACCAGACCTTCTAACCCCTGGGACTGGTCTGTTATTGCTCATATTGCAAAAAAGACTAAGAGGTTTCCCTCTGGTGTTAATTAAAATATTCCTTATTTTCTTCTTATCAAACAAATCTAATTTTTTTAATGTCAAGTCCAGGGTAGCCAAGATGGCAAAGAAGGAGAGTGATGGCATGAATGCCTCCATACAAAATGCCTGCACTACCTAAATGAATGGAACAAGAATTCAATCTGGTCCTGGTTATGGACCCTCAAAATCATTGGTGCTTGGGAAACTAAGTCCTGTTGTTTTGGTTGTGGTTGTGGTTGTTGTTCTGCTTTGTTTTTTTTCTCCTGGCTTTTAAAATGTCACAACTTACTGGCTTTCCCCTATTTCAGTGGTGGATGCTTGTTTCTTTTGCATCTTGGTCTTGCTCTGCTCCAACCGTATGTGACTATGCCCTCCAGGATTTGTTTTGAGCCATGATTTTTGGACTTACAGAAGAGAAGTACAGGGTAGGTGTTTAAATTGGAGTTACAGATTAAACACACACACACACACACACATACATGCACACATACAAACCCTTTAAAAGAAATTAGTATGTCTCATGAACTACTTGGTATGTTCTTATGTGAAAATGAAAACTTACCCTGAGTTCTCTTCTCTTCTATCTCCACATGTCTTTTCTAGTTGATGTCGCTGAGTCTTAATGGATTGTTTGAGCAAATAATCTTCATTTTTCTCCTCACACCTGCTTTTCTCTATATTCAACTCCCTTCTTGATATCTGCATCTGGAAATCTCACATTTAGCATATTCCCCTAAAAGCTTTTCTGATCAAACCCTCCCATGTACTACCAACTTCATTCCTTTACCAATTTTCCCCAATCAACAAATAGCTACATCATTTACTTAGGGTTTTTAGGGCAAAAACCTATTGGCCATTCTTGATTCTCCTTTTTCCAACAGCTTCCAATGTCTAACTCAGAAATTAAGTCTTGTTCGCTTTAGCATCAAATTATGTCCTCAATATTTCCATTTCTCACCATCTTCACTTCTCTGTCCTCAGTTTCTGCAATGGCTTCGGAACTGGTCTTCATCTCATATTTACCCTGCAATAATCCATTCTCTGCAAGTTAGTGAGAGTGATTTTCTAAAGCTTTCTATTGAAGTATAATAAACCAGCAAAGTTCTTGTATCAAAAGTGTACAGCTCAATGAATCTTCAAAAATTGAACATATTCCTATACTGCACCCAGTTGATCTACCTCCTAAAATAATTGCCACCCTGCTTTTCTATCACCATAGATGAGCTTTGCTCTGTGTTATTTATATACACAGAATCTTACAGCAGACTCTGGTGGTGTGTTTGCATTTTTTCATTCCATGTTATATGTGAGCCATCATAGTTCAATTTCATAGCTGCATAAGAGCTAATATTAAATTAATATTCCACAATATTGTATTTTTCTTCATGGGATTGTTGTATAGACTGAAAAATAACTGTAAGATGTTTGGTCCTTAGTGGGCACTCAATAAGCAGCAGGGATTATTATCATTTTTCTTGTGTTACAGAAAAACTAAAATGTGATAAACAGAAATAATCTTGAGAATTCAGCAAACACAACATTTCAGCTGAATTCTATTCCATTTTGATTGGCATTAAAAAAAAAAAGTGGGCCAAGAGGATCCTGTAGACACAGCAAACTTAAATTTCAAGATGTTTTTGACAGAACTGCTCCTGGCCTTACAGGAGAGCTGAAAAAATATGTATCAGGGAATGATACCAAGAATGGTTTTGTAGCCTTTTTAGCCTCACTGTTTGATACTCAATATTGAATCTATGTTTCTTATCATTCTCTCTCCCTCCATATCTAATGAATTATGACTCATTCTTCAAGATTCAATTATGTGACACTCTCCTTGAAACTTCTTGACACTTCTTTGGTGCCTACAGATTAAAATCCAAACACCTGGCATGATCCAGCAGACCCTTGTTAGCTTAACTCCTACCTTCTATTTCCAGTCCCACTGTTAATGGCACCACACTCTTTTGGATACCAACAGGCATACCACACTGCTTCCATTGCCTGAAAATTCCATAGTAGTTCATGCTTTCTGACTTGGCACACTTAAATTCCTTTGTTTGAAAAATCTTCCTCCCCGTCCATCCTATCCCATCTCATGCCACCCTAATTCCTCTGTTCATCTCTCAAAACTCAACTCAAGAGTCTCGTAACACCTCTGACCACTGATACCTATGGCTAAAACTGACCTCTCTTACCTTTGTTTAATGTTTGTTTTTTCTCTAGGTACTATAGTCGTAACATCTGTAGTGACCCTGTATGCTCTTGCTAACTTAAATATATTTCTTCCCAACTAATTTATGAGCTCTCTGTGGTGGCAGGTATGTCTTCATCATCTCTCTATAATAGCTGCTAGCAAAAGGCCTTCAGACCTTGAGTGAATGGATAAAGGTCAATAAAGGGAGAGGCCCATGAGGTTCATTGCATGGATTTTTTTTAGAAGCTTATCTACTTTTTTTTTTTTTTTTTTGCTGATACCTTTGAAGATGCCAGATAAAGCATAATATCTAAAAAATTTTAAATGACAAAAACGTAATAGAAATGAGACTCAAGAACCATTTGATAGTCCCAGTCCATAGACAGAAAAACAAGATTCCAGAAAAAGTTCCACAAAAGGATCAAATTACGTGCATATCTATGAGATCCAGAATACTTAAGAACAGTATTTAAGTAGACTCCTGAGGACTTCAAGGGACTACAAAATTAACACCAATAAGCAGTGGGATACAAACTCCTTCCAAACAATGAATAGGTTATATAATAAACAGTAACTAAATAGTCCAAAGAAAATTAAGTTATACTTGTATTCAGTACTGATGAGGATTACTGAAATCATTTGTTTGTTAAAACTCACAGTCCTATTCTTTGGTTAAACATTATTTACTCTTACTACATGGCATGAAGGGGTATAGTTTATTCAGCTTTGAGTTTTCACTTTGTATCTTAGTAGTTTGGGAACATCAGTGATGTGATTTTTTTTACTAAGTGATATCCATAAAAATGTTTATACTGTTCTATTCAGTGCAGAATTATATTATTTTTCTGTGAGGGCATGTATTCATACCATGATAAATTATGAGATGCTCTCCCTCACCTCTTCTGTCTTTTCTCCCATTCTGAAACTTCAACCACGACTATCTCTATCAGTATGATCAAGAAGACTAAACATCTGTAAATGAACCTCTTTGTGAAATTAAGAAAAATAAAAGCAAGGGCCTTCTAATCATCAGGAAGAAAAACAAGTCGTAAGTGTTTATAGAAAAGTTTCATAGATGCCGTTTCCTGGCATGGGAGTTTGTTAAAATTGACTGAAATCCTTTAATGTTCTCAGTGAATGCTATCATTCATTCCTTTGAAAACATGTATGTCAATGTTTCTCTGTGGGAGAGACTTACCAGTACTGAAAACTGGTAATAATCACACCTGAAACACACTAACACCTCAACCATTGGTCATATTGTTTCCCAGGCTTGATATATTTAAGCTTGGATTGATATAAACATAGAAATAATTCAATAGAAACGCAAGGATAGAAGCCAAGAAGTCAAAAGCCTCTCCTTTACTGAACAGAACTACTATTGAAGATTACAGTTATTTAAGGGAACCAGAAGTGACAAATAATAGGTCTTTCATCTTCACCTCAAATGGAAAAGGATCACTACATTAACACACAATCTGTCTCATGCAAATTAGAACTCGAAAGCCGTAAATAAATCACAATTAACTTTAAATTATTTCCTATAAATAAAGACACATGCTTTTAATTTCAAATGGCCAATAATCTCTCTTGGCATATAAATTACTTATGTCAGAATTTTTGACAAATAAAGCTATCAGTTACTTCTCTTTTTTATTTTATTTTTATCCTTTAAAAATTGAGGTGGTCATGCTGGTTCTTACCAAAAATTGTGTCCATTTGGTCTTGTTTTAAGGTGACCTAGAAGTTCTGGTCGCTTGCAAAATTTTAAAGTACTGTGTGTTCCTAGACAGCATGACCCACACCTGAGGCCACTGTGAGAAAACACATGTTAAACAGCTCTGTGAGAAGTCATTCTCGAAGCTCAGCAGGTGGTTTGCTAATGGGAAGAAGGGAAGCTTAAGAGCTGACCCCTTTGCTCTGCTGATGCCCTGTGTTCATAGCTCCCTGGGGCTTAAGTTGAGTGAGCTAAGAAAGAACTCTCCTATTAAAGAGGCACTACACTGTTGCTAAGTTCTCTCTTAATAACATTAGAAATTGTCCTCCCTCAGGGGCCTTACCATGTAGTTATGTTGAATATGTTTGGAACACCTGCCTTCATTATAGGAAAGGAAAGCAACTCAGAGTGCCCAAAGTATCATGGAGAGCTCACACTTTCTCTGATTTGGCATTTATACCTCAGAGTGTTGATTCTGTTGGTAGGGGCAAAACAAAGGGCCTACGCAGGTAGTGACAACACATGCAGCCAAATGGTGGAGTTCAGGAGAATTTTCCACTGGAACTCCACTCAGCTAATCCCTAGAAATTTTGATCAGAGTTCAAGCCTTTGAGAACCGGTGGTCTAGCAAAGGCAAGTGAGTGAAAGAAGCCAAGGAATCATTCAATTTCAACCAGGGCAAACTTCTAGTTCAGGCTGACAGTAAAGCAAAGCTATAAATCTGTTTCATGGGCAAAGCACAGTGAGGGTTGGAGAGACCTTGAAAATTGGAAGGTACATAGTAAAGATTTTTCCATAGAGATATCAAGTTCTAGGTATCAAGCAGCAAGAATATTTCTAGTTACCTGTTACTTAAAATCTGGGATAATCTACTGTAATTTCTGTTCTGGCCAAAAACTATTACAAAACAGAGTGGGACTGAGTTTTCAGGATCTTATTAGTTTCATTTAGGATGCCCACTGGAAACAAAGAACTAGCAGGTGGAGCTCCTAGGGGTGAAGAACAGTGAGGCTAATTCCAAGTTTCCAAAAGTGAAGATCAGGCTGTTCAAAGTCCAATCTAAGTAGCTGAAAGAAGAAAAACAAAGTTGAGCATTGTCTGCAGCAGGAGAACTGATCTGAAGGGGGCCATTGGATGCATTTAACTGAATCTATGGAATGAATAATGGAAACATGATAACCAGGTGGTGTTTTGAAAAGAGAAGAGAGAAATATTAGTACCTGCAGAAGTCTCATCAAACCAGAGTGCACCTGTTTGACTCTGTGTCCAGCATTGGAGCTATGCAGACATGATATGCTCTGCCACACGTTCTACAATCTCCTCACTGCATTCTGGACCAGCTGAAGTGGAACTGGTGTCAACAAGAACTAAATAGGTAATAAAAGCAAAACAGACAACTATGCTGTATATGAGATGGATCTGATAGTACTTCATTATAACAAACCAATGTGGAATATATGCCCTTAAATTCATTTCTTGCTTTGGGGGCTTACATACACCTGAGAACATTGTGGGTATTTTTGACCTAATAACTTTGAGAAACACTGGGGTGTTCTGACTTAATAATTGGCTGGAACAAATGAATGCATACCTGTGGGTGAAAATAAGTTTCTCTAATCATGTGTGTGTTGGGAAAAACCCTAATTAAAGAGTGCCTTCCATACCTTTGTTTAGTTGCAAAGTTCAAATATGTCTCATGACTCTGAGAGGTGAAAAATTGATTGTGGTTGCTCTATACTTCTTTAATAATCACTAAGGTGAAAACCAAAATCTTCTCTGCTTGGTTTTAATGAGCTGGGAACAAATTACCTTCCAGCTAGACTTTCAGGACTTTACTATGTGTAGAACTTATCTCTATTTTTTCTTTTTCTACTTTCTAGAAAGGTGCCGTCATCCCTAGACTCCTCTACCTGTCTGGAGTCCATTTGAATGTTCATCTACAAGCAAGCTTAGACTTTCCATTTTATGAACCAGTCTTCCTCAGAACAGAGAACATAAAATTAGCTTCACCCCTCAATTGGATGGATCTGTAATACATTTTGCTACCTTAGACATAATAGCTCATATATCTAAAAGTCATTCCTGCCTATTGACCCCCATTCCCATTCCGTATAACACATGGAGGGAAACTTCAAGATCTTCTTACCATTGTTAAGAACTGTGTTGGTAGTTCTTTTTTTTTTTAAGATTTTTATTTATTTATTCATGAGACACACAGATACATAGGCCGAGGGAGAAGTAGGCTCCATGCAGGGAGCCAGATGTGGGACTCGATCCCTGGACTCCAGGATCACACCCTGAGCCGAAAGCAGACACGCTTAACTGCTGAGCCACCCAGGAGTCCTTCATTGGTAGTTCTGAATAGTTGCACTTACTTTGTTCTAGCTCTTTATTCCATGCATCTCTCCATTGTTCCAGTCTATGGGCTCATTGCTCTTCCATTTGTTTTGCATATTGCTTCTCTTTGGGATTTGACGATTAATATTCATTTTCAAGCTAAGATATTGGCTCTCTGTAGACCAACATTCAGGTTTGTCATTTGATTACTCAATATTAGGATCCCTTGGGACTTTCCATGTTGACATAATCCCCAGATCTACTACCTTGAGAGTTTCCTTGGGGTCAAGCACTCTTACCTACTTCTACCAGGGCTAAATAATGAATGAGATCTAGATGGAGTCTTGCAGCCAAAAAAAAATCTGATCACCTGTTTACATTAAAGTGTACCTAGTTCCTGTCTGAGTTGGGTAAAGTCAAGATCAAAATTCATCACTGGAGTCATCTTCAGTTTCCAAATCTACAACTTCACCTATTAGAACAAAATTTCTGCCACAAAATCACATTCTTACTGTCAGGATAAATATATATATATATATACATACACACACACACATATATATGTATTATGTATATAATAGTATATATATATAATATATATTATATTATATATATATATATATATATATACATACTTTTCTTCTATCAGGAGATTAGATGCTGCTCCCCTTTATCCAAGCTATTGATTTCTGGAATATATAGAATCCCAAGGGGGATCCCTGGGTGGCTTAGTGGTTTGGCGCCTGCCTTTGGCCCAGGACGTGATCCTGGAGTCCCAGGATCAAGTCCCATGTCAGGCTCCCTGTATGGAGCCTGCTTCTCCCTCTGCCTATGTCTCTGCCTCTCTCTCTCTATCATGAATAATTAAATAAAATCTTTAAAAGATAAAAAAATTTTTTTTTAAAGAATCCTAAGATGTTTCCTTAGCCAATTTGTTTTAATATAACCCAGTTAGTTGTACAACCTATACCACAGACCCATCTAAAAATAGCATCACTATTATGTTCTTGTTTGTTTGTTTGTTTGTTTTGCTGAGTGTTTTTCTGTGTGTTTGGCACAAGATTGAAGCAACCTTGGGTCCCTAAGAGTAAAAATCAAGTCTTGTTTCTCACGTCTATCTCTGGATCCTCACTACCAATCTCACATACAAGATTCAAGGTGCCCATGTGGCCACTGCAGTATTACAACTCAGGGATTCATTGGTCCACTTTGAAGAATAGTTTTCCAAGACTTCTCATTCAAGCAACCTAACCTCTTCATCTTTTACACCACATAGTTTTGCTGGAGCAAATCAGTCTGATGGCAGAATCTGCCCAAATTAAGGCAGTTTTATCGTTCTGAAAAAAAGGAAAGTCCTCTCAACTCAGAAGAGGATAATCTCTAATAGGATTACTAGTGGCAATCTTTTCAAATTGTTTCACTATGTTTTTACACCAGAGGCCATTTCATTGGGTCAGGGAAGCTGTTCCAAAGTGCAAGGCAATGGCATTATGCTCCCCTGAGTAGGTAGGAGAAGGGAGCAGCACAGAAGTGGAGGGGCTTCTCCTGGGTAAAAGTGTAATTTAGGTCATGTGGGTTGAGGTCATCTCTTCGATTTTCAAGTTCTGTGATACCGTGCCAGGCACTTAACTATCTCAGAGACTAGCTTACTCAATACTAAAGCAGGAGAATTTACACAAAGAATAATGGATGGAAGTGCTTTGTAGCTATAGAGCACTAGATAAACATGAAATGTTTACTGTCACAGAAGCATTGTACAAGGTGCCATAATAGACTCAAAGGTTAAGATATATTCCCTAACAGAATATATATTTTTTAAGATTTTATTTATTTATTCACGAGAGACACAGAGAGAGAGAAGGAGAAGCAGGCTTCCTGTGGGGAGCCTGTTGTGGGACTTGATCCCAGGACCCCGGGATCACGACCTGAGCCAAAGGCAGACGCTCAACCACGAGCCACCCAAGCACCCCTCCCTAACAGAATATTTTATATATAATGTGAAAAGGTGTGTAAGTTAAGGGCACACAGAGAACTGGGTTAAAGCCTGGCTTTATCCCTTGGGGCTAATGCCATCAATCTCCAAGCTTTCTGTGCCAATCCAGTGTGACACATTTAACAAAGTTAGGTCAAGAAGATAGAAAGCTTAATAGGTTATAAATAAATTGAAGAGATAAAATGCATAATTTTTACTGTCAGATGTTTAAAAATTAATTCATAGATAACCACGGGTTTGGTAACTCTGAAAAAAATCTATGATAGTCATTTTATATACATTTGCAAAACTTAAGTGATGCCTTAAAATAAGAAAGATTAATCAATAATTTATTTATAATATCATTTATCTATAATAGGTAATACAGGATGCTCCCATTATCCAAGAGTAGAGAGCATGCCTACAAAGCTTTCCGTGAGCTAAAATGGCATAAAGCAAGGAGTATCTTCCACTTTCCAAAAGTTCAAGTAACGCCACTTCACTTTGATGAGAGCCCTACTTCGGCACCCGTTTTTCACTGACTGAAGGAAATCTGAAAAAGATTTCAGCTCTTAGGGGAAAAGCTATTACTAAACTAATGTAGGTCTCTCTTAAAAATGAAGTGGCATAAGGCAAACTTTTGGATAGCTGGGGATTCTGTATTTCTTTAGTGTTTACAGTGTTAACCCATTTATTCTTCAAAATAAATCTTTATTTTAGGGGATGCTATTATCCCTATTGACAGATGAAAAAGTAGACAACTAGGAGACATAAATTTGCCAGGAATGAAAAGTGACTAATTAGTAGGGATCATATTCAGTCCCCAGCATGGTTAGCCTCACAGCTCCAGGAGTGCTGTCTCTCTGTTGGGACACAATAGTTCAACAGTTATCCGGGGTCTGTGGTGTTTCTGCATGTCTTGCAAGTAAGGCATTAAAAGTCCTTCCTTCCAGACTTTCTTTTCAAAGGTGTTAGCATAGTGAGCATCCTTGGAAGATAAAAATACTGTTTTCCTCCAGAGCAAAGTGTGTTTACTTGTCGTTTTGAAAAACAGGTATAGCATCTCTATCTGTAGCAAAGAGCAGGCACGCTTTCTACTCATTAGAAAAGATTGCTTTCCCTAAGCTGAGGATCCGTCTGCTGTAATACCACTCACTCTATGTGCAAGTGTCATCTGGCTTTTTTACAACACCTTATAGGAACTGGGTCTCAGGGAACAGATACAAAAAAAGCTGATGCTCTGGTTACTGCTATTGCCACGAATAATAAATCATCCCTCACCTGTGAAAGAGGAGACTCCTTTCTTATGCTGGCACCAAGAAATGGTAGCTGGATAACTCAGAGATTCTCTAGAATCACAGTGATAATTACAAACAGTATTGCTGGACTTGTCTTAAGATATTGGGCACATAGATTTCAAAAGTGTTTTTCTATTGTTAGGAGTTTGTGTAAAACATCAACACGTAATTGCCGGTTATGTCACCTTTAAAAAAATCTATATATGTTAGCTTAGCAGAAGATGCTTTTAAAGTTACTTTGCAATTATTTTGTCACAGGCTACTGTAGACCTGATGCCTTGTCTTAATTAGTCATCTAGCGGTATTTAATATAAGGTCACCACATGTTATTTTAGATTAGGAGAGATGACAAAAAGTTTTAGACACAGGATGTGAAGGAAGCATATTTTTAACAATGTGTCAAAAAATAACATCAGAAATATTTTATTGTCAGTCCTCCCTGCCTTTAGATCTACAGGCACTATTTAAAGAATATTGGGTGCCCTTCAACCTGGGGAGCAAGGGTTTGAAGGGTGTGGGTCAAGGTTTAACTCTATTTGACAAGGGTATTGACTTTTTTAGTCTGTTAGAAGAGAGTCAAAAGTAATGTAAAGAATGACCCTGGCTATTTTATTTTTTTACTGAAATTTTGAAAGGTGATATACTTTCTTCAGATACAAGCACATCCAGTGCATATGCTCAATACAAAGAACTCTGTAACAAATCATGTAACTAAATTTGGGTAGATATTGTTGAGATCTAATACCCTAAAAACTTCACCCAGATTATATGAATGCAATCTCTCTATGAGAACCACAGTCCTTAGAAGCAAGACAAATTTGAGCTCATTATGTAGAAACCCATTACAACATTCTGGCAATAAGAAAAGTGATACCTCCCATTTGTAAAGCTCCTTATAATTTCAGAACAGATTTGTACATGTTCATTATTTGCATCTTAATGTACCAATTATACAACCTCATCTGGTGGTTGGGAGACCAGAGTCACAAGCAAATAAACATTGATTGGCCTTTGGACAGCACTCAGGGATTCTATCTCACCCTCTTTGCAATATCCTATGCTAGGTTTCATACCAAAGTCATCATTTCAATTTTGCCATTCAAATATGTGGACCTAAGAATCAATGAAGAAGAAATGGGAGGAACTTGAGGAGGAAGAAAAAGTGGAGGAGGAGGACAACAGAAGAGAGGAAAAGTAGATTGACCACAGCACCAAAACAAGTTATCCCTCTTTATACCCAAGCAAAAGTATTATATTTGACATAGTGCTTCACTATTGTCCCCTCACTAGATATTATTATGTATTTTCATTTCAACTTTCTAAATTCTTCAGATTGACTGTTTCACTTCCATTGTCTTTAATATCCATTATTTGGACCGTGACTAACCTCCTAACTACTATTCTGCCTCTAGCTTCTCCTCTTCCATTTAGACATTTCTCTTCCTGCATGCGTTCTCCTCTCTCAGTTGTGATCCTGTCACTTTTCTCTCAGCCTTGTGTTTGCTGCTGGGAAAGAGCAGAATAAAACCCAAGTTCAGCTCTGGAGAGGGCTTGGGGTGGTTGGCAGACACATAAACTGAGATTTGCAATGCAATATTACAAATGCTACAATCAATTTCAACACACAGCTATGGGGACACTCACCTTTGCAGAGGGGAGACAAGGAAGGTGTCATGGCATACAGGATATGGGAACTGAGTCATGCCAGGGAGAGAGTGCTCTATACATGGGCCCCAGCAGCCAGGAGAAGTGTGGTGTATCTCACAGATGTGCATATGGGATGAACTAATAATGATAACAAACACTTAGTACTCATTGCCAGCATTGATCTAAACATTCTATATGGGTTAACTCACTTAATCACTGCAACAATTCTATTAGGTATTAGGTAGGTATTGTTAATTCTATTAACAATTCTATATGTGTTAACTCAATCACTGCAACAATTCTATTAGGTATTCTATTAGGTCATTTCAGAAATGAGAAAAAAGAAAGTAAGAGGCCAAATAAATTATCTGAGATCACAAAGCCAACAAGCATCAGGGCCCTGGTTGGAGTACTGGAGGCTTGATTCTAGAATCTGGATACTTAATTCTCAAGCTGTAAGGTAGCCCGAGAACTGGCAGTACAGGGTTTTTTATGATGTAATAAGGATTCAAGGATTTAGCCACAAAAGTCAGAACCAGGCTGCGGTTAGCAAGCTACCTCTGGCAGGTGTGTAGGTGGTGGCTATGTGAAGAAACGCTGAGTGGCAAGGATCTTATAAGAAAGCTGGAGACAAGTAATGATACGGGCTTCATTAAACTCATTGCTGGAAATGGAACAGAGAGGGTACTGATTCAACACGTAAGTAGAAACAAAATCAGAACCATCTGGGCAGCAAATGGATATAGGTAATACAAAGCGAAAGTCAAGAATGACTTCCAGGTTCTGAAATGTGTGGCATCATGCGTGATGCCACCCTTTGCACATCATGAAAAAAGTTTAAGCAAATCAAGTTTGAGAAGAATAAACGTCGAAGTGTCAATGGGACGGACATTCACATGGAAATTCTCAGAGTGGATAGAGCGATCTATTTACTTATTTATTAAGTAGGTCAGGAATTTTGAAAATAATTGCTCTGGGAATATTCTCTTGCTTGAGGGACTTGTACTTCTTCAAGTCAAAACTGAATGTTTTTTATCAATGTAGTAGGGTCCTGCTGCAAGTGGCTGAGAGCAAATTCTTTGGAACCAAACTATCCGTGAGTGGGAATGTCAGCTCTGCCACTTACCAGTTTCCTCATTCAAACAGGGGAATTGGTATTCGAAGAGCACAGTCTTGAAATCAGCAGAGCTGGTTTTGAAAACCAGACATGTCATTTTTAGCCATTAGCTATTTCTGAAACACACTATCCTCCTTCATTAAAGAGACATAGTAACATTATACCTGCTAGTGTTCATTTGGGGATTAAATAAACTAAGATATATACAGGGCTTAGCCCAGTTAATGACATTTAGTAATCACTCAATAAATGCCATCCAGTGACTACAGGCATGCTAGTAAGTGAGATTTGCAAAATATGTGTGCGACATGGTTCCTAAACTACTCTTACTAATTACTAATCATAATGTGGATTACACTGCAATAAAAATATTTATATAGAGATTCCTTCTGTCTGGAAAGTTCTCTCTCTATCACTCTGATATTATGTGTCCTTCAAAGGGAAAGTACTTCCAATGGAACATCTGCAAGTCCTTCTTCAATCTTCCTAGTTAGAAGAATTTGCTTTATTTTCTGCAGTCCCAGAGCAATTTAATAACACTTTTGCTACCACAATAGGCTAACTTATAATTATGTATGTGCTTAGAAGAGTCCTCTAATTGATTCTGGGCTCCAAAAATATAAGGATCATGCCTTATTCATCTTTGATTCTCCAGCCACAGGGAGGACAGTGCTCAGTAAATGTTAAATTGGATAGGTTGAATTCCTCAGATATAACCAGCTGCTCTAACTTGATCTTACTGAGAAAACTGCTCACAGCATATTAAAAAACAACAGGAATATTGCAGTGGCTTGATTTAGATCACCGTAACAGATGTGTGAGTGAGTCTCACGATGTGCTAGCTGTGTGCATGGGGGGGTATTTTATTTTTCGTAATGCATGAATTTGCATACAGAAAAATTAAGAGTTCCTCCTGTTTATATCCATTCGAGAGAAACAAATGCCTTTTGTTTAGCTCAACTGGCAATATGTTGATGTTTTTCAGGTCTGTATTTATCATTAAACCAGCCCAAGGAAATTAAAGGTCAATGCCAGCTCTCGGCTATAAACATTTATAAAATCTAGAATGTTAATTAGCTACTGTACTGGGAATTTGTGTCATTCACCTATAGAAAAGAAAAAGCTGATATGCATTTTATTTTATGCTCTTATTTGCAGCTTATATGTATGTAAGAATACTAATTATGCCAGTTATTTAAGGAGGTATGTTGAATACATTTTTTTTAATTAGGCTTGTCATCTAGCATTTATATCTCACAATATTTTCTTTTTCTTTGATTTTTTAAAAAGATCAACTACAGGGGCACCTGGGTGGCTGCAGTCAGTTGAGCGTCCAACTCTTGGTTTCAACTCCAATCATGATCTCAGGGTCATGAGATCTAGCCCTGAATCTGGCTTCATGGTCAGTGGGGAGTCTGTTTGAGATTTTCTCTCTACCTCTCTCTCTGTGCCCCTCCCCCTACTCATACAAGAACTCTGTCAAATAAATAAATCTTAAAAAGAAGATCATCTAAAATATTAGAGTTTGTATTACTGTCCCTCTAGATGACAAGCTCAGGTCATGTTTTCCTCTTCCTTACCCAACGGTGCTCATTAAAATTTTGCAATTTACATCTTCATCCGCACTCACATATTTTCACACATACACTCAGGACCAATTGGTGTTGTTTGCACAATACTGGAAGAATGTGTACCAGGACTCATTCTTATCCCATCTAAGGGAACTTGGAAATGTTGCTTGTTCTCTGCTTGTTTTTCTCATCTGTAAAGTGGGATAATCATACTTCCAACTCAACTGATACAAGGACATCATAGCAATTGGGAACATATCAAGCCCTGTGGAAACTATCTGGCACATATTAGGCATTCAATAAATGTCAGTTCCCTTTAAACACATTATTAAACAAGTTTTATTTTATTTTATTTTTTTGAAAGAGAGAGAAAGACACCATGAGTAGAGGTGGGAGAGGGTGAAAAGGGAGAAGGAGAGAAAGAATAAAGCAGGCTCCATGCCCAGCACAGAACCAAGTTAGAGCTAGAACTCATGACCTGGATGGAGATCATGACCTGAACCAAAATCAAGAGTTGGAGCCTTAACTGACTAAGCTATCCAGGCATCGCTTGATTTTGTTTTTTAATTCAGCTTTAGTTGTGGAGTCCTTTCAATGATAACATCAAGGGAATAAAATAATGCTTTCTTTTTAATTTATACTACTGTCCTCTCACTACATTGTATTTTATTTACTTTTGCTCATTTCCTTGAGTGTTTAGGAGTTTTCATTTTAAAAAAATTATTTTAGAAACAATGCTGTAATGAGCATCACTTTATAGGCTTTCTTGAGCAAATATGTGAGAGCTTCTCTTGGTTAACGATGAAGATGGGAAATCACCATGATATAAGGAATGCATATTTTCATGTAGGTAGTGCCGAATCATTCCCAAAGCAGTTCTAATTAGACTTCTATCAGCTGTGAGTGAGTTCCCATTTCCCTACATATTGTTCATTGTATGACACTATTTTTTAACTTTTGCCAGTCTAAAGGCATAACACCAGTATATCAATAGTATTCAGTTGTTTTAATTTGAAGGTCCTGTTTATTCTTTAGGTTGAATATGTTTTCATGTGTTTATTGGCCCTTTGGATTTTCGTTTTATGCATTTCCTGAACACATTATAATTTTTAATTCTATTGTATAGTAATCATGATGGTTGTTGAGGTAAAATACTTTTATTTTTCCTGTGCACCAGCAACCTACAAATGTCCTATGAGATTTGTCTTTGTAGTCCAAAAAAAAAAAAATTTACTAATTTCACTAATTTATGCTTTATATTCATTTTTCAGCACCAATATGTAAATAAACTGTGAAAGACTTACCTGTGATTACAAATTAGTATGGAAATATACATGCTGAGGATGGAAAATGGAAGTCCTAACGTTGGGAGATTCAAAGAAATGTGATGGAGCTGATGTCCTCATCTGAAATAAGGAGGTTCTAGGGATATCATGTACTGTTGTCAGGATAGAACTGTAGCCATAAACACATTGTTTGAATTTGCAGTTAACCAGAGAAGAAGTGAATATAGTATAATATTAGAAGGAGGAGGAAGGGATGCAAGAAAGTAAAGATGTCATATATGAGAGAAATATTCATCCATTATAATAAAAATTTAATAGAGAACATCAAATATTAATAATTAAAATAGCATACCCATATTATTTTGAGATACATACTGGGAATGTGGTAGTTTGGAGGACAAGGACTTGCTTTTCATTATGTGTCTTCTGCATATTGTTGGACATTACATGCATGTATGTGCACTGTTTTATTTTTTTTTAATGCAGCATAAAATAAAGCATAGACCATAGAGGAGTCATCATATATCACCAGATTTAGTGGGGTAAGTTAATTTTCGTACAAATAAATGTAGAGAGGGCCTATAACTGGCATGAGACATAAGAGTCAGTTTGCAAAATAATCTTGTAATTAATCTGTCTTCTATTGCATTTTGACTGGCATGGGGTCATCTTGTCATAATGGGCCAATTTTGTGATATTGTTCATGCAGGATTTTCAAGATGGACCCCCAAAGGTCTGGGCAAAGATAGACCTGCAGATACTTCTAAGACAGTATCTGGTTTAGACGCTGTAAAAGACCATGAAGGGATTGTTTGGAAAAACTCTCACTGAATGAGTGTTTTGGTGGACTACCACCCCAGAATGTGAGTTACTCTTATACATGTACGACATGACTTGTATGGATCCAGCAACTCTGTTTTTTTTTTTTTTTTAAAAAGCAAAAAACAAAAACAAAAACAAACTAGGAAGCTAGACCGAGAACCCCTAATGAACTAAAAACAATGAACATTATAACCATGCTGATAACCCTTTACATTCTCTGATCCCCATTATTCTCATTCTCATTTATTCTTCCAAAGAAAACAAGAAGAAAATAATCTTTGTGAAGATTAAATGAGGCATTGTAACATGAGTGTTTTGAAAAGGTAAAAGTCAATATACATGTAGGGCAGGAAACTGAATTCCCCTGAACTCCTCTGAATAATCAAGTCAAATCAATGTTCATACCCCAGGCCTCTTGATAGAACATATCATTTGAAACAAATGAATATGATGTCGTGGCCTGCATAATATCCCACCAAAGGTTTATGGACTAAGTTAAGTTGTAAGGCTCCTCTCTGTCACGCATCAACATTTCAATACAATTAGTTTCTGAAAGAAAAACTCAAGGCAGCCCAGGTGGCTCAGTCGTTTAGCACCGCCTTCAGTCCAAGCCTGATCCTGGAGACCTGGGATTGAGTCCCACGTCAGGCTCCCAGAATGGAGCCTGCTTCTCCCTCTACCTGTGTAGAGAGAGACTCTGTGTGTGTCTTTCATGAGTAAATAAATAAAATCTTAAAAAATATATGAAAGAAAAACCCATGATGGAGTTGAAGGAGATGTAATAAGAAAAGGCAAAGGTGAATGAGCAACATTCCCTGCTGTTTCTAGGAAAGCTCTCTCTATTCAACCCAAATTCACTTTTTTAAATGAACAAAACCTTTCAACACCCTTTAAAGCCATAATTTCCTGAATGCCTCTGGCTTGTTTGGGAATGTCTGGCTTGTGAGATTGCTCACATCCAGCCAGCAGACCACCCAACTGGTCTTAACAGTCCCTGCCAGGGTATTAATATGGCTTCTAATTGCTCTCAGCTGGGAATTTAGTTCACTCAAACAGATGGGATAGTCACCAGGGAAACCTGGCCATCTGCTCTGTGGCCCAACAGAGCCATCAGAAGAAGCCAGACCAGATCACAGGCTAGGTCAAGGGGTTCTTGAACACATAGTCTTGTTAGCCCTTTTAGATTATGTCTAAATTCCCACACGCAACAGGGGGGAAATGTATTTTAAACTCTTATCACTACATAGTTTAAAATAGGCATTCTCGAGTGGACTTCAAGATTTTAGAATATATCTACACTTTTAAAAAATAAGAAGAAAAATAAAGGATAAAATATTGCTAAATTGTTTAGCTAAACCTTTAAAAGTTCATTAACTAAGCCTCTTTGGTTCATAAGCTGTCTTTATCAATTTTTTTTTAAATATCTTCTCATAGTGTAAGTTCTAAGAGGTTTTGAGGGTTTTTTTTTTTTTTTTTTTTTTTTTTTTGCTTGGTTTTTGGTTTTTAGTGGTTTTTTGCTTTTGTAATCCAAGTGTTTGATTTAAAGCTTTGATTGCCAAGGCAGCCACTTCAAAGAGGCAGCCACTTCATAGACAGTGACCCGGAATAAATAAATTGTATTCAAAGGCTAGAAAAAAGACCACCCCCTCCCACCAGTCTCCCTTATTTTAGACATCTTGGTTGATTTCAAGCCACTTGTTTATTCTCTTCCCACACTTTAAACTCCTGCTCTTATATTTTGTGAAAACAAGCAGAATTCAGCTGAGTAAGTTTGAAGACCTAATTGGCTTTATTCAATGATTCATGAACTGGGCAGTATCCCATCCAGCAAGTAAAGAGATGCTCTCAGGAGTTGTACAAAATGGAAGGTTTTTACAGGCAGCAGCCATGGTGCAAGAAATTTTTTTTATAGAGATTTTTTTTTATTGGTGTTCAATTTGTCAACATATAGAATAACACCCAGTGCTCATCCCATCAAGTGCCCCCCTCAGTGCCCATCACCCAATCACCCCCACCCCCGCCCACCTCCCTTTCTACCACCCCTTGTTCATTTCCAAGAGTTAGGAGTCTCTCATGTTCTGTCTCCCTTTCTGGTATTTCGTGGGGCAAGAAATTATGAGTAAAAGATAAAGAATTCTTATAGTTCAGGACATCTTCTTTTGGAGGGGGAAGGGAATAATGGGATAGGTTCTCTGATTGTGTGCTTATTATTATTATTTTTTTGTCATGCATATTATGTCACTTTTGTTGATCATGAAATTTCAGCCTGAAAGAGGTTGAAACAATAACTAAGTCTTGGTTTGCAACCTCGAGGGCAAATGACTCCACCCAAGGCTTGTTGTTTCTTTTCTGACAGTGTTAAATCCTCAAATGGAGAGTGAGCTCACAAGAACCCTAGGCCCCCATCCTCCATTCTAATAAAAGCAGAACCCCAAGTCCGTGCCCTCTCTCTCCCTCCTTCCCAGCTACCCATGTGTGCCTTGTGATTTCCAGACTTGCAAGTAATAAACCTTGTCTTTTTTAAGTTTGCTAATTGCTGTTGCTGAGGCCATCTTGCAATCACAAGAACCATGGTGGCGGGTCCAGGTTATTGTTGGGCAGAGACTGGCACAGTACACTTCAATGGATGCTCCTAAATCTGCTCTGACACAAGTTCCCTGTGATTCAACCGAAAAGCAAGCCTACTTATAGGAAATTAGGAGACTGGGTCCTATTCAGCCTAAATTTGCTATTAAATCATTCAGGTCACTCACAGACTACATTTCTTGTTACCCAAATTAGAAGTAATTGGTATGTTAACTCTATGCAATGGTTTTCTTTTATTTAATTTGATAACAATGATATAGTACCCTCAAAACATGCTTATGATGGAATAATTCAAATGATTTGGTACAACAAATGGTGAAAGGTAAAATACAAAATTGGCTATGTTTTAGTTTCAACTATGCAAAACTATCTGTGCCTCCTGCTAATGAAACTATTTACATAATGTGTTAACAGTATATATTAATCAACTTCAGCTGGCCTCTGGAACTAGAGTTGGCACACCAGGTAAGCAGGGGTATTGCTTGGAAAGCTGGCAGTGGTTGCAGTGGCAGAAACAATAATCAGAGATCCCTATCTGAGGGTAGGACAAACACATGCTTATAAATGTGTAAAGTAAATAATAAAGATGAGCCACGATTATTAATATTTAAAGTGAAAAGGAGAGCATATTATTTCAATGCATAATTTTCAAGAAGAAAAAAAGGAAAACCAAACCCACTGAGCTGATTTACTTTACATCTTTGTAACTTTACATCTTTGCCAATCAAATTAGACTGATTACATTACTACTCTGATGATTTAACATGATGGAATAAAACGCATTATTTCATCCATCATTTCTCCCCCTGTAAATAACACTCTAAAACATATAGACACAACGTTAATCACACTTGATATTGAAGGCAATTTGTATTCAGATATGCCTGAGTACACCACAAAGAATTTATCTTTCATCCAGTGGCATGGATCAGGCTGCAGGCCCGGTCTGTAACCTTGAAGGTACAAAAGGTATCTTTCGGATACTCGCTAGGACATAAGAAGTCACAGATGCATTTTACTGAACTTGTCTCAGAGTAAAATCACTTCTCACCACTGTACTCTGGCCACCTTGGTCCATGCCATTGCTTAAATTATTGTAAAAAGGCTCTACTTCTATCCCTGTATTCATCTTTAGTCTCTTATCTCGCAGATGGCAAGGGTGATCTTTTAAAAACATAGACCAAAGGGTTCTAGGCAGGATTATATGAATTGACTCTTCCACTAAATACTATTAAACATACAAAGAAAACATTTGTTAATCACCATAACCTCTTGGAAGAGCTAAAAAGATAATGAAAAACTGCCAGACTGAATTTTGGAGAACGCAGGGAGGTAACCAAATTATTGGAACAGCAAAGATACATAAAGGAGGTTTACAAATGTCATGTGCTTGAACTGAGAATTGCATGCTTTACTGTGGTCATGAGAACAGAATTCCCAGTACAGTGACTGTTCGACAGGACAATCCCAAAGACTCTCTTCCCATATTAAGCACAGGACAAGGCCATCAGCTATAGTAACTACACAGGTAGTACAGTGCAAAATTTGGGAAGTAAATGGGGCATTCCAGTACACTGCAAGACAAATTGTGTCTTCCTGAAACAGTGTGGTATGCAACATGCAAAACCAGAGGAAACAGCTTCGCTTGGATTCCAAAAGGCTTCACCCTCAGGATAAAGGCAAATCTGAATGAAATGATCCTATTCTTAGTCCAGATTACTGTAGATCAGGTTGCTGTAATGCCAAGCAAAGCAAAGGAAGAAAGAGAAAGGGGAAGAGAACAATTATTGTTCCTGAGAAATTGAATCTACAGACCAGCCTTCATGAGTATTACATGAGTATCTGGGTGGGTCTGGAAACATCAAGCCATGAACTCAGTTTGTCATGGCCTCCAAATGGGTTGTCCCCAGGCACCTTGCAGAAGTAAACACAGCAAAGGCACAGCTGGAGGATGGCAATGACCTCAGCTTCATGAAAACTCTGAAAATATTTTTGCAAGAGCAATGATAGCCAGGCACATGAAGAAGGACACAATAATGGCAAGAAACAGTGGGCCCAACAGAACATTCAGACTTCAGATATCGGAATCTGTAGATATGCATAGTGAAGCCATAATGGTGTGGTCGATCAATTGCATCAATGGACCAAATTATTCTCCACTTCCTGTTTCCGTGGTTGTTCATTTGTTTGTTGCTGCTTTACAGTTCCTATCTTAAACAGTGGAGTCTATTTCCCTGCCCCTTGAATCTGGGCTAGCTTTGTGGCTTTGCTTTGGCCAACAGAATGCATTAGAAGTGATGGTGTGCCAGTTTCAAGACTACACTCACTCTGTGTATTGGCTGTTTTCCTTGCTCTCTATGATCATCATGAGAATAGACATTGCTGAACCAGCTGGAAAATGAGCTACAGGGACACAAGCAGACACACCTCACTCAGTGCCATTTGAGATCATCCCCAAACTAGCCAAACCGCAAATACAAAAGCAAGCCCACATCAGACCATTTAAAAAAACAAAACAAAACAAAAACAAAAACAAAAAAGCAAAAACAAAAAATGTCACACTAAGCCCAGCCTAAGACACCAACACTCAGACGTGGGGACTAATTAAAAACTGTTCCACTTATACGTTTCTTGTCTCTCGGTTCCTAATTTACCCCTCCAAAACTACTGACAATCCTTTTAAGCATTGATCCTTCATGGGGAAAGCTCTCACTATAGAGGGCGTTCTGCAGAAAAAAGTGTAGATCACAATGTTAAGCTTTCCCAGTAGAGGGCGCAGGAGGGACATTTCAGGCGGAAGAGGCCCTCCTTCCTGATACTGATGGTTTCATGGTTGGTCACCAGCTAGGAGTGAGGACCAGTCCAGAACACCCAGTGGATCATCACCCCCGCAACCCTGCCCTGGCTCAGTGATCATTTCATGTGTTCCTTCCAACAAAGGACACTCAGTGGTCCAGGCCTGCTACACCTAACAGTGTCCCCACTCTGTCTTAAGAATTAAGTCCTTCCTTTTTCTGATACCTTAAAGATGTGCTATAATTTTTGAAATATCTGTATAAATGACTGTGTATGTGTTTAATCCATGTAGAATTTATCTTAGGATGTAATATGAGCTAATTATGTTGTTACTGCATATGGAAAAGCACATTTATCCAACCACTATATATTAAATAGAATTCCATCTCTAGGCTTTGTATCTGTCCCCATAGATCTATCCCTTTGCAAACACCACGCTGACCTGAATCATACAGCTTCAAAGATTTGTGTTTGAGAATGCAAGCCCATTATTTCTGTATCTTCCCCTTTCCCCTAAAATTATCAAAGCATATTTAACTTAGTTTTTAATATAAACTTTAAATGGACTTGTTAAATTAGATGTCAAAGCATAGTGAGACTTTTATATTGGAATTCATTTCAAATGTATTGATTGCTAGAAGGAGAATGACATTCTTGTAAAATTCAGTAATTCAACAACATTCTGTGTCACTTCATTTAAGGGTTAAGTCTCTGCAAGTGTGTATGTTTGTCCTGGTTTAGATCCTGTGCCACTCCAGGGGTATGGAAGGCCAGGCCACATGTGGTAGCCCCACTTAAATCCAATTGCTTGTGGATGGACTGAATTTCCTCAAGAATTTGCTATGGAAGAAGCAAAACAAGCAGTTTCTAAAAATCTTTCTCAGGGCACCTGAGTGGCTCAGTGGTTGAGCATCTGCCTGTGGCTCAGGTAGTGATCCTGGGTCCGGGATAAGCCAACAGGGAGCCTGCTTCTTCCTCTGCCTAAGTCTCTTCCTCTCTCTTTGTGTCTCTTTTGAATAAATAAATAAAATCTTTAAAAAATATAAAATAAAATAAAAATATTTTTCCATCATTCTTTTATATATGTTCCCCTATACTCCAAAGCTTTTATTCGTTATAGTCTCTTTAATGTGAGTTACGACTACAGGATTTATCAAATTTACCAATGCCATTATTATTATTTTTCAACTTCTTAGCATGGTACAAACATAGATAAAATACTTCAAATGTATTTGTTCATTCAGTCTCCCAAATTATGAAATCTCGCATTATGAAATAGGGTTGATGGTCAGCCATACCCAGTAGAGCAGACTGTTTCCTCGTTAAAATATTGAAATACTTCCATTACAAATAGGAAGTAGCTACTTCCCTAGTGTTCTCTCCTTCCCTGCCCAGCCATCCCTGCTGTGCTTTTCCTGTCAGCACTCCTCAGAGCTCCCAAAATCCAAAAAAAGAAAAAAGGAATGCCCAGCCAGAAAAAAAAAAAAAAGGAATTGCCCAGCAATTACCAGCAAACTTTCTAGGGGGTCAGTGCCTCCATTGTACCAGTCATTAATACTTTGAGTATTAACCCTGGAAATTATTAACTCAATATTTTGAGTATTTCCCCTCATTTACAAAAGAGAAAGTTCAAGTTTAGAAAGGTAAATTGTACAGTCATAGTCTGCAACTTTAGTTATCAGACCTAGAATTCAACCCAACCCCAAGGAATGAGATAACACAGATCCTTAGATAAAAATTGCAATCAGTTATACAAGCAGAGTTGACAGCCTCCATCTTACTATCCTTTGAACAAATGCCCCCCACCTCCATCACAAATAATATCAGGAGAAATCTTAGACTATTGGTTCTGGAGTTTCAAGCATTGGTCTCTTAGATGCCCCCTCCCCCCACCCCCCACTTTCTTCAGTGTGTTAGATACAGCCATAAAATCTAATACACAGTCAAATTATTCATAAATTTCAGCAGCTTTCAAATCCATCTGCTTACTGATGTTTTTTGACACTATAAATCATTTTGTCCAACCTAGGAAAAACAGGATTCATCAACTATGTGTCAAAATTCCTTTATGTTTCCATAATTTGTTCGCTGAATGAAATCTATCACCTCTAAAGGCAAAGTTGGCTACAGGGAGATGAGGAAACAAATATTGTCTCAGCACCTAAAAGCACCATTTTCCAATAATACCAAATGCTTGTTAAACAAAAAGAAGTGAAAACTGCACATCTAAAAATATTTGAAACAATTATTTTTTACTATATGTTACTTCATGCAATGAATGCTTAATAATCTTTTATAATAATCCAGTGCATGTAAAGATGGCTAGAGCAAGATAATTTATACTGGCTGCATCACTGCAAACAATCAATGTCCAATAATAGAATAATTATCCACAAAAAAAACAATATATACACTAGATTCATTATTATGCAGTTATTTGAAATTATGATTGTAAAACTATGTAATAGCCTGTAAAATTATTATAATGGTAAGCATAAAATCTTGAATACAAAACTATAGGTATATTCTCATTTGGGGAAATTCAATTTTTTTCTTCCTTTTTCTCTTATTTAATTAATGTGTCTATAACACAGCCATAACCAGATTATTTCTAAATCCTGCCAATTTTCAATTCCATTTGTGTTCTAATGTCCTTTCCTTCTATAAATTATTCTGTATCCGTTTACGTAAAAGACTACATGTGTGACGTTTGGAAGCCACAGTTGGTAATGATTGCTAGGATATGTGAGCAGAGTTGGGCTAAAGTGAAAGAAAATAAAGACATTATGCAGAGGAAAAGTGAAGTTATCCTGTAGCAGTTTTGCATCTGATGTTCAAATTTGTCCCAAAGACCTAGGTAAGTCTTGATCCTTTTCCAAATTTGCTTATGAAAGCCATATGTAGATTCAATGAACTAATACTTTGACCTTCCCTATGGAAGCTTAACGGAAGGCAATGTGGGTACAGAAGACCCAGGAGGATAGAATTCACCTCAGGTGAGGCTGGAGTTATAGGACCTTCATATTTTGGGAAGCCCTGATGTCAATCAAATAAATATAAATTCAAACACTTCCAGGCACCTGGGTGGCTCAGCGGTTCAGCATCTGCCTTCAGCTTGGGTCGTGATCCCTGTGTCCTGGGATCGAGTCTCACATTTGGCTCCCCACAGAAGCCTGCTTCTCCCTCTGCCTGTGTCTCTGCCTCTCTCTCTCTGTCTCCCATGAATAAAAAAAAAATTTTAAAAATCTTAAAAAATAATTTTTAAATGTGTTAAAAAATGTAAATGCTTCCTTTTTCTTTATCATCATAAAATGTATTAATAACACTGACAATTGGCCTTACAAATTGGTACTTCTACTTTAGAAAGTAACTCACTAAATATATATGTAATTTAGAGAGGTATGTTTATACCCTTTGAAGCATAACTGTTATTTCTGGATAATACTTTTCCACATATTAGAATATTTTCTTAGGTAATATATCCTAAGTAGAAAATTGCAACAATTCCGTAAGAAAGGAAAGTAGTTGAGATCAAAGGGGGCAGCAGAAGGGTGAAAAAGTCTTAATTCTGGATAGATGTGAATGATGGAGCCCACAGAATGTGTTGAGATACTGACAAGGGATAAAGACAGGAGTCAGAAATGACATCATGATATTTGGCCTTAAACACTGGAAGAATGGAGTTGTTCTTGACTGAGATACAGAGCGAGTAGAAGGTGCTGGCTTGGAAGAAAATATAAGTTGTATAGTTTCATACATGCTACCTTTAGATGCCAACAAACCTGTGTACCTGTTCCTATCTTCACTCATCCATTTATCTTTTCCTCTTGTCATAAAAAAAAAAGGGTTGATCTAATGCTATTATCACCATTTGTATTTTTGGATCCTACCCCTGGCTATTTCCAACAATCATTAATACTCCAATGTACACTTGACCTTCAGATTATCTCTATCTTGCTTGTTTTTCTGTCTGTTCTTTTTCAGACTGTTTTAGAAAACCTTTCTTCTTAAATCAGTGTCTCTAGGGTCTGCCCAAAATTTCCTCACACCCTCTGTGTGCTTCCTGAAAAGTTTCACCTGCTACCACCCCCAAGCCAGTATTCCTGGCCCAAACCTGTTTCATTCCAGTCCAGATATTCCTACAATGAATATCTCCACTGAGCTTCTCACAGATGACTGGCACCTTGACCTAAATACATTCTCCAAAACTCTCATCTCCCTCCATGTTCTGCCTTAAGAAAATAGACCTCTCCTTTCATTTATTCCTTTTAAAGACATCACTCTCTAATCTAGTTGTTCGGGATCCCTGGGTGGCTCAGAGGTTTAGCGCCTGCCTTCGGTCCAGGGCGTGATCCTGGAGTCCTGGGATCGAGTCCCGCATTGGGCTCCTACATGGAGCCTGCTTCTCCCTCTGCCTGTGTCTCTGCCTCTCTCTCTCTCTCTCTTTCTGTGTCTCTCATGAATAAATAAATAAAATCCTTTAAAAAAGTAATAATCAGTTGTTCAAGTCAAAAGAAGCTAGGGCCCCCTTGGGCCTAAGTCCCCTACTTATTCCCTTATGTCTGTATCCTCAATCAGTTCAACTTCATGATTTGAAGGGGAATTGGAAAATGAATGGGAATACATAATAACATGTTGATTCTTTTCCTATAGGAGCCCCACTCCTAACCCAAAGGAAGAGTTGGATTTCTTTTTTCTACCATTAAAATCTTAGGGAAAAAAAGGGGGATCATATTTTTACATTTGACTCAGTCTTCTTGATGACCAGTCATTGTTTCACTTGAACATACATGATATAGACTTGTTGTTGGATGTCATGAATCTCCTTATGAATTAATATTCTTCAGATCACCGCTGGAGTCAGACTATGTATGAATAGATAATTTCAGGGAGAAAAGTAAGACCAATTGAGTACTTACTACATTTGCCCTTTCATTGTATCTGAGATTGGTAATGTGAAATGAGAAGTAGCATTCTTTTTTTTATTCATGAGGGAATTTAGATGCTGAATTATAAAGCAAATTGCTCAAAATCACACATTTAGAAAGTAATGAACTTAGGTTAAAATGTCATTTCTCTAAAATCTTTTAATTTATGCTGTATCAAAATCCTATACTGATGTTTTTGTTCATGACTCAACACTTTTTATTTCAAATTGATAATAAATGCATTAATTTGATGTTATGGTCTCGTATAAATTATTTAAGTAGAGAATGATTAAAGGAACTTTCCAAATGGTAGGCATTAGGTATGATATTCTGCTTCATGTAAGGCATTTTGTTAATTTATTCCTTCATCATGATAATTTCACTGTTGTCATCATATTTTGCAAGAGGTATTAGAGACACAGACATTGAATATTAGGAATCCTTCTTTACCATATGTCAGAAACAAAACTCAAATGATTTAAATAAAAATATAATTCCCTGGCTTATGTAATTAAACAAAACACAGATGACCTAGGAGGGAAAGAGGCAAATAATAAAGGAAGCAGGCTTATAATTAGGCTTGAAGAACAACTCAACTCACTAGAACTTTCTCTCTTTCTATCCCTGTGTATTGTTCTTCCTAGGCTTCATTCTTTACACCAAAACAGCAATCTCTAAACCTACTAATAGCTCTCCCTAATCCTATTTTTAAAAATCCCTGGAAAGGAATTCTAACTGGCATGTCTTGGTCATATGATCACTCCTTGGTGATTCAGTAGGAGCCTGGTGTGCATGGAGTGTGATGTGGGGGGAGGACAGGCAAAGCAAGACCACTTCCCTATATGACTAATAGTTTACAAGAGATTAAACAACTAGTAAGTGGAGGAGCTGATATCTCAGATCTTTTTTACTTTCAAAAATCATGTCTCTTTAAACTTAAGCCTGCTGCCTTTCAACAACCCTCTTGTGGGATGGGAATTATGAGAAAGACAAGTTCCTGATTTTTCCTATATTGCAAATAAATATATTTTTCCATCTTTCCCCTAATTTTTAAATGAATAATTTGTTGAATCTCAATGAGATCTTTTCACATAAACTCAAAAGCAGAAAGAAAAAAATGTTTTGATCATATATTCAGATTTGAGTTTAGAGATATATGGTCCTTATACATAAATCATATTCATTTCCAGTTAAGAAACAGATAGTGTTATCCATGAAATTGTAGTTTTAAAATGTTCTACTTCTTTGCACAACTTACAAGTCTTTAGAAAAAAAAAATAATGTATGCTGTAAAAGACCAAGAAGTTTAGGCCTATTGTTTTTCTATCAACTTTTATAGTTTGTTTGTTTTTTTCTTTTTCTTCAGACACTTACAGAGATAACCACACTTGATGAAAAATTTAAATATTATAGATGTATTTAACAAAAGAATATGTAGAAGCTGGATTTTATCAATGTAATATCTATGTGATATAATATATTCTATCAAGAACATTCCCTTACTATTGGTGTTCTAATATACTTAAGAGTTGAACTATTTGATCACTTGAGAAAGTAGACTTAAAAAAATACCGGAGTTAAAAAAATCTATTCACATATGTAATAATATAAACCTAACATGAATTTGGTGATGTAAGACATAATAATTCATGCATGATTTTTATGTAAATTCATCTAGAATTCACATCCTGGACATGATAAACCAATAATGTGATTTAAAAAGACATTCAAGAGTCTTTCTTTAAAGACAAGCATTAATGGAAAATCTGGAGATAAGGTGGAGGAAGCACTGCCCAGTAACAGAAGGAAATAGGACCTAACCACAGGGATTCACATCTGGTTTGGAGGTTACCTCTAAGAACTTCTAATACCCTCATACCTTCACTCCCATTTTGGGAAATGTTAGATTCAGGCTCTCTGAAGACTGCCTGCAGGTAACACTTTCTTCAGTGTGAAATGTCAGTTAGCCTGGATAAAGCAACAGTCAAGTCTCTATAAGCACCTGCAAACACGTCCAGGGCTCAGACTGGTCTGACATACAATCTGAGACTGAGAGAGACAACAGGATGTGATTCCACCTCCAGGCATAAACACATACACTAGGATTAAATCTTGGGGTTTCTGGTTCTGAGATAAAAAGTATTTCACTGTCATTCTGTCTTATATGGGGAAAGACCCACCTTTGACAACATTTATCCAATATTATAATAACAGAAACTTAGAAGAATGTGATCCCATCATAATTTCTCTAAGAATTAGTAGTTGGTTAATGTTACTTGTTCTTCAATAAGGCTGTACTCTAGGTCCCTCCATCTGTTCTTCATGAAGGAAGTACTGTGACCCCGTCACTAATGATAAGTAATATTCCTGTCTGTGCCCCAGGGACACTCCAGATGCATCTCAGAGTTTAAGCCTGGAAGTGATAAGAACAGAGTTTAAACTGCTTCTGCCTTCATGGATAATGGTCATGGTTATGATCACCAAGACAGATTGTCTTGTGCCTGTGTTTGTTCACTTCTTTAGATGAGCCCTCTATCTTATTTTTCTCTGGGCTGGGATAGAAGAAAGATTTATTGAGACAAATCGTGAAAAGAACGTGAGAGTAATGAAAAAGAAACAAATTACTAGAAAGAGCTGTACAAATCTCATTTTCTATTCCCTCCGTCATCATTTTGCATATAAAATAAAGATAAGCATTAAAACTAAACTATCAAAATGTGTTGGAAGAAAAGAAAAAAGAACCAGCTTATAACTGAGCAAACAGTCATGGAGTTTCATGTCCTATCAGCCTGTGTTTCAAGTCTGGGTTCTGCTCCTTATCAGCTGTATGATACTTGATGAGTTACTTAACCTCTCTATACCTGAGTTTTTTCATCTCTAAGCAGGTTGCATTATCATAACCATAAGGTGGTAAAAAGAATTAAACAAGATAAGGTCATTATAATTGTTCATAGTATATAGTAAGGATATAACAAATGGTGATATAGCTCCTTCACTTCTTTCCATAGAAAGGCACTTAAGCACATCTGCCATTTCATTCTGGCACAAAAGATTAATTGAAATTCAGAAATGGTAAAGAAGTAACCAAAACCCCACTTTTTGTTGATCTGACACCTGAATGAGCTTCCATTTGAACAGAATTAGATCAATTTTATGCAATTATAAAATGTCACAGAAAAAGCACTGCCTTACCCAACCTGGGTTGAAATGACTCATTATTTTCCTGTTTGTAAGCCATCCATTCCTGGGGGAGCAGTGGTAAGAAGTGGAAATAGTTCATAACCATCTTCCCAGCGTATTTTGGTGTAAACAATGCCCACTGCATTCAGAGGGCAGCACTGCTCTGTCATCTACTCAGATTCCTTTCTCTTCTGGATTAAGCTGCAGTCTTATTCTAGAGAAGATACCTGAGATGAATATAAGATCTGTGTTGACTACATCTGGCTCTCTCAAGACAGCAGTGGGCCCAGCTTATATAAATTGTGCATTTGTCTGCATTCTAGCCTAAAGGAAAAAATCAAGAATGTTTCCATACCCCGTGCAGTAAATACAACTTTGTGAAAAGTGAAACATGAATGTCTTCACATCCTGCAGGTAGATGACCTTCTAGA
Organism: Canis lupus familiaris; assembly: GCF_011100685.1. NCBI lineage: Eukaryota > Metazoa > Chordata > Mammalia > Carnivora > Canidae > Canis > Canis lupus. The sequence continues at coordinate 67,957,535 of NC_049224.1, read as the reverse complement.
AGATTTATTTTAGCGAGAGGAGAGAAGGGGATATACATATCCCTCAGGAAAGGACAGTTTCTCTGCATCCCCCTCCTTTCACCTCATGTTTTCATGATGAGTAGAGAGGCCCAGAGCTTTGTCCTATTTGAAGTCAGTTTCACAGTTAGCAGTAAGGTCAGGAGGACCCAACAATTAAGTTCAAGTAAGGGCTCACAGGAAAGAGGACACAGGAAAGCTACTCCCAGCAGGGTCAATAAGCCGATACTAAAAGTCTCACTCCTCAAGAGCATTGTTCTACCAGATCTCCAAAATAAAAGACCAAATAGAGATCTGGGCTAAAGTTTGAATTCATAATAAAGATTAATCTCTCTAAGCTTGGGACGCCTGGGTGGCTCAGAGGTTGAGCATCTACCTTCAGTTCAGGGCGTGGTTTCAGGGTCCCGGGATCAAGTCCCACATTGAGCTTCCTGCATGGAGCCTGCTTCTCCCTCTGCCTAGGTCTCTACCTCTCTCTGTGTGTCTCATGAATAAATAAATACAATATTTTTTAAAAAATTCTCTAAGCTTATGTCCCTTACAAAACTTAGTTCATGGTAGGTGGCTCATCAGAGATTTAGACTCTTGACCAGAAAAGAGAAACCATGAGCCATGAAATATGCTTGTATTTCCTTTATTTCTCCATCTACTGGAATTCCTGTTCCTCATCCCTGTAAAGAAAACTAATTATGGATTTTTGAGGACAGTATTTCTCCACTTTGTCCTTGATTCCTCTTAGAATCCCCAAAGAGAGGAACAGAAAGCCTATCAACTATTCTTCATAATCTGTATGAAATATGTAACAGATCAAATTGTTATTTAACTATGGCAAATTAAACATGCAAATAATCTCTACCCTCATCTAAAACCCCACTGAAATGCCATAAAAAACTTTTTTAAAAGGTATAGGCAAAAGGACAAATAAATTGAGAATAGAGATATGTCTACGTTCATGCTTCTTGGAAAAAAGACTCTAAGATGGAGATTTTTGTGTGTCAGAGTTTATGAGTGAGTAACCTTGGATTCAAAACCTATGAGGGGGTAAGGACTGGCATAGGGAGAGACTGAACTGTAGCTTTAAATGCAAGTAAAAAACTCAGTGGAAACATCTATAGCTAAGAAGGCCATATAAAATATCCCTAAGGGAGGCATGGCTAGGGGTGTCTTTGCAACCAAATATTAGCCTGTGATTGGATGCAGGCTGCCACCCAGGAGGGGTGTGAACTTGGTAAGCAGCTCCCCTAGGCTGAGGGCAACTAACCTCTGAGCCATCTGCATGACAGCCAACTCCTGGAAGATAGAAGAAATGAGTGGCTTTGGTGTCCCACTATAATGATTCAACAGATAAGAGTCATGAAGAACATTTTGTAAGAAGGGAGGCTTATACTTACATAGCAGCTGACTTAGAAGAGCAGAAGCCCAGTGCTGAGTCTTAACTCCCTACTGACCTGAATATAACAGGCAAAATGGAGGACAGAGTAGGTCAAGAAGATAAAATGAGGGAATTTTCTAAACAGTTTTTACAATAGATAATAAGACCATGGTGCCAATTTGACACCTATGAGAGGAAGAGGGGAGAACGTAGCATTGGGTAGGAGAAGCTTCAAACCACAATGCAGGTCTGACAAAGTCTCAGCTGACCCAGAATGGAATTCCCCCCAAAGATTGCCCATTAGAGAACTCCCACCCTGGAGAGAAAAAGACAAGCCCTAAGATTTCATCATGCTTGCTTACTGACTGGAGCTGCCCATGAGAAGGGAGCCCCACCCCAAGTCATAGTGATCACAAATTTGTCATAATCCCAGAGCAATCTCAAGTTCCTTCTCTCAGGAAAATCAGAGCTGTACATCTCCATGGTCACCACACATCAGAAGCTTGCATACAGTGGAGAAATCCCATAATAATTCTGTCAGAAAGGTGACTACAAACTGGAATTCTATTCTCTGTCAAAATGTCAATCAAGAATGAGCACAAAAATAAAGGGGCGCCTGAGTGGTGCAATTGGTTTATAATCCAACTCTCGATTTCAGCTCAGGTGGTGAGCTCAGGGTTGTGAGATCAAGCCCCATGTTGGGCTCTGCCTTCAGCAGGGAGTCTGTTTGAAATTCCCTCTCTCTCTCTTTCCCTGTCCTTCCTCCCATTCTTGCTCTCTAAAATCTCTCTCTCTCTCTCTAAAATAAATATTTAAAAAAAGAATAAGCATAAAAATAAATTCTCAGATCTTTGATATCTTTTCTAAAAAATAGTAACTTTTCCTCTGGTGGCATTTGACATAAAAAAAATGCAGGAAGAAATTCCCATTTAAACAAATGTATGGTGAAGGTGAAAAAAAAAATAGTGCAAACTGGGAAAAGCAGATTATCCCTCCAAAAAAAGAGAAAGAACAAAGAAGAAAGGCTTCAACTCATTTGTCCCTATTTTAAAAAGTTTTACACTTCCGTTAGATATTTGTAGGGAGGATAATTTAGGATGAATATATAGAAAGTCAAACCCCAAATCAAGGCAATTTGTAATATAAAAAAAATAAATAATATACAAAGAAGGGAATCATCATAATACACAACTGTACACAGCAAGGCATAGCTTTGAATGATATCTATGTAGTCATAATTTATATATGCCAAAAAATTACTAAATAGATAATTGTTTTTTGGGGTTTTTTTTCTAGATTTATTTTTTTTAGAGAAGGGGGAAGGGCAGAAGGAGAGGGAGAGAGTCTTAAGCAGACTCCACACTGAATGTGGAGCCAGACCCTGAGATCATGACCTAAGCTGAAACCAAGAGTAAGACACTTAACCTAGGTGCCCCAATAGATAATTGTTAAATAACTACTTGGGGTAAATAAGGTGACAAAATGTAAATGGAGAATAATGGGCAAAGTGAGCTAAAGTTGAATCTTTCATAACAAATCAATAGATAAATGTGTCTCAAAGCAAAGAGAAACAAGCACAGTCTAGATATATTACTTAGAGATACCAGAGGAATAGCTATAATAATTGGAAGCAGTTGCCTTTGAGGAATGGGAGTTGGGAAGGGGGTGTTTTTGTTGCTACTTTATTTCACATAAAGTACACATGTTAACTTTGATAAGAATGCAATTTAGCAAAACAACACAAGAAAAGAAGCCATGAAGACCAGACTGATAACCATGTCATTTGCATTGGAGAGACCAGAGCTGAGTTCTCTCAAATAACTTCCATATGATTTTAACAATAATGCCGCCTTACTCATGCAAACCACTGCCAATGGCAGAGCACCTGCATCCGTGAAATGAAGTGCACGCTTCTCCCCACATACCTCTCCCCTGTGCAGCTTCTTGACTGATTGCTCTCCACTCTGTACAATGTCCTTCAACTTTTCTCTACCTGGCAAACTCCTACTCATTTCTCAAGATGATGCTAAAAAATCATCCTTTCTGTAAAGCCTTCTCTCATACTCCTCCCTCTCACCACAGAATTAATCATTCCCTCATTTAAGTCTCCCATAACATATAGCCTGTAGCTTTATCATGGCATCTGCACCTTCTGGCACCATTAGTTCCTCACTTGTTTATCTTTCCTGATAGACTCTGAGCTACTACTCTTAGAATAGAGACATGTTTTATTCATGTTCATGCTCTTGCTTCCTTTTACTGAATTGGGCACCTACAAAGCCAAGCCTCAATTCATATCTGCTAAATTAATTAGTTAGAGCATTGCTACATATCAGAGAAGAAGGTAGGGCAGCAGTCATCAGCTTCCTTTGGCAGGTGAGGAAATTGAGTCTCAGAGTGACTGAGTACCCTGGCCAAGGTCACAGTTAGCAGCTCTGAGATACTTTTGGTCTTTGACAAAGTTCATCTCTCATGCACACATAAATCATAAGAAGGTCACTGATTGCAAAGATATTCATGATCTTTCTTCCAAGTCCTTTGGTATACCTAGTATGCATAGAGTCAAGGTAGAGTTAAGAAATGAGACAGGATTTGGGTGTCTTTGGTCTGTTCTTGGTGATGAAGCAGCATAAAACCCCATTGTAGAAGTGGCCCCAAGGAGCCTTGGGGCACCTCAAAGTTAGTGACTATCACTTTCCTACTACCAGGTCCCACCAGGCTCCTAGCCTCAGACAAGCTCTGCCTACTTTCAGAGGCCCCAGGCACAAGACTAACAAGTGAATGGTAATGTGATTCTCTGGCACTGAGTTCTCAGGAGAGGAAAACCACAAGGGCACGGAGTGGGAAATGCTAAGGAAAAAAATCACAGGTGTTAATATGGAACACATTATACATTATTATGTAGCAATAATGACTCCACTCACAGACGACCTGGGTTTTGCATGTTCTCTTTTTAAGTGCATAAAGCTTATTTATAAAATGCAGTGCTTTAAATAGAGCAAATACTTTGAAAAATAAAGTCATCTAAGAGCAGGTGTGATTGCAGCTGCTCAAGCGCTGGCACTCCATAAATGTTAATGGAATGATTAGAGGCTTAATAAGAGCAGCAATAAAAAGATTTTTCCCGATACCTGTTTAAGTCTTAAACCAGGTAAAATGCATGTGCCAAATGTTTCATGCCAATTAATCCCAAATGGCTTTATTTTTATTTTTATCAATACTTCTACCTCTCCTCAAAAACAGAAACTCAAGCAATGTCTTCTCAGAACAATGTTATCCAAAAAGAACTTTCTCTGAAGGCATTTTTTTATTGCCTGTCATCCCAACCAGAGTGCAAAAATTTTTAAATTCCATTGATATTGTTACTTCTTTGTCCATTAACAGTACAAGTGTTCAGCACCATTTCCTCATACATTAACCACCCAGAAAGTTCCTGGGATAGTTTAATTGGAGAGAAGAACACTGACATAATGAACAATATACAAAATACCATGTTAGGTTACTTACAAAATAAACTTAATTAAAGACATCTGTCCCTAGAGTATTCTGCAAGTGTGTGTGTGCATCCATGTGTGCATCATAATGGCAATTTACCTATAAATTATTTAACATATGTATTGTATATCAATTGACCACATATCTTCATGAAGTATGTATAATTTTGGAGCTAAGTGAGAAGTCAGGACTAGAGATATTAATGTAGGACTCTTCAACATATACAGACATATTAGCATATTATGAAGGTTATATACAAATACATTAATATTGTTTAATAGCAAGGGGTACCTGGGTGGCTCAGTCAGTTAAGTGTCTGATTTTTTATTTTGGTTCAGGTCATTGTTCCCAGGATGGTGAGATTGAGCCCTTCATCGAGCTCTACACTGGGCGTGGAGCCTGCTTAAGATTCTTTCTCTCCCTCTCCCTCTGCCCCCTGTCCCTAGCTTGCTTGCTTTCTCTTTCTCTCTTAAAAAACAAAAACAAAAACAAAAACTTTATATATAGATACATATAGATATATATAAATATATACATATATAATATTTAAAACTATATATAGTTTAATAGCTAAACTTTATATATTTATAAATAGTGAAATATCAAAGTCCACCTTCCAAACATCCTCTCTCATTTCTCTCAATATTCAGTTCCCTTCCCTGATTTAAGAGAATCACATATTTTGTTGTTGATCCTTGTAGTCCTTTTTCTATGCATTAATAAATGTATCTATCTATATAATAATATACAAATCAATATACTCAACCAACTTTCTTCACTCTACAGTGTCCTCATTTTTTAATATGTAATTTTTACATTGCAAGTTATTACTCCATTTACAGTTCTCAATATTTTCTACTGAAAATATAACCATAGCATTTCTTATATTATTATTCTAGAAAAATATTATTTTAAGCTCTTTGGCAAATGTCCAATTTTGGACATGTATATTTTTATAGTCTTTGCTCTTATAACAATGTTGAAAGGTGTTGGCATCAATATTTACCTACATTTCAAGGGTGCCTGAGTGGCTCAGTTGATTAAGCATCCAACCCTTGATTTTGGCTCGGGTCATGATCTCAGGGTAGTGAGATGGAGCCTTGTGTTAGATTCTCACTCTCTCCTTCTTCCTCTACCCCTCCCTCTCTCTACCTCTCTAATAATAATAAAAAAATACTGACATTTCAGATTAGCTTTTAAACATTGATTTGAAACCTTACCTACAAAGAGTCAAACAGCTCTTCAGACAGGATGCACCAATTTATATTTCCATTAGAAGTTATGTAAGTGGCCATCTCTCTTATCTTTGTTTCATTAAATACTATCATTTTTAGTCCTTAATCAAATGATTAATAAAAGAAATTGCTTATGATAAAACACATTATTTTCATCAGCTTTATTAGTGCCAAGCCTTAACATTTTGAGCTTTTTAATTAGCCATCTGAGATTTTTTTAATTTTCCAAATTAAAATTGCTAATGCAATGTACCCCTTTTCCTTCATGTACTTTGTAATTTCTCTGCCCAGCCCCTTCCTACTATACCTCCACCCGTGTCCAGGGAATTACTACTCTGCTTTCTGTAAACTAGAGATTAGCTTGTATTTTCTTGGAATTTATAAATGGATCCATGCTGTATACTCTCTTTTGTTTCCATCACTTCAAGGACTCAGAGTTATTTTGATACTCATCCATGTTGCAGCACACGTCAGTAAGTCATTCTTTTTTGTTACTAAATAGTTTTCTCATGTATGGGTACTGAGGGAACACTGTTCACCTATTCATCTGTTAATAGACACTTTGGGTTGTTTCTAGTTTGGGGCTATTATGAATAAAGTTGCTATGAACATTCATGTACAAATATCGCTTGGTATATTCGATCTTAATTTTAGCCACTCTGATATGTGTGTCCTTGTATTTCATTGTAAGTTTAATTTTAATTTACTAGTAACTAATGATATTGAACATCTTTTTATATACTTATTTGCCATCTCTTTACTGAAAAAAGTAATATGTAAAATATTTTGCCCATTTTTAATGGATTGTCTAGTGGATTAGTTACTGAAGTTTGAGAATTATTTATACATTATGAATACTAGTCACTCAACAGACATGTGGTTAGCAAGTATGTTCTCCCAATATCTGGCTTGCCTTTTCATCCTCTTAGCAATGTCTTTTGAAGTGCAAAGCTTCATAATTTTGATGAAGTCTAACTTATCAATTTGTTCTTTTATTGATCATGTTTTTGATGCTGTAGGTAAGAAATGTTTGCCTAATCCAAAGTACAACAATGTTCTCCTAGAAGATTTAAACCTCCAGGTTTTTCATTTAGGTATATGATACATTTTACTTAATTTTTGTATATGATACAAAACACACATTGAAGTTCAATTTTTACATATGAATTTATAACCATCATACATAGCACTGTTTGTTGAAAATAGTTTTTGAAAAATTCTTTACGGAATTACATTCATCTTTATCAAAAATCAGTAGCCCATGTATGTATGCTTCTATTTCTGAACTCTAATATTCCACTAAAAGCATGTGCTACATTATCTTGAATGCTATAAATTTATAACACAATTTATTTTTTAAATTTTTATTTTTTTAGTTTTAATTTATTTAATTTATTTATTTATTTATTTATTTATTTATTTATTTATTTATGAGACACAAAGAGAGAGGGGCAGAGACACAGGCAGAGAGAAAAGGAGGCTCCAAGCAGGGAGCCCAATGGGGGACTCAATCCGGGGACTCCAGGATCATGCCCTGAGTTGAAGGTAGGTGCTCAGCCACTGAGCCACTCAGGTGTCCCTATCTTTTAAATTTTTATATTTATTTGAGAGAAAAAGCATAAGCAGGGGGGAAGGAGCAGAGGGAGAGGGAGAAGCAGACTTCCCACTGAGCAGGGATCCTGACATCTGGCTCAATTCAGGAGTCATGATCTGAGCAGAAGACAGATGTTTACTGACTGAGCCACACAGGCACCCCTATAATACAATTTAAAATAATGTTAGACTTCCAATTTTTACCTTCTTTTGTTTTGATCATTCAAGGACTTTTGCATTTCCATATGCATGTAAGCATCATCTTGTCAATTTGTACAAAAAAAAAAATTGTCCACTAGGATTGATTATGGTTGCATTGAATCTATCCATCAATTTAGGGAGAATTGATGTCTTAACAATATTGAATCTTTTGACCAATGAGCATGGTATTTTTTATCCTTCTATTTATTCAAGTCTTCTTCAATTTATCTTAATAATAGCCTGCTGTTCAAAAAATATTAATGTACTCAAAAAATATTAATTACGTCAAGTTGGTTGATCCTAATCTTCAAATCTTTGATACACTTACTGATTTGCTGTCTAATTTTTCCATCAATAATTGAAAAGATGGTGTTGAAATCTCTGACTATAACTGTGGATTTAACTATTTCTTCTTAATTTTATTACCTTTAGTTTAGGTGTATTATAATTCTATTATTAGGTAAGTAAACTTTTAGGATTATTTTCTTCTCCTGTTGAATTGACCCCATTATCATTATGAAATGATTATTTAATCCAGCGTTATTCTTGTTTTTGTAATCCTCTTTCAGAGGGAAGAATATAATGTTTGTCCTTTGACTTTTGTCCAGTCCTTTATATATAAAGTGTATTTTTGTAGATATCATGTAGTTGGCTGCCATCTTTTATCAAAACTGAAATAAATTGAATTTTAAGTTGAGAAAATTATTTCACTTAGACTATTTACATTTAATGTGATTATTGGTCTGGTTAGCTTTAAACATATCATTTTGCTATTTGTTTTCTGTTTATCTCATATTTTTTTTGTTCCTTCTGTCCTATTTCTGTTTATTAATTCAATAATTTTTATCATTCAATTTTATCTATGTTGGTGTATTAACTGTTAATTTAGTGGTTTATTTAGGTTTGCATCTTTAATTTATTACTCTCTACCTTCAAGTGACACTACACTGCTTCACATCTACTATAAGAGACTCACAAAAGAGCTCACCTGAGCTCCTCCCAACATTTGTGTCATTACAACTCTACAGTTTAGTATCACATATGGTATAAAAATGCTACAAGATTAGTTATTTGAATGGCAAGTGCTTAAGTGATTAAATAAAAATAACACAATTATGTATTTATCAATGTAAATATATTTGCTCTTTTCTCTCTTTTGCTCTGTTTTCCTTACTGTTGCATTATCATTTCCCTTCCTCCTAAATAACTTACTTAAATATTTCTTATAGAGTGGATCTGCTAGTGATGAACTATTTTCAGCCACTGCTTGTTGAAAAAAAGTGTCTTTATTTTACTTCTATTTTTAAAGATATCTTCTTAGGGTATATAATTCTAGGTTGACAGATTTTATTCTTTCAGAATTTAAGAGACCACTCCACTCTTCTGGCTTGTGCTGCTTTCATCACCTTTATCGTGGTTCCCCTGATGTGGTTTACCTACTCTTCCTTAAGGAGCTATAATGTTTTCTCACAATTTACTAATGTTCAGTTGATTTTTTTATATTTTTCTCTTTTCTCATTTCATTTCATTGTGTTTTTTCTTGCACTATTTCAAGTTCACTAATATTTTTCTTCTGTATTTCTTTTCTGCCAATAATTACATTCAATGTATTTTTTTCTTTCAAATATGGTAATTTTTATCTATAGAAATTCAGCCTGGGTCTTTTACATATCACCTCTGACTATTCTTAAACATATAAAATACACTTTTAATTATTGTTTGCTTGTTCTTGTTTGCTATTATCTAATTTCCAGCTGTGTCATATCTGTACCACTTTTTGATTGATTTTTCTCCTCATTATAATTTATATTTTTCTGCTTGTATTTATGTTTGATACTTTGAATAAATGCCAGACATTGTGAATTTTACTTTATGTGTTTCTATGAAAATACTCCAGCATTGCTGTTGGACACAGTAAGGTTTCTTGCAAACAATTTGGCTTAAATAATTACACAACTTTTCTTTAACCACATTAACTCTTCTACAAAATAACAGTCATTATAATCAATTTCAACTCCCACTCAATTTTATGCATCTTTTAATTATCAAAAAAACTTAATAGAAAGCAGAAGATGAAGTTAAAAGGCATACATGGGGTCTAGCCAGGAATAAGTATCTCTCCATAAATTCTATAGAGCATATATATTTGTGTAGTACATTATATAGAAGATAGCTGCTTACCTTCCTTAAGATAATTAATTAATAAAATGAAAGTCAACTTTTGTTGAATGCTTTCCATATGTCAGGCACTATTTTAACATTTTTGCTTGCCTTGTTCTATTTAATATTTACAATAAATTTATGAAGTAAAATATTATTACTATTTTGCAGATGAGATCATTGAGAGTTGGTCTACTGAGAAGATGAGTTATGACTTGAATAAAAATCGGGGGATTCAAACAAATGTGTTTACTCAATATTCTACACAACTTTCAATAATAATGACAGTAACAAAAATAATATTGAACATCATTATCATGTTGAATGCATACTAGACATTTTATGTTTTCTATAAATATTTGATATATACATAATATACATAAGATAGCAACCATTGGAAAATCAACAATGTTTCTCTAGTATACTTTGAGATCAACTTTCAAATTGAAGAATTATTATTAAAAATAATTAAACATTCTTCCAATAAGGAAAACTGAACTCAATAATATGTTGAACCATGCTCACCTCATGAGATAAGAGAACTCTTTGGTATATTTCTGATAATTGTGGTCCTAATTGTTTCTTTTTCCTCTTTGTGTCTGACACGAAGTATTGCAACATAAAAGGAGTAATTTATACTTTTAAGAAGAATCAGGGGAAGCATCACAGAAGAATTGACAGTTGGGATGGGTCTTGAAAAAAGGCTAATATTTTCCAAATTGAGGAGAGGACTGATCTTGCTCATTGCTGTGTTCTAAGGACTGGAATAAGGCAGGTGTGTGGCCAGCCATTTGCCAAAAGATCAAATGAAAGAGGACAGTAAGTATGTTGCACAATGTATGCGAAAGAGCCCACTATAGACACTAACAGATTCTTCAACAATTTTAGTAGCATCTAAACATCAATAACATAAATTACAATGAGGTATAGTATTAATTTTCTGGTGTTTTTTTGCAAAGTGAGTGTCACAATGAGTGTGATGAGATATAATTCTCATTTTAATACCGGACCACGATTTTATCTGGGAAGCTAAGCTATCATTACTCATTTGGAGCCAGCATACATAGAAGACTTTTTCTATCAAGTAGATTTGGGTGGTTGCATCTTTCAGTTTCAAGACATTTAAAGATGTGAGTCCCTTGGGAGCAGAGATTACGTTTTCATCAAAACAGTATACCCAGTACCTAGCAGGGTTCTTGGCACAGAGTGAGGATTCAGTGCATGTTTCCTGAATAGATGAATGTGTCTGAGCTTGCATCTCACAATGCACATTATATGATTGGTCTTCAAGATTAATCCAGTCCAAAGAAAAAAAATCGTAAGTTCAATGTGAAAGTTATCATGCTAGATACTGGAATCCACCCAGAAATATGAAGGACATATGGAAAGTCTCATTGTAAGAAAAATAATCACAAGTACAATAAAAAATTTGAGGCACAATAAATGTGATTCCATATAAATATTGACTAAATTCCCTTTCCCATCTGTTTTACCTTATTTTAGCATTTACCGTAACCTCTTTATGTTTAGAGATAGAAGTAATACATAATTGAGTTCTAGAATTGTATTGTACACAATATAATTACCTACTAAAAGTTTAACACTGATGTTCTGAATTTCCTTAGAAATTCAACACTTGGTGATTTATTGCACAGACACTCAATAAATAAAAATGTATTTCATCACAGATCATGACAAGAACCCTAGCAAAAGAGAACATGAAATTCCAAATTATTCTGTTGATACCTTTGGGAGTGGTATTTCTGTTCTCTTATAAATCTCAGTAGACATATTATTAGCTCAGCAATTTAAAACTGAAGATGAAAACCAAGATCTATTTCTATTTCACCATGTGAAATTGTCATAACCACTCTGAGTGTGAATGTCAGCTCTTATATTTCAGTTTCTTTAACTTTAAAAGTCAATTAATCCCTTGCTTTATCCCGGGCTCATCACTTCCCAAGTCAGATTATATGATGACTTGATCTGAATTATTGATCTGTTGGCCAAGTGAGAAGGTAGAGGAAAATCCTAAGGGAGATGCATCATGTTCTATAAAGTAGAGACTTCTTCATTCTCTCTAGGCAAGTAGGGAGTGCTAACCATTAATAGGGAGAAGCAGGTCATTTCTACAGGCCCAAAAGGCTCATGAGAATGTTGGGATTTAAAGTTCTTAAGTGCTTCATAACTCAGATTCCCCCACTCTGGGTCTCACTCTATGCCTAATCTTGGTAGTGGACTTTCTGGAGTTGACAATTTAATCTTCTCTGGAGCTCTGCAACCTTTATAATTAACTCCTAGGCCTGATGCTCACTGATATCTACCCTTTGGCTTCAGGAAATGAGTATTTATTAATATGTCACCAAGGAGGTCCCTTATTTCCACATTTTGTTTCAAGTCGCTATTAATCCTCTTCAGCTTTTCATGACCTTTCTGCAGTGTGTTGATATATTCCACAAGGTACATTAGATCTCATTGTCTTTGTAATTTCACCACCTCTAGAGAGGAATAGCCTCAGGTGACCAGGAAGATGTGTCCCTTTCCCATCTCTTACAAGGAAAATCACAAGTATGTCACATTCACAAAGTATAGGAAAGAATACACATGTTTGCTTTTGCCCCATTATGTTAATTCCCTTGTTATAATAGTCAGAAGGGACCTGGAGAGACTGACATTCTGAAAAATAAGACACTGTTCTATTAGGTCAATGACATCATGTTTATTGAACTGGATAAGCAACAAATGGCAAATGTGTTGGAAGCTTTGACAAGATTTATGCACTCTAGACAGTAGGAGGTAACCCAACATATATTCAGGGTCCCACTGTATCACTAAAGACAGAGAAAAAATTGTTAAATCTTATAACTCCCACTACCAGAAGAGAAGCCCAGTGCCTGATAAGCTTCTTTGGGTTTCTGAGGCAGCATGTCCACACTTGAGAATGCTGTCCCAAACCATTTACCCTGTGACATGGAAGACTGTCAGCTTTGTGGGGGACCCAGAACAGAAAAGACTGTAGGAGGTCCACTTCACAGCATCAACAGCCCTGCCATTTGGGCCATATTACCCAGCAGACCCTGTTCTATTAGAGGCAGTTGTGATGAGAAAAGATTCCACATGAAATTTTTGGTAAAACCCTATTGGAGAATCACAGTGAGGACATCTAAGATTTTAAGGCCAGGCTATGAATTATCCACCATTTAGAAACCAACTACAGACATCCTCCTAGACACAACGATAACCACAGAAGAGCATATGACAGAATGATTGGACCAGTTGACATTAGCCAAGCACTTTAGTCTATTCTTTCAATTCTGAGTACTGTAATTAAAAATTTGGATGCCTGGTGGCACAGTCAGTTGAACCTCTGACTCCTGGTTTTGGCTCAGGTCATGACCTCTGTTAGCATGGAGCCTGCTTGAGATTCTTTCTCCCTCACCATCCTCCCTCACCCCCATTCCACACTGACTCTCTCACTTGCTCTTTCTAAAATAAATAAATAAATATTTAAATATATATATATATATTTACTTAATTATATGGCAGATCATAGTAGCAATTTCTGTTTGGTAAGAATTTCTGTAATTTTTACCAATCTTGAATATATGTATATATATCTTATGTAAATAAGATATATATATATATATCTTATATATATATATCTTATTTATCCTATATATCATACATATCCTATATATGAACATTTGTGTTTCTTCTTTTGGAAACTTACGCTTAATTCCTGTGTTAGGGATGCCTAGGTCGCTCAGTGGCTACCTTGGGCCAGGGTGTGAATCAGAGTCTCAAGATCGAGTCCCACATTGGGTTCCCTGCATGAAGCCTGCTTCTCCCTCTGCCTGTGTCTCCGTCTCTCTCTCTCTATGTCGCTCATAAATAAATAAAAATAATATCTTTAAAAAAAAATTCCTGTACTAATTTGTCTGTTCTACTGGTTTGATATATTAGGAATGTTAATATATTATACAATATGTATATAACCATATATTTATATAATTATATATTTATAAAATAATTTATAATTATATACTACCACATAATATGTTCTTAATATATAGTATTATATATTAATAATATATAATTAATGATATAATATATTATATATAAGCATATTTAATATATAGTATATAAATATATATTATATATGTTAAGGATTTTTGCTCTTTAAATGTTTCAATATTAGCAAAATTAATATCTATGTTCCCTTAACCACCTCCAGTTTGCCCTTTGACTTACTTTTATTTATAATAAGTCATAGGAAATTGCCTTGTCAATGATTAGAAGGTAAATTTATTAGCCTTTCCTTTGTGGTTTCTTCCTTTGATGTTGGTGTCTTTTAAAAATCAAGTCATTTAGGAAAACTTTCCACTTTAAGAATAGTGGGCACCTTACAAGGTACAAACTTTCAGTTACAAAATAAATAAGTCTCAGGGATGAATATATAGCATCGTGACTATAGTACATTACACTGTATTCTATATGTGAAAGTTGCTAAAAGAGAAGAACTTAAAAGCTCTCACAACAGGAAAAAAAAATTGTAACTATGTGAGGTGATGGATATTAAGGAGACTTCTTTTGGGGGCAGCCTGGGTGGCTCAGCAGTTTAGCACAGCGTTCAGCCCAGGGCCTGATCCTGGAGACCTGGAATTGAGTCCCATGTCAGGCTCCCTGCATGGAGCCTGCGTCTCCCTCTGCCTGTGTCTCTGCCTCTCTCTCTCTCTCTCTGTCTCTCATGAAAAAAATAAATAAAATCTTAAAAAAAGGAAAAGGAGACTTCTTTTGGTGATCATTTTGCAGTATATACAAATACTGAATCATTACATTGTACTAAATCTAATGCCATGTTATATGTCAAGTATATCTCCATAAATCATATATATAAGAATAATTTTAGTCATTATAATAAATTTGGAAAATACATAATGATTGGGGGAAAACCCTTTGTATCACCAAAACCTTAGAACTATCACTAAACATGTTTTAGGGTATTTATAGTCCCCATTTGTACTATGTATATTTTTCTGCATGTCTGAAATAATACCAAGTGTCAAATTCCCCCTTTTCACTTTTTTCTTTTAACATTTTCTCATGGCATTAATACTGGCTGTGTACCACACAACTTGAGATACTCACCATGACTGTTACTTTTATTGTTCCTCATTGTAAATAATGTTACAACAAGCAGCTTTGTATATACTCTGTCCTTCCTATAATCAATGGGCTATTTCCATAGAACAGACTCAGACAAAATGGACTTCTGAGTCACAGTACAGAGTTGAGAAGCTAATGCATATTGCCAAATTTCATTAGCAGTGTTTCCTGCTACCACAATTATGAGTTTTCCAATGGGAAGAATTACTGCTCTTGGTAGTCATGGCTTGCCCTTTGGGCCATATGCACACATATATGCACACACACAATCAACTCTTGTCCATGTTTTAAGTGGAAATTATAGTGATGTTTGCCTCCTTTTGGTTATAGTTCAAGGTAAAGAAAAAGTAAATTGTGGCTTATGAGTTATTGATTGGAAGCAGGGTATCATTTGTCAAAGCAGTCATTGGCCTGATATATCAGCAACTGTACAAACACATATGCCCCCATCACAGATTTTCTGCTCATGTTCTGTTATGGAAACACAAAGGCTTATTGATTGCATTCTCAAATTAAAGCTCAGCTCGACGGTTGCAAACATACCATTGCCTATAATACATTTATTTTTGAGACTTGTTTAACTGAAGCAGCTAAGAAAATCAATGTGTGGGGCCCAGCTAGACTGACCTTTAACAAATAAAATAACCTTTTATTTCTTTCTTTTTCCCACCTACTCTTCATGTAATTTTATTCTTGTTCTTCTATAGTCTCATGACCTCATGGTACTTAGAAAATTCCACAAAAGTAATATTGGATAGTTTGGGGTGAAGACGACTTTGGTTGAGACAGACAGAGAAAGGGACATTTGCACAGATTGAAATTTTTTTCATTTTTTTTTCTTAAACAGTTGTAATGAGGTCATGTTATGGTGGTAGCAGTGTCATGGGTGTTTGCAGTATATCCAAACTCACCAAATTACCCTGCTTGTAATTAACAGCCCAGTGCAGTGAACCTTGATGCATCTTGATGTATCTTTATTTTTCTTTAACTATCTCTGTTGCTTTTGATGGAGTTAAAAACAGTACCTTAGGAACTAATGTCAAATAAGAAATGAGGACCTTCAGGTGACATAAAAATGCATGTATATAGAGCTCATCAAAGATGCTCAGGCCTCTTCAGGAAGAAACATATTCTGTACTGGTTACATAAACAGCTTCTCTCACATGGAATCCATATCTTTTGTGCTTCTGGAAAACGTTTTAATGCCAGTAAAACACTTGCTCATTGACTGAGTCCCCCTAGTCAAGGCTATTGAGAAGGGAGGCAGATGGAAGAAAAAAATAAGGGATCCTGGAAAACATGCTATACTGGGGTTTAAGAACACCAGTGTCATGGGGATAAGAAATATGATGACTGAAAAAAAGCATACTTTGGCCTCATTCATTCATTATCATTTTAATTTTTGACAGCTTTATTGAAGTATGATTGATACACAAAGAATTGCACATATCTAATGGGTACCATATGATGAATTAGGAGATAAATCAACATCCATAATACCATCCCCCAGAATTGGGACAATAGACCTACTCTAATACCTTTGCTTCCCTGTTATCCATTTGTCTGTGTGTGTATCTGTGTGTGTGTGTGTGTGTGTGTGTGTTAAGAACACTTAACATGGGATCCCTAGGAGGCTCAGTGGTTTAGCACCTGCCTTTGGCCCAGGGAATGATCCTGGAGACCCAGGATTGAGTCCCGCATTGGGCTTTCTGTGTGGAGCCTGCTTCTTCCTTTGCCTATGTCTCTGCCTCTCTTTCTATCTCTCATGAATAAATAAATAAAAACTTAAAAAAAAAAACACTTAACATGTCATCTACCCTTGGAACAAATATTTTAAGTACACAGCATCATACTTTTAACTATGAGAAAACTATGCTGTACAGCAGATACAGAACATATTCGTTTATTCTTTCAATTATTTATTTATTTATTTATTTATTTATTTATTTATTTATTTATTTATTTATTATGGAGATTCTGAACACTGACCCCAAGCTTGAGACTGGTTGTCTATATGCTCAAAGTCCAGCTGCAGAAGCATACATATGAATAAATAAGAACAATTCACTGAACCAAGTCCTGGGATTGAGGGATGCCCAAAGTGCTGCTGGAGCCCTTGGGAAAAAAGTGACAAAGGCTAACAGTTTTATAAAAAATCTTCTGGCAGAAGAGTTGTGATTCACTGAGCTGAATCTTGACATCTGTGTAGACACTGGATTTGCTAAGAGGATGAAGAAACAAGACAAGGTAGAGGGAGCACCAGTTTGGCAAGATGCTCTTGGGGGTGAGTTCAAAGGTAATGTGGTTGGGGAAAGGGTCACATGGAATGAACGGATGGAATCAGAATGTGGAAAGTCTTTTAGACCAGGTAGGAGTTCTGAACTTTTTGTTTTCTTTTCTTATAACAGAACAATGTGTTCTACATTTTTGTCTTTAAATTTATTCTCAAACAGCAGCCAATTTGAGTCAGACCACTTACTTCTGCAAAATCTGTAACGACTTCCATTTAGCTCAAAATAAAATCCAACTAAAAATGGCTTACAGGACACTGCATGCCTCTTCCTGCATCCTTCTCATCTCCAATTTAGCTACCTTCTCATTCACTCTAATCCAGCCACATTTTCAAGATAGCCTCCTGCCCCAGAGTACTTTCTCTGATGCTTTCCTGGCCTGGAAATCTCATTCCCTCAATCAGCACCACCTGCTCACCCCTCTCCTTGGGCCTTTGCTAAAGCACCTCTCAGCCTTTGCGAATCACTCTGTTTAATTTTAAAAGGTACCTTTGACCCAGCAGCTCCTTCGACTTTCCCAGATTTACTTTTTATCATAAAACTTCAAAACTATCAGACATACTGCACATTTAATTCATTTATTTGTTAATTTCCTGACTCCTCTGTTTAAAATGTAAGCTCCATAAGGGCACATGCCTTTGTCTGTTTTGCTTATCTTGTGCCCCTGCCTTCTGGTTATCACTCAAGTATCTGTGAAATGAATAAACATAATTCTTCTCCAAAATGTTGGTGCATAAAATAAATATAAGACTTTTTTTGGAAATTCCTTTTTTCATAAAAATTTGCCCCAAATGTAGCATATTAACTTTCATAGTTGCCTACCATCTATAAAAATTTTTTTGAAATTGTATACCTCCTCTACTGTGTGGCTTAAGGCAGGTTAGAGACTCACTGGACCTCAGTTTACACATCTCTGACATAAGAGAGGTTAGACTTCCAAATCCCCAGGCCCTGCAAAGGTCTTATTTGTTGTGTATTCCCTCAAGGTTAGTTCTTGAGCAGATTGAGGCCACCCCATCTTGGAACTCCATCACTAGAGAGGAGAAAGTATGGGACAAAGACACAGTGAAATACTTGAGGTCACTCAACAGTGTCCTCAAGGGAATGATGGACAATTTTGATATATAAGGTAAAACGTAGGGGGAGAAAGATAGAAATTATAAAAACTGTCAAACATTTCTTCCCTTTTATGGTTCTTATTTACTACTGTTTTATCCCAATGCAGCCAAGCTACTAATATTTGAAGGGGGAAAAACCTCATATGTAACAAGGAGATTGAGACATGAAGCTACCCCACATAGGCATGATTTTTTCTAAAATTTGGTCAAGAAAAAAAAAATTGGTCAAGAAAGAGCCAGATAAAAAATAGAGAAAAATGATTTTCAGACTGGTCTCAAGTGTGGACCTTTTGCTGAAAGAAGAAATGACATTCTTAAAGACATTAATATTCAAAATATTCTATTCTTAATGATGGCACATGGTCTAGAACTGCTCTTCGGAGCGGAAAACTAATAGAGTTGTATGTTAGATAGTAATAAAGAACATTATTAGTCCAAATATTTACATGAGTCATGGTTTAAGCACAAAGGTACAAAGCTAATCAAGTTCGCTGAGATTTAAGATTTAGAATTTAAGCCAACAATTAACACAATAATATTTGCATTCACCCCTGGACAGAGTCTTTATCTATAGGTAATAATAGTAATAACAAAATTAATAATTGGTGCTCAAAAATGAGTACTGCTTATGTGCCACAGTAATGGGTATTTTACTTAGTTTAGTGAACATAGTCTAGTTTAAGTACTGTCAAATATTTTCTGTAAAGAGCCAGGGAGTAAGTATTTCAGTATTTGCAGGCCATAGGGTCTGACTCCATCAAAACTACACAATTCAATTGTTGTAGCCATAGATGATATGTCAATATATCATAGCATAGCTATATTCTAATAAAAGTTTATTTACAAAAGAAAGCAGGGGCTAGATTTGGCCCTGAGCTGTATGACTTCCATTTGAATTCATTTGATAGCTATAACAATTCTAAGGTATTATTCCAAACCACAATTTATTGATGAAGAAACTGAGGTTCAGTTAGAACCAATAACTTACTGGGATGTTGAAGGGCCAATGTTCTAATATTTGTCAATTTGATCACAAGGTAAATTATGCTTTGCTTCCGTTCCACTTTCCCCTCATTTGTGACAGATAAAGGGGGCTTTCCTGTCTTTTCTGTCCCTTTTCACAAGAGGAATCACTGGACCTAGAGTAGACACATTGGTTCCTTTAGCTCCTGTTCAGTCCCAAATTTCAGGAGGGAATGTGTGCATTGTTTCTCAGGGACAGCTCCTGCTCCAGGATCCAGGGTTTGCTGACTCTGTCTCTTCATCCCATCTCTGTTGTTCTCCCTACACCAAAGCCTGATAGATGAGCCTTATTTTAATGTCAAACTCAATTTGTCAATGCTACCATCTTTCCTGGTGTAGTTCTGAAAAACAAGGGAGTGGGTTTGAAACCAAGGGCTTACCCATTGAATACTAATCAACTGTGATGACATTCCTTCTTGTTGGGAAGAAAAGAAAAATCATGCTGGGAAGTTGAAAGTAGGCCGGGTGTGGCAAAGAAATAATCGGAAAGGCAAAATTTTCTGGAAGGAATAATGCTGGGCCAAAGAGTCAAGATTTGCTGATTCAGTAACTTTTGCTTAAGCTTCATTGGGCTTGGATATGCCCTGTCAGAGTCATTATAATTGACTATAAGCAACATAATTTCAAAATATGAACTTTTCAAGTTCCCAGAGGTCACTTGCTGTCTTCTGCACACTGATGGGGATATTACCAGAATCAGGAACCCTGATGGAAACATGTATTTGGAGGGCCACTTCCTGACCTTACAGCTCTTCAACATTAGCTCCATCCTAATACCTGTCCTCATTGTCCTTCTCCCAGTTATCACACCCCTTCCTCATCAAAACCATGAACATGACCCCTACCTGGACCTCTTTGTTAGTTCTGGTTTCCACAACAAGAAACAACAGTCTCCTCAATGGGCTGACATCAGGAGTGACTTACCCTTCTTAGAAAAATCTGTCTGCAACCTAGAAGAAAATAGCATTTCTCACCTGCAATTTCAGCAGCATATAACACAGTATTCATAGCATCCTACAACAGGAATCAGGTCTAAGTTGCAACTGTTACCTCAAAGAATATCAAGGTCTCTCGTCAAGTTTTACTTATAAAACAACCTTATGGAAAACTACAAGAAACACTCCCATCAGGTACTGCCTTAAATAGAAGAGCAATTTTCTAACATTAACTCCAAAGAATTACATTAACATGCAAGCCTCACCTCACTCAATTTTAACATCCTGTTTTCTTTAAAACCAGGCAATCAGAGCACATTCTGAGGTTGGCACTAGTACAAAAAAAGCAAAACTACGGTTCCATTGAGATTAATGTGTTTATTTGTACAACTAAAGGTGTGTGGCCAAATGTCACAACCTTCAGTTTGGAATGCCATGATTTTTTTAAAGTAAAATATATATTTCATTTTTAATGGCAGCAGTTTAAAGAAGGCAAGCATTTTGCTCCCTCCCCAGCAAGGGCTCTTTTGTAAATTTGGGGAATGAATTGTTTCACTGTCCTTTTCCATGTTACTGTTTTAGTTTCCTGGAACTGCTCAGAGCCTGTTTTTCCACTGACAGTCAAAAGTGCTCAGGCTCGGTGCTTTCTGCACCATGTAAAACTTCAGCTTTGCAGGAGGCTGAGTGTTGGCTCAGGTAATGTGACTGCATATACAAGAGCTTGCTTTTTAGGTATGGTTAATGTGAAATGCTTTATGAAGAACATTATTATCTACTCTAATGAAGGACTTTTCCTTCACCAAATGAAGAAACTGTCCTCCAAGCACTCAGAGATTTTTTACGTTCCTCCTACCTTGTCATCAGGTCCTTCAGACGTAGAGGGAAGAAGAAAGAAGCATGAGGCATCCTAATTGAAATTTCAAATTATAAAATAGTGAAAGGTATACTGGGTAGCAGCATGCTCTTTCCAATTACAAAGAATTGAGTTATGCTTTTTAATGAGGAAACTGACATTTTTCAGTACGTACCATGTGTTCAGTGCTTTACATTTTACATTTGCTATCTTTCACAGTCCCTGTAACACACATATTGCTATCCGACCCCCGCCACTCCTCTCCCACTTCTCTCTTACATGAGAAAAAAATTAGAGAAGCTAAATTACTTGCCTAGAGTCCCATACTGTTGTAACATGGAACTCGAGGGCAAAAAATCCATAATGGGAACACTGGGGTTCAAATTTCACCTCTATTATTTGCTGATAGGATTGAAATTTCAGTCATAGAGACTGCACAATGGGGTTGGTTGATCCAACAACCAACAAAAGCAAACCCAAAACTATTGATAAGTTATGGTAAGCTCTCATCAAATGAAAATATGTTGCACAAAATTAAAAAAATAATTTAACATGTGATAGAAAAGGTTTGATAGGTACGATATAGGAGGCCTTAAAATCTAAAACAAGCAGAAACAAATTTAAAAGCAATTAAGATAGACAAAGTGTATAATTAGTCAATAGAGTAATATAAATAAACAATGAGCATAATTGTTTTTTATCCCATTAGTTACCAATATGAGTTTTAAAAATGCAGTAAGAAGTTATCATATTATTTTAATATATTGGTGAAGAATAGTAAATGATATTTAACATTGGAAAACCAGATTCTTTCATGAGCAAATGTATTAGAGTAATAGTACAACTTTCTCAGAGGGTAGATTTCTGGTGTTTTCTTACATATTCATACTAGTAAAATATGGAATATACCTCAGTATTTATACTGAAGAAATAACTGGTGTAATGGACTGAATTTTGTACCCCCCATATTTATATGTTGATGTCCTAATCACCTATATCATGATATTTGGATATGAGGCTTTTAGAAAATAATTAGCTTTAGATGAGGTCATGGTCATAAGGTATTCATGATGGTATTACTGTCCTTATGAGAAAGGGAAGAGGGGCACCTGGGTGGCTCAGTTGGTTAAGCATCTGCCTTCAGCTCAGGTCATGATCTCAGGCTCCTGGGATTGAGCCCCACATCAGGCTCCCTGCTCAGGAGTCTGCTTCTCCCTCTCCCTCTGCCTTTCTCCCTAGCTTGTGCTTTCTCTCTCTCAAATAACTAAGTAAAATCTTTAAAAGAAAAAAAGAAAAAGAAGAAAGAAAGAAAGAAAGAAAGAAAGAAAGAAAGAAAGAAGAAAGAAAGAAAGAAAGAAAGAAAGAGAGAGAAAGAGAAGAAAGAAAGAAAGAAAGAAAGAAAGAAAGAAAGAAAGAAAGAAAGAAAGAAAGAAAGAAAGAAAGAGAGAAAGAAAGACTCCCTTTTGAGGAGGGAGCCAGACATGGAGCCAGATCCCTGGGCCCTGGGATCATGACCAAAGGCAGATGCATGACCTACTGTACCACCCAGGCACCCCTAAGTAGTCTTTTTTAACACTCAAGATTCTCTTAGTTCACTGTTTGCATAAAATTATATCATTATGATTTTAAACATGTGTTTTAGCTAAACATGAACTTGTATTAGAAAGAAATGTTAGCTCTACCAGTTTCTTTGGTGAAATTTCTAAGCCATTTATTCATCATATGACAATTAGCTTACAAAAACTAGATCATATAAACTGAAAATCCATTGAACTAGGCCAGCATAAATTTCCTGGTGTCACTATAAGCAGAACTAACGTCAATAAGAGAGGAGACTTATGCAAACTCTAGTTTTTAAAGTTCTTACTATTTTACTACTATGCCTTGTTATTACACTGCCATATGATAAGTTAGTCAGACCTAAGGCGATTTAATAAATAAAGTCTCCCTTTCTAGTCTGAATCAGAAAGAGAAATAGGACAAAGTAAGTAGCTGGCTCTACTCCTTATCTTTGTTTCTTTGTATAAAATGTATCTCCCTAGATGTTTTAAGATTTCCCCTTATCACTTATGTTAACCACTGTTTCTTCAAAAACTTTTTCTTTCTTCTCTCTCTCTGAATTCCAACTGAATGTCTTACTGCATCACTTAATATTGTCCTATAGGTCATGATCATATATATGTAATTACATATAATTATAGAATTCTACAATTGCCTACACAATTATATATGATTATGTAATTGTCTACATATTTCATTGTCTATATATATGTTTATATGTACAATTGTGTAACATATACATGTCATATATATCCATACATATACATGCTACATATATGTGTGTATTATATATACACACCAAGAGATAGAATATTAGTGCATTATATACACACTAAACAATAAAATATATTTTTCCATAAGAGAACGAGATATTCATTATAAGGTATTGGTTTAAATGATTATAGAGGCCAAGAAGTTCCAAGACCTGAAGTTGGCTGCCAGCTAGAGACCCAGGAGAATGGAAGGCTTGTAACTGGCAGACTCAAGACCCAAGAAGAGCTGATATTTCAGTTTGCATACAAAAGCAGGAGAAAAACGGTATTTCATCTCAACCAGTCAGGCAGGAGTTGTTCAGGGAGAATCAGTCTTTTTGTTCTGTTCAGGCTGTCAGCTGATTGGATAGCAGAACATTAAACTGCTTTACTCAGTTTACCAACTCAGAGGTTAACTCATCCAAAACTACCCTCACAGACACACTCAGAACAGTGTGCGACCAAGTATCTGACACCCACAGCCAAGCTAAATTGATGCATGAAAATGATGACCGTATATATACTATTCAGATTCCCTACATGTAGTATTTATTTTTTTGTTTCATTTTAGATAGTTTCTATTGCTGTGTCTTTAAGCTTGTTGGCCTTTTCTTCATGAGCATCTCAACTATTATTAATCCTATTCAGTGTATTTTTATTTCAGGCATTATGTTTTTCACCTCTACAGGTTCCCTTGGGTGTTTTTTATATATTCCATTTTTCAAGTCATTATCATTATTCCCAATGCCTGTTGAAATACCTGTAGCATGTTATAATATCTGTTTTAATATCTTTTCCATTAATCTATCATCTCTGTTATTTCAAGGTCTGTTTTTACTGAAAATAAATTTTCCCCATGGGTCATATTTTCCTGCTTTCTCATAATCTAGGGATTTTTAATTGAATGCTGGAGTTTGTGAATACTATATTCTAGATTGCTAGATTTCATTTTATGACTTTAAAGAGTATTGGGCTTTTTATCTGGCTGGTAGTCTAGTTACTTTTGTGCTAGTTTAGTAATGTAAGGATTCTTTTTAAGCAAAAGGGAAGTGACTACTCTTTATTTTACAGAAAGATTCCCGTTTTTTTTTAATTACAATTTCTTTAAATTATCTGACTCCCTTGTGCTTTTAAATTAAGATTTCATTTAGTTTATTTATTCTTTAAAGTAAGATATAATGGTGATTTACTGAAAAATGCCTTACTGCATCCAACCGAAGTTATTTTTATCATAGTCCTTGCCAAAAGCTTCATAGAAGAATATAAATGGAGATTTGATCTAATACTTGGTAAACTGGTCTTGTTAAGCAGACTTTTTAATATGCTATACAATTCCTAGAAAATAAAAAATTACTTTATGCCTATGCTACACTGGGAGATTCTATGATGAAATAAATGTGGAGCATAATAAGTCAGAATAAGCATTAGCTTTTAAAAACAATGAAGGCTTTTTTTTTTTTTTTTTTTGGAAGGGGATGAATTGAGGGTAGCATTTTATTAGAAAAAAAAAGATTTATTTTACAACATAATTCCTTCCTTGTCTTTACTGATTATTTCGTGTATTCAACAAGGTTATCTCCCAGAAGGATCTCTAATAGTGCCCAATTCTATGATCTCAGAATTAGTTGACTTCTAGTTCCCCAGTAATTTTCCCACCCTTGGGATCTTATCTGTTCCCTCTACATAAGCAGATTGGTATTCAGCTAAAGACTTAAGAAGACCCCAGTGTAGATATCCAGGACTCCTATACATCACCCTTCTCCCTAGTACTCCACTCCACATAGTCTAGCTGCCATGGGTTTCCTGACTCTTTCCTCTCTCTCTTCTACTCGGTGAAACCCCTGGTCTCTGCTTGGCTTCCCTGGACTGCACTTCATTCTGTATTCCCTCCAGTCAGAAAGCTGAGATGATCATGGGGCTTCCCTGGCTTGTTTTGTTTTGTCTTTAGGCATCAGAGTTTTTTGCTGCATGTTGTCCAACATGTTAAAATGTTATTTCCTATATTTTGTTCATTTTTCTTAGTTTATATTGCAGAACCATAATGCTGCACTTTCTCATACCATCATGGTCACAAACTGAAGTTAAAGATTCATTCCATATCCTACTTTCCATATTGAATGATGTCCAGCCATATTGGACAGTATATATACTGATTCTGCAATGAGATTAAATGCCATTAAGACACTCAGAATGCCAGCAATTATGAAAATGTCCCCAAATTTATTTTTTTTTTGTCCCCAAATTTAAATTAAACTCTGTCCCATAATTTCAGGAGGACATTGAAGTCCAAAAATTAAATAATCTTTCAAGTTAAAGTCCAAAGGAATTGATGCTTTTTTTTTTTTTCTTTGTGAATTAAAGTTCAAGAAAATTCAGGTCTAAAACCCATCCTTTGCAACTTCTTATTCGGCTCAGTTTCAGCAAGATACTCTTAATGTCTGGTTGGGTCAGGATCCCTTTGTAGCAGCCAGAACTCTCTCTATCTTTTTGTCTCTTTGTTTCTTGTCTCTCTTTGTCTCTGACTATCTGCCTTTCTCCCTCTTTGTCTCTGTCTCTCTCGTGCACACTCACTTTGTTTCAGTTCCATGGTAAATTGTGTCTTTATCCCACTTTTCAAAGAGTCTAAATATAGTTCACCCTATCACAGCACTGATGATCAGAGAATGTCACATGAGTTATTATCTTCTTGCAAGGTTTGGGAATATGCTGCAATACTAGCCCCAATCACCAGGTACTTTGAATAGGTTGGTCTACTATCTAGTATATATTTATAAATGTACCTACATCCATATTTATAACTCTGTTTATATCTAGCCCTCTTACTTTCCTTTTCTCCTTTTATCCTTGAAAACAATTGCTGATGCACAGAATCTTTCTAGCAATGCAATGTCCATTCTTTCCTGTTTAGCCATTTTAAGACTTTTGGCTCATTGCCTGCTCCCACTGCCACTTTCTGTGGGATTTGTCCTAGCTATGCTTTTTACCCTCATAAGGAATTATTTATTCTAGAGCTAACCAGAGACCATCTGGCAAGGATGAACCTGTGGACAGGGTCAGATTCAGGGTTTCTGAGGTCTGACGTTTATATAATTTGCAGCATTCTCTGACAAACAAAATAATATGGAATTTCAATTACAAAACGAGCTATGCCCTCTGGTCCTGTTCCTCTGTGTAGCATCTGTGGTGCATCAGCACAGAGATGGGAGGGACATACCTGGAATCACAGCCTATGCCAGGATGGCTAACATTACTATGGCCCTTCAGGAAAGTGATCATGATTCACAAACATATATCCTACTCAGCTCAAACCAAATGTGTCCCCACTTTAACTTCCTTTTCACTGGATCCCCAAAATGGCAACTCTCATCCCATCCATCAGTTGGGGAAGAGAGATGTAAGGGAAATCAGAGTTTAAATAGCAATGGTCATAACTGATTGTGGCTAAAATATCTTACTTTTGCTAATTTTATGAGACATATGACCTTATGAACACATTGCTGGGAAGCCTCAGAGAGCTTTGGGAGGAAACTGTGCACAAGGGGGCCCTGATGCCTATATTTTATTAGTGTCACCATAAAGCCACTTATGGAGAGGTGTGTTCATGAAGCCAAGTTTAGCTGCTGGTCCCAAAATAATTGAATTTGGAGCCCCTAATCTAACACCATGTGGCTACTTTTGGCACAAACAGTTTGAAATTGGAGCTGCACTACCTTTGTCTAGTTCATGGGTAACTCTTGTGCCATTTGAAAGCAGAGAATATTGTTCTCATCTCTAATATCTGAAAGGACAAGAAGGCTCTTTCTCTTATGGTGAAATGTTTGCCTTGGCCAACCACGCTCAAGAAAAGTTGCATTTTCATAGTGTAAGATCAAGTCATAGAAATCAAGTCATTTGTACCCTGACCTAATTTGTGGCAATGGTCCACAGAGCAAGCATCCCCTGGGGCCTTATTGAAGGCAGTGTTGTCACCTGGGATCCTATAGCAAACTGCATTTTGCTTTGGCCAAAGTTTTTATAGTGTGTGGTCAGGATTTAACATCTACCCCATGTCTTCTACCATGGAGACTGTAAGCCAGAGTTTTATTGAAATCTCTACATTTTCTGAGGGTAATGTGTACAATATTTGCTCACTAGACTTTATGGTATGGTTTGGTTGAAGAACCAGAGCTTCTATTCCATTACTGAGTCCAATGACTGTCATTTGATTGGACCCTGTGACCCTTACCTTTTCTGACATTTACTTTTGCATGAAACAAACAAAGTCTCTACTACATAAGAATCTGTATATATGGTGGTAATTCTGTAAAACACACTGCTTGCCTTTGCACAGAATTGTCCTACAATGCAGAGATCAATTAAAATTCAAAAAATCCCATGGGCTCTGAGGCCTAAGCTAGGTGTTCAGATGGCAGTGGTTAAAATCCAACTGAAGGAAAGTAAGCCTATATCTCAGCATAAGCCTGCATGGATTATGAACCTTAAAATGCCATATCCATACAATACTCAACACTAAGCATGTTGAAACCAACAAAAGGCTTCTATGTATTATTTTCTAATCTAAATATCTGTTGTAAAGTTAAAGCTTAGTGTTAAAAATATTAATATCAGAAACATAATGCCTGGGTTGGAATTCTTGCTCTGCCATTTACTAGGTAAGTGACCTTGAGCAACTTATTTCCCTTCTTTGTGCCTCAAGCCGTTCATCATTATTTTTTCCTTTAATAATTTATTCATTTGAGAGAAAGAAAGAGAGAGAGAGGAGCAGAGTGAGAAGGGGGAGAATCCCAAGCAAACTCTGTACCCAGTGCAAAGCCTGAGATGGGGCTCAATGCTAAGCTCCTGAGATCAGGACTTAAGCCAAAACCGAGTCAGATGCTCAACGACCTGAGCCACCCAGGTGCCTTCCTTATCATCATAATGGGGATAACACTATGATCATGCTATAATATAGTATTATAAAGATTAAACGAGTTCATATTTTTAAAGTGCACAAGTGCTCTATAAGTGTTCATTAGGCATACACACATATATTAATCAACCAATCACAGCTTATTTCTCAAAGTCCACAAGCTAATGCACCCAATGAAGTGAAATCAACCTCCAAATCCAACTCTTTCACTGCCATCACTAACACCATGGAAGCTTGATCTTTAGGTTTAGTGCATGGAACATCTATTCCAGTCCAACTGGCCCATGCTGCATATGCTGGGATTTGAAGACATTTAATGATTGGAATCTTTCTCTCTTTCTCCTTACACCTGAATAAACCGAGAAAAAAGATAAGGAAAGAAGAGGAGGCCAAAATACCAACATTTTTATTGATGAAGTTAATATTAGTAAGCATGGCTTCTATTTGTGCTCCTGTGAACTTGCTGATACTGAATCTCAACTAATTTAAGTAACTTACCCACTCAGCCTGACCATCTCAAACTAGGACAGATCTCCCTACATGTTGTGTGTGTGTATGTGTGTGTGTGTGTGTTTATTCCACTCTATAAAACTTGAAACAAAAAGTAATATAGAACATATAACCCTATAGGCTCCATATACCCAATAATAATGGAAGGAGAAATGTGTCTCTGATTTCTTTTTCCAAACTAAAATTCCTCACTAAAAGAGAAGAAGAAGTGAGGGAATGAGAAGAGGTCAGAAGCATTAGGCTAACTGGTGTCATTCAGCCATTTCCCTTGAAAGAATGGGTCATAAAACACATCTAAACTCAGTGGGTCCTTTATCCATTACTGGTCTGAAACTCAGACTGTGGATGATCTAGGCGAGGCAGCGCTGGGTGGCTGTGACTCAACATACAGATTTGCTGTGCGGGTTGTGGTGACTCTGCCCCATATGCATTTATTCTGGAGCCTACACTGAAGGGGCAGCAGAAGCAAAGAACATTCTCCCCTAGGTAATAGCAAGAAAGAGAATGGAAACTCACAAGCCTTCTTCAGACCTACATTCAGATCTGTACACTATCACTACACCCACATACCATCTGACCAAGTAAGTTGCATGGCCAAGCCAGAGTCAAGAAGTATTGTACACTCCACCCACAATAAGGCCATGGAAATAGAAGGAGGCAGAGAAAAGTGAAAGATCAGGGTCAGTGATTCAATCTACTTCAAGTCCCTAATCAAAGTGTCTGGCATGTGAAGCCAGATTCCTTGTGCCAATCTCCATGTTAAATACTACTTATGACACACATACACACATTTCAAAGACCCTTACTCTAGACAACCAAAACACAACAACAAATATACAACCACTGGATCCTTGCCTAAATTAATGCTGTCTAGTATAGTTGCTCAATAACTTTTTGATGAATGAAGAATGAATGAATGAATGATGAATAGTTGTATGCCTTGGATGTTACTTAAACTCACTAAGTCCCATATTGGAAGCACAGTCATGAATAATTTAGCTATTAAAAATGATCATGAATAAAATATTTCTTGTCATTATTAATTCATAGGTTTGTGCGTTGATTTTTATAGGTGCTTTTGAAAGTGTGTGTGTCTGTGTGTGTGTGTGTGTTGTTGTTGTTTTGTTTTGTTTCTCTGGTATCTCAATCTTTGCCTTTTTATTCAAGGTTTGTTTTTCTGTACTAAATTATCCAATTTGTCACTTTAAAAAATACTCTCTGTCCTTCCGTATCTTTAAGGCTTTTCCTTTCCTCCTTAATCTTTTGTTTGGGATTCTGAAATTTAATTATACAACTTGGAAATGAGGATGAGGATCCAGTGGCCAGAAATGGAAGACCTTAGAGCTGTAGGGCCTTGCCTTCAAATAGGCAGAGATCATATCCTGATTGCATGTTATTGTCATTTATTTCTAAAATAAAAAGGATGAAAAACCTATTGTAACCTTAAAGGATAAGATAAATATTGTGACAACATAAATGTCAACTGTGGCTGAAGATTGACTTAGAACTCCCATATTTCTAATAAATTTGCATATATTTGGTAAAACTACAAAGCAGTTTTGAGCAAACCTCAGAATATATGAATGCATATGAATGTAAATAACATAAAAATTCCTGGATTGAAAAATCAGAACAGTTTTAAATAGTTGGATCTCCTTTTTATTTTTTATTTTTTTATATTTGGATCTCTTAAGTGTTTACTGAGCAGGTACTACATTCATGATATTGGGCTAACTCCTAGGGAACATAAAGATTGAACCATCATATAGTATGGAGGATTTGGCAAAGCTCTACCACTTAACTCACTGGCCTGTGGCACAAGCTCCTTTAATATGCAAATATTCATTCTTCAAATTTACATTTGAAGAAACTGAGAATGGAAGTATAAACCACAGAGGAGCATCAGGAAATTAACACCCAGGAGGAAGATCAGATGTATTAACTCAAGCTCAGGAGACTGGCCAGGTTCAAATCAAGACTGTCACTTATTAGATACAAGAAATAATTATTTGTTACTGTTGTCTATATGTTCTCATGGAAAATGGTACAATGGAATTTTCTACCTCATGAAGATATTGTGGAATGAAAAGGAAACCCAAGTAATTTGCTTAGGACAGTCACCAGCACATGTTCTGAGCTCAGTACATTTTAAGATGATTGGGGGTGAAATTCCTAATTGGCTTCCCAGGTCCCATAGTCCATGCTGCTTCAATATGCCCGGGCTTTTCAGAATAATTAAATAAAATTACCCTTGGCAGTTACTTTCATAGTGCCTGACAAGCAGTAAGTACTCAACAAATTTCTATATATTTATTAAATAAATAGATGCAGCTCTTACTCTTTGGGAACTTAGTGGAGAAGTGCAAATACCTATTTGCATCCACTCTTTAAATTTTAATTCCTTCAAGACACAGAGAAGTTTGAATTAAGCTTGTGAGCAAAACAGGTAATTCTGTCCTCCTGTTTTGGGGTTCACTATTAACTACTTTAAAAATCATCATTTTCTAACCAGATCACACCTCTTGTTCACCAGCCTTGCCTCTTTCTTGTACCATTTTTTTAAGGTTTAATTTATCTTTCCATGAGTGACACAGAGGCAGATACATAGGCAGAGGGAGAAGCAGGCTCCCTGCAGGGAGCTTGATATGGGACTCGATCCCAGGACCCTGGGATCCTAACCTGAACCTAAAGCAGATGCTCAACCACTGAGCCACCCAGGCACCTCTATGGTACTGTTTTTAAATTGATTGAAGTAAGATCAGGAAACCTTCTCTGAAACAAACTGTATAACAGCTACGCAATCATGGACTTAACAAATGCCATGGCCAATACCCAAATCAGTTTAAGGCAATAACTCTTTTGCCAGGGTTTACTTTGCACCAGGCAGCATGGTAAGTGATAAGCTTTAGCAAAATTAAGACGGTGGTATCTTTCCTTTTGAGGAACACTAAGGTGGTGAGCTGGGGGGAAAACAGGCAAGAGTATAAAAAGTATGGTCCATATCATGGTGAAGAAACTCTAGGTGTTCATAACCCAAAGTTCTGTCAAGCCTTCTTCATCTGATAAGAAGTAATATTTGGTCAGTTCATCAAAAATGTTTTATTAATGTGAGGAAATTATTTAAATGCTACACATATAGTTGCACACACATTTTATTTTAAATTGAAACTATCAACGTACATGAATTCACAGGTTCTATGTTGTAGACTCAAAATTCCTGCTAGAGTCCTACCACCTCTTTCTGGGATTAGCCACAGACACAGTGAATCATTCATAATTTCCAGTTGAAATGCCTTTAAAATGGATCAGACTGTAAAGATACTTTCCAAATAGTATGTGTATAGCCTCTAATAAAAATTTTAAACTATTTTTTCCATATTTTACTGATGCATTTCACCTCATTATGACATAATTTGGTATTTATATTTTTGTAGTGACTTCTTTTATGATTCATTGTAAAATATTCAAGTTAGTTTTTTTTTTTTTAAATGATGACACTTAGGAGTTTGTTCTTGTGGTTGTTTGTTTAATACTTTGTTGGTTAGCAAGATGGTTGTTCGGTTCATTTGTTTTCTGGAATTCTGTAGGATAAACCCAAAGAGTAAGAGCTTGTAACCTAGACTTTTAAAAGCTCTGGAGAACCTAACACAGAAGCCCTAGAGAAACTGACCCAAAGAAAATAAAAGGCACCTGGTCTAGATGATAGGCTTTTGGATATGCATCTCAACTCTACCACAAACTGAGGTGCTCGTGGGTTATGTATGTTAGAATAGACCTTGTTTTTCTTAGATGACCTACTCTATCATTCCTGTATTTTAATCAACAACTATCTACCCCCTTATGGTAACCTTGGAGCCCAAATGCTTGAACCCCCCCTTATCATCCGTTGATATATACTTTAGTGTTTTTTCTTCTCCTGATTACACTGACCTCCTTCTTTTATCCCTTAGACCAGAAAATCCAGGGGAATTTTTTTTCAGGGTGATTTTCCCACAACATTTTCCCACACAAGTTTCCAGTTCATTTTCAACTCTACTCATACTTGTATGCAAGTAGTTAAGTATATTCGTACTCTATTAATTTATGTAATGCTGAACTGCATCACTAAATAATTATAAGAATAAGCAGAACTGGTATAAACAAGTTGGGGATAAGCACAACTGATGCTTGGCATGCATCCATATCAAATGTTGGGAGCAAAAGATACATAAGGCCAACAAAGAGACGCCAGTTGTGAAATAAAGTCAGGCCAATCTACAGAGTGAATGATGTGGAGGTTGGATTAGCTTCCTGGGGCTGCTGTAACAAATCACTACAAATGGTGTGCCTTAAAATGCCAGGAATTTCTCCTTCCAGTTCTGCAGGCTAGAAGTCTGAAATTGAGGTGTTAGTGGAGGTGTAATAACCTTGACAATATAAAGGAGGATACCTCCCTCGTTGCTTCTTCTGGTGTCCTATGCTGTGGGCAATCAGTCCTTGGCTCCTGTGGCTCTCTGGTCTCTGCTCCCATCTTCACATCCTCTTCCTTTTCTCCTCTGTGTATTTCAAATTTCTTCCTGTCTCTCTCTTATAAAGACAATTGTCATTGGATTCAGGACCCACCTGGAAAATCAAAGATAATCTCATCTCAAGGTCCTTAATGTAATTATACCTACAAAGGCTCTTTTTCCAAATAAGCTCACATTTATAGATGTCAGAGGATCGATGTGGACATAGATTTTGGGAGGCCTTCATTCAAACCATGGCAAAGGTCTTCTGCTATAAAAAGAACTCTTCACATCATTCCACTCCTCCATTTAAAACACTTTAAAAACTTTAATCTTGTTTACTCCAGCAGATATAAGTGCCACAACCTACTTTTCTGACCTCCTCCCACATTCTCTGTCACTCAACACACCAGCCACATTGACCCTTTTCCTAGTCTTCATATATCATATTGGTACTTGTCTCTAGAGCAGTTTGCATTGCTCTTCTTCCCATTTGGAGCATTCTTCCAAATATTTTCACATAACCCACTTCTTCTCAGCATGCCAATCTCCATCATGAAGACTGTGATGCTTTGCATCAGTCAGATTCCAACAGGAAACATGTGGCACATTCAAAGCAGGGTAATCTGAGGATTTATTTTCAAGGAGACCATTTTTGACCATGTGGGTATAAGGGAACCACAAGGGATAGATATTTCAGGATCTCTAAGTAGTAGTAGTTCCAAAAACCAGAATGAAGAAGAATAGTGTAGAGCCCTAGGAACAGTAAGCTTTACACAAGGGACAGAGCCAGCCCAAGGTGACCCTGCAGAGAGGGAGCAGAGGAAACAAATATGCTGACTTACTTTCCTCTCTCTTACAATCTCTATTGGAGGCCAAATGGTCAAGAAAGCAGAGGACACCTATGATGTAATCTCCCAGAGTCAGCTTTCTTTCAAAGCAAACGGTAGCATAGAGATAGGTGAATTTGTTTGATAGGATCAAACAAAGGACATTCTGTTTTGGTATTTCATCCCTAGGTATTCTTTATCATCCCTTCCTGTTTCCTTTAATTTACAACACTCGTTACTACATGAAACCATCTGTTGTGTTGTTTGTGTCCATCCCACACCAGTGCATAAGTTCTGTGAGGTCAAGGATTTTCTCTATATTATGCATCATTCTATCCCTGTTGCCTAGAATTGTACATGGTATACATTAAGTGTTTGATAAATATTTTATTGCAGTTTAAGTAAATAAAATCATATATGCATTAGTCAGTATTCTCCAGAGAAATAGATCCAAGAGGATATGTGTAGATACATAGAGAGAGATCTGTTTTAGGAAATTAACTCACATAGTTACAGAGACTAGCAAATCCAAAACCTATAGAGTTCAAATCCATAGATTGTCTGGGAGTAGAATTCCTTCCTGCTTGGGGAAGGTCAGTCTTTTGTTCTATTCAGGACTTCACTTGTTTAGGTAAGGCCCACCTACAACTTTATGGGTGATCTACACTGCTCAAAGTCCACTGATTCAAATGCTGATCTTATTCAAAAACACCCTGGCTGGTTGTTTTTGAGTACCAATATGATATATGAAGACTAGGAAGAGAGTCAATGTGGCTGGTGTGTTGAGTGACAGAGAATGTGGGAGGAGGTCAGAAAAGTAGGTTGTGGCACTTATATCTGCTGGAGTAAACAAGATTAAAGTTTTTAAAGTGTTTTAAATGGAGGAGTGGAATGATGTGAAGAGTTCTTTTTATAGAAGAAGACCTTTGCCATCCAGAATATCATTCCACATATCTGGGCTCTATGGCCCAGCCAGGTTGACACATAAACTTAAGCATTCCAGTGCTACAGTATATTAACAAACTGTCCCATTCCAGCTACTTTCTTTTGAGATCCCTAAGAAGGCCATGCTTTATAATCCCATTTCTTCTGTACTGAATGAAACTCACATAAATAAATGGCTTAACCGATGGCAACGAACTTAAAAATTTAATAATATCAGAACCAAAACTGTTTGTACACCATCAGCATCAATAGGAATATTTTTGAGTATTTACTCTGTGCTTATTACATGTATGATATCATGCATTGCTTCATCCTTCCAGAAGGCATGATAAGCATCTTCTTTTTCCAGATATGGGAGATAAGGCTTAGCATGATTAAATAACCTGTGTAAGATAAACTGGTTAAGTCTTCTGCCTAAAAACTTATGTTCTCTCCACCAATTGTGGAACAAATTGCTTCTAGAGGTAGAGTTTCTAAAAATTAAAAATAATAATAAATGCATTGAGGAAATGGTAGAAAAAAGTTATGGAAAGTTACCTTTTCCTCTGTTACCATATCCTTGGTTGAACTAAAGACATGATCTGACATTGCAATCCTCAGCTTTCTCTTTAAAAAAGATTTTATGGGGAAATTTCTCAGTAAGGTTATGTTTTTGAAGCACACATAGAAAAGCTTTGTTCTTCTGCCTCCTGATGGTGTCACTGAAATGTAGACTTTGCAACTGTCATTTGGGAAATATGGCACTTGTCCGATGGACCTCTAGGTATCAGTGACCGCTGATTTAGATTTAAAAGCCAAACAACACTAATGCTAATCGTTAAGTGGCCCTAAAGAAGTAGGTGCACCTACAAAGGGGTGAGTTAGTCATACATAACGCAGCTGCTCGCATAATTAAAATAAATTCTCATCACAGCGGGTCTAGAGATAGAGGTTTAATATTGCCAGAGGCAGGAAGAAAGCTGAAGGCTGAGAAGCAGCAATCAATGAATATTCTTCTCCTTTGACTAAAAATGCTAATATATATATATGTGTGTGTGTGTGTGTATCTGACTACTAGTGTTTAGGCCAGGAAAGCTTTATCATTATTTACCTATTTATAAATAACCTAATCATCACCAAACGATATTTGAGCACGTTATAGTGCAACGATATATGGGAGAGATAATAAAAGTCTCAAGAGCAAGGAATAGCAAGAGAGGAAGTTAAAAAGAAGTGGATGAAAAAGAAGCTATTCAAGCTCGGCACAGATTAAGAAATTTTACTGAAGGAACTTTAATGAAGAAATCTCTCCTGTTTATACTGGTATTCATCTGCTCGGGCTGCCACATCACAATGCTGCAGGGTGGCTAAACAGCAGAAATTTATTTCTCACAGTTCTGCAAGTTGCAAGTCCCAGATCAAGGTCTAGAGGGCTTTGTTTCTGGTGAGAGCTCCGTTCCTGACTTGCAAACAGCCACTTGTCCTCACATGGCCTTTTCTTCCTCCAAGCAAGTGCAGAGACAGAGCTCCCTCCTTTTCTTGTAAGGCCAACAGTTCTGGAGTATTCAGGGCCCACCCTTGTAACCTCATTTAACCCTAATTAACACCTAATGGCCTTCATTCCAAATATAGTCACATTGGGGATTAGGGCTTTGATTTATGAATTTGGGGGGTGGGGTGGGCACAATCCAATCTATAGCAATACTTCTGACATTAAACTGTGAAACTAATTCCTATCCCTTAATCCTGTGCTCCTCGAAAATTTAGATCAGGCTCAGTCTTTTGAGGTCAGTTTTGCATGGTTACCCCTGACTTCCCAGCTCTGAATTCTGGGCCCCTTCACCTCTCAGACAATTAGCTTATTATTGCCTTTCTAAGAACTTAGTCTTAAGTGTCTTGCATCCATTCTCTCAGGCAGTCCATCAGCACTTTGTGCCAGGGATTTTCCCTCCATACATCTGCTACCCCCTGCCCTCTTGGTGCTTTACATTTTAAGGGGTGGGCAGAGTGCAAGTGAATACCAATGAAAAACAATTAAGCTAATACAGAAGATAAACATGTTGGCTAGGTGAGTTTTTTCATGAAGTTGTTAAACTGGTGATTCTGACACAGAGAAATGGGGAACTATTCACAGTAGTAATGGAAGACCTCTTTGCTATGAAATTACATATTAGCTGAAATCTAAAGATGCAAAAACAGCTCAGTTCGTTAAGCATCTGACTCTTGATTTCATCTCAGATCTTGGTCGCCGGGTCATTAGATGCAGCCCCGAGTGGGGCTTCATATTGGGCTTGCAACCTGCTTAAGATTCTCCCTCTTTCTCTACCCCTCCCTGCCTGCTTGTGCTCACACACTCTCTCTTCTTCTGGGAAAAAAAAAAAAGGTACAAAAACAACCATCCTGTGAATTATTGTTTATTTGTGTTCCAAGAAGATGCAGCAGGGTGTACAACATCCCAAAAAGGGCAACAATTTGGAGAGAGTAATGGAATACCTTGGTGGTTAATCCACTTGTGAGGGGTGGAGAGAGTCAGAGTGAGGGTGGAGAAATAACCAAAGGCCAGGTGACAGAAAGCATGTGACACAGAGTCTGGTACACAGTAAGAGCTAATAAACAGGAATTGCAAAGACAAACAAACCACAGTCCCCATTTTCAAGGAATTGATCACACAAATCCCTTTTGGCCCAAAATCTCTATTTCTAGTAAATATACACATTCACAGGATCCAGTAAATACCCATTACATGGCAACTGAATGCAAGGTATATAGGGAGATTTGGAGATGCAATGAGATAATATGTCCCTACTAAATACCCCAGAGCAGATCTCTATTTCTGACATAAGGAAGATTTCTAATAAATGTTACATGATACTCCCTACACACAAATTTCACAGGACCATGTTAGCATAACACAAGTGTGCTGCTAACATCTGATCATTTAATTTTCAAATTATGTGTCTAGGTCAATTTTCTTTTTAAAAAATTGCATATAAAAAGAGCTAGGTGGAGTAATAGGTCTGATCCTTGTATGACAGCTCTGTCAGGCTAATAGCAATTGATGTCATTTGATTTATCGAGAAGCAGTTAATCAAAACACACTGACCAGAGGCACAATGTATTTGATTTCCACAATGAAACTCAATAATTGTGTTTATATGTGACAAATAGTGGTATTACTAAACATTTTCTTTAAAAATATATAAAGGAAATTGGAATTTTTTAAGATTCTCCTTCACAAGGTCTCTTTAATAGATAATTTCCACATAGCTGCAATTTAGCCAACAACAACACTTACAAAAGCATTTTTTTTGAAGGTTGATTTTGGCACAGCTTGGTTTAGACTGAGCAAGTATTCTATGATGTTTATGCATTATAAAATCAGCATGTTTCTCAGGGACATAAGCCTGGGCTGCAAAATGTCATTTCGTATTTGTTGATAGAGAAATCAACACTATAATTAATTAGATCTAGTAGTGCCATCATCTGGCTCACTTGCCCCCACAAAACTGGTTCCAAGAATCTCTCTCCTCGTCAAAGTCCTGTTCTTGTTCATTACCTCTTTTCAGCTGAGCAGAGATAGAAGTTATTAACTTTCAACTGGTGTGCATACCAAAATGGTGGTCAGGCTTTTGGGGGTTAGTTGAGAACTAAAGGGATCTATCTCCTGTGTTTTGAAGTCCTTAGGAGATCACAGCTCTGTTTTCAATGCTTTCTTTTCTTTGAGCCTCACATGGCTTAGGTGAAATACAAAACCTTATGCCAATTTACAGATGAGGATGAGGGTCTGAGTGACCAGTAACCTGTAACTAGCAGATTGGTCCATAGGGCTTACAGAATGGATTTTGAGAATCCTTATTTTCACACACTTCACTCCTGGCAATATCATTCTTTATTCTCCCCAACTGTAGAGCTCCATGCTGAGATTTGCTTTCATTCCTTCTCAGGAGGGCCTCTCAGCCACCCCTTAATTACAAATCCTGCACATGACCCATTTTAAAAGTCTGGCAAACTGTAGTCATTTTTAAATCCAGTGGCAGACATTACCTGAGAAACCTCCATGAATGAGGGAAAGAAACTATTAAAATGAGAAAATAGAGAGAAAAATTAAAGTGGAAAAAGGCTCTTCTATCAGCTTTTCCCAGAAAAATGCTTCAGTTATTACATAAAAGAAGAGGCAGTCTGCTTGTTGGCACAGAAGAGTATGGGAGGGAGCCTAAGGAAATTGGTGAAAAGAAGCATTAGAAATTCCAGAACAAAAAAAAAAAAAAAAAAAGAAATTCCAGAACAGTTGTCTACACATACCTTTAAATCATTTGGGGAGTGGGGGGGGACTTTCACTTTTACAAGAGGTTATGTCACTGAAGTGTCTTTGAAATGTCTATATACATATAAATATATAGATATATTTTAATTTTGTTTTTTTCAATTTTAAAAACGATGCTGCAAAATGATCAAAATATTTGATACACAAGGAAAAAAGTCATCACTTATATTCTCATCTCCCAACCATAGTTGTCTTCATGTGCATATTCGTTTCTTATCTTTGTATACAAATACATATAGTTTAATAAAACATTCTTCAAAATTGTCATAAAATATTTGTATGATCTATGCTTCAGAAACTTCAGTTAAACAGAAATAAGTTGTTTATCTTGTCTCAATTAAATCCATGTACTTTACAACTGACCCAGTATTTTATCCATGGTGGAAAAAAATGTAGTTCCTTGTATCAGTAAGAGAGAGGGGGGATGAATACATACTGGGTTTCTGTTAGGGTGAATGTGGGGTGATTGTCCACTGGGTCTAGGAGGAAGCTAACCAATTCCAAATGCTTATCATGAGCCAGCAATTGAGCTAAGATAAATGTTGGAGTAGGTATGCATGTATGCATAATTTCACATACTGCTAGACAAATGTGTACTATTAACCCCATTTAGTCAATTTAAATCAGATTTTTGAATGATATGTGATACTGACAAATAGGTTTCTTATGAAAATATCCCTCATGAGAAAAATAAATTTCAAAACTAACTTGCTTAAGTTTGATTTGAGAGAGTATGGGGCTCTGTTTCAGAGGGATATAGTCTTCTAAAACAAACCCAGTGAAAGCACACGAATAATAGCCTCATCATTGATGCTCTGTCTTGTGCTTGATTCCTAACCTCTATGGTTCTACCCTTAAGCAGAACAATCTTAGAGTGTTGACTATTTCCCCCTGCCTCAATCTAAAGGAACTTTTTTGAAATTTACTGAGTCTCTTGTGAACTTCTAAGGATGGCAGTGCTGTGCCTGCCCTGATTCTGAACCAGACCCATGTGAGATTTCTCCTGCTCAGGAGCCAGTGACCCTCTCCATGTGTATGGCCAATGCACCTGGAGAGATCTCCAGCACTTGTGTCTTTGGGGTTGCCTGAGGCTAGGGTTCTGGTTCCAGGAGAAGGTCTGGCAAGAGTACTTTATGTTGATGGAGACTGTATTTCCCTAATGGAGAGCCACATCATAATAGTGCTAATTCACTACAATTTCCTTCCAAAATAACTGAAAAAGAAGTCCCAAAGAATTCAACAGAAAGAAAAATTTAGTCACACACAAAGTACGTGGAAGATTAAAAAACAATATCTAGCAAATATTTGGATCTGAAAACAAGTTAAATGTAATGAAAGAACAGGGAAGTGTTCTGAAAAGTTAAATCTTAAAAAAAAAAAATCAAAGAAATTTTTTTCTTTTTTTAAAAAAAGATTTTATTTATTTGAGAGGGAGAGGGAGAAGCAGACACCCTGCTGAGTGGAGAGCCAGATGTGGGGCTCAATCCCCAAACCCTGATATCATGACCTAATCCAAAGGCAGACAGTTAACCAGCTGAGCCACCAGGGAACCCCAAAAATTTACTTTTCAAAAGCTGTAATAAATAAAATCAAATATGAAAAATAGCAAATAAGTGTGCAACGGTTATTTTAAAATTTTAAATTAAAGTTATTATTCTTAATAAATAAATAGCTCCAAAAAATAGCTCCATAGATCAAATTAAAAAAAAAAAAAAACAGTGGCTATAGTAGGTATTGGGGATGGATCATAAATGCTTCATAAAATAAGAAATATCAATGATAATAATATTAAGCATTATACATTCATTTAAAGATAACAAGTTAAAATAATATGGTTGTCTCTGGCAAGTATGAAGCAACAAGTGTGTTTTATTTATTTATTTTTTTTTAGATTTTATTTATTCATGAGAGACACAGAGAGAGGGGCCGAGACACAGGTAGAGGGAGAAGCAGGCCCCATGCAGGGAGCCCAGCGTGGGACTTGATCCTGGGTCTCCAGGATCACACCCTGGGCTAAACGCAGCACTAAACTACCAGGCCACGGGGGCTGCCCTACAAGGGTCTTTTAATACACTGTGAATAGAGTCAGAATTATCACAGTTAATAGATAAGAATTTGAGGTGGGAAAAAAATTGTATGCTTAGGGAGATTCACATCAATATTATTTATAGAGCAAAAACCTGGAAGTATCTAGCTGTTGAATAAATATGAAAGACGATTACAGTATTTCCACATATTACATTATGCAGCCTTAAAATGGTGTTTACAGTGACTTGTCAGTCCTGGGATAATTTTTTGTGCACTGTTAGGTGATAGACACAGGATAAAGTTGTGAGAACCACACATGGAGGAGCCTCGATGGAAAGGCTCCATTTTTAAATGGATATTTTTACATCACATGTTCTTAAACTTGAGTGCAGCTAAAGAATTTGCCAAAGTGCAGATTCCTGGTCTACAGTCCTAAAATTTTTGATTTGGTGGATCTAAAGAGGCCCAGGAGGAATCTGGATTTTTTAAAGATTTTATTTATTTATTTATTTATTTATTCATGAGAGACACACAGAGAGAGGCAAACACATAGGCAGAGGGAGAAGCAGGCTCCTTGCAGGGAAACCAATGTGGGACTCAATCCCAGGGCCCCGGGATCATGATCTGATCAAAGGCAGGTGCTCAACCACTGAGCCACCTCAGAGTCCCAGCAATCTGCATTTTTAAACAAGCCTCCAAGGCACCTCTGATGCAGGTGAATGCAGACTCCACCTGGGAAACAAGATTGGAAGATTCCAATAGTAGGATTATGGATGCCAGTATGTATAAATACATGCAAAAATATGTATAAGATATATAAACATGCCCCTTCAGGACTATGCAATATGTAACATAATTATAGACTATGAACTATAGTATATATAAATATATAAAATATAGTCCTGATTATACTTTTTTAAAATGTTTAACTCTATTTTCCAGTATATATATATATATATATATATATATGAGCAGTTTTGTGATCTACATTTTCTTTAATTCAAGAGGATTTGTGAGGACATCACATTCACTGAAGATGTTCTTGCTGTCTTCATTCTTCCTGGTTTAACTGGGAAATCACATTTCTCCTTTGCTCATTTTAAATCTCTGGAAACAAAATGCAGTCTGAAGGGTAGATTCTGGTTCTGTGGACTTCCTATTACACTGGTAAGAAAACGCAATGGAACTGATATATGCAAAGTGGCCTAAAAGCCCATTCCCTGAAAACCCAAGCTGTGGCTGGGGAGAGCATGAATGAAGAGTGTAAATAAGTTGAGAGCCCTTGAGGGGATGGTTGATTTCAGCTCTATGGACTATCAGAAATGCTAGGAATATACAAAAGAGGATTCCTGCCCCAGAGAAGCATTGGGAGGCTCTGTGTAGATGCATTCCCGTGCATGCAAACAAAGCATGCCTGCTGATACCGATTCAGTAGAGAAAGAAGGATCAATGTGATTTAAGAGAGGTCAACTTCAGGATAGGCTCAAATACCGCATCTAAACTCATTTCTTCTGCTGCACAGACCTGCTCCTGCAGGCGATTCAAGGGAAAGGGCTCAGGCTTCAGATTTGTAAAACCTAAGTGGATTTCTTTTGTCCTACTATTACCAGCTGTTTGCACTTGGCAGTTAATTTACAAGTGTTGCATTCCTCCTTGGTAAAATGGTTGATTGGAGACAGAAACTTCTCTGGCACAGAATTTTCTCCATAGAGAGGGTGACAAAACATGAGAGACTCCTAACTCTGGGAAAAGAATAAAGGGTAGTGGAAGAGGAGGCAGGCAGGGGGATGGGGTAACTGGGTA
The DNA here is from genome assembly GCF_011100685.1 of Canis lupus familiaris. NCBI lineage: Eukaryota > Metazoa > Chordata > Mammalia > Carnivora > Canidae > Canis > Canis lupus. The sequence goes on along the minus strand of NC_049224.1, from coordinate 67,913,948 downwards.
ATGAGCACTGAGGAGCGCACTTGATGGAATGAGCACTGGGTGTTATATGCTGGCAAATCGAATTTCAATAAAATAAAAAATAATAATTTTCTCAGCTAGTATTTGGTACAGGACTGTCACTAGTCCTAACAATGCCCAATAATGGCATTTCTCATATTAATGGAGGCTGAGTAAGACTAAGACTGTGGAGACCGAGAAAATTAAGGCCATTCCACTTTAAGTTCTGTGTTAGCACAAGTACAGCCATCCCAGGCCCCTGTGAATAAGAGCTGAAATTTACATTACTTCAGTTACAAGAAAAAAACAGTTTACAGCTTAAGGCCCTAGAAAGCCCCATATTAGAATGAGAACAGAGCCCAAGCCAGGGGCAGGAAGCCCCATTTTAGAATGAGAACAGAGCTCAATGCCTTTGAAAGCCCCATATCAGAATGTAAACAGAACTTGAGAAATTCCACACCCCCCCCTTCTGGAGGTCCCCTAGACCAGCCCATAAAATTAAGCTGGAACCCACGGGGTCCAAGTCCCTGCTCCACTGTGTCGGGTATACTTGGACCCAAGCTTGAGCTTGTAAATAAACCCTCGTGTGTTTGCATCTGTGTTGGCTCCTTAGTGGTTTCTCGGATGCGTAATTTTGGGCACAACAAGACTGGCCAGGATGAGCTGAGGGGCTTGGGGGTACAATGGTGGGCAGAGCCCCAAGCCGCCCAAACTAACATCTGGAAGAGAGAAAGTGCAGCCTCTGGGAAGGAACCACTGAGGTCACCATCTTTCAAGGGACAGAATCCAGGAGGTGGAAATGAGAGTTTGGGATGTAAGTCAGGAAGGATAGCCAACCTCATAGTATAGAACTGAAAACTTCTTACCAAAGTTGCTCATGAGTAAACACGGCTTGTTTTCTTTGGAGAAGGACAAAGGAGTAATGACCTCATGACATTGTTTTCTAATCGAATTTGAAAATCAGATATATGGAAGTGTGGTGTCCTTCAACTGTGTATTTCAGTGGATCGGAGTTTTACAATTTGGGAATCATTTGTGTGAGACAAAATGAGTGACTGGGAAAGTGTCACAATTGTGAATTTTTGCTGTGATTTTGTATATATATATGTACATGCAGGCACACATATATATAATCATTATAAATTAAAAGTTATAGAGTAAAAGCTATTTTAACTTTGGCATTGTGTTATTAATAAAAGTTATTTTAATATGAGAATGACAGGACTTATATACCCTTAGAATAAAAGATAGTCCTTGTGAACACATTTTGAACACATTTTTGCTTTATAAAATGTACCTAAACTTCTTCTTTTAATGATCAGTGACAACTTTATCACAGACCTGTGCCAGAACTTTGATGACAGTTGGGGACACATTTATAAATGCAGAGGATAGTCATGGAAACAGGGGGAAGAGAGGTAAATTAAGGCTAAATTTGACTATAACAAAGAAAAATGTAATTTAAAAAAATAATTAGTGCTTCTCTTTGGGAAGAGGGCTAATTATAAAAAAGTGGTGTCTTGCTGAAAAGTCATCTCTGTGTCACTGGAGGCTTCCACCAAAGGCTGTATAATGCATTCTGAAATACCCAGAGACATGTGAGAGAGAATCAGCACTTGCTAAGCGCCCACAGGTCCAACACAGTACTAAGCTCTGCATATTTATTATCTCCATCAATGCTAAGGGAGGCTGATGAACTTGTCTAAGGCGACACAGCATGTAAATAGGAGACATGGGATTAAAACCCAGGCCTGCCTGCCGTGGCTATTACTTTATTTACCTCCATGTATTGTACTGTAAATATGGCTGGAAGGCCGATTAGGGTCTTCACAAATGTACTAAACAGTACCGACAAAAAATAATTTTTCTTTCTTCTTTTCCCCTTGTAGTTTGAAGTCATTCTTTGTTTATTTTTTTTTTTTCATTCTTAAACTGCCTCATGGATAGACATTTGCTAGAGCAGGTGTTAGACTTTTCCTACAAAAGACCAGAGATTAAATATTTTCAGCTGTGCAGGCCATGGTTTCTCTGTCTCAACTATTCAACTCTGCCCTTGTTGCATGAAATCAACCATAATCAATATGTAAATCAAGGAGTTTGTGTCTGAGTAAAGCTTTATTCACAAAGGCAGGTGGCCTGAGGGATGTGGTTCACTGACACTGGTGCTAGTGACACTCAAGGTCTCCTTCCACCCATTTTTCTGCTCCTTCCCATAGGGACAAGGAGTTTTATCTGATGAATTTGGAAGAGGAAAGTCTTTTTTTCTAACCCTACTCTCCCTCAATCTCACTCTCTCCCTTTCTCTTCCATTATTTTGTTCTCTGCTCTTAGGTGAGGATCCTTCTATGACAGAGACCTGTGGTTGTTCAAGTCTACCTGTAACTAGATGGGAGTGTTTAATTGCCAGGCATATATTTTAGGAATGCTTGTTACCCAAGTGTGACCACAGCCAGCCTATCCAAAATGATGCATTAAATAAAGGAACCAAGGAACCCCCTCCTGCACCCATTATTAAACACATCTTCCAATTCAGCATTTTAGCAGGAATAAAACTGATATTTAGATTTCCATACATATGAATCCTGTGGCTAAATCTCAATTGGGGGATCCCTGGGTGGCGCAGCGGTTTGGCGCCTGCCTTTGGCCCAGGGCGCGATCCTGGAGACCCGGGATCGAATCCCACATCGGGCTCCCGGTGCATGGAGCCTGCTTCTTCCTCTGCCTGTGTCTCTGCCTCTCTCTCTCTCTCTCTCTCTCTCTGTGACTATCATAAATAAATAAAAATTAAAAAAAAATTTTTAAATCTCAATTGGTTCCAACTAGAGGGATCTTATTTCCATCCTTGCAAAGTCATAATTTGTCCCCGTGCTAAGTTTGGTTAGGAGATTGGGAATGGTGATGCTACACACACACACACACACACACACACACACACGAAGAGGTATGAGAAGGTTTGTAACTTACACAGTTGAGATCCCTTGGAAGAGCAGGGTAGGGTAGACCTCTCAAGAAGTTTCATTAATTGCATGAGAGAATCAGGACAAGAGACGAGGGTATGCTGTATTGTACTTAGGGAGTGTGTGCAGGGTAAGGGTCCTCATGTGTGGGCAGGGGCTTGCATGCTTTGAATCTCTATGGGCACCAAGGAGGAAGCATCTAGGTTTTCATATTAGCTTTCTCAGGTATGGAACACAAGCAAAAGAGGGAGGAATAAACTATAATACCAAAAATGCAGTCAGTTTTTCTGGTACAGTAAAGAAATTTTATTTAACTAGATATCGTATCTCTAACCATCTGAAATTAAAGTTACATATATAAGTATTTCCTCTTGATTCATCCGTGTACTCTACAGTATATTTCTTGTCTTAACAGTTTATCTCTACTCATAGTTCAACATATCTCGAGCAGAAATGTCCTTATGTGCAAATGTAATTAATTATTCCTTTATCTAAATAATGCAATCTAATTAGCTAATGCATTTAGATAAACATAACCATGCAGATCCAAAAGTAGTTTGTTGTTGGATTAATATGATGCTGAGAATTTTGTGGACCTCTCTAGTGCTAATAATAAATGTAATTGTATTTAAGTTTTATTGCATTTCTTCAAGGTAAAGTCAAATATTCCAAAACCAGAATTAAAGAGGCTAACAAAAGAAGGCATCACCAAGTTTCATGAGTTATCACATTTCCCAAAGCATCTAAAGGTTAAGAGGCACAAAATTTTACACAAGTGAGAAGTAATGCTTTGTATAGAAGGAAAGTCTACCTCGATAATATATTATGGAGTAATCTGGGAAGGTATCCAAATGGAGCCTCACACATCTCGTTGCATAATGATTATGCCTTTTCACAAGGTCGAATAAGACATATGGAATATAAACTTTGGTCTTTAGGAATGAATGCCAAAGTTGCTGAGATCTTTCCAAAGGTACAATGAAGTAGAAAACTTATGATCTGAAACCCTCTTGTTTAAAGTATACCTGTTTTGCAATCTTGCTTGTCTTTTTTATTTTGAATTATGGGATAAGGCATAAAAAATCAAGGCATTCTTTCATGTCCCAAGTAAGGCAAAATAAGATAAATTTAGATATTCACTTGAAGATCCAAGATTTCCATTCTAGTAAAAATGTTTACACATCCCCTTCCCTGGCTGAATCGTGCCAAGAATCTCTCCATGGATTTGGTATGGAAAGACCTTTGTGTATTCTATCTCCCAATCATTGCTGATCAATGGCATTTCAATGTTCTAGGAACTGTTAAGGATTTCTATGTTCAGATATCTGTTCAACTAGAAATAGAAAAGAATATGGAAGCATTGTTTCTTTTTTTTTTTTTTTTAAGATTCATTTATTTATTTTTTGAGAGACTGAGAGAGCATGAGCAGGGAGAGAGGCAAAGGGAAAGGAAGAGAGAGACTCCTCAAGTAGACTCCCTGCCTAGCAAAGAGCCTGATGTGGGCCTCAATCCCAGGACCCTGAGATAATGACATGAGCCAAAATCAAGAGTTGGCTGCCCAATCCACTTGAGCTACTCAGATGCATCTGGAAGCATTATTTCATGATAGCCATCTAGATCCCAACAGTACCATGCAACAGAGGGTACTACGATTTTCAGTACATTTGAGGATCTAAGTAATACTTATGGATGAAGGCCATGGTCAAGTTTCAGTGGTCAGAGAATGTTTGAGGTTTTGGTCAGTTATTTAAGGTCAAAGTAATAAATAATCCAGAATAGTATTTTAAAGAAAAGGCAGCATAGTTGGAACCGTTACATGTTCTATTTACTACTTCCTATATGGATGTTTTTCAAAGTCCTTTTTTTAAAAGATTTTATTTATTCATTCATGAGAGACACACAGAGAGAGAGAGAGAGGCAGAGACACAGGCAGAGGGAGAAGCACACTCTATACAAGGATCCCGACGTGGGACTCAATCCTGGAACTCCAGGATCAGGCCCTGGTCCGAAGGCAGGCGCCAAACCATTGAGCCACCCAGGGATCCCCTGTTTTTTGATGTCTTAATTCTTCTAAGTGTATGGGCACAGAACACTAGAGACAGAAGGCTAGATGTATAAGTTAGTTTATAAGAAAGAATTGTGTGAGGAATCAAAAGAGGTTCTTTTGGCTTAAATTTTGAGAAACTCCTTTTGGCCATTTTTAATTAGTTCTTCTCAAGAAGAAATATTTTTCAGAAATATGGGTTTGTTTCCTACTTAGAAATCGGCATCTATTTGAATATAGGCCACAATAAATTAGATACAAAGAAAGATCAAATTTATTTAAAAGGAATTATCAATGTGAACAAAAACGCACTAAAGTTTACTATTATAGCATAAACTTATATTAAAGCTATATGTTAAAAACATATGTTAAAAACTATATCTAGGATTATGGGATGGATCCTTAAAGATCATTTAGATCAACTCCCTAATTTAAAAAAAAAAAAAAAAAAGGAGGAGTAAACTTTGGGATATTATGGCTAAGGCTACTGCCCCAAACTACAAAATTATTTGGTAGATAAACTAAATTTTATTTTATTTTATTTTTATTTTTTAAAAGATTTTATTTATTTATTCATGAGAGACACAGAGAGGCAGAGACAAAAGCAGAGGAAGAAGCAGGCTCTCTGCAGGTAGCCCAATGCAGGACTGACCACAGGATCCTGGGATAATGACCTAAGCCAAAAGCAGATGCTCAGCCACTGAGCCATCCAGGTGCCTCAATAAACTAAATTTTAAACACAAGTCTCCTGAATTCTAATAGAATGTTGTTTCCAAAAAGCTTACCTAGTATGGTCCCCAAATTGTTCTTATATGCGTGAGCTCTTTATTTTTTCTCTCATCATTCTAAGCCACTCATCTATGTTGAAAGGTCGTTAAAGCATTATCTAATGTATAAAACACAGGCAATTTGATACCAGTATGTCCTACATATTTTATGTTCAAACTGTGGCATAAAAATTTTTACCCTCTCAGTTTCTCTGTCCCTCTGCTTTCTGCCTTCAGCTACTTATTCCTGCTGGCCTTGCTGGCATTCAAACTGATTCACTTTTGCAAAGTATAGACATTACTGTCTGATCCCTCCTCCATCTGGCTCTTAATCTTTCCCCAGCCACTGCTGAAGGACTATCTCAGTCTATCATAGCTTGCTTCAAGGTAGCTCTGCTGGATTCAGCTTGGTGGCCATGCCTCACACTGACCACGCTATAGGGCTGAGCTAACTTTAATGTGGTAGTGTCATATAGATTGATATACATTCTTGTCCTCTCCTGCAATTACAGAGAAAAGCTTTATTTGTTGCCTATGACTAGTTTGATAAGATTCTATGATTCTAGACTCCAATATTAGCAAAAAATTAAGAAGCCTAATTGCCTAGACATATGAACTATGTCTTCAACCTACCCTTAAGAGTAGTAAGGGTACTATCTTATCCCTCATCTGTTGAATCTATTGTCTAATTTCTAAGTTGCTTCAGAACCCTGGTAGAGAAGGTGGGTATTTTACTTGTGATTCCCTCAACCAAAACACAGTATCAAGAGTATTCTTAGGATTTTTCCCATATTTCCAGATTATAGTAATTTATTTTTCTATTTTTTGTAACATAAACATGTTGATAATATAACTCTATATCTATTCTGTTACCTCATTTTTAAAAAAAATACTTTATTAATTTGATAGGAAAAGTAATATGCAGTGTGCTTACAAATCTTACATTACTTGTCAATATCCTACCATGATTTGAATTCTAAGGAGATTTTTTCCTAATACAGTGAAAGTGCCAGATATCTGTTTCTAGTAAAAGGTCATGCTACCCACTGTATATTTCAAATAGAGGTTCCCCAAATGGTGACCTGCACAAACTGGAACTCATACATATTTTTGCATTACCTGCATTCGGATTTCTCCCTTGCCAGTAGACACACTTTTTAAATAATTCATAAATCATGTTTATAATCTTTTGCCAATTAATAATGCAATAACTACAGCACAGAAATATTGCCAGTAAGTGGTTTATTGGTGATGGATTATTGTAGGAGAATTTGGTACATGCAAAATGCATATAGAAATCTTCTCAAACAAAAGAGCAGTCGGAGGAATGTGAATGTAAAATCCTATTTTGGGGGATTTTCTAATCTAAGATGTAAAGAGCAACAAAAAAGATAAATTTCAGGCACATTTCAATTGCTAAACTCCATAGATATGTTGATATCTTATATTTGATAGTTACACTGTATTGAACATTTTCTCAGGACAAGTAAAACCAATTCCCATAATCTGAGAATTGTAAGAAAATTACCCAATTTTAGAGGGAGAGATATGGAAATATCCACATAGTAACCATAAAACAATATTGAAGAACCATTGTTTCAAAGCTAGACTCACAGAAAACATACCACAGAACATTAGAGATTGTTCAGATTTTAGCCCTAATTTGAGCTTTTATCTCCCTTTTGCCAAATTAACCCTCAGATAATATGAGTGCATTTTACATCTCATATATAAAAACATTATTTGCCCACTCATAATTCTGGCATGTTAGATTTCATATCTAATGGTAAAGGGATAGATGGATATCAAGACAGTCTAAAAGGAGATATCATAGACAGTCTGTGACAGTTTGTAATTGATTGCTTACAAAATCACTACAGTTATTCCCCTTCTTGTACCCAGCTCCCATCACAAAGCAGAATCTAATTCTACTTGCTTACAATCCAGGTTACCTCTGTTGCTTGCTTTGGCAAGAGAATGCAGGGGAAGGGGTAATGTGCCAGTTTTGAACCTTGGCTCTCAGGGAGTCGTGGCATGCATTTACTCTCTTTCTACTTTCTTCTGGACTTTTGTCTCCACCACATGAAGAAGTTAAGTCCAGTGTGCCAGAGGATGCCATGTCACATGGAACAGAGATGAGTCATTCCAATAGAGATGCCACAACAACATTGGTAGTGGATCACAGCTGCGTAAGTGAACCCAATAGACTAGAAAAATTGCCTGGCCAAGCTGAGTCCAAATTGTCTATCTGCTGTTGTGCACCAAAAAAGGGTCATTTGGTTAAGCCATAACTTTCAGGGGAGTTTGTTTTGCAGCAGAAGATAGCAGATGCTGTTTTTTTAAAATATTTTATTTATTTATTCATGACAGATACAGAGACAGAGAGAGAGAGAGAGAGAAGGAGAGGCAGAGACACAGGCAGAGGGAGAATCAGGCTCTATGCAGGGAGCCTGACGTGGGACTCGATCCCGGGTCTCCAGGATCACACCCTGGGCTGAAGGCGGCACTAAACCGCTGGGCCACCAGGGCTGCCCAGCAGATACTGTTTTCTTCATTAATTAAAAAAAAAAACGTTCCTGTTTGCTAGATTATTTATCACCATCCTAACATGTGAGGCTCTGTCCAACCTAAAAAGGTGAACAGTGTCCTTCTAAGAAGGCCACTCCCACTCCAGTTGAAATCCTACATTAGTGCCACTCAAAATACAAAATATGATACTCTCTGGTCACCAGCAAAGGATGATCTGTTGCAGCCAGGTCATCTCAGTAGTTGGATTAAAGAGTAGGGCCAATAATAAGGAAACATAAACATCCCTTTGCACCCAAGGATGAACATCAGTGACACAGGACAACAGAATTTCTTTGAAATTAAGCACCAAAGTGCCATTATCCATTGGCCAATACCAACACAGAATATGAGAGGAAGAGTATTCTTGTGACTCAAGCCAAGTAACCATTTAGAAAGCTTGATATATATTGCCAGGAAGATGAGAGACATAGCAAATGACATTTGACACTTGCTTTGAGATGTATCTTTTGCCAGCAGCATAGAGGAGACACAGGTTACATTGAGAACAAACACCTTGTGAGACAAGACAGTGAAAGAATCCAAGGTTGGGACAAATGTGAACCCTGTATAAACAGACTGATCTTGAGGAAGTTCAACCAAGAGGGTAGCCTAGAGGGGTAAAGTGCCCTCAAATATGGGAGGGGCAATGGGAGGCGAGGATTTGAGTTTTCAGTGACTGCAAGCTGAGTTATTGCCTAAAGAAAACTGGAACCTAACAATTTGATAGGCATTTCACACAGCCCCCAATAAAACACAGCATAAAGGAAGGAATTAGCCACATATTTTGAACATTTGGGCCAAATTAAAACTTTAAATGTCATAAGAGACTTATTCTTTCCCTAACTCTCCTCTCTTCATTTCTTCCCACTTGGAAGGAACCCAAAACAGCAATTAGGGATTAGAGAAGAAAAGAAGTGGCAAAGAAGGGAGCAAACCACAGACCCTGCTCTATTCCACATTTTCTGGTTTAAGTCAGGCTTAAGTTTTAAGAAGAAGAAACCTTTAAAATTGGGTGAGTAATCTATGGCTTGCTATTATGTTGAGAGGGACTGCCTTTAAATATATTGGGAAAAATGGACTATTTTTCATTACTTGAAAGGAACCAGAAGACTTTTTCTTTTCCTTTAATATTATCCAAGTCTGGAGATAAACAACCCCAGTAAATTGCTTTGAGAAGAATAGTGACACAGGACTAAGTCCAGCTCAAACAATACATAAATTGAACATAAATAAAGTTTAAGTTATAATTCCCTTTAGAAGACCCACGTTTAATAACAATAATGAAATTATCTTAAAAGAAACAATGATTTTATTCAACCCCAAAACCAATGAACTATTAAATGTCTAAGCGTTGGAAATGAAAAAATGAAACGACAAAATTTCCTTCCATAATTCCTAGCTAGTTGGCATATTATTTTTTTCCCAGGAACATGAAGATGTCTTGTGGGAAAAGAATACCATTATTTTTCCATTGCTGCAATATTTGTACAACAAGAGTATGTCCCATGTGGGCCTCCCTTCTCCCTTCCTCTAGGCATTTTTTTACCCATTTTATTGTCATCCATTTATTTGATCAGCAGCTATTTACTGCCCATCCACTTTGCAAAACAATGTAACTAGTGCCAGAGATAAAAGGAGAAAGCCAAAGCCCTATTCCTCACTAAAAGTTCATCAAATGGTAAGGAAGATAAAACAACAGACAAATGCATCCATATAATTAATTGAGATGAGTAGCTGGCACTTGGAAACACAATGGAGGCTGCCTGCCTAAGCCAAGATGGATTGAGGGGAGGAGACCTTTCTGAGCTAAAATGTTAAGAAGGAACAGAAATGTATTCTAGCCAGAGAACCTGGGAAGGGGTATCTTAACAGTGAGGAACATTGGAGGTAAAGACATAGAGACACAGAAACAGCCATGGTGTCTTCAAGGAATGACACATGTCTCCTCTGGCTGCAGAGAAGAGCATTTGGGTCCAAGATGTAAGTGATAAGACTGAAGAGGTAAGAGCCAAATTTTGACTAGCCTTATTCTGAAGGCAGTGAGGAGCCCTGCAAAGGTAAGATCCACTTTCATGTTTACATTTTCCTAAGTCAGAGTTCTATTAAATCTCTAAGGCATCCCCTACTTGGCAGCCTCACAGCCTTCTGCTGCATGCCTTGAGGGGTACACAGTTTTTGTAAATCCCCCTTCTTCCCTAAAGTGTGGGCTGTCAGGTTGTCCTCATTGTCTAGTCCTTGGAAATAAGGTCAGTAATTCTGCAGAAGACAGTAAAACGAAGTAGATCTGTAAGACTGACAATCATCTTCCTTTTATCCACTTCCCTCTGTTCTTTTATAACTGTTCTGGGGATGTTTTGTTATGAGAGGAAAAGAGGTTTAGCAGAAAAGGGGAGGAAGGAGATTCCAGTAACCTCCATCCCTTATCCACAGTTGTGCTTTTTGCAGTTTCAGTTACTTGCCATCAACCATGGCCCAGAAGCAGATGATCCTCCTTCTGACCTATCATCAGAAGGTCCAAAGTAACCCAACGCTACATCACAACACCTGTGTCGTTGCCTCACTGTATCTCGTCACATAGGCATTCTTTCCTCACATGTCAGCACAAAAGGAAGGATGAATACAGTACAATGAGATATTTTGGGAGGGAGGGAGAGACCACAGTCAGATGACTTTTACTACAGTGTTTTGTTATATATATTTTTCTATTTAATTATCAGCTATTTTGAATATCCTGCTGTGCCTAATTTATAAATTAAACCTGTCATAGGTATGCATATAGACAGAAGAAAACAGTATACATAGGGGTTCAGTATTGTCTATAGCATCAGGGATCACTGGGGGTCTTGGAATGGATCCCCCACAGATAAGGGGGGACTACTGTCATTGAAGAGGTGATAAAGAGACACCAAAAAAATGCCAATTTAAGATTAAGATAACAGGAAGTTGGAACTGAAAAAAAGAAAAGAAAAATGAAGTAGAAAGAAATGAAGGGTAGTAACTGGGATTTGGCAGGTAATCAGTATAATATTTGTGGCCAGGTGGCTGGCAGAAAGAAAAGAACAAAGCAAGCTGGCAAAGGAAAGATTAATAAAGGAGTATAAATATAATGGTGGTAAAGAACATTTTATTACAATACATTATTAATGTATACTGCATTATTTAATACTTGGCCAATAGCACATATAGCACTTAGATACTGTTTCGGCAAATGTTATAGCTCTAACATAAAAGGGAAGTCGGAGAATGTATATTTTGCCTTCTATCTACAAAGGTCAAATGAACACTGAGGTGAATAGTGTTTGCTAGTGCACAAGTGGTCAGCGCTGATATGGAACACACTTGTTGCCCCACACCTTCTTTATAGTCACACACATGGGCTTCTCAGCAAATGTTTCTGGCTGGGGGTGAAGTGATGAACAGGAAGCCACAAAGTAAATCAATGGTAAATATGTAAATAGAACTCTGGACTCGTGACTTGCATTTTTAATCCCAGCTACACAAAATGGTTCTTACATGCATAAAAAGCAGTAAAATCACTTGAGGGAGACTTCTTCCTGCTTCCTCATGATTCAGTATGTTAACCCAGGGTAGGGTTTTTCTACTGTGGCACCATAGACACTCGGGGCCAGGTAATTCTTTGAGGAGGGGTTCTGTGCATTATAGGATATTAACAGCATCTCTGAGCTCTACCTGCTAGATGCCAGTGGTCTGGGAGGAATGGCAGTAGATCAGGCAGCCTCAGACACCAGATCTCATTCCAGAACTAAGTGTGCGACTTGGGGCAAGTCATTTCTCCTCTCCCGCCACCTTCTCATCTGTCTAGTGACAAACATTCTCTCACTGCCCAAGCTTTACTCAAGCTCCCTGAGCTCTTTTCCAGCTAGTCCTGACTTTTAGATACCTGTGTTCCCCTCCACATTGTCCCATTGCAGCAAGAATCCCGACGGGTCAGTTACACCAGAACTCACACCTCAAGAGCTATGACCCTCAGTGTCTAATAGGGGTTTCTCACCTTCACCATCCCCCAGGTGATGTCTGCTCACCCTGGTTTAACCTCAGCAAGAATCCTGTGAGATCACTTGAACTAGAATCCTCCCTACTCCTGAAATTCCCTCTTATTAACTTCCCTTCACTGATCCTCACCTTTGCCCCTTGACTATGAATTCCCTCTTGCATATGCTGCAAGCTCATTGTAAAATTCCATCACAGCTGTCCTCATACCTACCATGATGGTCCCCCCTCGAATAAAGTCTTCCAAACTATGCTATATCAGGGGCCATTGAATAATTTTTCCTTGACACTAGTTCCTTTCTACACAAAGAGGATGCATTAGTTGTGAATCATAACTAAAGGAGAAGTGAAGTTAAGAAGATTGTCAAAACAGCTCAAGTCTAGAAAGATGCTGGTCTACAGCAGTCACTGATGCAGAGAGTTTGGTGAAGACCAGAATTACAGATAGGAATAAAACTTATAGCTGGGGGACTTGGGGGTTATTGTCAAGAGCAAAGAGCCAAGTGAATATGGGAGATGAAAAATGAGGAGGAAGACTGAGGGCAATGGAGCCAGTGTGGACTGGAATTGGATTCAGGGAAGGGAGAGAAGAGAGTACATGTGATTCAGGTAAAACTAAGGCTGGCACAGCTCACATGTGGCCAGAGAAGCCTGCTTTTGCACGGCCTTGTGTATGCTCTGAAGGTCAGCATATCAGATTAAAGGAGGTACAGATTAAAGAATGCTTGCCCCTAGTGTGTCAGATGTCACGCTTGCATTTCATGGTTCATTTCAAAAAGTATTTATTAAGCTTAAGGCACTGGCCTGGGTGTTTGATTATCTCAGGCTTTTTTTTTTTTTTTTTTTTTATTCCCAACATCTGATTCCCTTATTTGCAAATATTGGGATAATCCCTTTTGAATACCCTAACACATCTGAAATGAGCTACAACAGATCTCAAATCATGGTAGGTTTCTAATAAAGCCTACATTATACTATTTCTTTCTTCTTTTCTGGGAAGCATGAATTTAAATAAAATGTAATACTTTCTTCTGGTAGAGAAGGTAGGGATTGTGTTAAGAAAGGCTAGTTAAGTGTTTTCTTAGCATACATACATTCAGTCTTCACACACTTGTGTGAAGTATTATTATCCTATGTTAACAGACAAGAAAAGTGAGATTCAGAGGGAGGAAATAAGTTATCTAAAATCTGTGTGAATAGTTACATGAGTTGAAACTCACACTGGATAGGTGACCCCAGAGTCCACACTGTTTCACACACAACACATCTCTACTTTTAACATCTACCCTGGTAGAATTAAGAGGGTGAATTTTTGTTGTTGTTGTAAAGATAAACACACCATGAACTACAAGATGTTATTATTACTTTAAAGTCAGGAAGAGGAAAACACACCTGACAGTTGGGAACAAAGTTGGCATTTACAATATATCATATCTCAGATTTTTAGAGGAAATTTTTGCTATTCTGTTAGCTGTGGGAGCAGCCAAATGATTCCAAAAATATGAAATGAAACAGGTATCAAATATTTGGAAAGCCTCCAAACTTGGTAAAGGGATTGGCAAGTATTTTTTAAGTTCAGACTTTCATTCCAACTTTCCTAACTGAAGAATGTGGAGAAGATTGCAATGGTTGAAAATATCTACAATTGGGCAGCCTGGGTGGCTCAGCGGTTTAGCGCCACCTTTGGCTCAGGGCATGATCCTGGAGACCCTGGATCGAGTCCCATGTTGGGTTCCCTGCATGGAGCCTGCTTCTCCCTCTGCCTGTGTCTCTGCCTCTCTCTCTCTGTGTATCTCATAAATAAATAAATAAAATCTCTTTAAAAAAAATATCTACGATACTGATTTTTCTCTATTTAAAATGCACAGAGTAATTTCTGAATCTGTAATAATTTCACAAAAATCCAAGTCAGCAATTCTGTCTAATAGATGAAGCAATTACTTATTTCCTATGAATGAGAGAAATGCACTCGCATGATCAGGATGAGGCACCCTATCAGGTGGTGAGAAGCAAAAAGAAATCTTTCTTCATTATGGTTACTATAATACAACATTTTCTGAAAACTTCTTTTATCTTTACTGGAACAACCAAAAAAATAAAAAATGAAAAAGATAATCAATTAGCCCTTTTTGCATGGAAATATTTGAAGAAGCTCATATATCATAAGTCAAATGTTTGGTCTTTTCTTCCATTGTCTTCCTTGGGAAAGGGGAAAGTTGAATGAATCTGCAGTTGCTTAAAATCATGCTACTTCAAATTGCCGTATCTTAGTCTTTGACATTTTATCAGTGCCATGCATTGGAGAAAAATGGTCCTTAATAGGATAGTATTTAAAATAAGAAGGCACAACCTTGTCATTATTACCAGCACAATGGAAAGGCTCACTGGAATCAGCCATCCAAGCTATGGAGGGGCTTGAAGTTAATTACATCACCTTAGACAATAAGTTGGTCTTTCTGGTTCCAGTTATCTCTGCACACAGTTGGCTCTATTTTTGTTGTTGTGTAATGTCCCATTAATCACAGTTACATTTGTTCCCTGCCATGTGATTCATCATCCTTTCCCCCTGAAAGGACTTCCTTTCTCCAGGACTCAAGATAAACCACTAATTTAAAGTGGCAGTGGCCAACCTTGCCTATCACAATGGCGTCGTTTGAATGAGGAGGGTCACCAGCAACAAGCACAGACTCTAGGAGCTTCAGTCAATTCAAATTATCCCCAGTGATTGGGTTCAGGCACTGGGACAGAGATCAGGTGTGACAATTATAGGATGAACTCTCGAAATGGAGCTGAAGGTACATTTGCCTTTGGAACTTTTCCAAGCACCATTTATTCGAAAAAGATGACAAAGTGAGGTATGTGGAGATGGGGCAAAGCATACTGGGGAAAACCCTGGGCTCAGTGTTGAGAAATGTGCTCGAACTCTTGCTTGAAAAGAAAATATCTGTGTGACCTTGAGCAAGTCATTTCATCACTCTGGGTTTCATTTTCTTAATCAAAATAAAGAAACAAAGGACTTGGAATAGGTGGTGTGTCCCATTTGGTATTGGGAGGCTTCCTTTTGATAAGAATCTCAATGAAACTATCATAGATCACATTTGGAAATGTTTTTAAAGATTAAAGATTATTATTTGGGAGATAAATAGACTTCTGCTGTAAGTCATAGATCCTTCCCTTTAAAGAGATTAGAATTTAGCATTTGAGAATCTGAGTCCCCCAGGAGGAGGGAGTAGCTCTCTGCAAGTCAGTGCTTATTTTATTTTCATTTGCTACTAATCCTAACTTTGCCAAACAACTAAAAATCCCTCTTAAATCTATGGTTAATTATTTTATGTAATTTAGTGGCCTACAGGAGAAACTGCTTGTCTGATTCTCTCCAAGGCTTTTCTTGAGTTTGAGTAAAAGGGCCCTTTGTATAACCCAAGTCACTAACACCAAAAGGAAATTTCCAGAGACCTGGACTAGAGATGGGAATTTTGGAATTACAAACTAATTATTATCTTAAAATTAATATTGTCATATAAATATGGTATAAGGATAATTATTTCTATCACATCAATTCTCCCTCTCTAGATAAGGCATTGCATAAATATCACTGCTCCCTCTAATTCTGTCCCGTGCCAGTCTATTTCATTTATTTGTTATAGTACAGGCCACCATTTTCACTATGTTTCTTTTTACTTTAGTGGGCTTCTTAAAGACAGGATCTGGACATTACATCTTCAAAAATTCATTCTAGCATCATTCCTAGAAAGGACATTTAATAAATGTTCCTGGTAAAAATGCTGTATTGTCTAGGGCAGTGTTGATGGGGAAGTACATATTTTCCAGTCCTCCAGCCCCTTCCTCAGGCCTTAGGAGGAATTCCTTATTGTCACTTTTTTGATTTCAGGGAACTAATAATAGCTACAATCATATATTGTCTAAGATATGCTCTAGGCCATACATAACTCATCTATAACTTCATAACAGCATGCAAAGCAGCTGCTCCCACTTCCTTTTTATATCTGAGAAGACTGAGGCTTGGAGAAGTTAAATCATGTGCACAGAATCATATACCCACTAGGCAGTATGTTGAAAACCTCACCCAGGTTATTGGTCTCCCAAGCCTATGTACTTTACATTGCTTAGTGCTTGCTAAAGCATATTAACCAGTAGACTTATGATTACCTAGAATCAGAGATTTAATCTATGTGGGACTCTGAGGAAATCATTTGACATCGCTCTTTCTTATAGCCAATATGTCAGGTACCATAAGTTTTTAAATTAAGAACCGATTAAGATGAAAAGAACATGGGGAACATTTAGACCAAACAAGAATTGGCTGCATGCAGCATTTAAAAACCAATCTATACCTTCATAAAGATCAGTGCTTCTCAACCCAGGGCAATTTTGTGCCTCACAAGACATTTGGCAATGTCTGGGGACATTTTCTAGTTATTGTAACTAGGGGAAAGACTGCTACTGGCATCTAGGGTGTAAAGCCAAGGATGTTGCTAAATATCCTCTAATGCACAATGCAGCGAATTATCTGGCTCAAAATGTCAACTTATGCCAAAGTTGAAAAAATCTGTCATAGTGAAATAATAATGAATAGAAAATGTAACTGGGGAAAATTGGGCACACATTAAGAATAACAACAAAAGCTGTATATAGAGAGAAAAAGATAAATGTGGAGACTTGTCTTTGGAAAAAATAATATAATTTTTGTATGGGACATGGTTATAAAAAAGAAACCGAGAAATAAATATAGCTCTTCTAGGTTAGAGTAACTTAACACAGTAGCCCCCTCCTATCTGTGGTTCCATTTTCTGTGGTTTCAGTGACCTGTAGTCAACCACCCTCCAGAAGCAGATGATCCTCTTCTGACATATAGTCAGAAGGCCAATAGTAGCCTCGCACTGCATCATAGTGCCTGCATCATTCCCCTCACTTCATCTCCTCACATGGCATTTTATCATCTTACATCATCACAGGAGGGTGGATACAGCACATTTTGAGAGAAAGACCACAATCGTATAACTTTTATTACAAAGTATTGTTAAATTATTCTATTTGATTATTAATTTTTATTGTTAATTTCTTACTATGTCTAAGTTATAAATTAAACTTTGTCATATGTATGTATGTACAGGAAAAAAACACAATAATACAGGGATGGTATATCCTTGGCTTCAGGCATCCACTGGGGGTCTTGAAACATTCCCTGCGGATAAGAGGGGACTCGCGTGATGTAAATATGCCAATTCTTCACAAATTAATCTCCACAGTCAATGAGATCCCATAAAACTGCTCACCAAAATAGTGAAATAGCTGAGGGCAGAAGTACGTGTGGTAACAAGATGCTGGGGGTAGAACTTGCGGGATCTTGCAGGACATGGTAAAAATTTTAACTTTTCTCTTAGTGAGAAGAACCAGCACTGGAAGATTTCAATAGGTGTGATTATTTTCAAGTCTCAGTCATGCAACTGTGTGAAAATAGTATGTGTGCCTACACTTCGAGGGGCACTCAGGGCTGAAGACAAGGACGCGTCATAGTGGGATCAGCGAGAGATGGTGGTGTTTGTTCTTAGATAATGACAATGACAATGAAGGTTATGGACATTGGTGAGTGAAGAGAATCTGAGGTTAAAGCTGTAACAACATTCACTTTGTGATGGGTTCTCTGTAAATGTGGGGGAGAGAAATTAGTCAGGAATGATTTTAAGGTTTGACATGAACACCTGCTGCAGTTTTGATTTGTCATTTAG
This sequence comes from Canis lupus familiaris, assembly GCF_011100685.1. Classification (NCBI taxonomy): domain Eukaryota; kingdom Metazoa; phylum Chordata; class Mammalia; order Carnivora; family Canidae; genus Canis; species Canis lupus. The sequence goes on along the minus strand of NC_049224.1, from coordinate 67,895,854 downwards.
TGACACAAGGATAACTGAGATGAGAGCAGATTTGAGTGTAGGTGGAAAAAAAAACATAGGTTTGGGGAATGTTGAGCTTGAGATGTATATTAGACATTGGATAGATATCACAAACAGTAAGACAACAGGTATGAAGTTCATGGAAGAAAGTGGGACTTGAGATACACATTTGAAGTCATCAAGGTTAAGGTGGTGCATAAAATCATGCAATCACTGCAGAACCTGAGTGGCTTAGCTGTTGAGCACCTGTCTTCAGCTCAGGTCCTAGTCCCAGGGTCCTGGGATGGAGTCCTACATCTGGCTCCCTGCAGGGAGCCTGCTTCTCTCTATGTCTGTGTCTCTGACTCTCTCTCTGTGTGTCTCTCATGAATAAATAAAATCTTTTTAAAAAATCATGCAATCACTGTAATAATCTAGAGGGAATCTGATGACAATGTGCAGGTCTAAGGGCTGAACTCTGAAACATCCTAATGTTTAATGATCTGAGAAAAGAGAAAAATTTACTGAAAATGAGTGGCCTGTGAGATTAGCGAACAAAGTATGAAACCATAAAAATTAAAGTTTAAATAGTATATTTTATAACTTTCATTGTAGTTGATAAAACTCTTGCTAGCAATTAGACTACTTCCCAAGAGTAATAAAATATTTTAAATAAGCTTCAAAACTAAATACCATTTCAATAATTTACTATTTAAAAAATCATATATATGAAATTTACCCTAAAATGACAAATATTTTTGCTTGCATATATTAGTAAAATTAAAAGAAAGAAAAAAAGAAACATAACTTGCAAAAGAGGAAATACTGAGTATTTTATATTATACCAAGCTAATGATAACTGTCAAATAATATTTTTCAAGAATACTAAGTATTCTAGACAAATTCAAATCATGTGGTAGTGGGAAGCAAAATAATGTATATAATATGATATACATTTTATCAAATAAACTATAAATACAAATACATATTTAAATTAAAATATACATATAATGTCTGGTTATAAAAACAGAGAAAATTGAGATGAAAATAAGGAAAATTTAACAGTGAAATTATAGGTGTGAGTATCATAAATTTTTCATATTTACATTTCTAGTATCTAACAAATTTTTGATGATCTGAATAAAATTTTATAAGTATTTTAATGTAACAGCATTTTAGAATACAATAATATATACTCATAGTCATACAATGTATTACTTGTGGTTTATTTTAAGTCTATAAAGATATTCATGCCATCAGCCTTAGATAATTCAAACTGTATTCCAGTTAATGCCCCATCTTTGAATAATCTCCTTATATTTCTAGTGTGACACTCTGCCTACTGCCACCAGAGTTATAAAAGTTTCATGCATCTTACACATTTTATGAAGAAGTATTTCCTTAAGGGAGTTATTGCCCACACTTTGAGAAATGCCTTTGAATGATGAAGTCACCCTTAGGGAATAAATACATAATGAAAGAGTAGAAATTGGTTTTGTATGCTGGCCACCAATACTTGGCTACATCAACTACACAAACCCTTCCACTTTGTACTGCTATAAAATTGTTTCAGTGAGAAACAGTGGTCATTTTCTCATCCTTTCTTCCAAAAATAATTATTGCATTACTGATATGTGACAAGCACCAGTAGTTGTTGGTAATAAAACTGAATAAGATTTACTTTCTGCCTGCTGAAGAGAGACAAGCACACAGACAAGTACAATACAGCATGGTAAATCCTGGAATACAGGTATATAGACAAGAGGTTTGGTATTAGAACACAGGTGCCTAAACAGATGTGGGATGGAGGTGAAGGAGATCAAGAACACTTCTCTGAGTATGTGATACTTTAGCAGAAACATGAAAGGCTAGTAGGAATTGGACAAAGATTATGATGAAGAGAATGTGCAGAGAGACAAGAGCAGGGGGAAAGGTTCAGGTGACAGACACCATGTCTATATTACGCTCATAGGAGGGAAAAGAAAATGTGTATCATTGTGACACACCAGGGCAAGATGGTGGAAGCAGTCCACCCTACATTTCAGACAATAAGGTTGTACATTCTGAACAGTGTTAGTGCAAAGAATTTCTGCAGTTATTACTGAGTTTTTATAGCATATATGTAAGATTTGAGCTGCTATGCATTTGACATTTATCCTTCAATAAACATGATATTCCTCATAGAAGTTAATTTGGATAAGGCCAAATTAATAGCATTAACCCCTTGCCACATACACTTAGGTAAATGTATTCTATTTGAGAATAAGTACAAAAGTAGGTTCACAAGGGTACAGAATAGTTCAAGCTCACGTGGAAGATTTTGGATCTCCAAAGTCTTTGGTACTTTTTAACTTTGCACAAAAAGGTACATTCTGAATAAACGACAATAGCACACTGATTATAAAATTGCAGAAACTCCACTTGAGTCATTTCAATCCTATCATTCTACATGAACATTTGGAATACTTATTTGTATTGAATGAAAAAGGGGTGCCTGGGTGCCTCACTCGGTTGAGTGTTTTCCTTCAGCTCAGGTCATGATCCGGGAGTCCTGGGATCAAGCCCTGCATCAGGCTCCCTGCTCCATGGAAAGTCTGTTTCTCCTTCTCCTCTCTACTCCTGTTCTCTCTCATTATCTCTGTCTCTATCTCTGTATCTCCCAAGTAAATAAATAAAATCTTAAAAAAAAGAAAATAGTGAAACAATATGAATTGTAATATTTTTACTTGGTAAATCCAGTTTAGCACATACAGAAAATTATTTTTCAAATGTGAATGAATAATATATCTACAATTGAAATGTATTATTTTCAAATTGGCAATAATTTGTTTTAAAAGTGAAAAAAGAGGGGCACCTGGACACAGTTGGTTAAGTGTCTGATTCTTGTTTCAGCTCAGGTTATGATCTCAGGGTCATGAGATCAAGCCCTGCATTGGGCTCCATGCTGAGCATGGAATCTGCTTGAGATTCTCTGTCTCCCACATCCCTCCCTTTTGTTCTCCCTCTCTCAAAATAAATAAATACATCTTTTTAAAAAGTAAAAAAAAAAGAAAAAGAAAATAATTTTTAGTGATCATCAACAGTTACTAAAAAAATTTAATTGTAAAGAGGATATATGATGCTGAGTGGAGGAAAAATGATTTCTGAATGACGTCATTGAAAATGGCAGATTTCCAAAATTCACTCCTTTGTAAAGACAACACAAAACTGGAATAAATTGTCATAATCAATTTTTTCAGGACTCTGGAAATTACCCAAAAGCTTTCAAGAATTCAAGATTGTTTATTCAAGAAAAATGGCTGATTCTTGGTATGAGCAATGAGACTGCCAGTGTCCTAACATGACCTTGCCCCATTTCCTGCAGTCCAGTTCTATAATGACCTTAAAAATCAACAATTCATTATCATGGTGGTAGAAGGGGACTAGAGTTCCTTCAAACCTCATTCTCAGGGTATTGACATTATTTCACCTGTCTAGTGTTTCCTTGAAGTCCCCACATGAAACATCTTTATTTGACCTAACTCAGCGCTTACCCAGTATGAAAAAATTTTTTCTCTGGGGGTTGTCAAAAACAATCACAGAAAATTGTATAACTTCCTAAGGAAGTGTTCCTATGTTTAACTTCACAGCTTCCTAAGATGGTGGATAACAGTTGAGGCAAACAATAAACTAGCTGAAAAACTTAAAAGGAAAGACTGGTGAATGAGATAGGCATGGGGCCCTGAAGAGTTTTGACATATTCTGGAAATGCCGTGTGTATGTGTAGGTCTGTGTTCATGCCCAGAGATTTCCACATGCTCATCTGAAAAGGTTCCAGCTCTCATCCTTGCCTAAGTTTGAGGCTCTGCACAAGTAGGAAGTGAATCAAAGGGCAAATGTGTCAACTGTCCATCAGTCGTCTCTGTGAGTGTTCAAGGTATGCACAAACATGAATACAGAGCCCCTTGACAAAGACTGGGAGACTCCCTGGTTGCAGGTATCTAAGGAAACTCTGTATAGTCACAACTGACTATTCAGTTAATAAAAAAGAAATTTCAGTGGTCACACATGACAAAGAATACAGACTTTAAAGAATTAATTTGGGGTGCCTAGGTGATTCAGCTGATTAAGCAGCTAAGGCTCAGGTCACAATCCCAGAGTCCTGGGTTGGAGTCCTACAGCAGAGTTCTTGTTCAATGAGGAGTCTGTTTCTCCCTCTCCCTCTGCCTGCCACTCCCCTGTCTGTGGGCTTTCTCTGTCAAATAAATAAATAAAATTCTTTAAAAAATTAAAATTAAGAAAATCAAAGAATTAGTTCAGAAAAATCACTAAACAAACAAAAAGAGCAAACAATAGCAATGACAAATCTTAGTGAGAAGAGGGTCTGACTTACAGAACTGCCATCTTAAATTATTTTAACTGCCTATTTGTTTAACAAAAACAATTGTGATGTATGAAGAAAGCAATAGAATATAGCCCATACACAAGGAAAAGAAAAATGGTCCATAGAAACTATACCTGAGGAGGTCCAGGCATTGTATTCACTAGACAGACTTGAAATAAGGCTATTTTAAATACTTTCCAAGAACCACATGTAACTTTGTCTAAAGAACTAGAGGAAAGTATGAGATAGATGTTTCACCAAAGTAAAGAAGAAAAAAAAAGAAGAAGAATTAGAGAAAAAGAGAATGAAACAGAAGTCCTAGAGTTGAAAACACAGAACTAAAATGAAAGAACCACCAGAGGAGGGTCCACAGCATATTGCAGCCAGTGTAAGAAAGGATTCATGCATGTGACAATGTTGTATGGAGATTATACAGTATGAAGAACAGAAAGGGAAAAGAATGAAGAGAAAAGAAAGACACAGAAACTTGTGGGACCTCACCAAGCACATCACACTCACATAAATCCTGGAGTCTCATAGGGCATGAAAAGGAGAAAGAGAAACTAGGAATATGTGAAGGAATCAAGTCCACTTTCTACATTTAATGAAAACCTATACACTCACAAAGGGAAATGAAATCCAACTCAGAAATCCACACTTAGGGATACCTGGGTGGCTCAGTGGTTGAGGGCCTTGCTTCAGCTCAGGTTGCAATCTCCGGGTGCTGGGATCAAGTTCCGCAACAGGCTTTCCATGGGAATCCTGCTTCTCCCTCTGCCTATGTCTCTGCCTCCCTCTCAGTGTCTCTCATGAATAAATAAATAAAATCTTAAAAAAAAAAGAAATCCACACTTAGACACATCATAATTAGAGGAATCAAAATCAGAGAAAACTTTCAAAGCAGCAAGAGAGAAATACTTATGCATGAGGGTTCCGCAGTTAGACTAACAATTGATTTCTTAACAACAACAGAAAGATGAAGGACAGAAGCCAATGTGATACAATGAAAGTGCTGAAAAGAACACATGAAATTTTCTCCAGAATACACCCTATATTAGCCATAAGAAAATAAGAGGATTAACATCATATACAATATATTCTTCTACTAAAAGGGTATGAAGTTAGAAATATGTAACAGATGGAAATTTAGGAAATTTACAAAGAAAGTGGAAATTAAACAATTCACTCCTACATAGCCAATGGGTCAAAAAAGAAATCACAAAGTGAATTTGAAAATACATTGAGATGATGAAAAGGGAAACACAACATATAGAAACTCATGGGCTATAATGAAAACAGAGTTTAGATGGAAATTTATAGGTAATTTTGACTATATTTAAAATAATAAATAAAAAAATACTTATATTAGTTTTCGAGTATTGCCATGAGAACATGCCCAGGTGACTCGAACAACAAAAAGTTATTTTCTCAACAATTCTGGAGGCTAGAAGTCCAAGATCAAGTTCTTTACATGGTTGTTGCCCTCTGAGTCCTCTCCCCTTGCTGGTAGATGCCCACCTTCTCTCTGTGCCTTCACATGGTCTTCTCTATGGACCTGTGTGTTTCCAAATTCCTTCTTCTTACAGGGACATTAGTCATACTGGATCAGGGCTTACCCCAATGACCTCATCATAACTTAATTACCTCTTTAAGGCCTCTCCAAATACCTAATATCTGAGGCAGGTGGTGATGGGATTTCAGCATAGAAATGTTTGGCCCAAGGGCACCAGGGCAACTCAGTCAGTTAAGCATCTAACACATGGTTTGGCTCATATCATGACCTCAGAGTCTTGAGATTGATTCCCACAAGCTCCATGCTGACTGTGGAGCTTGCTTAAGATTCTCTCTCTCTCTATCTCTCTCTCCCTATGCCTCTCCCCTCACTTGCCTGCACTCTCTCTCTAAAAAAAAGAAAAGAAAAAAATGAAAGAAAGAAAGAAAGAAAGAAAGAAAGAAAGAAAGAAAGAAAGAAAGAAAGAAAGAAAGAAAAAGAAAGAAAGGAAGGAAGAAAGAGAAAAAGAAAGCAATGTTTAGTCATGAAATTATCCACATTAGTATCCACATTCCATCTTAAGAAACTAGAAAAATGAGAATGAACTAAACTCTAAGCAATCAAAAAGAAGGAAATAACAATGATTAGAATGGAAACACAATAAAGAATAGAAAAACAGCAGAAAATAACAAACCCAAGATTTGATTCCTTGGAGAGATTTAAAAATTGACAAGTTAGTTATACCAATTAAGAAAAAAAAGAAAGGCTAATGAAATCAGGAATGAAAGATGATGCACTATTAGCACCCTTACAGAAAGAGACAGGATAGGAAGGTTTGTGAAAAGCAGTCATGTGCGACTCATTTGGCCCTTGCATAACTGCGTAGACTGAGCCTCAGACCTAGAACAATGCCTTACATGGATATAAGGAACCCTCACATCCCTGTTGTGTTTATTGACAGGTCTGAGCATATCTTTGCCCATTCTGGACTTGATATAGATTGCTTTGTTCTACTCAAAGCCTATGTGTTATTTGGCACCTGGCCAACCCCACTGCTATATCTATTTTCAGTGAGAGGGAAAGAGGTTCTTTGCCTGCAGCACAAAAAGGGTTCATGTGGTGCCATCTTCTCGCATCAGCTTGCAAGATGGGACCCATTGCCCAAGGGAACAGTTTCTCATTATTACTGCTGACCTTGCTGTCTCTGCTTTATGTGTTCCATCCAGTGTATGAGTCATGTCTTCCTTGGTGATCCTGACATCTGCAAACCATGCACTATCTTGGTATCCTGGGATTATTGCTCCTTATGGCAAACAGGTAACACTTGTTCAACACATGGAACACTATAAACATTCGCATGCCAACAAATCAGCAATAAAGCAAAAAACATGTATTCCTAATAAAACAAAAACCCCTCAAGAATCAACAGAAAATAAAAATATACACTATTATAAGCAAAAAGAGTCAGTTATTCATCAAAAAGCTTTCTACCAGAAAAGCCCAGGATCAGATGGCTTCATTGGTAATATCTACCTAGTATTTAAAGAAGAGTTCACATCAATCATTTACTAATTCCTTCAAAATATAGAAGAGAAGGTGAGATTTTCCAACTTCTTCTGTGAAGTCAGTACCACTCTAATACCAAGATGAGACAAACATCTCACATAAAAGGAAACTACAGACTAATAGTCCTAATAAATGTAGACACAAACATTCTCAAAAAAATTAGCAGGAAACCTAACCTACCAACACATGTAGAGGAACATACATCATGACCAAGTGGGATTTATGTCAGAAATGTAAGCTGGGTTCCATGTATGAAAATCAGTCCATGTAACTGACCATATTAATAGAAAAGTGGACAAAACTAACACAATCATGTCATAAATACTCACAGAATGATCATTTGGCAAAATCCAATATCCATTTGCGATAAAAATGCTCAGTAAACCAGGAATGAAAAGAAACTTCCTTAACCTGATAAGGGGAATCTATGAAAAATCCACAGTTAACATCAGATTTAACAGTAAAAGACTGAGGTATTTCCCCACCATGAAGACCAAGACAATGATGTCTGCTCCCATCACTTCTATTCTACATTGTACTGGAAGATCTAGGAAACAATTATGCAAGGAAAAAATAAAACAAAACATCCAAATTGAAAAGGAAAACTACTTTTATTCTCAGAAGCTGTAGTCTTTTATAGTCCTAAGGAATTTGCAAAATAACCATCAGTGCTAAAAACAAATTTAGCAATGTTGAAACTATTGATATAAAAATCAGTTCTATTTCTATATGCTAGCAATAAATAATCTAAATTTAAAATTTAAATATCATTTACAATAGCATCAAAGTGAATAAGATACTTAAAAATGAGTGTAATATGAAAAGTACAAAAACTTGTACACTGAAAACTGCAAAATATCATTATGAAAAATTAGGGTGCAGCCCGGGTGGCTCAATGGTTTAGCGCTGCCTTCAGCCCAGGGCGTGATCCTGGAGACCTTGGGATCGAGTCCCATGTTGGGCTCCCTGCATGGAGCCTGCTTCTCCCTCTGCCTGTCTCTCTCTCTCTCTCTCTCTCTCTCTCTCTCTGTCTCTAATGAATAAATAAATAAAATCTTAAAAAAAGAAAAAGAAAAAAGAAAAATTAGGGAAGGTTTAAATAGATGAAACAACATCCATATGCATGAATTAAAATACTTAATATTAAGAGGACACTATTTTTTAAATTGATCTACAGATTCAGCACAATCCCTGTCAAAATTCCAGCTGCCCTCTTAACAAAAACTGGCAACTTGATCCTAAAATTTATATGTAAATGCAAGAGAACCAAAATTGCCCAATCTTTAAAATGAAAATAAAGTTGTAGGATTCATATTGGTGACTTCAAAACTTATTATTACAAAGACTGTGTGGTACTGGCATAAAAATAGGTTTATAGACCAGTCAAATAGAATTGAGAGTTCCTACTTAGCCCATACATTTAGGGTCAATTAACTTTTTATAAAGATTCCAAGACAATTCACTAAGAGAAATAATACTTTTTCAACAAATAATGCTTGTATGTCTGGATATCCATACACAAAGGAATGAATTTGGGCCTTCACTTCACTGTGAACACAAAAATTAACTCAAAATGTGTCAAAGACCTGAAGGTAAGAACTCAAACTACAAAATTATTCAGGAAAATATGGGAGTAAGGCTTTGTGACCTTGGGTCATAAAGAGAATTTTTAAATGTGACACCAAAAGCATCAAAAACAAAAAGAAAACAATACTAAGTAAATTTGGCTGTAAAAAAAATGAAAATCTTATGAGCTTTAAAGGGTAACATCAAGAAAGAAAAGGGACAACAAAATTGATGAATACATGTGAAAATCATATATTTAATGAGTATCTAGTGTCCAGAATATATTAAGAACATTTACAACTCAAGAATAAAAAGACAAATCGCCCAATTGAAGAGAGGCAAATATTTGAATAGACATTTCTCCAAAGAAGATATACAAATGCCCGAGAACCACATGAAAGGATGCTTAACATCCTTATTCACTACAGAAATTTAAATAAAAACGAAAATGAGATACCATTTCACACACACTTGAATGACTATGATCAACAAGATGGACTATAAAAAGTATAGAAGAGGACATAAAGAATTTGGAATAAAATTTGCAAAGACTTTTGGAATGAAAAATTGTGCAGCTACTTTGGCAAACGGTTTGGCATTTCCTCAAAATATTATGCATAGAGTTACTACCTGACAAAGCAATTGCACTCTTAGGTATATATCCAAAATAAATGAAAATATATATCCATACCAAAACTTATAAACAGACATATAACAGAATTATTTATAATATCCAAAAAGTGGAACAATCCTAATGTTTATCAACTGAGTAATAGATAAAATATTTTCAAAATACATAAAATGGAATATTATTCCATTATAAGAAAGAATAAAGTACTGGTGCATGCAACAACATTGATGAATGATGAAGCCATTATGCTAAAGGAAGTCAGACATAAAAGGTCACATCTGGCATGACTCCACTCACATACAATGTCCAGAATAGGCAAATCCTTAGTGGTGAAAAGTAGATCGGTTGTTACCAGACGTTGGGAGAGGAAGGAATGTGGTGTTGACTACTACTGGCTACATAGTTTCTTTTCAGAGCAACGAGAAGTTTCCAGAATTAGATTATGGTGATGGTTGCACTTTAAAAGGGTGAATGCTATTATATAGGAATTAAAAGAGAAGGAAAAGAATCTATCCTACATGTCAAATACTCTAGGAATGCCATGAATACCCCCATGTGGTCTGTCATATCATGTCACATCTTTTTTTTTTTTAATTTTTTTTTATTTATTTATGATAGTTACAGAGAGAGAGAGAGGCAGAGACACAGGCAGAGAGAGGGAGAAACAAGCTCCATGCACCGGGAGCCCGACGTGGGACTCGATCCCGGGTCTCCGGGATCACACCCTGGGCCAAAGGCAGGCGCCAAACTGCTGCGCCACCCAGGGATCCCTATCATGTCACATCTTGAGGCTCTCTCCTCTTGCTTCAATCAGCTTTGGACACTCAACAGACTCACAGGAGGGCTGTTGCCATTTACTCATGAAATACACAATGTGGATAAACATTAGTAGATATACAATGAACTGTCCAGGGAACATGTGTTTATTTTCACTGGAAATGGTGAAGAAATTCAAACTGTCTAAATCATAAAGAAGATCTTTATGTGAGATCTTCCTTGTTGGAGCCAACTTCCTCCTGGACTCCTACCCTGTCCTGTTCCATGAATCTGATAGACCATCATGAGCCAGTAGGATCAATCTCTCAGATACCTTCAGCTCATCCTTCTCTAGATGACACAGCATATTCCAACTATTGTTCTTAATTTCATAGGCTCACAGTTATCAAGTGTAGTTATCAACCTAAAATAATCTAAAAGAAATGTCACTATAATCTAATTCATAAGTATATGGGAATTGAGGATACGAGATAGAAATTAAGCTTAAAATCAATATGAGAAGTGCAGCATATGGGATACAATCAATAATATTGTAATAACTCTGTATGATGACCATACATATCATAGTGATGATAACTATTCGTTGTGTGTGACTGTCAAATCACTAGGTCGTATACTTGGAATTAATATAAAATCGTATATCAATTATACTTGTATTAAAAATGTTTAAATCAATGAATTTCCTATTATTATGTCATGTTGCTTAATAAATAACAGAAACAATTGATGTGGGACAGCACAGTCTGTGAATGGTAAGAGCTGGTGAGCGGGAGATCCCAGTGAGATATCTGTATGAAGTATTCAAGAAATGTGGTTTGCTTTTACTGCACATTAGTTTGAAAGAGGTGTGTGTGTGTGTGTGTGTGTGTGTGTGTTTACACACTCACAATGATGGTTACAGTGTATGTAATTATATTCTTAGAGTGATCATGGCCATTGGCAATGTAAACTAATCATTCTGATTACTGCTTTCATTAGGTAGTACCGTGATAATAAACCACAATCCTATATTTCAATAGCCTCCAACAACAAAGGTTTATTTCTTTCCTGTTTTACATGTCAGCAGCTGCAGGTTGCTGTGGCTCTTCTCAGAGCCTCCATTCACTTCGCAACTCAGCTTTAAGAATGAGCCCTTGACTTAACCTTATGATAAAAAGAAAGCAAATAACATTCACACCATACAGAAATCTTACAGCTTCCGTTGCAATGGGACAAGGTCACTACCTTTTTCCTTCTACTGCCCACAGCAAGTCATAGGGTCAATCTTGACCTCAGTGATGGGCAGCCATCTCTATATACTGGAGACCGGCGTCAGAAGTCACATGACAACACATCAAGCTGTAAATTCTCTTACAGGAGAGAAAAAAATAAGAAAAATAAAACAATTTATGACATTTATGCTGTTATATCTAAAAGAATCGGCCTTGTACGTAGTGTTCTGTCTTTCATATACTGTCCCTCTAATATCCTCCAGTGTCCTGACGCCTGGCAACCCACAGGAATTCCCTGGAATTGGATCAAGTGGTTCAATCCTGTTTTCCCAGTGAAGGTGTTTGGTACCTTGTCTTTCCGTAAATTTTTTTCTGAAGCCTTTATTTTAAAAATTAATACCATAATTATTATCATTATTACCATGATTCTCCATTTATTTTTCTATTACCTCTAACTGTTAGCTACTCAAGACTAGAGCTATAGAAAATTCTCTTTGTTACTTGGATTCTGAAACTGTAAGTGTTCTGTGAGTGTTTGATAAATTAGTGACAGAACTACTCTCAAGATTAATTGTTAAGCTGGACATTTTACATCTTACTTGATGACATCCTTTTCCCTCCTTCTCTGCCTTCTTTCTATTAGTTGAGGGCCTTTTATTCATTCAACAATACAGTACGAAAAAATAATAAAGTATTGTTTGTATCATTCAGGGAACCAGTTACTAGAAGAAAGAAATACTTGAATAAAGAGTCAGATTAACTTAAATAACGTCCAGATCAACGTCACACACATGAAGCTGAAATCTGACAGCCTCCATATCTTACCAGCAATTCAGCAGGGCTTTTCAGTATTCCAATTTGGGGAGTTTTGAATGGCATTATCTTAATTGTAAAATGTCTAAGGGAATTCTGAACAAATTACCTTTATGTCAAAATTCTTTGGTCATGTTTTATGGTTGACACTTTCTTTTATTTTTCAGACAGCTGCCCTTCGTGGCTCATGCAAAACAATCATTTCCTCATAAGTCTTTATTTTTTATGGTTTTTAAACTGGCTTGCTGATGTTTAAACAATTCTCATTTTATTATTACCCAAATTTCATCAGATTGCCATTATCATCTCCTCATCTTGACCTCAATATATTAGAATTATCACCAATGTGTTGGTTGTTAATTAAATAATAAGTTATACCAGAAATGTTAACAATGTGCCATATCCCAGAGGGTTCATTTGGATGTGGTTAAAATAAGAACTAGTCACCTGAATTAAAATACTTACTGTTTGAGATAAAGGAGAAGAAGCAGAAACACTTTTTATAAACAACTGAAGTTCTATGAGAACAAGGATGCCTTTGCAGTAATAAAGTTTTTGAGGTAATGAAATATCTACAAGTTTGGCACTCTGTTCAGAACAGACATATCCACAAGGGATAAGGTAAAGAGTTACTTTTTGGTGGTATAACAAAGTTTGATCTCTTCTTTAAAATAGGTTTTCTCCACGATATAGGTTGATTGAGTTAGCTGATAATCTAATCATCCAACATTTCAGATACTTTTGAGGAAAACAATGGGCTCAGTTCTCTGAAATGATTACATTACTGTCATGAGAGGAAACTCCATTCCTTCTACCACTCTTTGATATCCTTCTGATTATACAAAAAATATTATGTAGATTCTTTGTGTCATGATTCAGAAGGAAATTTAAACAATTGTCACCTCCCAGAGATGGTGAATAAACTGTGAGGAAGCTGGAAATATGCCATTGAAGCAAGATATTTGCTACTAATTGCTGCACAACAGGTTACTACAAAACATAGAAGACTGAGATAACAATACATTTATTATACTACACAGTGTGTGTGTGTGGGGGGGGGGTCATTTGGGAGTGATTTAATTGAGTCTCTCCAGCTTAATAAATCTCTCCTTAGGTAACATTCAAGGTATTATCCAGACTTGTCATCTGAAGCCTTGATTGGATTGGATGATCCTCTTCTACGATGGTGCCTTCATATGGCTGGCAGTACATGTTGGCTGTTGACAAGAGGTGTCAGTTCCTCCCAAGGTAGGCAGACTCCCCATGGGACTCTTTGAGTGCTCTCATGGACCTGGCTTACCCCAGAGCAAGTGAAACAAGCAAAAGTATGACAGACATTTTCAGACTATGCCTAACAAATTATCTAAAGTAAGTCTTTAGCCTAGAATTTGTTAACTTCAACATTATTGACATTTTGAGCCAAATAGTTATTTATTGTGGGGGCTTTTAAACATCAAAGGATGTTTAACATTATTCCTGGCTTCTAGATGCCAGTAGTACCTCTCCCAGTTGTGACTACCAAAAAAGTGCAAAATGGACCCCACTAAGAATCATTGAAACTCTTAGCACAAACAGGCTGCCAATTAATTCTAAAAGACACTATAGTTAGCAAAGATGATAATCAGGTTTTTAAAAAATGTTATTAAAAGAAAAAAAAAGAAGGAAAAAAATCTTCTCTGAAGTGTATACAGTTTCATTCCAGTCCGCAAGTTGAAATCTGATACCATGTAGATTGAGAGACATATATAAATATTGACTGATCACTTCCTGTGGTCTGAGAAAATGACAGATCTGGAGGATAAGAAATGAATGGAACGTGGTGACAGTTCTAAAGAAATTGCTCTTTTCAGTTTTTCTTCTAAAGGTTTCCATCTCTCATTAGCCATATTCACCAAAAACTCAATAGGGTACTTCAGGTAAGAAAAATAAAATTATTAAAAGGAAATAATTTTCAACAACACACTTAACCATATTATTTCCTTTTATAGTCCAAATTCACCTCTCAATAACTATTTTTACTAGAAATTTTTTATACCCAACCTCAGGAATCAAAGTATAATAAATCCATATAATGGAATAAAAAGTAAAATATACAAGAAAATCAGAAAGCAGATAATTTTGTCATAACAACAAGAATAATGATGATAATAATGTATTCAATGTCAGGAAAAGATAAAGAATTTAAAAATATTAGTTATGATGCCTTAATTGATTGCTAAATATACATCAAATTGTAATTTGAGCTTCCTGAAACCTACAGCAAAATGGGAGATATGGCCAGCTCTATTAATTTCATGGAAATATTCATTCTGTATAATTATCATCAGTGATTTCTTTCCTCTTTCCTCTCCAAACTGTTGATAAAAGTTGAACTGAAGTGGAAGGGGAGAAATTAGTTTTCTGCAGTAAAAGTTCATGACTGTAACCCCCATTAATCTGGATTTGTGTATTGGTCTGCTACTTATTTAGACTTGAAATCAAGGGAAATATATATATATATATATATATATATATATATATATATATATAAACAATGTTTAGACTTGGAAACATGCCTATTTTTCTATGACAAAAATTAATAGAAAAAAAATTTACAATTAAAATTTTACCAGTATGAACCTTGAAAAGGATTGGTTGCTGAAAGGTAGGGGAATGGGAGAATGGGCAGTGATGCTGATGAGTATGGCTTTCTTTTGTGATTGATGAAAATGGTGATGGTGTGTGAATACTTTGAAAAGTACTGAATTGTACACTTTAAAAGAATAAGTTTCATGGCATGTGAAGTATATTTCAATTTTTAAAAATTAAAAATGTATTGATAATATGCATATTTGATTTGAAAAATAATCAGATGAAATAAATTAGAAAGTTCCTCTACTGAACTTTCAAACAACAAGTTTTGAGTCTTGTGCCCATGTAATATTTATGAAAACAAATAGTCCTTTTTTTTTACCAATATAAAAACAAGATTTATTTATTTCTTAAATTGATTTTTTTGCTAGATTATTTGAACTATTGTTTTGCTTTTTCATAGACCCAACATAGCAAACTTTGCAGATAGGTGCTATATAATATCATTCTCTTGTACTGCTTCAAAGTGACTCGCACAGTTTGGGGAGCAGAGGGATTGAAAAATACAAAGTCACTGATTGATAATTGACATGTTCTCAGTGACTTTTTAAGTCTTGTTACAGGATATTGAGCCAATCCATTTGTAGATGATCTAAAGATGGAAAGAAGCCCAGTATCCCAAGTATGTTCAATTCAATGACAGATTGGTATAGAAAAAAAGTATCAATAGTATATAAAAATGAGTAGAATATAACATGGATTTTAGAAAGAAACATAAAAACAAACAAACAAGTTCCAGGATCTGAGTTTAAAAACCAAATTGATGAAATATCCAAGAGGGAAAACAAGACTTAGTTACTGCACTTGTGAAAATGACTTGAAGCGCCAGTTGGCAGCCAGCATGCTGTTAAGAGCTGGGCTAAACACTCAGAAGACCTACGTGTGAATCCGAGCTATCTCAGTTTAGCCAAGTTACCAAATTGGGACAATTTCTAAGAACTCATTTTAAAATATCCATTCTTCCTTCAAATTCTTCTCCACCCCCATTCTTTCTATTTTTTTCTTTTCTTTTTGCAACTTCTAGCAGCTATATGTCATGTCTCTCAATCTACATCTTTATCACACTGTGCTTCATTCTGGATAATTTTCTCTGATTTGTCATCTAATTTATAGACATTCTCTTCAGCTCTATCTAGTTGACTTTGAGCCCACCTAGTGAGTGCTCTTCTGCTTATTTTGGAGGGATGGTCACCTCTGGGTGTGATAAGAAAACACAGAGTGTCATTAAAATGAAGGGTCTGCAATCAGCCAGACCTGGGTTTCAGTCACAAATTTGTTTCTCTTTAGTAATAGATCTGTGGACCTCAGGAAATTCTGGGGGCTTTTTTTAAATCCAAATACGAGGAAAATAGAAGCTTCCTCACAGAGCCATTGTAAGGGTTTCTATTAGTCTGGATCCCCCAAGATGCAGATGTCATGACTAGAATAAATGTCCAAGGATTTAATAGGTAGAAACTCCAATAGAAAAATAGGAGCTGGAAACACTGGGGATTGATTGGGAGCAACCTCAGTTTTAGAGGAGGCAAGAGGCAAGGAAGGTTGTTGGAAGCATCCTAGACCACCAGACAGTCTCAGGGATGTTCAGTAAGGCCATTGTCAGGGAGTCCTCCAATCAAAGTCAGCCATCAATTTAGAGCCATGTCTTCAAAAGTGGGCTTGTCTTTGTATCCCCGCCATACTCAGCCACTGGATGAGAGTGTGGTCTCAGGAAGAGTTGCCTTCATGGAAATATGACAATAGACCTCAGAGCACAGCAGGTAGGGCCTTTGGTCAAGTAAGCTCCCTGTTTTTGAAGGTCTCCAAGTCCTGCTGCTACAGTGTTAAATAATGATATATAATAAGTGCTCACCACAGGATCTAATACAGCATATCCTCTAAGTAAATGATCAATGACTGGTCAATGTCATTATTATTTCTGGATCAGCATAATTGAAACATGATGTTGGAGTATGGTAACTGTCCACTGCTGAGCCTGCAGTTCCCCCTGCACCAAAAATCAACATCTAGGTATCATCTTACCTGGGGCGTTCCACTAATAACAATAAACCACAGCCACTGGAGTTACAGGATCTAGGGAATGGGTATATTTAGGAAGTCCTAATGGACAAAGCTGGAGCCTAAAGAACAGGAATATCAAGGGAATCCCAGGCAGGCAGAGAGAAAGCGTCTGCGGATTGATCTGTCATCCATCAAAGGTGAAAGCTATGAATTCATAGATTAGCAAAGGCCGACAGCAATATTAATAGAATGGTGATTCAGAACATTTCCTCAGTAAATATGCTGCTGGTGACCTCCTTCCATAGAATGTGGGAGAAGTACCTTTGGGGAAAGAGTTTGCTGTAGTCAACTGAGTCTTCCAAAACAAAAGAGACAATAGTGGGTCTTGGAAAGAAGGGCTTCTCGGTGACTTAGCATAAATATTCACAACTTTGAGACCCAAAAGTGAACACTTTTCCATGGCGTCAAAGAAGTTTTGCACGTTATCCACCAAGGATCAGGGCTTCTGATGAAAAAGAAACTCAGCGATGGAGGATGGAGAATTCCAAAATTTCTATTTCATCCATAGTTCTGCCCTCACTGCATCTGTGATTTGGAGCAAGTCACCTACCTCTGAAACTGCTTTCTCGTCCTTATGATAGGAGCTAGGAGGGGCTTGCTCTCCAAGGCCATTCTCAACAAGAACAATGCTACAACTTTGCCCTAGGTAATCACTGAAACTGGTAGACACTGAGGATTTCTGATCCAAAAGCTATTTTATCCCTTTCAGCTCTCTGCTTCTTATTTTACTCCTGGGGGGAGAAAGGCAACTACTGCCATCCATCAAAGGTGAAAGTCATGAAACCGCTAATTGGTTTTGAATTTAGTCTCATCAGGGGGTCAAAAAAAAATTTGGATCAGAGCTGACAGTTTTGAGTTTGTCCTTAATTTATCGTCTTTGACAAAAAGAAAAGATGAGATACATTTTTCAAAAGCAGAAGAGAAAATGATCTCCCAGGTATCTAATTTGCATGTTAGAAGTCTGCCTTGGCCATCAAGGTTCATGAAAGTTTGAGTTTGTACTGAAAGTGATAGTTGACTCTCAGATAACAAAGGAATGAAAGGGAACCCAGACATGGATAACCCAAAATTATGGCAGCAGGGGATACTGCTGGGATGACGAAGCTGGCACCACACCTGATCTAATCTTTGAGAGCTCTTCTCGCTCACCCACTGTGGGTGTGATTGTCTTATCCTCTCCTTTCTACATAAGGACCTTCAAAAGTCATGCTTGCCATCTATGCTCACAAAGCTTACAGAAGAGGAAACATACGGAGAGACCCCAGTCAATGAATGCTTCTGTGCCTCCCTTTGACTTCATCCTGATCAGCTAAAATGTCAACTTCTTCCCCCTAAAATCCTAATTTTCTGAAAATCCAAGGACCCCCCCATCTGTTAATTACTGCATACCAGTCCCAGCCTTAGTTACTTGATTTAAAGTAGCATATGGAGATGGGTGATGCAGGATAGGAGGGATTGTGTGTTGAAGTTAGGAAGAAGAGAAATGAGAAGTTAGCTAATAATGACCCTCTCATACTTTCTGGAATCTCTATTTTAACCACAGAGAATGTACAGACCCATTAGCCAGACCCTGGGTAACTGATGTTTGAGCATTATATCAGATATTACTGGAGTCAGTTATCCTAGGCCTTAGAGGTATGTGGTGGGTATACACCTGCTTAGCATTCAAGGCTCAGTGACAGCTGGATTCCCACAAGCATTCACAATGTTTTTAATCTGAAAAGAACCCCTTCTCTCAACACCCTCATCCTACTTCTGTTGAGTTCAATTTGACAAACATTATTTAGACACATTTTATTTTTTTAAAGAGTTTATTTTTATTTGAGAGAGAGATATGAGTGAGAGGAGGAGCAGAGGGAGAGGAAGAAGCAGACTCCCTGCTGAGCAGGGAGCCTCATGTGGGGCTGAGTTCATGACCTCAGCTGAAGTCAGACACTTAACTAACGGAGCCACTCAGGTGCCCCTACACATTTTATATGCCAGGAACTGAGACAGATGCTAAAGACTATGAATAAGATGGGGTCCCGTTTGCTCATAGATCACTGGGGAAGCAGTTATAAATAGATTACTTCAGTGTAGTAGTGTAAGCTCATTGATAAAGGGAGGCCTTTAGAGGCTCTGAAAGCAGAGGGAGTTGGGTACCATAAATGGGAGAGAATTTCCTTCTCCATCTATAAAAAAAATGCACTTGAGAATATCGTTGTTTGTTCGACAACATCTCTGTGTTGCTGTAAGTCATAAAACAATAAATTTTAAACTGAATTTAAGTTGGAAGTTCAAGCCACTTCACCAGCATGATAATCTCTAGAAATAGTTATGAGCATTCTGTTTCAATACAGGGTGCTAATTATCTCTTGAAGCTTTTTAGCTTAAGGAAACAAACTCTGTCGACTTGGTCTCTTAAGAACAGTATGTCTTAGTTACTGAATCCTCCCGTTTGCTCATTTTCTGTACTGGAGCACTACTCATTCTCACTGGGATTCGAGGGACAGAGTGTAGAGCGACTTCTGAAGCTGGGGGTGGTGGTGAGAGCAGGAGATTGAGAGGCAAAAGGCCATAACCAGAGAAATAATGAGGAACTACATCAGCCAGAAAGTTAGAGATTGAATTAGGAGGTGATTACTATCCAGAATGTTTGGTTGTCCACTTTCCTCTCTCTTAAAGCAAGGCAGTCAGTCTATGTCGGTGACCTGGGCTAGTGTTCCCTTTGCAACCTGGATTAATGATAGAATATTGGCAGGTAATTCCTGCTCTGAAAGTTAGTCCTCTGAGCCAGGAGGTTAGTGATCACCTCGACTCCCTCCAGAAGGCTGGGTGATACTGTATTGTTTCATACCCTCCATGACTGGATATGGAACAGAGACAAGGATGACAACATTTGGTTGTGCAGAGTTGGTCCTCAGAGGTTCCTTATCAAGAATGAATTTAGAAAAAAGCAATATGCCCTGAACAAATGGAAAGGTCAGGGAACCTGGTGACGGCGTTGTGAACCAGTCAACCGGACTGCTATATAAAAAGGACTGGAATCCCTACAAAGCTGGTGAATGAAGCAAGAGATACTGGTGAACAAGCATCAACAGGACATGGTACAGGAGAATCAAGGGTTGGCTCCAGAATGTTGATGTTCGTGCTGGTGGAGCTTTACTTACATGGATCATGACTTGTCTCTGTCTCAGTTTCTCCCAAAGTGAACTGGAATTGTGATAATAAAGTTCCATGGAAGGCTAACAAATGCATACAACATGCACACACATCAAAGTTTAGAATGAATTCAATAAATATCCATTCTTATTATTGTTATTATTATTCTTGTTGTTGCTTTTGTTATCTTTGGAATCACATAGTCTAGAGTGTGGGAATAGATCTTTGATCATGATGTATATTCTTAAACATTTTTCTAGGCTGTTAGGTCATAAAGTTAGTGATAACTTTTTGTTCTGGTTCAACCATTTCTCATCTCACCCAGTAATTGAGGGTGAGGGATTTTGGCTCCTTTGCAGTTTATAATTCACTCCTATCCTTCAAATTCATCACCTTAAGCTAATCACTGTAAATTCTATTTGGATACAAACACAGATCAAATGTGATCTGGGACTCCAGATTTCTGATGATCATTAGCTGACTCTCTGATTATGGCCAATATAGGTATTTTGATACTTTATTTCTTTAATAACAAGGTGCTAGGTGTCTGGCATAGTTTATTTAATGTCTATGAGGCTAGTGCAGTTGCACTTATTTTACAGATAAAGTAACTGAGTATCAGAGAGATTAGCTCATTTACAAAAACTCAAACCACTTGGGTAATTTGGAAACCCTGGATTTGAACCAAGGGCTGTTTGGTGTTGGAGTTTAATCTCTTCATCCTTTCTCTTGTTGCCTCCCCATACTGCTATCATCCAGAAGTCATAATGGTGCTTCAATGGTACCTTTTCTGCCTCCTTCCATGTACAGCACCCTCAAAAGCCTTGCTGACCCCTTATGCCAAAGCCATCTGCTTCTAATCTTGTGATTTTGAATCATCCAAGGCACATTTCTGATTTTCTCAGTTGCTTTGCTCCCTTATCCTATTATCTGATGGATGTTCCGATGTATCCCTTGTCCTGTCCTTTGGTGAGCCCAGCAGCTATGTGTCTTGGTTTCCTTCACTGCCCTACTGGCTGACCAGCCTCTCAGGATGCTGCAACCTGGTGGTTCTCAGCAGCATCAATATTTCCTGGGAACTTGCTAGAAAGGCAAATTCTCAGGGGCCTCCCCAGACCTTCTGCACCAGAAACTCTGGAAATGAGGATCTCTAGATGATCCTGAAAAACATACAAGTTGGAGAACTACTGTGATAGTCTAGTAATGTGAACCCACATTGTTCAGTACAAAAACTCTAAACCTATCCTTTCTTGTTCCAATCCATGAAATGAAACAATGCAAAAGTTTCAAAATGTTCTAACTCTCTTTATATAAATCAGGCATATTTATCACTTAGATGGTTACAAAAAAACCAGGCACCTGGTAACCAGGCTTGTGTATGAAGGGGGTGGGGTGGTGTCCAGAAGGGACAAAGAACTCCCATTTGAATGCTAGACTTTAAAGGAAATTGTTAGCTGGACACTACACAACACAGTCTCTGGGTCACAAAAAATGCAACAGTTACATTTTGAGAACCCATATGTATGTTAATTCCTGGTGCATGTGCTTGTCCACTTACTCTCTACAACATAATTTGGTATTTGCTTTCCAAGTTCTTAAGGAAATTGTAGAGCAATGCAGGGAGTTGGGGAGAGGCCAATGCCCAAAGGTAAGAGAGTAATTTAATTATGACACAAAGGATATGACCTGAGGAAGCACTGCTTATAG
Source organism: Canis lupus familiaris (assembly GCF_011100685.1). Taxonomy (NCBI): domain Eukaryota; kingdom Metazoa; phylum Chordata; class Mammalia; order Carnivora; family Canidae; genus Canis; species Canis lupus. The sequence continues at coordinate 67,873,919 of NC_049224.1, read as the reverse complement.
GAAAAACTCTTAACAGGAGAACAGTTAAATTTAGATGAATTCAACCAATTGAACTGTTAAAAAGCTAATTATAGTCTTTTTTTTTTTTTTTACCCCACTTTGTAGAAATAAGCATCTGTTTTATTGCTGAAATACTGGTTTGATTATGTGGCATTATCCAGAGCAACCAAGTGTATCATGTAATATAAAAAAATTGTTTCCTACTATCTTTCAAAAATCTGAAAACCTCCAAATTCCCAAGGACCAAGCACCACTGGGCCCCTACCTTTCAAAGAAGGATAATGAACCCATGTGCTGTGAGCCTGCCTATTTTCTGCAGCCACACTCCCACAGGTTATTATTCCTTTTCATTTAGAATTCCTTTGTCTCCTCCTCTTAAACAAGCTCCTACACAGCTGTCAAGAACCTTAGGGAAATGATCCTTTTTATGATATTGTCAGAGAGAAAGAGAAACTTGCTTTTCCTCTGGGCTCCCATTTTGCCCTTCCCTTCCCATTAAAGTGAAGTGATTTTCCTAGTATCACATGATTAAACAGCCTTGGGACTCAAGCTCAGACTCTGAATCCTTAGAAAGAGTAAGGAGAGGAGAATAGCAAGATAAGAAGGAAGTATTCCAGTATCAGCAAGACCTTCATCTAGGTTCTCAAATGTCTGAAAACTCTTGGTTCCAAAAAATTCAGAGAAGCATGAGTCCATTCTGTAATCCCCGTGCCAAGTAGGACATCCTTGAAGCATCTGCCTTTACAAGGGGATGTTGGCCAGTCTCTGCTCAGAAAGGACTCTTTCATCTTCCATTCAGAAGCACAGAAAGAGGTAGCTTTCTTTTTACCTTTAAATGTTTCTTTTTACCTTTAAATGCTCCTCTCTCCCCAACACAACACCTCCTGGAGCTGTCCATCATCACACCTCACCTATGTTGTGTTCAAGCCCTAATAAGTTCCTTTTTACCACAGGGAACTTATTGCTAAGATTTTAATGAACTGCAGATTGTATTGACTTCTCTTGTAAATCGTTCATTACCCTTGCAAGGAAGGACACTTTTTTTTTTTTTTTTTGTAATTTTCATTATTTGAGACACTCATGTTAAATCACTATGTTTGCATTTTTATTTTATTTTATTTGCAAACCATATATATCCATCCTTCAACTTCACTTATAGGACGAATAAAATATTTACAATATTCTGACACCTCTAAACTTATCAAATGAATTTTCTGATCATGGTTAAGCTGAATAATTTCCTTCCAAAGACTGGTTCGATTGAATTCATAAAATGACACAACACACAATATGTGTACAGCCTAATGGTGGAGAGCTCCTAATTCTGGAGACAGGCCGGCTTGCCTTTTACAGGATGCACTGCTGCTTACTTGATGTGCTTTACTTAACTCTTCAATAGCAATAACAATAATATTTATTCTAAATCCCATAGTGCAAGGTCACTGTGAAAAGTACTTAACAAACATGTTCCCTTTTCAGCTTTACAATAATCATATGAAATGAATACAGATATTCTCACTTTACAGATGAGAAATCAGAGGTATAGAGAGGTCAAGCAGTGTGCTCAAAATCACACAGATAGTAAATAGGGGACTGAGATTAAAAGCCAGGCAAGGTACCTCCAAAATCTACTCCCAAGGTCAAGCTTCCTCTTTTGTAAAATGTGGGTAGTGTTACTGATCTGAGGGGTTCTTGAGAGGAGGAGGAAGAAGAGTGGGACTAAGACACGCAACACAAGGCACCCAGTGCAAGCTTTTTCTAAAGACTACTCTGAAGAACTTCTCAAGGTCACAAGCCAGTAAACAGCTCTCAAAGGTATGCAGGAAATGAAGGGAAAATTCAAGGAAATGGTCATAAATTTGGGGGGATTTAGAAGCTAGGAGCAACTAAACATGAAGATTGACATTTCAGGAAATGGCAACCTCATCTCTATTTTCAGAATCCCAGATATATTAGAAAACAAACACAAAAACAAAACAAACAACAAAAAACACACTCTTATCAAAGACATTAAAAAATTAGAATTACTTACATTGGTTTTTTCTAATCTCCCCAAGTTATTTTCTTCCCAATCTTTTTCTCTTTCACCTTTTATTTCCTAATTTTTTCTAGTGAAGTAGCAAAACTGTAAATGCTTTGTCATGGTTTATGAAAGGAAGAAGTGTCTTTTTAAATGTCCTCTCTATACCAAGACCTTCGCTTAGCTCCGTGGACCCTCACACTGTCTGTAAAAAGATGCATTATCCCATACTGCAGATGAGGAAATTTGCCTGTAGTCCATGGAACTGACCTTACCACTCTACCCTGGCTTCAATCCAGAGATAAGCTCAAGGACCCAGAAATAATACAGTCTGCAGCAACAAAGAAAATCCCACACATCAGTTTTAAAGAAAAATCCTTCAATTTGTTTCCCTTTTATTTATTAATGTAGCAATTACTCTCCTTTTGCAGCTCTGTGTTCACCCCTCCAGAGAAGAGAAACTTGTCTTTGCTCGTTGCCTTTGTGACTATGGACTAACCACTGGGGTAACCCACTGCCTTCTCAAGTACCTGAGGTTCATGGCTGTATTGAGATTTTGACCTCCCAGCAACCATTTGCTAACTTTTGGGTTTTTGTTTTTAAGAATTTATTTATTTATTCATAAGAGATACAGAGAGAGAGAGAGGCAGAGACTTAGCCTGATGCTGGACTCGATCCCAGGACCCCGGGATCATGACCTGAGCCAAAGGCAGTTGCTCAACCACCGAGTCACCCAGGTGTCCCCCATTTGCTTATGTTTGATTCGCACAGTTAGACTAGACAGGAGACACAGATGCAGTGAGCTGAGTGTTGGCTTCCTGACGCTGGCCATGTGCTTGTGTACAGCCAAAATTGTGCCTTCCCTGCCTTGCCATTTCAGCGTCTGCTGTAGGAGGATTTTGCTAACTGAACCTTAATTCTGAACCTTAATCATACTGTTCTTCCAGCAGATAGTTTCCTTCCCCTCTGCCACCTTGCTCTCCCTTTCTTGTAAAATTGAAATGACATCACTTATTCCCAGAATGGCGTGGGTTTATTTTTCTCTCCTTTTCTAGATTGGGTAGCAGTAACATAATAAAAGCTAAAGTCCTAAACATAGGAGATAGGATGAAACTGAAGTTCCCTTTTTCTGTCAGACATCGAGGTTCCCCGGAGGCTCTCCCAGAGCTGATTTTCCTTCACTCTAAAACTGCATCCTGACACAGGCACAGAACAAAGCATCCGTTTTGGCATTAAAAAAAAAAAAAAAAAAGATTTTATTTATTTGAGAGAGAGAAGGGGGGAGAGAGAGAGAGATAGCAGAAGCAGGGAGAGGGGGCAGGGGAGGAGCAGGGGGAGGAGAGGGAGCTGCAGACTCCCTGCTGAACTGAGAGCTTGATGTGGGACTCAATCCCAGGATCCCAGCTGGGTTACGACCTCAGCTGAAAGCAGCTGTTTAACGGACTGAGCCACCCAGGCAACCCCGGCAGGTTTGTGGGTTTTGTTGTTGTTGTTGTTGTTGTTTTGTTTTGTTTTTTAAACACAGTACTGTGGGTAGATTGGATTTCAAAGACTTCAGATGCATTGGCTTGATGGTATGTCCCAGGGGCAATATAACCTCAAGGGAAAAGAGTCAAGAGGGGAGTAGGTACTTAGCAAGTAAGCAGATAAAGAATTTGTATTCAGTCATAAAAACTCAGATAAGAGAAATAGGCAAAAGAAAAAGCCTGGCTGGATCTGACTCTTTGTAAAGGGAGGCACTGTCATGGTCACGTTGTCCAAATGGACTCAGTTTCCTTCAGCCGTGCTAAATGCCAATGAGATTCTGGTTTAGGTTACAAAATGTTACTGTGAGGGTGGCTGCGGTGCCTCAGTCAGGGAAGCATCTGAGTCTTGAAGTTGGCTCAGGTTGTGTGTAGAGATCAAGCTCCCCATCGGGCTCTGTGCTCAGTGGGGAGTTTGCTTAGGATTCTCTCCCTTCTCTGCCCCTCCTTCTTACTCTCATTCTCTCAAATAAATAATATTAAAAAAAATACTACTGAGAGAGAAGAGAGTTGATGGCAGTGCTAGCATCTGCACCCCCCCTTGTCTCTCTCCTCCCAGCCTCAGTGTAGAGTCCTCTTCTGCCCTGTGAAAATGAGTCCTCTTCCGGAGCATTGGCTTCTAACCCCTCCCCATCTTGGAGATGTGTCAACCGATTATAGCCTTCCTCCAATACTGATTCCATTCTCTCTCCCATACCTTTATCATCTCTTCTTATAGTGGTTCATTCCATAAAGGATGTAAAGCACTTGAGTCTCTCTCAATGCAAGGAAAAAATAAACAAACAAGACATGACTTTCTTCCAACTCCTCCAGTAATAACTGAGTAATAGCTCACTCATGTGTCCTCCCCCAAGAGCCAACCATGTCTTTTTCTCTAGATGCTTCCACACTGTATCCGGTCTCCCACTTCCCCCTTATCCTCTTTATTCTGACTTCTCCTTCCTAGTTTCCTTTTTAAATATTTTTCTTTTGTCCTCTAGGGGCCACTTCTATAATATCATGACTGCTTTTTTTTTTTTTTTTTTTAAGATATTATTTGTTGGCTTTGGCCATAATTGGTGAGAATTTAGCTATTTTTTTCCTCTCTATTCTTTTGCCATTTTTATAGCTACTTCTCTCCACTTCTTTACACAGTCATCAATTTTATGTTGTCTTTGGAGCTTCCCTTCTTTATTTACATGAAAACATGACCACACTCTTTTCTTGCCTCCCATCTTCTTCCAACTGCTCATTGACTTTTGCATTATATAAATGTATGACATTTTTTTTGTTCTCTAAACATTATTCTATCTTCCATTTTGTCAAAGGTTTATCCCTAAAGTTGGACATAAACCAGAGTTATTTTATTTACTTTGTTTTGCATTATTGAAATAAAAAGACATGTGCTTCTTTACACTCTTGAGAATATTTTCTATCTTCTTAGTAATTCTGATAGCTGAGATTCACTCCATACCTCTTTTTGCAGTTTATAGGTCTAAAATTTTAATTTAGACTACTAGCTTTCTGAGCCTGATTTTCAATAGTGACTTTGTGATTTTTGTGTAGATGCCTACTCTAACTAATATCTATCCCAAGTAATATTTTGCTACTGCCCATCCTGTGGATTTTGTTATAATTTAAAGCATATAACTGTGTATAATATTAAAGTGATTTCTATAGTCACCGTGGTATAACTATTTGAGGGAAGATGGCTTTTACTAAATTCAAATTATAAAACACATGCTGTTTGAGAAGCACATATTCAGGAGGGATTAAATATTTAATATATTTTTATTTAGAAAGGAAGATGCTCTTAGACTTGGCTAAACATGTTTTCTAAAGGTAGTAATAACAGAATGCTCAATCTCTAGCAGTTCACTCTTTCTAGAGTTATCTAAAGAACTGAGGTGACTGAAAATTGTTTTATATTGAGATATTAGAAAGAGACATTCAAAGAATAACAGTGTTGTAATAGACACATCCCACATTCTTGTTTCTCTATCACTGCTTTATTATATATAAAACCTTATAAAACTTTAGTTGTTTTAATAATCATCACCTTCATAATTATCATCATGGTTATCATTTTAGCATTAAAAGAGAGAGAGAGAGAGAGAGAGAGCAGGGGCTTCTGGGTGGCTCAGTCGGTTAAGTGCCCAACCAGTGATTTCAGCTCAGATCGTGATCTCAGGGTCATGAGATAGATCCCTACGCTGGGCTCTGTGATTAGTGGAGAGGCTGCTTGAGATGCTCTCCCTCTCTCTCCCTGCCTCTGCCCCTCCCTGACCCTGCTCTAAAAAAATAAATAAATAAAATTAAAGCAAATTAATCTACAGCAAATTTCTCACTATCTCCCTCATTCTGAAACCCTTTAACTTTTTTTTTTTAAATTTCAGCTTTATTGAAGCATAATTGACATATAAAATTGTAAGATATTTAAAGTGTGCATCATGGTGATTTTATATCCATATACCTTGTGAAAGGATTTACCCTTGCTATATAGTTAATTAACACATTCACCACCTCACAAATCTGCTTTCTTTCTTTCTTTTTTTTTTTTTTAGTGACAACATTTAAATTCTACTTTCTTAGCAAATTTTAATTACACAGTATAGTATTATCAACTATAGTCACCATGTGATACATTAAATCTTAGGCTTTGTTCATCTTACAGCTGAAAATATATATACCCTTTACCCAATTTCTCCCTATTTTCTCTAACCCCTTGCCATTGGAAACCACTTTTCTACTCTGTTTCTGGAATTCAACTTTTTTTTTTTTTTTTAAGGTTCCACATGTAATTGATGCTGTGCAGTATTTCTCTTTCTCTGTCCAGCTTAGCTCACTTAGATTAATGCCTTTAAGATTCAACCATGTTGTGGCAAATGGCAGAATTTCTTTCTTTCTAAAAGCTGAATAATATTCCTCTGTGTGTGTGTGTGTGTGTGTGTGTAATATATATTTCACACCTTATTTATTCAATCCACTGATGGACACTTAGGTCATTTCCACATGTAGGCTTGCAATGAATGTGGGAGTGCAAATGTATCTTTGATACTCAGCTTTTATTTCCTTTGGCCATATACCCAGAAGTGGGGTTGCTGGATCATATGGTAGTTCTATTTTTAAATTTTTTGAGTGACTCAATATTGATTTCTATGGTGTCCCACTAACAGCACATACGTGTTCCCCCTTTCTCTGCATCCTCACTGATGCTTCTTATCTCTTTGCTTTTGTGGATAGCTGTTCTAGCAATTGTAAGGTGGTATCATGCATTTCCCTGATGATGAGTGACACTGAACATCTTTTCATGTACCTGTTGGCCATTTGAAAGTCTTCTTTGGAGAAATGTCTACTCCGTTCCTCTGCCCATTTTTTTTTTTTTTAAAGACTTATTTTTTTAATAGGTCTTTTTTTTTTTAATTTTATTTATTTATGATAGTCACACACAGAGAGAGAGAGAGAGGTAGAGACATAGGCAGAGGGAGAAGCAGGCTCCATGCAGGGAGCCCGACGTGGGATTCGATCCTGGGTCTCCAGAATCGCGCCCTGGGCCAAAGGCAGGCGCTAAACCGCTGTGCCACCCAGGGATCCCCTCTCTGCCCATTTTTTAATGGGATTATTTGATTTCTTTTGTTATTAAGTTGTCTGAGTTCTTTATATATTCTTATCTGATATGCAAATTGAAAATATCTTTTTCTATTCTGTAGGTTGTCTTTTTACTTTGTTGATGGTTTTCTTTGCTGTACAGAAGCTTTTTGAGTTTGATGTAGTCACATTTCTTTATTTTTGCTTTTGTTGTCTTTGATGTTGGTGTTAAATTGAAAAAAAGATAATTGCCAAGACCAATTTTAAGTATTTTATTACCTATGTTTTAAGAGTTTTGTGGTTTTAGGTCTTATATTCTAGTCTTCAATCCATTTTGAGTTAATTTTTGTGGGTGGTGTAAGATAGTGATCAAGTTTCATTGTTTTACATGTGACTGTCCAGTTTTCGCAACAGCATTTATTAAAGATGCTAGCCTATCCTCATTGTTTATTCTAGGTTCCTTTGTTGTAAATTAATGGGTTATTTATGCTTGGGTTTATTTCTGGGCTCTTAATTCTGTTCCATTGATGGATGTATCTCTTTTTAATCCCAATACCACGTTGTTTTGGTTATTATAGCTATGTAATATACTTTGAAGTCAGAGAGTGTTTCTCTTTTTCAAGATTGCTTAGACTCTTTGGGGTCTTTTATTGTTTCATACAAATTTTAGGATGGCTTGTTCTATTTCTAGGGGGAAAATGCCATTGGAATTTTGACAGGGATAGATCTGAATCTGTAGATTGCTGTGGGTAGTATGGACATTTAAACAATATTAATTCTTCCAAACCTTGAGCATGGAATATCTTTCCATTTATTTGTGTCTTCTCCAATTTATTTCAACAATATCTTATAGCTTTCAACGTATAGATCTTTAATTCCTTGGTTAAATTTACTCATAGGTTTTATTCATTTGTTGCAATTGTAAATGGAATTGATTTCTTAATTTCTCTCTCTGATAGTTTATTATTGGTGTATAGAAATGAAACTGATTTTTGTATATTGATTTGGTATCCTTTGATTTTACTGAATATGTTTATTAGTTCTAACACTGTTTTGATGGAGTCTTTAGGTAAGTCCCCTAGCTTTAAATTCAGTGTGCATCAATTTCTAAAAGTACTTTTTTGTTCATTTCGTCATATTCCAATAGTTTCTTTTAATCCAAGTTTTTCCCTAATTTGTCCACATAGTTATAAGCTCTAGCATGAAAAAAAGAGAGAGAGAATGGAAGGAAGGAAAGGAAAAGAAAGAGAAAAGGGGAAGAAAAGAAAGGCAGAAGAGGACAGGAGGGCAAGAAAACATATTTAAACTTCTCTTTGAAGTAGAATATATCACTTATATTATACATTCAATGATTTCAAGTTTAGAATCTCTCAGTGCTCAGATACAAGTGGAAGAGTCATAAAAAACAAGGTTTTGTTTATAAAAGAAGGAAAGAGCTTGCTGCCCTGTATTTCAATCTATTCGATCCCACCACAGTAGCATCTAATTTTTTTTAAAATGTCATTTACTTGTGGCACAGGCAAACAGTCTCACCTCCTGAAGGTGTTATCTTGTTAAGAAGCATAATGCCTTCCTAATAAAATCCAGGTGATTTATAGCATGTACACAGAGGAAGCAGATTTGGGGTAAAAATTGACAGTTATGCAAGTATCAGAATTGCCAGCTGCTGCACTGTGGTTCCCACTGGAAAGAAATTTGCCCTCTTGCTGGGAGCCATCTGTGTAGGAGAAGGAAGACTCATTCCCAGGAAGTTCCACCATATCTACGTGCTGAAATAATCTAAACAGGCTCTTTCATAGTTCCCTTTCATGTTGTTAATAACAAGAAAATTAATAGTACATGTTTTAACATCAATTCATAATAACAAGAATAACTGAAAATTCCAACTAATAACTAAACACTTGGAGTGCTGCATTCAAAATTAATTGTGAGTATTCCTTCCTTTAGGCATTTCTTTCTGATCAGGCCTCACCTCAAGTGGCCTAAGGACTCCTCCACATGGGCCCTACCATAGCATCCTTTGCATAACCTTTGTAACAACTGATGCACTGTATCTTAATTATTGTTTTCCTTTCTTTTGTTAACCAAAGTAAGAGATTATGTATCATTTGGATGTATGTCCCCAATATGTGGTTCAGTTCCTGGTGTATAATAGGCACTTAATAAATTTTAATGAATGAGTAAACTCACAAAGCACCGCACACACAGTTTCTCATCTGATTAGCATGATTATCCTGCTGAGTGAAAGACAGAAAATTTTATTAGCACCCCCTTTTACACGTGAGCAGGGGCAAAAAAATCTAGGGACACAATTTACGAAGGCTGCACTGCAAATCAATGGTGGAGGGAGTCCCACACTCTGTTCTTTCAAGCTGCTGACTCCTCCATACAAAGATGAGGGCAAGTGACAGATCTCATGCCCAGGATCCTAGATGAGAAAGTCAGGGACCTAGGCATTACTGGTCTTATGGCTTTGATAAACCAGTTAGGCTCTGTTTCTTCACAATACCCACCTAAAGAAAGTGAGCAGATACATGTGAAGGTGTATCACAAAGTAAAAACCCTAAGTAACTGAATATGTTAGTTTTTTATAACCCAAAGAGGATGATACAGTTAAAGTGGCTATTTATTCATTCATTACAGGGAGTCTATTGAGAGACTACTCAATTTCATTGTTTCCACTCCTAATATGCACTCTGCTACAATACATTCTCTGCATTGTAGCCAGATGACCTCTCCAACGGGTGAAGCTTTAGTCTGCTAACTTAAGCCTTCCAAGGGCTCCTGGAATTTCAAACCATTAGCTAAGCAACATGATCCTTCATGAGATGATCCCTGCTCACTTTTCTAGTCTCATCAAGACCCAGTCTGACCTGCTGGGTATACTCTTGTCTCATTGATCTTTTACATTTCCTCAAAACACATATGTAAGGGATGGTAGATACATATTTGGGGTGTGCGGGGGTGGGTATGTGTGGGTGTGCATGCATATATGCATAGTGTATGAGAACTCTATATACAATGTGGAGGTCTTTTGCAAAATGAAATTACTCACATCATGGGATATTACTATAACCATTTAAAATAGTGCCTAAAGTATCTATTTTCTCATTCAGGGATCATCTATTAAGATCTACCTATATCTATTATCTATAAGTATATCTGCATCTATTCCTTACTGGAGAGAGCCTTCCTGACCTCCTGGACTAGTTAAAACTCTCCAATTCTAGGCTTTTTGAAATCCTTAGAACCTTATATTTCTGCTTTCATAAAATTTATCACTCATTTACCATGTCTATGTCTGTAAAAGACTCTAAGTTGTATGAATCTAGAGGACCTGTTTGTTTAACTTATTCATCACTGTCCTAAGGATTTAGTATAGCTCCTAGTATACATTAGATGCCCAATTGATATATGTTGGGTAGAAGCTTGATAAAGAGATACACCAATGTAACATGCGAAGCTTGACTTAAGTGAAGGAGATAGAAAATTGAAATACGTTGTGATGAATGCTCTGAAAATACATCTAAGGTTTTGTCTTTAAAGCCTCCAATACTCTTTCTCATACTTTCTTTGGAGATCCACCCCATCCCATCCCCTCCACTCTTGATACCTTTGGTCCAGGCAAGACTCCCCCAGAGCCTTATCCCCTTGATGTGCAGATGACCTAAGCAAGGACTTTCATGACCAGTTCTGGCATTTGGACTGTGACTAAGAGAAAAGTGAAATCTTGCCTCTACAGTTATTGAGTGTGATCGAATGTAAGCTTTGATCTGTAGGGAGCCCTCTTGGCACCACATGGAGCGACTCCACTTAAGAATGAAAGCAATATCTTGCAAATAGGAGTTGAGCTAGCAAAGGAAAACCAAGTTCCAAAGATGCTGTTGGAATGTTTTTATGAAGTCGTGTTTTAATTTAGTCAATCTCTTGACTTTTCTTTTTAATGGAGTCAATTTTAATCTAAATGAAATTAAGTTTAGTTTTAGTCAATCTGAATTCAGTTTCTGTAAACTGCAATGGAAAATGTTTAAACTCACTTATAGAGGCAAGAGGCAATGGGAACTCCCTTGCCCAAGGGGAGATACGGGCTTCAGAGAAGCCCACGCAGAGGAGGATACTCCTGAGACTACCCCCACATTAGTGCTATTAGTACTCAAGAGAAAATTAAACCTGAGCTTGGTACCAATTGCATTTTGAACAATCATGCTTTTTTTTTTTTTTTTCAGTCATGCTTTTGATAGAGGGCAGCGAGTCATACATAAATGTGTGGCTTTGTCACTTGGAGTCAAAATATGCCTAAACCCCATACATTTACTTAGCCCACAATCTTCCCTTTTCTAATCCTTAATTATCCAGATTTTGCAGGGCAGCACAACTTCCTAAGCTATGCACCTACCAAAATAGTGACAAGAGCATCAGACTTTAAACCCACTCTGATTGCACCATCTACACGTAGTATTAAAATGCCACAGGAAAATTAGTTTCTCTTAATTTCACAGATCTCCCTCTCCCTTATCCATAAAATTATGATAGAAGTACCTAATTTAAAAAAATGGATAACACATAACCCAGTATAGAGCCTAGTATAGAGCCTAGTACATAATAGAGCATCAGACTTAGGTTAATTAGCTAAAATTTCTGAGAGAGTTCTGGATCCTGAACTCTCATGTGAAAAGATATTACACCATTTCAGCAATTTAAGTACAATGTATAATAGAACTTGGACACTCAGTAACTGCTTGTGGAGTAAATAAGATAGAAGACCAGGATAGGCTCACTGGACTCACTCTGTGTCCAATTTTCTCCTTTGTCCACTATAACCATGGTTCTGTGTTCACTACTCCACACATATCTCCTCTCCAAATCTGATAGATGTATTTTATGTCTTACCAAACTTGATCTCTAAGCAGCATCAAATTGCATGAGCCATTTTTCCTTTCTTAAAACCATCTCCTCTGAATTTCAAGAATAGCTTTCATTTGCTATTCTTTTGTGAACACCTTCCACTCTATTGAGTTGGTCAGTCTTTCTACAGCTGATCATTAAAAGTTGGCATTTAAGGAGGACAGGTGATGTGATGAGCACTGGATGAGCACAGTTATATGCAACTGATGAATTATTGAAAACTACGCCTGAAGCTAATGATGTACTATATGTTGGCAAATTTAATATAAATAAATAAATAAATAAATAAATAAATAAATAAATAAATAAATAGATAAATCGGAGTTGGTGTTTAAAAGGTTGCCAAGGGCTGGGGAGAGAGAAATAGGGAGTTAGTGTTTAATGGGAACAGAATTTCAGTTTTCAGTAATGGGAACATGAAAATGTTTTGGAGATGGGTGGTGGTGGTGGTTGCACAACATTGTGAATCTATTTAATACCAGAGTTATGTACTTAAAAATGGTTAAACCTGTAAATGTTATGTATATTTTACAACAGTGAAAAGTTGATGCTTATCCAAATTCTGTCCCAGTATTCTTACTATTCAATATTTTCTTTTGTAGTAAGCCCATCCAAATCCAAACTTTCAATTTTCATTTATACTCTATAACTTAAACTTAATTTTAAAATCTATTGTCAGTAGATTCATCAATTTGGTTATTCAGAAATCATTCACTGCATGCCACTTATATATCCAGAACTGAGCTAACAATTAGGTATATGTTGTAAACCAACAGCTATTTTCATTTGGATATATGTCCTAGTTTGGATTCTCTCTAAATTAATCTTGAAGCCACAACTTAGGTACAGATCACTTTTGGTGGTGGTGGTAGTGGTGGGGGGTTATAGGAAGCACAAAAGAATTGCCAAAATGAGGCAAGGAATGCAGTGTTAATGAAGAGTTGGGCATCATTGTTGGTATGGGCATTTCATCCTATTGAAGACTCTCTGTAATATGTATGGAACAACCTCAGAATGATCCCACCAGAGCTTGGGACAGTTGGCACCTGTATCCACAACTCTCACCTCTCACTGGTTGAAGGTTGCCCCCATAGACATTAAATATATCAACTTCTAAGACCCTGCCTGCTTGAAGAGGAACAAGTTCCAATGATGCTGGAGAAACTCCTCTTCCAGACTCTTGAGGGAAGGAATTCTCAGTGTGCTGAAAACCACGCTCCACAAAAACCCTCAAGAAGTGCTGTGGACCATGACAGCACCAGCCCTTCCTTCAATGTCTCCTGGGCCTGTTAAATCAGTACTGCCCAAATTAAAAATTCAGCCATGTCTCTCACTCTTGTACCTCAGCCTGTCTCCTCATCACAGTCAATGGCGCCACTGTACATCCTGATCAAATGTGAAATGTAATATCCCACTTACTGATTAACTAGTGATTTGCAGGCACTGGGAGAAGTTTATCTACCTTCTCTCATATCTACCTTCTCTCATATGTTCAACATTACTGCTAGAATAAAGCATGTTCCCCATTCTAGAAATAAGTAAATTTAAAGATCATCAACTTCAAGTAATATGCCCTAAATCACACAATTGTGATGTAGCAGAAGCATGTTTCAGATGTACAGCTGATGGATGTAGGTCTGTTCCAAATTTAGCCTCATTCTATCAAAAAAATCTACCCTCTTTTGTCAAATGGAGATAATTATATTTCTTCAATGCATTGGTGAAAGAATTACATGTGTTACCAAATATTTAATATCTGGCATAGGGCCTCCCAGAGTAGATATTTTGCACATGTTGGTACCCTCCCATGACCAGGACTGGTTCATCTCTTTCTTGGTAGAGCAGTTGAACTATAGAACCCCAAGGAAACCAAAGCAAGGAAAGGTATGGCCTTCTTTCTGCTTTCAGTCCCTGAAACAATAATACAAATTCAACAGATGAGTATTCAATTTTACTCTTTTTTTTTCACTCTGTGTCTCCTGACTTCCATAATCTTCCATTCCAATTCATAGCCCATATTTTCACTAAAATGATATATCTAAAAGAAAAAAACCTTGAAGGACTATTGTCCCTCACTGTAATCCACGATTTTTCAGTGTGTCACTGAATACGTTTCATGATCTGTGCTGTTTTTCTGGACACACAACATCAAACAACTCAGCATTCCCTGGTAGTTCTGTGCTACATCCTTCTAAAAGCCTCTGAACCATCACTCTGCCTGGGATATTCTTTTCACACTGGTCTTCATCTCCAGATCAGTTTGCTTACTCTCTATGAATGCTTCCTTCCTTAACCATTCAGCTCCTTAGCTTCATCTGCTTTAGTTTATAACTTTCCCCTTAGGATTCTCTCTGTACTTTCTGCATTCTCTACAATAGCCCCTATTGAAGCCTCTTGCAGAGGCTGCACTCCACAAGAGAAGAGATTATATTTTATTTATTGTTTTTAATCCCAAGATCTAATCAATGAGATAATAAAAGAGTAATTATATAGTGTTCAATGGGTTAATTGAATAGAGCTGTAGCTCACACTAGCCATTCTAAAAGACTTCAGCAAAATAGTCTCAGATAGTCTTATAAGCAGAAGTTTCATTTTAATGAGTCATGGGATACAAGTAAAGATAATTGACTGAGCAACATTTTCGCACAAATTGATCTGAAACTAAAGGGGAATGAGAAAACATAGCTTTTGGGAACTAGTGGGAAACTTTCAAGCCATGGTTTATATTATACTTTTTCTTATACTGTAATTAGTGAAAACTCTCCTAAGTTATACATTTAGCAATAACTAATTAGTTCACTTCCTGGAAATGGGGTACAAGAGTGAATTACAAGTAGACACTATATTAATAAATACATGAAGATCTTTACTCATTGCACAGATATTTGTGAATATGTGTGAGGCAACAGGTAAAGAATACAACTTCTGGAATGGCCCATGCTTTCATGCAAGGAGGGAGGATCCCATGTGGAATCCTGGTGACCCACCTGGGTGCCTCTTGGTATCCCCTTTCCAGTTGTGATGGTAAAAGGATAGACAGAGAAACCTCTAACTGAAAAAGACGTCATGACCAGAGGGTCTGGTCCCTCAAGGATGAGAGTCTGCTTCTGTAAGCCATCTATCAAGACCAAGAGTAGGAGTGGCCAAGAGGAAAGGGAACTTAGAAAGGATGATGCAGTGGAGAGATGATAAATAACAGTTGCAGCCCTGAGACCAACTGTAGCTGGATGAGTAATGTTTATCCTTCCATCATTCATCTTACAAGCTCCCCTCAAGAATAGAGCTCTACCAGAATCCTACAGAAACCCATTTCCTCAATGTACATGGATAAATTCATCTGGAGGATACAAGGAGTAAACAATGGTCAACATGGAGATACATTGTCCAGATCACATTCATGAAGGATTTATTGCCCAGTTTTGAAGAATCTGGTCAGGAAAGAGTCTCCTCCTGCTATTTCCTTCAGAGTCTTCTATAGAGAACTGAGAACTTGTCTTGTCTAAGGTCATGTCCTTCCCAAAGCAGCATGCATCTGTGTGACCCAGTGAAATGAAGTGCATGTCAATATGAGCCATCAGAACCCTGAAGGCTCAGTACGTGAATATAAGCTTATAGTGGATTTCACCTTAACTATAGCCTACTAATGGATAGCCTTGATAGATGATTGCAAGAGAAATTTCTCCCAATTGGCAGAGAGATTTGATTATCCACTTTGTATTGAAAGGGAAGTTCCCTGAAGTCAGCTTATATATGGAACTTGGGCAGTGGTAAGTGTCCTGGCTGGCTGGAAGAAGTGTGGAAGGAGAAAGGCTGGAAGATCAGTAACAAAGAGGTGTGGGGTATGAGAAGGCAAGGATATCAAGAAGGACATCAAGTGAGAAGATATTTATTTGTTAATTTCCACTAGTGCTCATTCATCACAAAAGGGACCCTGACCAATCAAAGAGAAAAAAATGCCTTGGCGAGTTGGTGTAAACCAGCTTCTATCCTTGGCCTCCTCATTTCTAACAGAATTACAATGTAAGTGAACAGGCCATGACAGCAAAGATGAAGGATATGCATGAGGTCCCATTAACCAAAAGTGATCTAGCTGCTGCCACTGCCACAGTCTAACCTGACAGCAACAGAGCTCAACTCTTGGTCTGCAAGTGGCACCATTCTTTGAGGAGATCAAATGGTCACTTAGTGGAGGTTACTGCCTTGAATTTCTTCCATACTGGAAACACTAGCAATTCATTTTGATAAGAATAGATAGGTAATACACATGTATTCTGAATGTGGTCATGGTTTTCATTCACTTCTTGCAAGTCCTCAAAGACATCTTTCTATGGCCCTAGGATTATAAGATCCACTTTTCATATGTCACCACTTTGAATCAAAGACCTATCTATGTTACAGTGTCTGCAATAAGACAACTAAATGGGACACAGGAGTGAAAGCAGGAGTGGGTGTGCTTGCCATCTCTCCTAGGGACCGACTTGGGGAATTTGCGCTTCTTGTCTCCATGCTGTGAGTGGAAGTATTGTTAGTTTTTTCTAGAACCAGGTCTCTTTCATGCTCTGCTGTACTTCTTTGGACCACAGCCATCACCTGTCACATGTAGATTTCTCAAGTGTATGAATCACACATCAATCTACTGTAGCCCTCAGATTTTAGTTTTGCAAAAGGTTCTTTTAAATCCTTGTTCATTTGACTTGAAGTGAGAAAAAAGCATGAAGGAGGGAAATTTCTCTGGAACTGGTGAGCATCTTTAAGGAAATGATCTCCATTGGCCCCTCAAAGATAGATCTTGAGAGCTAAGGGACTAGAAATCAGTTTTGGAATGGCTGAACACTTGACACTGGCCTCGGTTGTGTTCTTGGTTTTGGGGAGCTTCAGAGAGAAACAGAAGCAGAAAAAGGATTCCATTTAAAATCCTCTCATACAAAGTCATAAACCTGTGCTGAAGATAACACATGGGGGGCTTTGAATGCCAGGCCAAAGGGAGTGCAGGACAATAAAAATTCTCTAAACTAATTTTTGGTGACATCCGTTCCTGACTTTCTATTTATTTCTGTGCCTCTGCTTGCAGGTTCTGCTAAAGCTCAAAAATTCTAATGGCACAGGCCTGTTGGAGCCTGGTGAAAATTTGGTTTTCATTATATGCCTCAGATAATATATCGGCTCCCATTGATTTGAAACTTGACTAAGGTCTTCTAAAAAGACTTAAATTTCTTTTCTGGGTTTTTAGATTGGACCAATTTCACTCAATTTAGAATTTCATTACAAACTGCCTTCTGAATTCAATGGAAAGCCGATTTTCCTTGCAAGCCCACCAAATGCATCTCTCCAAATTGCACTTGAACCTTTTTTAATAGGATGCCAACAACCTCCAAGATAAATATTGATATTGTATTCAGCCATTCTGAAATAAAACATTTCCTATTTTCATGCAATTTCACCTTGTGAAGGCAAATCCTCCAAAGAAGAGGCCAATCTTCACTTTTCATCAAGTAACTAGTATGCCTGGTTTCTACTGAGCCAGGAAGATCTGAGCAGGTTTTCAGATGCTTTCTCCTCAAATTAGCTGTTAGATCTTGAGGCCCAAGAGTCAAAGGCTTATTGAGAATTCATGGTGTCAGGAAGAGAATCACAAGGATACTCACATACGATAGATACACACGGAAAACCTATCATTTTCCCTAAGAATACAAATATAGAATATAAATATCTAAAAGTTACATAAAATTTAAACTGCAGAAAAATATGGAAAGCATTATCTGTTTTTGATTAACCCAGCAGAGGTCTCTCTGTCTGTAGCCGGGGTCTTAACTAAATTCATCTCTCTACTCTAGGCATACTAACCTCCCCACTATAAATTTGATTTTATCCTGTGACTTCTGGGCCTCCCAAATCTTAGTAGTTCTCCATGGTTTAAATGCCAAAAGTCTTAGTCTAGGGATCTAGAACACTTGCGTCCTGGTTCCAACTTATTAATACAGACCCATTCCCCCTGACTCCTACAAGAGCGAACTCTTTCCTTAAGTGCCATGACTCAGTTAGGAAAAAGAATATTCTAGTTTTTACCTACCTGTATCTCCAAGGCACCCAGTCCTCTCAACTTATTTTCTAATCGACAAATTTCATACTACAAAGTCTTAGACAAGGATTTGGAAGCAGGTTTATTTGGGAAATAATTCTGAAAACAGGAGTGAGGGAATGGGGAAGGTAGGTCAAGCAGAGGAAGGTGCATTATAAAGCAGGCTACTCTGGTGAACAGCTGGGCCTCAGTGCTCATGGGGACTTTCTTTACAACCTACTAGAATTAAGTGTCAGCATTAAGTCTGAAACCTAAAGCAGGGGCATCTACCTCTAATTTCCATTCCTCAATAGTGGGGCATTCCTGGAAGGTATTTATTTCCCCACCTTTTTGCACCGCTCTAGATAAAGAGCTAAGTAGCCTTTGGGAAAAAGAAATGCCTGCAGCAGAAAAACGGAATCTTACTATGTCTGTTTGGGGTGGGATGCAGTCAGAGCACACGGATCTGTCCATCAGAATGTCACTAAAATCAGAGATGGGCTGGCAGCCAGGGTTTGCAGCATCAATAGCATTGGCCCATCTTCCATTGGCACTTCTAAGTAGCCCCAGAGGGACTCATGTTTGCTTTTTCCTTGTCCCTGACTTCAGATGCACTACCTGGATTCTGCATTTATAGCTGCCCAGTGAATCACAGGCTCTATTTCATGCCTGGTGAATGACCTCTCAGAAGATGGCAAGGCCCCAGGACCTCTGATTGTCACATGCTTGCATGGTTAGCCATCCTTCCTGTGCACAGAGTGATACAGACGTTACATACATCCCTCCAACCGGATGTTCTGCTCAACAACTACCACACAACTTTTACTTTCACAAACCCTCACAACCTCCTTTCTACATAATTCATCTTCCCACCTCCCCTATTTAACCAGGAGATAACACCTGTTTAACCACTAGGTGACATCCCCTATTTAGCATCGATTTAGCTCATCAGGATACAGCTTATGCCTCAAAGTCCTCCTTGGCTGCCACATCATCTATGAAACGTTCTTTGATTGCCCCAATATAAAATGATCCCTCCTTTCTATTAATTCCTGTGATGTTAATAACTATGACATGCAAATATCAATAGAAATGGCCTGTGCTTTCAGATTCAAAAGCAACAGAGAAATCAACCTTCTCAAACATTCAGGGATTCGAGGGTTGGGAGGATGACTTATTCTCGGTTGCTGTCTCCTCTGAATTAATTCAGTTTGTGGACCACCTTGTAGATGGTGTCTCTGTTCAGGCACATGTCAGAATAGACCTGGCACATAGCTCTCTTAGGTGTAACAACAGTGTTTGCAGTAACATAGCTATCCAAAAAAATCTACACGAGTCTCCCCCTTGAGCAGAAAATTGACAGAACTTCTAATGTGTTGCTGGTAATGTAGTAGTGGAGTATATAAATTACACTGGCAATGTGTGACAGACAGGGATTTGACTTTCTTCCATCTTTTTTTAAGATTTTATTTATTTATTCATGAGAGAGAACGAGGCAGAGGGAGAAGCAGGATCCATGCAGGGAGCCCGATGTGGGACTCGATCTCGGGACTCCAGGATCACACCCTGGGCTTAAGGCAGACACTTAACTACTAAGCCACCTAGGCATCCTGACTTTCTTCCATCTTAATAAGGGTCCTTTGGCTTTCTGTTCCTTCATTCTGTCATGCCTCTTTTACCTCCTTTCATCAGAAATTTCTGTTCATTTCATTTCTTCCACACCATCCCTCCAACATCAACCTTGATGTGATCATCATGGTATTTGCCTGATACAGTTAGTTGTTTCCCTCAAAGAAACACTGGTGCAACTCGTAAAATAATAATTTTTGCCTTTAAAGTGTACCTGTCACAAACAGACAGACATGAAACTGGTAATGGTAAAGTGGCTTCTAAGAGAGATGTTCACTGGCTCTGACTCTACTTAAGGGACCAGATACTGTTTTACTGGCACCCAGTAATGACAAAACACTGAAAAAATGACTCGCTAAGTAAACAAATACAAAACTGATGTGTCATCAAAGTATCAATTTATCAACGCACAATAAGAAATATAGTCATCTTGTGGGCCAGAGATGTTTGTTCAGATCTTTCCCGAGTCTTTTCTTTTTATGTAGCCAATAGAAATGGGACTCCAAATCACAGCTCGAAATTATTCCAAGTAACCATGAAGAAACACTGTTGGAGACTGGGAACAACCAAAGTGTTTATCATCAAAACAATATCTCCTTAATGCCCTTTGGTAAGCATAGAAACAAGGACTGAGAAGAATCTCAAGATCAAGAACAATTGGGTCAATATATCCAATTAATTGGACACTGCTAACATAAACTCCTCTGATTCTTCTCTTTCTATACTAACAGGCACGTCCAACCCCATTTTTATTGGCATCATTTTCTAAGTATATTAATCTATTCCAAAATGTTGCCCTGATGTCTAGCCATTCCAGGAACCATATTCTGCTTTAGTTAACCGTGCATGCCTGTGCTCCATCTTTTATATATTGTCTTACGGCTTAATTTCCTTCTGTTACAAGTTTTAGGACAGTTGTATATTTTGGTTCAGCCACAGCAGTGATATTCTACAATTTGTAGCTCTAATCTTTATTTTTTTAATGATTTTATTTATTTATTTTGAGAGAGAGCAACAGAGAATGATTGGGGGGGGGGGGACAGAGGAAGAGGAGGAAGCAGACTCCTGGTGGAGCAGGGAGCCTGACTCGGAACCCAATCCCAGGACCTGAGCTGAAGGCAGATACTTCACTGACTCAGCCACCTATTGTAGTTCTAATCTTTAAAACTCACACTACAAGTTGTATTTTATTATTCTCCATCTTATAGTCTATATCTTGTCCTAGTCAACTGCTAGTTGCCTCATTATAGATATCTGCATATGCTTCCAATATTTTTCTCCTAAGTTATGAGCTCTTTAAAGGCAGGGTCTAAAATCCAGGGGCATTAACAGACTTACAAAGGAGTGAACTATACTCTATAAAGCCGGAAGCAGAGGAGAAAGTAGAGGCAACCATTTCATAGAGCATGTAAAAAGGGGCAAAAAAAAAAAAATTGTCTTAAATACTCTTGATAAGGATTCATATCACCAGGTTGAAATTTGTACATGATTTTTTTCCCCAAAAATGAGTAATACTGTCCTTGGTCCATGACCATGAACAATTCAAGGAAGAAGAGTATGTGATGAGACCAGCACTGAGCATGTTAAGGAAAATCACTAAGCCCCGGGGTGACAGAGACATTGCTTCCGAGAAGAGTGATGTGATTTGCCAAATGGGATGAGAAACACATTTGAAGTGAAATGATTGATACATATCATCATTGCATGAGTATCTGCCATTAAAAAGAGAAGTAGGGTGGTGACTCCGTTAAAGCTGCAGGTCAGACACTAGAGTTTGAAGGGCAGCTCTTCCCCTTGCTCCCCTTGCTAATGTGGCACCTTGATAGGTTTCTGTTTCCTTGTTGGGACAATGAGATTCAGGAAACCTACCCTAAAGGACTATTGTAAAGATGGCACTTTACTACCTCACAGTCACTGAGTATTTCCTGTGGTCTAGACACCACCTAAGAATGCTGCTTGTATAATCTCATGCAATCTTTTTAACAATACTGAGAAAGGTGGTATGACTTACCAAGGAAAACAAGATGGCATGGAGAGATCACTCAGGGCCAACAGGTAATATACACCGGAGCTATAATTTGAGTCCAAGCATTCTGATGCCGGAGGCCCTCTGGTCTTAACCAGATTGCTGCACTGCCTCCTACATGACTGATTATATACGATTAGAGGTCTCCTTATATGAGACAATGCACAAAAATTCTTTATACCAGAATTTAAAATGTAAGTCCCGTTTCTTATTACTTGATTTTTATTCAATTTATAGTTATTAAATTCTACTGAAAAATATTAGACTGAGTTTTAGGCAACCTTATTTCTGGTCTTAGCTCTGCCACCAACCTGATGAATCTCTTTGCAGAAGTCCTTCCTTCTGTGGCGTTCATTTTCCTTGCCTGTAAAATGAAGCCTTGCCTGTGATGTTGCTTTACTCTCTGCTCCAACAGCCAATGATTCGTAAGTAAATGTAAGGACTATTTATTAGACAGCTTAGAGGCTCCACTGAACAAACTTTAAAGACCTCAAACTTCGTTTCCTGGGTACCTGGTTTTATGAAGTATTTTAGAGAGGATGCCAGGTTGGAAGGGAATTAATAAGGCTAACGATTCATTTGCATTATGTGTTTCATCCAAGAATTGAGAAGAAAAAGAAAAGCAAGTAAAAAAAAAAAAAATCCCATCTTCATTTTCCAGAAAGAGGCTCAGAGCCACAGAGGTGGAGAGATTTCATTGCCTGTCCAGAGTGATCTTGGATGTCCCTTGAAATAAATTGATCTGGGGTCCTAACATATGTAATTTCAATTTCAGTAATGGTAGGTCTGCAGCATTAGCTGCAGTTGCCAAAAAAGGGTTGACATTTATTACAGGCTCAGACATGGAGAAAAATGATTCTTCACATGAATACATTTGCCTAAAGCAATGATAGTCTCAGAGGGAAATCATAAACAGTAAGAAAATGCTACTTGACTACCCTCAAATCCTGGGAAACCTAGAGAGGCTGAAGAACAAATAATTAGCATTCAGGAGAATTTGCTTTCCTTTTTCCTTAGCTCACTGTAACGGATTCTGTTGGTGCTCGGCCATACCCCCTTGGTGGTTTCCATTCCATGTGTGCCAATGGCCTCCCACTTGAGCATCTGTGCTTCTCTGCCTGGGGGCTTTCTCTGGCTGAGCATGGGGCAAGCAGGAGGTGCCAGGTGGTTGATGCTCCCGGGACCAGTCCTCAAGTAATTCCACGTGGCACCTGGGAGATAAGTATCTCAGCTTCCTCAGCCCTCAGGTAGGACAACATCTAAGTCTGTCCTCCTCCGGCATCAGAGGTCCTGAGCAAGATTGCGCCCCAATGCCCATGTCAGTAGCACACTCTTTAAGAGCATCTGCACCTGGAATTGGCTTCTGTGATGGTTTTGAGAATGCACCTGTCAGATCTCTGACTTCAGGGAAGTAACTGACTGAGAGACCCAGCTGTTCCATTCTTAAATCCAATACCACATTTGCACCAAGACCACGCTTCTCGTGGACTGCTCTCAGCCAGTGTCTGACAGATGGGGACACTGAAGCAGGTGCTATATTTCTCTGATAAGTTCCGAGGACTCAAAGGCTCCATGCAGGTCTCACCAAATTTTTCTTAGCAGTCTAAGGTGCTCCTACCCAACCTTTTTCCTTCCTTGTCCTTCAAACCTCCACTGAAATCTGACAAATCTCCAAACTTCTCCTAGTCTTTACTCATTTTCTCTTAGATATTTTCCCCCAATGAAATGCTTATACATGTAACCCTGCCTTGATATCTGCTTTTCAGAGGATGTGGAATAAGACAACCTTCTTTCTTATTCTGTCTTATTTCCCCTGTTGCCTACCAGAGTTGGCTGAAATCACCCAAATTGGGATCATCCAATCCCAACCCACCACTTGCATTAAAATCTTTGTCTCACATTCTATGACTAGGGACACCCAACTTAAGAAGATCCTTCATCCTTTAATTCATAACACCCTGTAACTTGTAACTTCTACATTCCTTCTACCACATGCCCATGTGTACAAACACACACACACACACACACACACACACACACACACATACCAGGTGTACACACAGGCTTCAAATCAGTATGTTTATATAAGATTCAAATTGCTAATAATAAGCTCCTTGACTCTGCATTGGCTTTTCATTCTTCTCCCATACACAGGTGTGCAAACACTGGCAGTGGAGTACTTTAATATGAGATCATTTGAGACAATATTCTTCCACAGGCTTAAACACAAAGTAAGCAGAATATTTATTAAATGTTGACATTCTTTAGAGACTTCAGAGGGGGAAGAGCTGAAATCACAGATGTCCAATGATTGACTAATATTCAGCTCAACTTCATGCATGGGATCTATAATAAGACTGGGTTACATCTGGACATGTAAACAAACCCACCAAAACATCTGGATTCTACAAAAATTAGAAATGATATGAAAATCTAGGACCAAGGGTGAAGATCATGGTGGCGATCTGATGAAGCCTTTCTCTTTGATAATGTCACCATATAGAATAGGGTTGGTGACTGAACTGGAAGAAGGCTCAAATTGAGAGAAGAATGAAAAGCCAATGTGAGGTTAAGGGGTGTATTATTATCAATTTTGATCTTGTATAAATACATGCCCATTTGAATCCATCTTGAGATTTTTACCTTTCTTCTGGCTGCCTTTATCTGTATAAGACATTTCCACTAGTTACCGCTTATCAGATAGAACTTCATCTTCTCTCTTGTTGCTGGTAATGAGAAAGCCCTAGTACTGATAACATAAAGCAGCTCTTATTCAGGGTCCCATGACCTCATCACCTGAAGGAACTTAGACACTGCACAGGTTAGGTAGTTTTTGTATCTTACCTCATAACTGCTGCAGTTACAATTTTTATCTCAGCCATGGCTCAATGATAATTTGCAAGTGAGGATACTCTTACGGTACTTTCCTCTGTTGCACTAAACACCTCATGCTGTCACATCTGTTCTTTGTAACAACTGGATAACTTCAAAGAGTTAGAGATGAGGTGCTTCTCAGTGGTTATTCCTTTTATTTTTTTTTATTTTTTTTTAAAAGATTTTATTTATTTATTCATGATAGTCACAGAGAGAGAGAGAGAGAGAGAGAGAGAGAGGCAGAGACACAGGCAGAGGGAGAAGCAGGCTCCATACAGGGAGCCCGACGTGGGATTCGATCCCGAGTCTCCAGGATCGTGCCCGCGGCCAAAGGCAGGCACTAAACCGCTGTGCCACCCAGGGATCCCGGTTATTCCTTTTAAACAAGAGCCTAGCTGGGCGTGAAACTCATGGTAGTGTCAGGAAGGAAAAAGGAATGGTGGTTAGGGTTTGTGCAGAGAGCCGCATGCCCTTGCATGCAGGTGGAGCTCTTATAGCCGACGACATGACAGACTGCTCAATGCCCTTAAAGCACCTAAATACATGAAGAAACTGTTGATTGTGCACATTCTGCAAAAGTACAAAATGGCAGACAAAAATAATTGACGTAGAGAAAAGAAGTAAAAGACAAGTATGAATAGCAGAGTCTAGCTCAAATCTCAGTGCCACTTCATTGTCATCATTTCATAGAGAATCCACCATCATCCTATTCAAGCAACACAACCCCTCTTCTGAAGAGTTTTATACATATAGCATCTAGGTCAGTCACTGGGTATATGGACCTGTGAGCCAGGTTCCTGGGAGATTAAGATGACACCAAATTATGAAAAAAGCCACGGTTTCAGCCAAGTGGTCTGTGGTCCATGGCAGTGCCAGTGGAAAACCTGATTGCTAAGGGGAGCCAAAACAGAAGTGTATTTGGGTATATCGTGCATGCAGATGGGGGGACTGTGATTCAGTGGGTGAAGCATTCACCCATGGCAAACCAGATAATGAACCTATGGCAACATAGAAGATTATGGATCCTATGAGCTGTCTGGAAGAAAAAGATGCTAACATGCCAACTATGGAGGCTCCTAGGTGGCTCAGTCAGTTAAGCATCTGACTTTTGATTTTGGCTGAGTCATGAGATTGAGCTCCCTCCTCCTGCCCCACCCTCATGTCACTCAGTGGAGAGTCTGCTTGAGATTCTCTCTCTCCTTCTGCCCCTCCTCCAGCTCATTTGCTCTCCCTCTCCCTCTGTCTCTCTTTCTGTAAAATAAATACATCTTTAAAACACATTAAAAAATTAAAACACAAACTTTTGTATACAAGACTTCTTAGGAGCTAGGTGATGCAGGAAAGGGCAGGAAAGGGTCACAGTGTGTGTTGTAGTTTTGTGAAGCTTAGGAAGGCAGGATTTGTTTGTTTGTTTTTTTAAAGACTTTATTTATCTATTCATAAAAGACACAGGGAGAGGCAGAGACACAGAGGGAGAAGCAGGTTCCCTGCAGAGGATGAGGGACTGATGAGGGACTAGATCCTGGGAACCCCCCAGGATCAGGATCTGAGCCAAAGGTAGACACTCTACCACCGAGCCACCCAGGTGACCCGGGAAGGCAGGGTTTAAAAGCACTCAGCCAGAGTTGCAGCTGTTGGCCATGGTGTATGGCACAAGTGTATTAGAGACAGAGAGACGTTCCCCATCCATCTCTATCAATTAAAACACTGGGGCAGTGATTCTCAATAAGCAGTGATTTGTACCTCCCAGAAACATTGGACAATTTCTGAAGACATTTTTGGTTGCCACAACTGGGGAGTTGCCACTGGCATCTCTTGGGTACAGGACAGGGATCCTGATAAACATCCTGCAGATTCCTACAGCCCCTGTATCAGAAATTTATCTGACCCTGATGTCAATAGCACCAAAGCTGAATAATTCCAGACTAGAGTGATTTTTCTCAGAAAGCCTCAGGGAGTAAAAGAAAACAGGCTTACCCTACATAGTGAAGAAGGAAGTTACATTTCATAAGCACCTGCTATGTGTCAGGTCTACCACACAACTTCCGTTGAATCTCACAAGTGAAGGTAGGTATTATGATATCACTTTACTGAAAAGGAAACAGTCTCAGGAAGAAAAGCAACAACCCAATAAATGATTCATCTTAGCTTAGATTTAAACTCGAATCTTTTATAGACAAAACCCAACACTGGGACCTTACTGGAAAAAAAAATGCATTCGTTATTTTTTCTAGTTTCAAAATGAAAATCATTCTCATCGATTCCTTATAATTTTTAACAAGGCAGGAAAATGTCATTGTGCTCATGACTGGCCTTATGTGCTGATAATTTCAGTCTCGAGCTAGTAGCTTTTAATAAATGTAGACATCACACTCTTAGAATGTTTATTTAATCATTAAGTTTTATTTAACACTGAAATATTAGGAAAAGCTTTATCAGGGAGGTAGGATTACAGGTTATTTTTATTACTGCCTAATTATTTTCCCCAAAGTTTATAGATTTTTTATAATAAGCATATATTAAAAACTATAAAGTTGCCAGATAGGTATATTTTAGTGTGGTATATAAATATATAATTATTTCAAGATACAGAATAAATAGCAGATAATATACATGTTTATTTTGGGGTTATACGGATTCATTGGCCACAAAATCCAAATTCAATTCTACTTAATAGGACAATTTTTTGCCTTCAAAGAGCTTGCTAAATATGATTTTGTCCAAACTGATTCAAATGTTTGTAATGCTTTCTCTTTAGAGCTGCCTGTGAAGGCTCTGTAAATAATCTCACAGCTAATTCTAATTCCATGTTTTCACAAATATCTCTTCCACTGTTATTAGGTGTGATACCCTCTACCCCTGAACCCCTAGAGTACCTTTCTTGAATTTGTGATGTTCTAGCTACGTTATTATTAGTTTCCTCCCCAAAATTATGAGTTTCAAAGGCCAAGTTTTGTGCTTATTCAGCTGTATGTTTTCTTATCACTGAATGCAGTATCCTGCAAATAGAAGGAAGCCAGTAAACGCTTGCTTCATTGAAATAATTCTAGCCCTTGGGCCAAGGTGCTAACAGATTGCCAGAACTTCAGAGAAGAAACAGGTGTGGGCTGTTGGAAAGAGAGTGTATGCTTCGCAGGCATGTTTATACTCAGGGTTAGTGGCCTCTATTTTTAATTTACCTGGTTTTTCCACAGTATTGACTTTTTTCTTAAATAATTTCTTATTTACATCCGAAGATCAAAAGTCTTTCAAGTTGAAACCCTGCCTACTTACTCATTTATGAGCTGTACCCACCACCCCCCCAAAATTCCTAGGTACATTAAAAACTCCCTGACATGAAAAATGTGTCGCATCGCAAGGTTTTAAGGTGGACCAAGCAAATAAATAATGTAGCTCTACATTTGTGGAGCAGCGTGAGGCAGAGGTTTAGACTGCTGTGGCCCAAAGTTTAACATCCAACAGGTGTGGGTGAAATCCATCGGAACAATGAGCGAAGTCTGCCATCTACAGGCAGTTAAGTGTATTACCTCGTGGGTGCAGGTAGACCCTGAATCCAAGAAGGCTTGAGTCTTGGATGATTCAGGACGGACTACTCAGAGATGTGATCTCAGACAATCCTATGCTGAGTTATTTGCAGTCCGTTTTTGTTTCTATCCTTCAATACACGTATATATAAGTAAAAGGTAAAGCTAACTAAATGAAAATGCTTCCATCCACCCCATTTTCTGCAAGATCATTACTTTACAGAATTGAAGATGGCAAGCTTTGTGCATCTACCCCCCCCCCCTTTTTTTTTCATGTGTTTTGTCCTTACTTGCATTGTAACTATCTCTGTATATGTCTATCTAGCCAGGAGTCGGTTAACTCCTACAGTGCACGAGACCCCTAGAAATGATTTTGGTACGCTTTCTTGCCTAGCAGAGTCTGACACGTGGCAAATATCCCATGAAGATTGGATGCATGAATAATTAAGGAGATAAAAATTAAATGGATAAAAAAGCAAATCAATAAACTATTTATTTCTGAGTATCCCTGCTCGAAATTACCTACAAATTTATGAATAAAAATGTAGTCTAATATGCATGTACATGAATACATTTATGTAAGATACGAACATATGTATGTGTGCATATACGTATGCGTTTGTCAGTTGGTTAACAACTTCTCTAATAAATCAAAGGGTTTGCCACTTTTTATTAAAATTGTTCAATCTGTATATTTAAGATTTTCCAAATCTGGCTTTAGGGTCCCATCTATGTCATTTCATCAGACAAAATGTTCTGAAAGATTCATTTTATTTATAAAGTAAATGTGGTACCAAGGCCATAGTTATTACTTCTCATTTATTTTATCCTTTCTGCAATTGACTGTCTAGCTCTAGTCAGAGGAAATGAGAGCCAAGGAAAAATGTGTAGATAAGATCATTATAGACAGAATGAAAAAGAAAGTGGAAGAATAAGATAAATATTGTTTCTCCTAAGATCTGGATTCTCTTCCCAGTTCTCTCCATAGTAACATAAACTTGAGGAAACTTTTTGGATTTTTTTTAAAAGATTTTATTCATTTATTCATGAGAGACACACAGAGAGAGACAGAGAGAGACAGAGAGAGAGAGGCAGGGACACAGGCAGAGGGAGAAGCAGGCTCCATGCAGGGAGCCCGATGTGGGACTGGATCCCAGGACTCCAGGATCAGGCCCTGGGCAGAAGGCAGGCGCTAAACCGCTGAGCCACCCAGGGATCCCCTACTTTTTGGATTTTTAATCTCAGATTATCTTTAAAAGGAAGGGGCCAATATTCATTGTTTCCTGCTATGTGCCAGGCACTGTGTTTGATATTTCCCTGAACTGTCACATTTAATATTGTCCAGTAATCCCAGATCTGGAGACAGACAGATACTATTTGTTGGGCATGAAATTGAGTTTTAGAGATATTAGTTCTGCAAGGTCACATGGTGGAAGGTAACATGGTGTACTGGAGCCAGCTCAGACTAGCTTGTGAGAGGCCACTCCCTATTCAAGAGTGCCACATTGGTCACTTGAAGTCAGCCACAGTGAAATTATTTATGACATGTAGATCAATGATTGCTACAAATCAGCCCCATCTCCTAGCCTAAGAGCCAATGACTAAACATGTACTGGCACACCACTGGTTATAAAGCACTAACAAAAGTTTAAGAATAGGGGCCCCTGGGTGGCTCAGTCAGTTAAACATCTGCCTTTGGCTCAGCTCATGATCTAAGGGACAGAGACCAACGCTGGACTCCCTTATCAGCAGAGAGCCTGCTTCTCCATCTCCCTCTGCTGGCTGCTCCCCCTGCTTGTTCTCTGTCTCTCTCTCAAATAAATAAATTAAATCTAAAAAAAAAAAAAAAAAAAAGTGTAAGAATAATTGACTCCAAATGCATGTTCTTTCCAACAGACCAAAGAACCTGAGAGTTAAGAGGTTGCCCATTGAACATTCATATAGCAATTTATAGTGGTTAAAACAATATGTAGATTCAATACAATAAGCTGATCTCCCTGTTTGTCTTTTCTTCCTCCCTGTTTCCTCCCTCTTCTTCCCCCTTCTGCCTTTCCATCACAGCCCCTGCCACATCCTGAGGACCTGCTGTGTGCTACGTGCTTGATGTAAACTACAAGATTTATGACAACCAGGGAAATAAGACTTGGCTCAGGGAAAGGATTTAGGTAACACCACACATTAACTAAGCACGGAGCCCTGAATCCAGAAAGATGTTTTCCTTCCTTTGATCTGCTGTGTGAGTCTCACAGTGACTCCTCAGACCTAGCTCTCAAGTTCCTTCTTCTGACATGTTCTGAGATCTCCCCTTCTCCCTTTATCATCTCTGCAATAAACATCTGAGCACAGAGTACGTGCCACACATTGTTCCAGCTGCCCGAGATGCAGCAGTGAAGACAGGAGGGGTCTCTGCCCCTGGGAACTTCCCTTCTGGTGGGGGAGACAGAAGCGGCACTGACAGGATAGCAAGGCAGTCTAGCCAGAGAATTGGGTTTGAGTCCTGGGTCCCCTTTTTCTGTGTTACCTTGGGTGAGTTGCTGAACCTCTCTGTGTCTGTTTCCTCTCATATCTTAAAAGGGAATAATAATAGTCCCCATATCTTAAAGTCCTTAGGAAGATTAAATTTTAATTACTACTAAACATTAGTGCCTGGTACATAGTAAGTGCTCAACACGTGTTAGCTACTATTTTTAAGGGCACTGAGGGGGGCACTGGACGGAATGAGCACTGAGTGTTACACTATATGTTGGCAAATCTAACTCCAATAAAAATATTTTAAAAATTTTTAAAAATAAAGTAACATTGGTGATATTCTGTAGGGAGAGATATGAGGAGAACAAACCGAATCCTGTGGTTGGAATGAGGGGACAAATTTAGGTTAAGAGATGAACAAAGTCCTCTCTGGTGAATTTTTTAAATTTTATTTATTCATGAAAGACACAGAGAGAGAGGCAAAGACATAGGCAGAGGAAGAAGCAGGCTCCCTCCAGGAAGCCCCATGTGGGACTCGATCCTAGGACCCCAGGATTGCAACTTGAGTGAAAGGTAGATGCCTAATCACTGAGCCCCACAGGTGCTCCCTCTCTGATGAATTGATGAGATAGTGAGGAGGAATCCCTCCTGGCATGAGCTGCTATAGGAAGAACACTTCCAGTCTTGGGTACTGAGGGGATAAGCTCTGGGATGGGGTGAGTGCTCAGGGAAGTGTTAGAGGGTCTTGGAACACAAGGAGAGTGGAATGAGATGAGGAGTAAGTAACAGGTAGAGGTAAAATCAAGCAAGGTCCTTATAGCTTTAAAGAGTTTGCGTTGTATTCTAAAAGCAAAAGAGAATTTGAGGCTCTTCCTCATGGCATTTCTGTCCCAGCCCTGGTTTTCATGAATTTGCCTCTTTGATGAACTTCTCTTTTTTTCTTTAATTTTTTTTCATTTATTACTATTTTTTTTAAGGATTTTATTTATTTATACATGAGACACACAGAGAGAGAGAGAAAGAGAGAGAGAGGCAGAGACACAGGCAGAGGGAGAAGCAGGCTCCATGCAGGGAGCCCGACATGGGACTCGATCCCAGGTCTCCAGGACCACGCCCTGGGCTAAAGGCAGCGCTAAACTGCTGAGCCACCCGGGCTGCCCAAAATTTTTTTAAATTTAAATTCAATTAGCCAACATATGGTACATCCTTAGTTTCAGATGTAATGTTCACTAATTCATTAGTTGTATATAACACCCAGTGCTCATCCCATCACATGCCCTCCTTAATGCCCATCACCCAGTTACCCCATCCCACACCAACCTCCCCGCCAGCAACCCTCAGTTTCTTTCCTATGGTTGAGTCTCTTATGGTTTTATTCTCTCTCTGATGACTTTCCATTCAGTTTTCGTTCCCTTACCCTTTGATTCTCTGCACTGTTTCTTATGTTCCACATATGAGTAAAACCATATGATAATTGTCTTTCTCTGATTGACTTATTTTGCTCAGCATAATACCCTCCAGTTCCATTCACAACAATGTAAATGATAAGTATTCATCCTTTCTGATGGCTGAGTAGTGTTCCATTGTATACATATACACCACATCTTCTCTATCCATTCATCTGTCAATGGACATCTCAGCTCTTTCCATAGTTTGGCTATTGTGGACATTGGCTGCCATGAACATTGGGGTGCAGGTGTCCCTTCAGGTCACTACATTTGTATCTTTAGGGTAAATACCTATTAGTGCAGTTGCTATATTGTAGGGTAGGCTCTAATTTTAACTTCTTGAGGAACCTCCATACTGTTTTCCAGAGTGGCTGTACCAGCTTGCATTCCTTACAAAAGTGTAAGAGGGCTCCCCTTTTTCCACATACCTGCCAACATTTGTTGTTTTCTGTCTTGTTCACTTTAGCCATTCTAGCCAGTCTCATTGTGGTTTTGATTTGTATTTCCCTGATGCCAAATGATATGGAGTATTTTTTCATGTGTCTCTTGGCCATTTGTATGGCCATTTCTTACTGGATTCTTTGTTTTTCGGGTGGTGAGTTTGATTTAGTTCTTTATAGATCTTGGATACTAACCCTTTTTTTTTGCTGTGCAGAAACTTAATTTTGATGAAGTCCCAATAGTTCATTTTTACTTTTGTTTGCTTTGCCTTTGGAGACATGTCTAGCAAAAAGTTGCTGTGGCTGAGGTCCAAGAGGTTGCTGCCTATATCCTCCTCCAGGAATGTCCTGTCTCACATTTAGATCTTTCATCCATTTTGAGTTTATCTTTGTGTATAGTGCAAAAGAACTGTCCAGTTTCTGCATGTGGTTGTCCAATTTTCCTAACAACATTTATCAAAGAGACTATCCTTTTTCCATTGGATATGCTTTCCTGCTTTATTGAAAATTAGTTGACCATAGAGTTGAGGGTACATTATTGGGTTCTCTATTCTGTTCCATTATCTATGTGTCTGTTTTTGTGCCAGTACCATACTGTCTTTATGATTACAGCTTTGTAATATAGCTTGAAGTCCAGCATTGCAATGTCATCAGCTTTGGTTTTCTTTTTCAACATTCCTCTGCCTATTTGGGATCTTTTCTGGTTCCATACAATATACCTCTTTCTTCTGGCCTATGTTTAAATATCCCAGGGTCCACCTGGTTTTAGAGTCTTACTGTTATTTCTTCTGAGAAAATATTGAGAGATAATGAGTGACCAATTGGAAACTGACATTTCCAAAATATCTCCAAATTGTTTGTGTCCTGGATCTTAGTTTTTGGTTTCTAACCCCTTGACTTAATTAAATAAGATCATACAGATCTGAAATCCACTAAAGGTTTCCTCAAATTTATGCATTAATCCAGTTTCTGGGGAGAATTTCCATAGCTTTTATCAAATTTCAGCAGGCATTTGACTCAGGAGTGGGTAAGGACTGTAGACTTAAATTGGTCAAAAGCCCACTTGACTCATTCCTATACCCTCTTGTTTCCCAGAAGCCCCCCTTGGGACCAGTACCAGAAAGGGATAATTAGATGTTCTCTGATCTCAAGCTATGAACTTGAAGTTTGGAGGATTCCCAGCCTTGGAAACCAATGTCTTCTATCTCAGGATCCTCTTACAATGTGGCAGTAACCTGCTGAGGATGCCTCTCCTAAGACAGTATTATTATTATTATTATTTTTGTTGTTGTTGTTGTTTTAGGAGTGGGAAAAAAATCTTTAAATTTGGGCTGACTGGGAAAAGCCTGTGACCATAATCTTGATCTTGTTCTACCTACCCTGATGCCTCAGGCACAGCTTACTGAACCAGAGCTGGCAGTCCAGACCATCTGTGTACTCTCTCCTAGTCTAACTACTCATTGTACTGCAAAGAGAATGAGGAATTGGGCAAAAACTATTTCTACTGGGTTTATAATAGAGAAACAAATAAAACCTGGTGAATGTCAGGGCTTATGACAGTTTCTCTACAGAGTCATATTAAAAAAAAAAAAAAAAGTTAAGTATCCAAAATGATGAATGAGGGTATTCCAGTGATGCACATGGCTCTCAGGCAAGAATTCTCAAAATCTAAATTCTCCTGTATCCTGTGCTTGCTGTCAGCTCCAACAACAACCCCATCCGTACATTTGTCATTGTATCTTCCTCCCAAATGTATGTAATCAGTAATATGTCTGGCTTCTTTTATAATTCTCTTTCCATGTCCCCCACTATTCAGATGATCTACAACTAAGCAACAATGAGCAGGAAAGAGGAAGAGCTCCACCTACACTGGCCTGAGTTCCCCTCTCCTCCCACCTCTGCACACTGTCTTCCCAGCTATCCTTCCAGAACACAGAGCACAGCAAGCAGGCTGAGTGCTTTCCCTGGTGGTGAAGGTCTATAAGGTTAAGTTCTCCTTAGGGGTGGGAAGAAAGGAAGGCAGGTGTAGAAAGTCTGGGTCCTCTAGCCTGTTAGTGAATCTGGCTCTCATCTCACTGGGGCGTGAAAGGCAAAATCTCCATATTGTGTAGATACCAGGTCTTGGGCCCTCTTCACATCTTTATGGCAGAGTTATTTATTTTCCAGGACGTTCTTTGTTGCTGCCTTCTTTTCCTCTTCTTTCTCTTTCTTCTTCTCTTCCTCTTTCCTTCCTATTGTAACCTGCTATGTGTCTAATAAAAATAGAATTGGTGTGGGCAACCCAGGTGGCTCAGCAGTTTAGCACTGCCTTCAGCCCAGAGCCTGATCCTGGAGACCCAGGATCGAGTCCCACATCGGGCTCCCTGCATGGAGCCTGCTTCTCCCTCTGCCTCTCTCTCTCTCTCTCTCATGAATAAATAAAATCTAAAAAAATAGAACTGGTGTTTTATTTTATTTTTTAAATTTTTATTATTGAAGTATAGCTGACATATGATGTGATGTTAGTTTCAGATGTACATATATGATTCAACAGTTCTATACATTACTCACTGCTTACCACAAAAAGTGTGGTCACCATCTGCCACCATACAACATTATTATAATGTTATTGACCATATCCCCCAAGCTGTACTTTTCATCTCCATGATTTATTTATTTTATAACTGGCAGTTGATATCTCTTTATCCCCTTTATCTGTTTTATTCTTTCCTCTACTTCTCTCCCCTCTGGCAACCTCCAGTTAGATCCCTGTATTTATATGTCCATTCCTCTTTTTCTGTTTGTTCATTTGCTTTGTTTTTCAGAAGAAAAAAAGACAAACATCATATAATTGTACTTGTATGTGGATGTTTTTATTTTCTTTGGAAATCCAGTGATAATCTTTACTGCCATTGAGATCCTATTTTTGAGGACTATTTCCATGAAATGAGTTTTAGAGCCAATTTGGGGGGCAACCTGGATTTTTCAATACTGCAGTGGAATCCAGGGTCCTGGGTTTCAGAGGTGAAATTGCTGGAGGAAAATGTCCACTCTGGGCTGCTGTTGTTCTGACCTTGAAACCTGTGTGCAGGGGCCTGTCTCATCGACCATCTCAAATTGCCACGGAAAGAGGCGATGACAGTTTACTTTCACCCAGTCCCTCGAGTTATGAGCAATTTTGCTAGACTCTTGTCATTTTCTGGCAGATTTCACGAAGTTGTGCTGAATTTGCAAACAAAGGCGAAAGGCAAACAATGGTTTAAGCTGCTTTGAGATTGCCTCATTAAACCATAGCCTGCTGGAAGCTTTCCGCTTATAGCAATGAACACATCTGAGCTCTACAATGATGTCAGCGTCTAAAACTCTGTTCACATTGCTTTGGAGCAATAGAGCTGTCTCATGCACAACTAATGTAATAATAATAATAATAATAATAATAATAATAATAATAATAAATACATATACCAGGATAAAAAAGGAAAGAGCAGAAAACTGCTCCAGTTATCAGGAAAGCTGAATTTCAGATCTATTGCTGTTTTATCAGCCCTGGCACTAATAAGCCATTTCCCTGAGTTCTTTAAGACTCAGTTTACCTCTTTAGAACTCGGACATATGGATGCTCTTTTTGTTTGAGTATTCCATTGAGCTCGACAGGTATTTCCTATCCGGAGATGAGGTTGCGTGCCATGTTCTCCAGAATCCCTAATTTCAGTGAACTTGTGAGGTTATGTGAAAGGCCTTGACAAACCACAAAGCCCTAAATACACACTGTCAGATTCTCCAGAATATTTTCCATTCCAGTCGATTCCAGCATCACCCACAAACAAGAACAGAGCAAAGCAAAAAATGGCTGAGATGGAGGGAAAAATCTCAAAAAAAATATAGTGTCATTAAAGCTACTGGACAAACTACCTGGACCATGCAGAAATCATGAGAGAGGTGACCTGATCCAATTCTGTGAGGTCAAGTTTATGATAAGACTGAAGTTCACTGGTGCTGCTGGCAGTGGCACTTCTCTCGCTTTGAGGAAACACCCTTTGCTTCCAACCAGTTTCCCAAATGCCATTTCCTTGGGCCCAAGTTATCTTTCCCCTGTGGTGCTCATAATGGTCAATGTTAAGAATATCTGTTTTCTGAGGTACACCCTCTCTCTGTTCTCTCTCTCACCCTCCATTGATTCCAATCAGGCTGATGTAGGCTCTTACCCATCCGCAAGAGTTCCAGCATTGCTGCTGCCAAAGGCATCACCATACTTGGTGGAGAAGGCTGATCCTCAGTAGCAGACTCTAAGGCCTCCAATGCTTGTGTTTCACTCTCCATCCATAGCCCACAGCCTTGTCTGAGAGGAATGTTTTCCACACTTCTTCAAGTACAACTATATCTTGCACCAGCTTGTGACAATCAAAATCTTCTTGCTGAACATAAAACAATCCCTGTGTTGATCAGAAACATAACTGGCTTACTGCAATGACCTGCCCCTCTCAGAGCTCTGCAAAATGAAAAAAGCAGCCCTTACTGTTGGCATGCATTTTCCTGAAAGTGACTCCAAAGTCAGTTTGTTCTTTATACTGAGCAGAGTCCTACAGATGAATGGAAAACTGTCCTAATGACCACTCTCTGGGAAGTGTAGCTCTGGTGGTCAGATCTGGGCATGACAGTGGCCAAAGAGAACAGGGTCCAATTCAAGGAGCAAATGTCAGTTGTACTCCATAACCTAGGAAGAGTAAGTCACATCCAGAGAGGTGGAGGTCAGATGGAGGGAAGTCTACCTCATGCCACTCCAAACCACCACAATAAATACCTCTTGGAAAGATCATTAGGTTTTCAAAAATATGCTGAATTGTGTATTTTTGAGGAGCATTTAGAAAGAAAGAGCTAGAAAAAATGTTTCACTGGGACTGTGAAACAAGGTTTTACTTGCTATGAAAGTTTATCTTTAGCAACATTAGAGGTCTCCAAATATCATGCTATGATTTCTACCATCTTACTTGCTGAAAACAATGTTTTCCAGTGGGTCTTTGTCACCATGGTCCCATTTAGCCTATGAAGAATTCAAGGTGTAAGAACTTCTTTCTAGCCAAGGATGGTAACAGAACTGGAATGAAGAATCCACAGCTTTAGCTCTTAGTGAAAATGAACTTGAAGACAAAGCTCCAGGCAGCATGATGACTTTCCGGTCAGTAAACATTTTTCCAGATCACGTTTCTTATGTTCCACTCTTCATAGTCATCTGATAGAACACTGAGCCTGTGTCCATTTCATTACTGATGATTCAGAGACTGTGGTGGTTGCTTATTGATGGGTTGGATAAGCAGTGTTTGTTTTGTTTTCTAAAGAAAGCAAAAAAAAAAAAAAAAAAAAAAAAAGACAAAACCCCACAACATTTAGTGTGAATTCTTTACTTCCGGCTGTATTCACTCTTTTAAAAGTTACATTTGAGAACATAGAGAAAAGCGAGCTGGGTAGCTAGACCCACACCATAGGTCCTATGAAACAGCCCATCTCAGCCTTGAGTCTAGAGACTGGGGTCTAATTCTTGGAGAAAAAATAGCATCTTTTCTCTGATAAGTATTATTTCAATATACAGACTATTAAAATAGAACTGAGGTTGTATTGCTGAATAAAATTCCCTGACTCTACATAAAGATCCCTCTATAACTAAGAGGACAAGAGTTGGGTTATTTGTATTTATAACTTGAATCCATAATGCAAAAATGTCACATATTAAAGGTTGGTAGAATAATTGAGTCAATTAATAAGCAATGGAACTCAGTGATTGAGTACAAAGTACTCCCTGGGGGCAGCCAAATTGGAAACTAGAAAATCATGAACTCAGTACTCAAGCCAGGGAAATGTGGAACGATTTAGTCAGGAATGAAAGGGATATCACAAGAGAAATCAACCGAAACAATGGGAGTTAAGGATGCAGAGGGCATCTTGAGGAAGGAACACAAGCTCTGGGTCAGACCAAATTCAGTTACTATCTCAGTGCTATTACTTGTAAATTGTATGACATTGGAAGATTTATTTACTCTTTCTATGATTAATCTCTATGAGATTAAGACAATTTTCTCATCTGCAAAATGGTAATAATTGTGGTGCTTGTCAGAATAAGTTGAGATGATGTTTACTTCTTTTAACACACTACATGATAAATAATGTTTGAAAACATACATTAATTTTATTTTTACTATTAATCCTATCATTTGAGTTACAACAATGTGGCAGGTACTATGTTGGGTCCTTGACACTCAATACTTCCTTTATTCCTCTGAATATTTTTAAAGATTTATTTATTTGAAAGAGAGGGAGAGTATATGCACATGTGCACATGTGGGTGGAGAGGCAGAGGGAGAGGGAGAGAGAGGATCCCAAGCAGATTCCCCAGTGAGCATGGAGTTCCATGTGAGCCTATTCCCATG
This sequence comes from Canis lupus familiaris, assembly GCF_011100685.1. NCBI lineage: Eukaryota > Metazoa > Chordata > Mammalia > Carnivora > Canidae > Canis > Canis lupus. The sequence goes on along the minus strand of NC_049224.1, from coordinate 67,835,035 downwards.
ACCCTGAGATTATGACCCAAGACAAAATCAAGAGTCCAGCATCCGGCCTACTAAGCCACCCAGGCAGGATGTTTTCAACAGGATTGCTACACACGGTTGTTGGCTTAAACTATAGGTGATCAACTTGCCCCAATGTATCCAAGATTTTCCAATTTTACTCTGAAAGTCCTACATCCCTGGAAAACTCTCTTTCCCAGGAAAACCAGAATAATTGGTGTATTAGTTTTCTAGGGCTGCCATAACAAAATACCACAGACTATATGGATTAAACAGCATGAATGTATTTTCTCACAGTCCTGGAGGCCAGAAGCTTAAAATCAAGATGTCATTTGGTTTGGTTTCTCTTGAGACCTCTGTCCTTGGCTTGTAGATAGCTGCTTTCTCACTGTATCCTCACATGACCTTTCCTTTATGTGCACACATGCCTGGTGATTCACTGTGTGCCCAAATCTCTTCATCCAAATTTCCAGTGGATTGGATTAATGCCCCATCCCAAGACCCTCATTTTAAATTAATCACCCTTTTAAAGACCTTATCTCCAAATATAATCACATTATAAGGTATTGGATGTTTAGGGCTTTGCCATATGAATTTTGGGGAGACATTTAAGTCTGTAAGTTTTTCATCTTAGTTAGGCCTCATAGAGTTTCTATCATTCAGCAAACACTCTTTAGGAAGGTTCTTTGAGCCAGGAAGTATGCTGAAATATTCCACCCAACATCCACAAAGCTCCTCTTCTCATTGCCTGGTGAGAAATGAGGATGTGAGCACCTGATGCCAAAGTAAAAAGTATATTGCCTACTTTCCCTGTGGAGGTCTGAGAGTTTCATATGGCATTGTTGGATGACTTTGGGGAGCAACATCTTTGAACATAGGAGAGAAAAAGAGAACGTAGATGTAATAAGAGTCAAGAAATCCATTTATTTTTAGACTGCACTATAGAAATATATGATATTCTATCACTTTGATTTATAGAAACAGGAATTTCATCCATTTCATAGAGCAGAGCCTTCTTGGAGACACTGCTCATTTCAAAATAATTCTGCTTTCTCTGGAAGTAGTCATCACATACCAGTGGTCACATTACCTCTTAAACTTGACTACCCATTCATGGCCATACCTAATGAATGAAGGGTAAACATTCAGTCCAGTCTGATTCACTCAGATACCAACAGAAAGCAGGGAGGGAGAGTGAACAGGCTGAGTCACGTTAATAGTAGCCTTCCAATTCAAGACCCAAGTGCTTCAGCTCTTTCAAGTCCTAGAATCTCCTTGGTTATTTTTCTCTACAAGTTTTTGACTCCCTACTCATCTTCCACTAGATATTTCAATATGCTTCCAAATATTTTCCCGTTTTTTTCTTTAACCAGTCATGGTCAGATTTTATCACTCAAAATAAAGTAACATAAATGAATACAGATATCTGGTACTATAATGGGCTTCTCGCTTGGGTTCCCTGAACTTAAGAGCCCTTTATGCTTGCTCAGCATTATATCTCCAGTGTTAGGGAAGCCCTAGTCAAGGAATGAGAGTTTAACAAACACTGAAAGGATAAATAAATAAATGAGTGAATGAGAAAATAAAAGATACATAAACTAAAAGCAAAATTTTGCTTTCACTTTTTAATCTTCACTTGGGATAAGAAAGATGCATAGTTCTTAGTTGATTCTAAAATCATCCTCCAGGCTCCCAAATTTGGCAAGCCATTCTCTTGGAAAATAATCAGAAGAGCATGGGGTTAATTGTCCCCGAATTAATAGCTAATAATCTCAGATACAGGAGATATTTGTGAACCTAGCTCTACCTTGAAAAATCTGGCACTGAAATCTAGGGAAAACTAAGGCTCAAACATACATTAACAAGGTGCCTAGGACTCTGGCTTCTTCCAAAATCTTTTCCCATAATTATTTGATCTTCCATATGGGCAATGAAACATGTCTGTGCTTGGGCATCATTTTAAAAAGCCAGTCTTGACAATGACCTAGGAGAAGACCCAATAAAATAAACATTTTCTCATCTAAATTTGAATCCAACTGAAATGAGAGTTATAAATAAGGTCAAGGAAAATGAAAAACTTTTCTCTGTTACTATTAAAAGCTATTTAGGTGAATATGGCAAATTGTGTAAGAATAGCACCCAATAGAACCAGGTAGACCTACCAGATCGATCAATCACAGTGATTCTTATTCCAGAGTGAGGTCTTTACAACTTATTGCAGGGCCTTGGGCACACCAGACCACACCTTCTCTGTCACTGGGTGGGTTCCTAAAAGAATGGAAGAAAAAAGGACTGAGCCAAAACTGCTCTCTGTTTTTTCCATAAGCCATCAATAATGGGGAAAGGGTGTGGAAAGTGGAGAGGAGACAGGAAATTCACACTAATGAGTTTCCCTGCACATGGAAACAATAAACGTGGGGAAAGGAAGTTCCTCATTAAAACACTGTCACCACTGTGCTGATATTTTTTAAGAGGTATGGTGTAGAGAGAGTGTGAAGATGTAAAAATGAAATAGATGTAGAATCAAATCATAGCCATGCCACTTAAATCTTTTGTAAGTGACCTGACCTCTCTAAGTACAGATTCTACATCTGTAGAAGCAATCTGTCTATTCCCTTACCAAGATTTTGAGAACCTAACATGATATAGAGCTCATAACATTTACTGTGGTTCCTAGCATAATGGTAAAATAAAATCATTGGAAAAAATTTTTTAAAATGGCATAGAACATCCAAAAATGTTATTATATAGCAAAGAGAAAAAGAAAAACTCAGTTTCCAAAGCAAAGTTGCTCTTAATGTCAACTAACAGACAGCAAGAAATTCTTATGTGCTGGGAAATACATTGCACAATTTATATTCCTTGCTTTATTTAATAGTGATGATAACCACATGGTATAAGTATTGATATGTTACCCTTTATACAGAAATAAAAACTGACGATTGGAAAGGCTACATCACTTAATCAAAATCAATCACCTGGCTGAGTAAGAAATGTAAATCCAGATTGCCTGGGTTCAGAGATTATGCCCTTAACCACTATGGCATATCGCCCCCCAACCCATAGTCAGAAGGTAAAGAAAAGGTGTGTAAATGAAAGGGAAGAAGGAACTCCAGGAAGCAATAGGTCAACAACTTCAGCTCGGGTACTAAAGAACCTTCATTATCTTTATATTCTTGCCTAAGGCTGACTCCATGTTTCCACATGAAAGTTTCCTTTCCTGTTTGACCCTAGCAAAGCTATACCTACAATGATGGTTTAAATTTTATACATTGAAAGAGTTCAACAAACAGCTCTAAGAATAACAGTTCAGGTAAGTAGAAAGACTGGTTCATAATAGGAATTTTTAAAAAGGGATGCATTTCAAAGGTATTTCAAATCTTGGCCAAGAGACAAGAGGAAAGAAGACCCGATTGTAAATTGTGCATATTTAAGAGCCTGAAAAACAAGGATGAGTGGAATGTATAATATTTATTTCTCTTTTTTTCTCTTTACTTTTTTTTTTTTTTAACTTTTAAGTTACATTTAGAAAGCGGGGGTAAATCCAGGAGAGAGATCACAGAGGGATGAGACCGAAAATGCCTTCAGATATTTAGGCCCAGACCTAGAGCTAAGATTTGGCAAGTCTCCCACAGAGAAAAAGAATAATGATCCAAAGGCTGGGAAAACATCTCTCAGTTTTCTCTTAAGAATTTTGTCATGTCCAAACTGGATAAAGAAGGCTAAGTTCGAAGTCAATAGCAGGCTTATGTAAATAGTACATTGTTGGCATGGGTGAGAAATGGGAATGGCTAAGACATCCTGAAAGTTATTCTGTTTCCACTGAGGGAACAGGTTTAAGTGACGGAAAGTGAGATTGAGTATAATACCCAGTTTGAGTAAACTAGTGTGAATTCATTACTATGGGAATCAGGGAAATTTTAAAGTAAATGCTTCTCCTGGGTGTACCTGGGAAGGAGAATGGCAAACATCTATGAAATGTATGAACATAAACTTAAGGCTACATAATGTTTGACATCATATTATTTGTTCAAGGATAATAATGATCTTTTGTTGAAATTCAATTTCTACATAGTGAAGTGGGAAATAAATAAGAAATCTCAATGCAGAACAGGCAATGCGATACTCTCAGCTTTGCAGTGGTTGCTGTCTTCTAAGCTTGTCAATTATCCGATAGGTTACTTGTCAGTGTGTATGCAGGAAAATAAATACTGTGCTAGGGACTGGGGGCTCTGAACTCAAATGGCATTTTTCTGCTAAATTGGTATGTGTAAAACATTGTATGATTTTGTTCAAAATTTTAACTGATCTCCATTTCACCTAGCCTTACGGGATCCTTCCTTTGTGCCCCTCCCTTAGGAGGAGCAAAAATCAGGGAAAAACTGATTGTTTGGAAAAGGTAGGCTCAAATGTGTATTACATTGTTTTTAGTGGGCCACTGGGTGAAAACTCAGAACTCAACAATGCAATCCAGTAACACTTTCAACAAAATACTTGTATTTTTGCTCAAGATAACATTAAATACTGCCCAGATATTAGCTTTTACAGCTTCCTCAGCCCCTGGTCAGTGAGATTTTTTTCTCTTAGACAATGTTAATGATTTCAGCAGGATTTCTATTCCCTAGACATTGGGAAGTTTTGCATGAAAACAAAAATTAAAAAAAAACAAAACAGGTTTAGTCATCCACAAGTAAACACAATGTACAACACCTGGTCATTTCTAACTTGATCTAACCACTCTCTCCCCCCCAATTTATTTTCAGGAGAACCTATGATAATGAACAACTACAGTTGCTCCTTCTTCGTGTAGATTAGTGGTCTTTGGGCTCTCACTAGTCCCTAAAAGAAATATACCAAACCATAAAACAAGTAGAACTTCTCAATGGTACAGTATAAGATGCAGCAACATTTGTTAGCATCCAATAAGGATGGAAATCTAGGTTCCTCACTTAATAGTTGCACATGCGAGTGGGGCAGAACAAAAGTTTTTTGGTGGTGTTTGACTCTGTCTTGGTGGACTGCCATTCTCCTTGTCCTTTTGCTAGAGAAAGCAGACTTCTTTTGGGGCTTTTATATCTGTGCCCATTGGAGTTTCTCAGTTGCTGGTTCTTTGTTTCAAGTCTGGAATATACAAAGCAAGGAGAAAATTCACTGAATTGGGGCACATGGGTGGCCCAGTTGGTTGAGTGTCTGCCCCTGGCTTGGGTCATGATCTCGGGTCCTGGGATGGAGCCCTGAGTCTGGGCTCCTTGCTCGGAGGGGGGTCTGCTTCTCCCTTGCCCTCTGCCCCCACTTGTGCTCTCTCTTGCTTCCTCCCTCTCAAATAAATAAGTAAATAAATAAAATCTTTAAAAAAGAAAATAAAAGAACCAACACTGAAAAAAATTTTTCTTACTATAAAATAATTATATTATTATAATAATTATTAATTAGTATATATAATTATAATACATAATATAATTATATATAATTAATAAATTATAATTATAATATAATAATTATGTATTATAATTATATAATTATTATATTATATAATTATTGTTGTTATATAACATATATATTTTTTACTATAAAAATTCTCAAGGAGATGGAATGACTTTTTGTGTTCTTATGGTCCTCACACCTCAAGATAGCCTCCCACATATGTTTGTTCACTGGTGAGGGAGGAAAATGTATCTTGGTAAATAACCAAGAAGCAGAATGATCCCAAATACCTTCTAGCACCCATTATGAATAAGAATAATCATCAATTTAAACTGAATTACATTCAAAAGTAATTTTTATTTAAAAGTATGTACTGTACCCTTCAGAAAATAGTAGGTTTTGACGTCCTAAACAAATGATCCCAAATTTCAGTGGCTTAAAGCAACAAAATAGTTGCTTCTTGGTCATAAGCCATCGTGGGTTGGCAGGGATGGGATACTACTCCATTTCTGACTTAGTCCAAATGCTGGCTTGAATAGAGTCTCACCATTTGGAAGATCACCTCGCTCCATCAAACAGAGAAGACCCAGAAGAGTCATAGCCCAGATCTTAAATTCTTCTGCTCACAAAAAAATACACATATTGCATTGACCTAGATGAGTGACCTGATCATTCCTGAACTTAAATGCATGGAGGAACTAAAATCTGACCATGTGCCTAGAAGAGAACCAGAAATACCAGGGTGCAAAATTTGTATCTTACTTACTAAAAGAATGTTACCCAATGGTTTGAGGGCAGCTATACAACTTTCCCCAGGGTAAAATTCATGTGGTTCATGACAATGCTCCTTTCAGGCTGTAAACTATTGTTTGCTCTCCACTTATTAACTGTTATTTATTTCAAAAAAATTAAGCACCTTCTTGATTCAGATTTTATACTGGCATTAGAGATTTTTAAATATAAAATTGCTACTATCAATTTGCTCTATTTTTTTTTTTAGATAAGCTCAGTGTTCTCTGTAAAAATAAAATATGTCAAGATCAGCCTGGGAGGAAAGGTAATCTGGGCAGGCTTCCTGAGAGATGTAACCTCAGAGTAAACTTTTACAGCATGGATAGGTTTTACACAGTCAACTGGATGCAGAAGTGACAAACGCATCTATATTCCAGACCAGAAAAAAATATATCCCAGATGCTTGTGGTAGGCAGATTCTTGGAAGGTATTAATTAAAAACTCACACTTTTTTTTCTCAAGTAAAACTTGAAGATTTTCAAAACTGCGATGATGTGTTTACTATTTTAGAGGTCAGAGATCTGGATCTGTCTGTCACAAATGTACACAAGGAAGTATAGAGATAGTAAACATTCATCACTAAATCACATATCTAAAAGGACTGTGGATGGAGTCTTATAAAAGGTTTTGATATGCACAGAGGTTTCACCAAGGAATGTAAACCAAATCCATCTAGAGAACTCAGAGCTTGCCCTGAGGCCTTAAAAGAACTTTCTCCTGTTTTCAATACCTCCTGCTTTCCTTGGATCTACTGTCAGAATGTTAAAAGTCCGACTGCATTTGCAAAAGGAAAGAAAATACAGACGGTTGAGTGTAAGGAAGTCAATTCAATAAGGATTTATTTAAATAATTATTATTTTATGTTTCAGTCTTCTGAACACTGGTCTCTTTTTTACTGGTAGGATCATTGTCTTATTTAAATAATAGTGAGTACTCCAAAATACTACTAAGCACCCCTACATCTTTTCACCACCGAGGACATACACATGAAAATAAATGGTTGAAAATAAATGGTAAGTAGTCCAAAAAAAAAAAAAAAGGCTTTTAAGGACATTCTAACTTTGAAGCCAGGCATCTTAGAGAAGATTATTTATCCTTGCTGAAATTAAAAACAAACAAACAAACAAAAAAACCAAATCTTTATTTTTTCAATTACTATACAATGAAATCAATAACTACATCAAAAACGTGTGAGGGTTCAATTAGATTAATTCAAGTAGAGATTTTTGCATTGGTAATAATTTCCTCAAGTGATACTTTGACATTGTCTTTTCCTGAACTCCTCCAGAGGGAAGAGATGGTACCACTTAATTTAACATGCTGTTATACACACTAAGCGTCATGCTCTCCAACAAGGAGACAGAATCTTGCATGCATTATCTTCTTTTCATGACCTTGATCCTTACCACTCTCTGCAAATGAGCTGCTGTAATCATTACCTGCATTTACAGTTGCACAAATGTGCCAAGCTCATAGTGCTTGTAAGTGATGGAGGTGGATTAATCAGAAAACCTTGAATTCAGCTCCATTCTGACATAAACTGGGTGAGGTATCTTCAGAAAGTTACTGGCTTCTAAGTCTCAAGATTTCATCTCTGAAATAGGTGTAATTATGATTTAATCATCTCATACAGTAGATTAGAGGGTTAAGTAGTAAAGATCCAAAGCAGTTTCTCAATGCATATTGGTTCTGTTGCCTGAAATTCTACAGTTTTGCTCTATAGTCTACTATAAAGTTTATTATCTTTTTTAATGCTATTGTCTGTTTCATCCAACTGGATTGGTCAAGGAAGGGACTGTCCATAAAGGAAAAAATGATATAGAAAAAGTGTATTTATAACTATATATACACATATAATGTATTTCATGTTTGTTTATAAATTACATAGTAAGGTAGCCTGGGTGGCTCAGTGGTTTAGTGCTGCCTTCGGCCCAGGGTATGATCCTGGAGTTCCAGGATCGAGTCCCACATCAGGCTCCCTTCATGGAACCTGCTTCTCCTTCTATCTGTGTCTCTGTCTCTCTTTCTCTCTGTGTCTCTCATGAATAAATAAATAAAAATCTTAAAAAAATTACACAGTAGTATTCACATTACCATAAAATGATAGTATTAATATTATACATTAGAATGATTATTGATTATCAAATATATCCATGTACAGAGTACATATACCAATATGTATTATGAACATCCAATGCATATGTGGATATAAATTTTTGTTAAGTATAAGATATGTACAATATATTCCTATACTTTGTATATGTATCAGGGCAATCTGGCAGAATTGGACTTGAACAGAGCATAAGTTCTGTATGTCACATAAAGGCAGAGATCCACAAGCCAAAGAATGCCAAGGACAGCCAAAAACCACCAGAAGGGAAGCAGAGAGAGGCATGGAGTGATTGCTTTCTCAGAGTTTCCAGAAAGATCAACCCAGCTGCCACCTTGATTTCAGACTTCTAGCCCCCTGTACTGTGAGAAAATACATTTCTGTTGCTATAGCCCTGCAGATTGTGTTATTTGTGACAACTGCCATAGGAAACCAATGCACATGGCTAGGGTAAAGCCAGGAGCTTCTCTACTTATGCACAAATCTGCATCTGTATACATGTATATACATCTGTATACATGTAGTGTACTCCATCCACCAACATGCACAAGCCACTGCACCTTTTATTGATTTGGGTTGACAATGATGGATCTATTTTTGCCATCTCAGCAGAAGGGGGACATCACACCCTCCCATGCCTGGCAGCGTCCCCACTGGGGTAACCTGCACTCATCGACGTCGCCTGGTTATAAAGTGGAAGTTAATGTGTCAGCGCAGCAGTACTCCCCTTAACCACTGATTTGTTTTCTCATTTGCGTAAACACGAACTGAACCCCGCCAAGCCAGGGGAAAGAAACCTCATCAGGGAGTTTTATAGGTTGCATAAGTGTTTCCGACACCTGGGCCTCGTTGTACATACAGAATCCTACATCTGAGCTGCTCATTTTCTTTGTAAACAAAAAGTTCAAAATTCTCAGCACATTTATCTGAATCCCTAAGGAGAATAAACATCATGCACTAAAAATAAATCAACTACCCCCAATAAAGGGACCCAATTCACACCACTGCCTGTCTGACAAGAGTAGCAAGGTGTTCTGTGGTCACACCACCTGGGCAGAGAGAGTATAGTCTAGAGTTCGCTAAACTACCTTTAAAGTCTCAAAACCAAGTGATCATGGCAGTGCCCACACCCTACGCTGTTCTCTGAAGTATATTTTAGAAGACTTTCCTCTTTATTACAACTATCTGTCAGCCCAGAGGACTTCTGTATTTCTTTCCTCACTCTTAATTGAATTCAGAAAGTTAGTGAGATTATCAAATAGCAGGATTTCAATCTCATGAGGAATGACTGGGACCAGATAAAGTACAAGTCTCGGGAAAACAGAGAAGATAATATTTCTCCAAATGGAAGCATTTCTTAGAACACAAAGATTCTAGGAAAAACCTAGTATTATCTTTGCAGGCCACCAAATCCAACATTCAGGGGGATTTGAGAAGATGCCATTGAAAAGTACAAACTTGGGATGCCTGGGGAGCTCAGCGGTTGAGCAGCTGCTTTTGGCTCAGGTGGTGATCCCACCTGAGGTGGGATCAAGTCCTGCATCGAGCTCCCTGAGAGAAATCTGCTTCTCCCTCTGCCTATGTCTCTGCCTCTCTCTCTCTCTCTGTGTGTGTGTCTCTCATGAATAAATAAATAAATCTTTAAAAAAAAGAGAAAGAAAGAAAAGTACAAATTTGCAAGCAGTAGATAAAAAGTCCTGGTGATCTAATGCCAGCATAGTCTTTTTAGACAGTACTGTATTATAAGCTTCAAGTTGCTAAGAGACTAGATCTCATTTTTTCCTACTACCAAAAAATGATAATTATATGACATGATAGAGGTGCTAGCTAACATTTCAGTTGTAACCGTAATGCAATATATAAATGTATCAAAACAACATGTTGTGCACCTTAAATTTACACAGTCTGTGTTAATGATTTGTCAATTTTTATTTTATCTTTTTAAAGATTTATGTATTTATGTATTTATTTATTTAACAGAGAGAGAGAGCACACAAGTGGGAGGAATGTCAATCAGAGGGAAAAGAAGAAGCAGACTCCCACTGAGCAGGGAGCTTGATGCAAGGCTTGATCCCAGGACCCTGAGATCATGACCTTAGCTGAAGGCAGATGCTTAACTGACTGAGCCACTCAGGTGCCCCCATATCTCAATTTTTAAAAAGAAAATCCAACTTCCAATCTCCTGTGATCATTCATTCAAGATAATATGTAAATTCCTCACCCGCTATGAGTAAAAGAAGCCAAGCACAACTAAGATGCATAAAATACCAAATATCCCTCTGCTCAGGCAATGATAGTGTAATGCACAAGCTATAATTTCAGAAGTCTGATTCGGAGTCTGAGAAAGAGGGAGGCATTGGCAGCCAAACAATGTACATCTATGTTCCATCTCTGTGACACTGCTTGCCATCTGATTGTGGTGAGTCTCTGGAACCCTAAAATGCCTCTGTATCAAAATGGGGCAATAGTGCCTTTCTACATTCTTGTGAAGAAGACAAAGTACTTGAGATCATTTTGAAATTCAAATCAGCTCATGAATATAATCTATATTTGTTGCAGTTTTTTGATTGATGGTGTTTCAGTATCTTGTGCATACTTAGGTTCATTGCCAGACAGCCCTGTTTGTTTTCTATCCTCTTTTCTTTTCTTACAGCTTGTCTTTCCTGGATGGATAGATAATATTTTTGAGCCATACAGACTTTAAACCTAGACTGAAAAATTTAATATGTCAAAAAGAAAAAAAAAATACTTAAATGTTAGTGAGAAATGAAAATTTTACTGAAAATACAAGAAAATTCCCATCACTATAGAGCAAAAAACTGAATGGTTGCCCTTCAAATCCTTAAGTATTTCTATGACCTCTTAAAACTTCTCTTTGGACATGTGGGGAAACTTTACCCTCTATATATTCAGCACTGACCCTCTCTTTGTTTATCTTCTCCTCACTCAAATATATTCCTTTTCTTATCTCCTGGAGAGCACCTTTAAAATATTATCAAAATATAATTAACATATCATATAATTCACTCATTAAATTCATTCACACAATTCAAAGTTTTTTAGTATAATCACTAGATGATGCAACCATTACCAGCCTATAATGTAGTTTTTTTTACTGCCACAAAAAAAGTGATTGACATTAGTAGTCACTCTGTTACTCTTTACCATCAATGATGTCAGCCTCTGGCAACCACCAAACTATTGTCTATTTCCCTAGATTTACCTAGTTGGACCTTTTTTATAAATGGGATCATAATATATAGTCTTTTCTGACTGGCTTCTTTATTGCCAAATAATATTCCATTTTATGACTGTACCATGTTGTGTTGAGCCATTTGGGCCATCTCCACTTTTTGTCTGTTATGAATAATGCAGGACATATATTTTCATTTCTCTTGAGTATATACCTAGGAATGGAATTGCTGGATCTCATGGTATCTTTGTATTTATCATTTTGAGAAATTGCTGGACTATTCTCCAGACTGGCTGCACCATTTTACATTTCTATTTTACATTTTACATTTCTATTAGCAGTGGGTAAGGGTTCCAGCTTCTCCACATCTTTGTCAACAATTAGGAGATGTGAAGTAGTACTACACTGTTGTTTTTATTTGCATTTTTCTAGTGATTAATGATGTTAATCATTGTTGCTTATGCTTATTAGTCATTTGTAAATATAGAGAAATGCCTGTCCAAATCATCTGCCATTGTCTTAGTAGTTTCAGGCTACTGTAACAAGAATGCCACAGACCATGTGGCTTATCCAATGAACATTCATTTTTTAGTTCTGGAGGTGGAGAGAGCTCATATAAAGGTGCCAGCAGATTCAGTGTCTGATGAGAATATATTTCCTCATTCGTAGATAGCCATCTTTTCACTGTGTCCTCACATGATGGAAGGGTCGAGGAGCGCCCTAGAGTCTCTTTCATAAGGACACTAATTCTATTCATGAGGGCACCCCTCTCATGATCCAATCACTTTCCAAAGACCCCACCTCCAAATACTATCACACTGGGTGTTAGTTTTCAATATTCAAATTTTTAGGGGGACACAATCATTCAGTCGACAGCACCCAACATTTCATTTGTTTATCTTTTTGTTATTGAGTTGTAAAAGATTTTTAAAATATATTCTCAGTACAAATCCTTTATGATATATGATTTGCAAATATTTTCTCCCGTATGTGAATTTCCTTTCACTTTCTCAATAGTACTGCTTTCAGAAAAGAAGTTTTAATATTGATATAGTCCATTTTGCCTATATTTTGGTCATTGTGCTTTTGATAATATCTAATAAATTATAGCTTAATCCAAGGTCACAAAAATTTACTACTATGTGTTTTTTTTAAGAGTTTTGTAATTTTAGTTATTGCATTTTGGTCTATGATCCATTTTAAGTTAACTTTAGTGCATGGTCTAAGGAAGATATGTAATCTCATTGTTTTGTAGGTGGCTACCCATTTGTCCCAGCACCATTATTTTCAAAGACCATCCTAACCCCACTGAATTATTTCAGTTTCCTTATTGAAAATTAAATAACCATAAATGTATCACTTAATTCTGGATTCTCAATTCTACTCCATTGATCTATATGCCTACCCTCATGCCAATTCCACACTCAATTGATTACAAATTGCTTTATAGTAGGTTTTGAAATTAGGAAGTATGGATTTTGCAATTTTGCTCTTCTTTTCTGGTTTCCTAAAGTGAAAGGTTAAATTACTGATTTGAGATTTTAGACATTTATGGCTATACATTTCCCTCTGAGCACTATTTTAACTCCATCCCATAAGTTCTGGTGTGTTGCTTTCTCATTAATCTCAAGATATTTTCTATTTTTTCTTGGGCTTTTTTCTTTAAGTCATTTTTTTAAAATTTTTATTTATTTATGATAGTCACAGAGAGAGAGAGAGAGAGAGAGGCAGAGACATAGGCAGAGGGAGAAGCAGGCTTCATGAACCGGGAGCCCGACGTGAGATTCGATCCCGGGTCTCCAGGATCGCGCCCTGGGCCAAAGACAGGCGCCAAACCGCTGCGCCACCCAAGGATCCCCTTTAAGTCATTTTTTATTTAGGATTGCACTGTTTCTTTTCCAGATATTTGTGAATTTTACCAAATTCCATTCTGTTACTGTTTTCTAATTTCACCTCACTGTGTTCAGAGGACATACTTTCTATGATTTTAATCATACCATGTTTTTAATGCTTTTAAGTTGAATAAGGTTTTGTGACCTACTATTTGGTCTATTCTGGAGAATGTTCAAATGTTCTGTGTGCTTGAGAAGATTTTACATTATGCTACATTAGATGGAGTTCTCTACAGACGTTTAATAGATTTATTTGATCACACAAATCTTCCATTTTTTAAAAGATTTTATTTACTTATTCATGAGAGACACACACACACACACACACACACAGAGAGAGAGAGAGAGAGAGAGAGAGAGAGGAAGAGACACAGGCAGAGGGAGAACCAGGCTCCATTGGCAGGAAGCCCAATGTGGGACTCAATCTCAGGTCTCCAGGATCATGCCCTGGGCCGAAGGTGGCGCTAAACCACTGAGCCACCGGGGCTGCCCTCCATTTTCTTATTTGACTTCTGCCTGGTTATTCTATTGGTTATTGAAGTGGGATATTAACCAGGGCCTAGTAGCTTGTTTTCCTTCACCAATTATCCCTAGGTGGGTTAAACTGTCATGCACAGAGTCTTCCAGAGTCCTAGGAATACATGTGATTTTATTTTGGTCCCTATGAGTTACTGCAGCTTATTGTTCACTCAATGTTTGGGGAGAGGTTGTGCTTAATCTCTTGTGCCCTTGGAGCTCTGCTGTGTGTTGATGAGTGTTTGCCTGTTGGTTGGGGATGTTTTTAAATCTTTCCCACATCTTCAATGATTCTCCCTGAGTAGAGGCAGCCTAACACTTGTGCACAGACTTCATGTGTCCCATTGTGGATTCTGAAACATAGAGGGTCCTTCTTAGCTGTCTCTGTTCTTAGTTCTCTCTGTTAAACTTCTGGATGATGTGCTACTTTGCTCAGATTATGGAGCTACCAGTTTCCTCTTAATTGTCCTCCACCAAGATCTCCATTGTTTTTGACAATGTCATTAGGCATGGAATTCTCCAAGCTATATTCTAAATAAAGTTAGTCCTCTAAGGCACAACTGTGAAGCTCTACAAGAGTTTTAGTTGCAGTGTTCAAGACAGCACAATCCTACACAAGACTACATTATAACAACATTATAAGTTCCATAATTCCTCAAGCCACCCTCAGAAATCTTCACTTGGAAGATTCATAAAGCTCACTGAAAATTATTATACTCAAAGTCACACTTTATTACAGAGAAAAGATACACATTAAAATCAGCTAAGAGTCAAGACACCTAGGACAGAGTCTAGGAAAAGTACCAAGTTTAGGGCATACATGTCCTTTCTCCCAGAGAGTCACAAACATATTAATTTCCTGGCATTAGTGCATGACAGCATGAACTGTAGTCTGAATGAAAATGAAATACAGACTTCTTGGGTCTATTGTCACTTTATGGTTGATTCTTAAAGAATAATTTCTGAATCACCGAGTTGAGACCCTCGTTTCACAGATAGGAAAATTGAGTCTACAGCAAATGTCACAACATGTTCATGATCACCAAAAGCCTATGACAACTTGGGACTAAATTTCAATTCCTGGGGTCTTTATTAGCCCTAGAGTACAAGATGCCAGTCTAGAATATTTTATGTATTCTAAAGAAAATGCTTTTGTGCTGTAAGATATTATACCTTTTTAGGACCCTTGGGACTTTATTTTAAGATAGCTTTCTCATCTCTTACCACACTCTTTGCTCTTCCCATGTACCACCAAAGTATACATTTCCAGTCTTTATATTCACATCTCTTATCCCTGTGAACTTTACCCAGTCAAAACCCCATTTTACATATGAGAATCTTGAAACAAATAGAGGGTGGTCATCCCCTCAATATTACCTAGCCTGTTACACAATTCAGATTAGAAGCTACAACTCCATATTTTCAGTTCAGCCTCTTCCCAATATGCTTCATTTTGCTGGCTGTCCTTTCCATCAGAATCAAAGGAGACTTCCTACCCTCCTCTCTTAAGTAATAGCATGCAACATCATAGCCCCTTTGGCTAATTATTCCTCCTTAGGTCTCTGGCCTGATGTGACAGCGGAGCCCTCTGTCATCCTCTGTTTTCTTATTTATTAAGTAGGCATATGTAATGACAACCTGACTTCCATTTTTCTTAAGAAGTCATGTTTTTCATTTTTCTCCTTAGTTGATATTTAGGGTGCACGTAATTTCAGAATTTTTCTGATCTATGTATGCTGGAAATGAGAGAAAGGTTAAGTGCTATCTCTAGTGCCAAGCTGCTGAGAAAAGCCCAGAAACTCTTATGTTCATAAGCAGGTGTGGAAGATCAAAACATGCCAAAACTCACAGAAAAGATACCTCTGAGAACAAATATGCCCAGACTAGGGATAAAGGCTGAAATAAGAAGCAGATTCCTTCTCCAAATATCCCACTAGTGATCATGGGACGTAAAGTCACTTAAATTGGAAAAAGTTTACACAATCTTGCAAAGGCAAAAGGGATGTTTTGTTTTGATCTCCTTTTGATTCATATGAATATTATTTATTTTATTTATTTTAAAAAATATTTTATTTATTTATTCATGAGAGACAACAGAGAGAGAGGCAGAGACATAGGCAGAGGGAGAAGCAGGTTCCCCACAGGGCCTGATGTGGGACTCAAGTCCAGGATTCTAGGATCACAACTTGAGCCAAAAGCAGACATCTGCTCAACCACTGAACCACCACCCAGATGCCCCTACATGAATATTATTTAATTGAACTTGTGGAAACTAGATTGAACATCCCCCTGTCTTTCTTTTATGAGATGGCAGATATGACATCAATATATCTTAAGTCGGTCATCTAGAGCATAAAGCTTCTCTCTTTATGTTATCGTGTTGCCTCAAAGACCACAACGACTAAATGGGTTTAATATTTACATTGTTCCCATGCCAGCTTGGCCTTTTCAACTGAGATGAGTTTCATGTAGACAGAGAAAAACATATCAAGTGATGGAGATTAGCTTCAGGACACCTTAGTTGCAAGAATTTCCTAAAACATCCTGTGAGGAGCCTTATATATGGTTTTATATGACTAGATTTCCAGATTTTTTTAAAGATACATATTTTTATGAACATAGGTTAAGATAAGTGTCTCTTTCTACTTTATTGTCCCTTCTGCTATACTTTTCTTCATCTTGGATGAGTTTAAGCAAACTTATGTATTTTGGCATTCCATATAAGGGGAAATCTAGCTAAGGATTCATCAATTTTTAAATTAGCTTGATCTATTTATGTCACTGTTAAACAATTATGTGGTATCAGTGAAGGAATAGCTTTCAGGAATACTACTATTGTCCTGGTGCCACTCAAACTGGTGGCATGAAAATTCAGGGCCAGAGGTTCATGTCAAAATAATTCTGTCTTAGGATACCCCAAACCAATAGTGTAAGAGAAAGGAAAGAAACTCGTGAAGCCAGAATTTGGGAGTGAAAAGTTATTCCAATCATCAGACAAATAAAATTGAATAGAAGATTCAGTTTTCATTGATGCCTAATCAAAACAGATTTGCTAGTACAAGGAATATATTCAATAATGTAGCATATATAATTAAAAACACACCATGAATTTTTTATTTTTTATGGAAACAACATGACATAAAATTTATCAGAATTTCTGTGTTTAAAGGGCATGAATCTGTAATAGAATTGCAAAATGTAAGCATGTTTGCAACAGTTTAAGAATGAAAGAAACTCAGTAATGACATTGCCAAATTTTATAGCAATCCTAAATATTTATATAGCAATACCTCTAGTGTGTTGTTAAGCTGAAATGTTTCTAAATTATCATTCACAGAGATGCTGAATGTAGGCAACCATGGTTGGAAAAAAGAAAGAAGAGGGAGACACTTATTTTATTCCCTCCATGGAAATTTTATCACCAAGTTCTTGTAATATAAAGTGGTGGTGAATATACAGCCAAAAATGTAAGAAAAAAGTATTATATTAATGAATTAAATGAATGAAAGTAGTATGTTATTTTCCCAGACTTTCTGATATTGCCAGTATTTCACAGCTTGTTAAAATGTGACATTTGTTGTGATTTTTTGTCCTTTTAACTAAATTCTTATCTTTGCAACTAATTTTATATTCTTAATTTTTATATTGATTCTTAAAGTATTCCTCCAATTTTTATAACCTTTAGGTTCCTCCAACCCTTAATCTGCCACTGCATATGAACATCATACATCATTTTTATCCTTCAACAGTGCTCATAGTCAGGAAAAATTAGGTTCATAAAAGCATTGTGGATAGCTTAGAGTAGAACTTGGAAAATTTTCCTATGCTCTATAATTAACCTGAGGGCTGTTAAAACACAGAATACTGGAATATCAGAATATTCTGATTCAATAGGTCTCGGATGGGGTTGGGGATTTGCTCTTCCATAGGCTCCAAGGAGATACTGCTGCTGCTGCTGGAGGCACAACTTGAGGATCACTGGTCTTCCTGTAGAGGAAAATAAGTCATTCAAGAGCAGTCAGGGATACAAGCAGGAAGTAAAGCAAGAAAACTCCTGCTTTCTTGATGACAGAGATACTTATTGACTCATTGATCATAAAGTAGCAGGCTGGCCCCCTGGGTGCTCAGTTGGATAAGCAACCAACTCTTGGTTTTGGCTTAAGTTATGATCTCAGGGTCAATCCCTACATTGGGCTCCATACTCAATGGGGAGCCTGCTTGAGATTCTCTCCTCCTTCTGTCCCTCCCCCCCACTCATGGGCTCTCTCTCTCTCTCTCTCTCTCTCTCTCAAATTAAATAAATAAAATCTTTAAAAATATAATAAAGTAGCAGGATAAAACAAAATAATAAAAAACAAAAGCAAGAGCTATGTTAACTGATAATAGAATACTCCTTAGCAAAAAATGAAATAAAAATAAAAATAAGCAGCCAAGATTTAAGAAAAAATGCCATATATAAAAACAGAGTTAAATTAAAATTCATAAGACTATCATGGTAATTTGGAGACAACAGACAGAAAAATAAAGAGCAAAGGAGAAAACTTCAAATAGAAGAGAAATCTAGGAAGATGAGCCTATGGAGAAGAGTGACCCATGGGAAATTTCTGATGAAGGAAGGATATCTAATATTCCATTTTAATTTTTTTGCATTGCTATGTTCTAAAAGTCCTTTACTGACTTAAGAATTCAGTAGGTCCACTTTATTTTTTTTAAAGATTTTATTCATTTATTCATGAGAGACACACAGAAGAGAGAGAGAGAGGCAGAGACACAGGCAGAGGCAGAAGCAGGCTCCATGCAGGGAGCCTGCCATGGGACTTGATTCCGGGTCTCCAGGATCAGGCCCTGGGCTGAAGGCGGTGCTAAACCGCTGAGCCACCTGGGCTGCCCAGTAGGTCTACTTTATATGTACAGCCAGGCTTGTGATATATGTAATAAAACAATAGAGAAGCAAACAAATAAACATTAAAATAAAGTGATAAGGGATCCCTGGGTGGCGCAGCGGTTTGGCGCCTGCCTTTGGCCCAGGGCGCGGTCCTGGATATCCGGGATCGAATCCCACGTCAGGCTCCCGGTGCAGGAGCCTGTGTCTCTGCCTCTCTCTCTCTCACTGTGTGCCTATCATAAATAAATAAAAGTTTAAAAAAATAAAATGAAATAAAATAAAGTGGTAAGTCATGTTCAACAATCATCCCTTTGCTGAGAGTTATGTTTATTTTTTATATTTTTGAGTTATGTTAATTTTTTTCTTTTACTTTTTTAAATAATAAATTTATTTTTATTAGTGTTCAATTTGCCAACATACAGAATAACACCCAGTGCTCATCCCGTCAAGTGCCCCCTTCAGTGCCCGTCACCCATTCACCCCCACCCCCTGCCCTCCTCCCCTTCCACCATCTCTAGTTCGTTTCCCAGAGTTAGGAGAGTTATGTTTAAAGAGGATTTCAGTTCAACAACTTGTAGGCGGATTGAAGAGCAGACAAATTGGGGTGTATTATTGCCATAACCACAGTGCAATTGCATGCTGAAGAGCTAAGTGATGGGCAAAATAGAGTGGGCCAAAGAAGCTTCTGAGTATAATATTCAATGGCATATGGGAAAAAACCCTGTTACTTTCAAAATACTAGGGGAAAAGTGACTGTTTTTGTTTATAGGACTATCATTATAATGTGCCACAGACTAGATAGCTCAAGAAAACAGAAACTTATTTCCTCACAATTCTGAAGCCTAGACATCCAAGACCAAGGGGTCAGAAGGATTGGTCCTGTGGCCTCTCTCCTTGGTTTGCTGATGGCTGTCTTCTCTGGGTCTTCACATGGTCTTCCCTCTGTATGTGTCTGTGTTCTAACCTCCTTCTCTTATAAGAATATGAGTCATATTGGAATAGGGTCTACCCTAATGACCTCATTTAACTCAATTGCCTCTTTAAAGAATAAAGTTACATTCTGTATTCCTTATAGTCACATGCTGAAGTACTGGAAGTTAGAACTCCGTGTATGAATTTTGTAAGGACATGACTCAGTGCCTCACAGTGGTCGTGAAAAGAAGTGACTAATGCTTGGATAACAAAAGTAACAAAAATAGCAGTAGTAGTAGTAGTAGTAGTAGTAGTAGTAGTAGTAGTAATACAACAAATACTTATTGAGAAAAGTATATTTCTAGAAGCAATGAACAAAATAGATAAAAGAGTCAGTTCTGAAGAGCTAGTATAGGAACACAAATAATAAATAAATTAGTAGTATGATGGCTGTTGATAAATTTTGTGGATAAAAGTCTAGTAGGGATGGGAATAGTGAGTGCTGGAGGGGAGGTTGGTCTGCCACATTAAATGTGATATCCAGAGATATCACACTGGCCAGGTAAATTTAGACAAAGACCTGCTTAGGGTTGGAGTATCAAATGGTGATAATGATAACATATATATTTATTATATGTGTCATTTATCAGCTTTTAGTGCCTATTGTATATTAGTATAGTTCTAAGCACTTTGTGTTTATTATGTCATGTTTATTTATCTCAACAGCTTAGGAAGATAGAGACTTTAACCACCACCTCGTGATACATGCTTAAATTGAAGGTCAGAGAGGTTGATTAATTTTTTCCAGATCAGGGGCACCTGGTGGGCTGAGCATCTGACTTTGGCTCAGGTCATGATCCTGGGGCCCTGGGATCGAGTCCCACATTGGGGTCCCCACGGGGAGCCTGCTTCTCCCTCTGCTTATGTCTCTACCTCTCTCTTTGTTGTCTCTCATGAATAAATAAATAAAATCTTTTTAAAAAATTTCCCAGTCATACAACATGAACAGTGTGGGTTTTCATCCCAACTCTTTCTGGAGCCAAAGCCAGTAGTCTCATTATCCTACAATAGGTATCTAATATATCTGAGTCTTCAGACTTTTTCAGTACTAGTAGGCAGAACCACTCTGCTACCAAATGTCAAGTCTCACTGAGCTCCAGAGCTGTTTGACACCTGTAACCTCAAGTGAATTATTTTATTCAAGCCTCAGTTTCTTCATCTGTGAAAAGGGTTAGCAGTACTCTCATCAGAAGATTATGATGAGTATTAATGATGAGTACAATGAGTAAATCTTTTTTAATCATTGATCACAGTGTCTGGCACATATCAGGTGCTCAGAAATGAGAGTTGCTAATATCATCATCATCATCATCATCATCATCACCATCATCATCATCTACTATTGTCTTGAAGGCCCTGGATAACTTCCCAGCATAGAAAAATAATCCCATCTGTGAGATGAAAGACTGATCTCCAAAAATCCTTCATACATGTAATATTTTATGAATCTACCTAAAATGCTCTTGTGTGGGAAAAAGCACCATTGAAATGCTGGAAGTGTAGACTTGGTTTTAAATAGGACATAGGTATGTCAAAGGGCATTTGACATTTTTCCCAGACATGGGTTAAAGTGAGAGAAATTATCTGCTTTGAGGTTTTATGTCGATGAACACTAAAGAGCTTGATGATTTGTGCTCTTTTGCCTATCCTACTTATAGTTAAAATTGAGTTTTACATTTCCAACAGGAACACTCATTCACAAATCAAGCTAGACATGACACAGAGCTCATTCAATTTGGACCTCCTTTGCTCATGACAACCACAGACCACTGCAGATATCTCTATAGGATTTTCTCATCCATGAAGGGGAAAGTTTTCAAAATTTCCCTAAGTTTTAGTTTGAATCTATATTCTTCAATCTTATTTTTTTCTGAACAGAGAAAAAGAGAATCTGAGTATTAGGGGAAAAAAACATGAAAAACAAAATAAACAAACAAAACTAAGACATTAGTTAGCTTTAGCTTTTACTCTATGTAGAAATGCTCAAAACACAGTTACATAGTTCTGCCTGAAGGTTATTAATGGCTGATGATTCATATCTTAAAGTAGTCCATACAGATTTTCTAATTATTAGATTCCTCTTGAATATCTGGTCAATACAAGGGATTCTCTTCTGCCACCAAAAAGCAACAAAGATCCAAAGCAGTCCCACATGGTAAAAGATAAGAAATAGGATCATTGTGTGCAGCAGGGGGCTGACCAGTCAGAAACAGATATGGATTACTCCTGATACCATTGTCCAGGAGCAGGGACAGTAGTGGATTTCTTGCCTGAGATTGTGAGGAAGTGAAGCAACAGTATAATAATCAGAAAAATGTTAAAGATGTGCTGACTCAGTGGTTAAATATTTTTCATTCCTCTGTGTGGTAGATGGTCTTTAAAGATGATGCTAATAATCCCTTGCTTTTCTTCTTCCTCTATGTAAGCAAACTTGTCTGAACTACTGGAGAGAGAGTCCAACAGGAGGAGAACCAAAATGATCCATCAAATAGCAGGTATCATGACCAGATATATATTGAGGTCTTTGTTGACCAGGAAGCTCTACTGTGCTCCCAGCTGAATACAAATGAATATATCTAGCTTACACCTCATGAGGACAAACAAGCCAGAGTTAGGCCTAAATGCAAAATTAGGAGCAAATAAATGATTATTGGTTAAACTGCCAGGTTTTGGGATAATTTACAGATCAATAGTTAACTGTAGTACTATGAAACAAAGCTAAAGCCACAACAAGACATAGGGTTTTCTTTTCTTCTTCTTTTTTTTTAAGATTTTATTTATTTGTGAGAGACATAGAGGCAGAGACATAGGCAGAGAGAGAAGCAGGGTCCATGGAGGGAGCCAGATATGGGACTCAACCCCTGGACTCCAGGATCACGCCCTGGATGGAAGTCAGATGCTCTACTGCTGATCTACTCAGGCATCCTGACATAAGGTTTACAACTGGAGAAATCAATGAACAGGATAAAAGCAATCATAAAATCTCTACAAAAAGAATTAAGGCATGAAGTTAAAAAAAATCATAAAAAACCCTTTCCCTCACTCTGAAGTAAAATTTCAAAATTTACTATGTACATAAATGCAAAAAAAAAAAAAAAAACAAAGAAAATGAGAAGACAGTTACTTCTGAGGAAATGGAAATAATATCACAGTCTTCTCTGATCTAAGAGAAGCAGTCAATTATAAGGTGATACAGAGAAATTCACTAAGAAAGTAGCATAGAAAAATAAATAGGTAACAAATGAGAAAGGAAAATCAAACGATATAGATGAGTAAATTGAGAAATTCTAATAAAATATAATGACAAGTTCTGTAATATGCTACCCAATTATGATTTTAGTGAAAAATTTGCTGATTCAGCTTCTGAGAATACTGTTGGCAGACAGTCTATAGTTGTCATCTCCCAACAGGATTACTTCACTTACAGAAAGTTGTTTTTTGCAAACTCAAAATTCTTACAGGAGTGGCCTTCATTCAGTAACAGGTTAATGTGGGAGGCAGGTCATCTCGTCCCATTTAAGGATAACTCCTGATAGCATCTTTGTCTGCCCTCTCATGTTTCTTTAGCTATCTTTCATAGGTATTGGTCCTACAGACACTGCTTTAAAAACATTTTGGGTACTAAATTTCAACTCAGAGTTTACTTCCCACAGGACGCAATGCAAGTGGAATTGTTTCATTCTAGTAGTGACTCATAAAAACAGATGCTAAGGTGGATTTTACCATCTGGCATCCAATGAGAAACATATCTCTAGCTTCTGCCACAGAAGGGAGTCTATTTGGTATAGAAAATAAGCAAACAAATGAGATAAAATAGAATTGTAAAAATAAAGAAGGTAGAAAAGGAGAAGATGGTACAAAGAACAAATGAGAAAAATGGAAAACAAATAACAAGGTAATAGACTTAAACCTAACTACATCAATTATCATACTAAATGTAAATGTTTTAAATACCTCAACTAAAAGGCAGAGATTGCCAGATTGAATTTTTAAAAAGACCAAGACCCAAGAATATTGGCTCTGTATTGCAATCTTATACACAATTTTGAGTTTTGTACTATAATACAGATAAGTAACCTGGATACTTTGGATATTTTGGGTTTGCTTCATGACATGTTGTCTGTCTAGGCAAGGCTTAGTCTAGGGTTTGTATTGAGGTACAATACAAACTTACTACTGAGGTAAGACTTTCCTGGCTCCTCTATCCAATTCCTCATAATTATGAAATTTTCTAGTCTGACTGATAAAAATAGGCAATATTCTTGGTCTCATTGTCATACAGCTAATGCCTAGAATTTCTTTATCATTTTTACCTGAAACTTACTCCCCATTTCCCTTCCTTTACCCCTGGAAACTGCCTGTTTCTCTAAGTTTGACTATTTTAAATACATCAGATAAGTAGAATTATACAGTGTTTATCTTTCTGTGACTAATTTTATGTAGCACAATCTCCTTCAGTTTCATCCAGGTTATCACACATGGCAGGATTTCTTTATTTTTTTAAGGCTGAATAACATTCCATCATTTTTATATACCATAATTTCTTTATCCACTCTTCTGTCAATGAGCATTCAGGTTATTTCCATAACTTGACTATTGTGAATAATGCTGCAATAAGCATGAGCACTAACATCTCTTTGAGACCTTGACTTTGGCTCCTCTGAATATACGCTCAGAAGTCGATTGCTGGATCATAAAAAAATAATTTTTGAAATTCCTTCATAGCATGCAAAAAAATTAGCATGCAAAAATTTCAATTTTTCCACATCCTTGAGAAAACCTACCATTTGATTTCTTTTATAATAGCCACCCTAACAGGGGTGAAGTGATGTATCATTACGGTATTCATTTGCATTTTCCTGGTGATTAATAAAGCTGAGCATCTCTTCTTATACCTGTCATCCATTTGTATGTCTTCTTTGGAGAACTGTCTTTTCAGGATTTTTGTCTATGTTTTTATTGGGTTATTTGTTTTCTTGCTATTGAATTTATTTTATATTTAGATATTGACCTCTTCTCAGACATGTGGTCTACAAATATTTTCTCCAATTCAGTGGGTTGCCTTTAATGCTTCCTTTGTTGTACAGAACCTTTTTCCTTTGATAAAATCCTGTTTGTCTATTTTTGCTTTTGTTGCTGTGCTTTAGGTGTCATATCCCAGAAATCATTGCTAGACCCATGTCATAAAGTCTTTCCTCTCTGTTTTCTTCTAGAGCTTTTATAGATTTAGGTGTTAAGTTTAAATCTTTAATCCATTTTGAGATGATCAAATCTCTCATTGAGATCACCTCCATTTTTAAAGTCCTACATGAAACCTCCCATGATGTTAATGTTTAGGAGTAACTTCTCCCACAGTGTCAGTGGTATTTTCTTGGACATACTTCCTTCCTTTTTGCTCTTTACCTTTTCTCCTGGTACCAAAAATACATAAAGCAGAAAAATTAAACATTGTCTTTGTCTCTTAAAACAAGAAATGGCAAACTTTAAGTCAGATGTTAAATAATTTAGGCTTTGTGAACCATAGATGGTCTCTGTTACATATTCTTCCTTATTTTGTGTACCAAGTAAAGGGTAAAAATCATGGATTGTAAGAGACAAGGCCATGGGCTATTGTGGAACATGGGCTATTGTTTGACAACGCTGTTACAGAAGGTCACAGTTTAGTGGGGAAAGAAATAAAAGCAAAGAGCTACAATAATGAAAAATAAAAACACGGGGGACAGATCACAGACATGTAACATTTTGGTTGTGCAAGGGAGAAATTATCAGCACTTATACTGAACCTTTTAAGTGTCAGTCCCTGTCCTAAGCACCTTACAATATCACTTTATTTAAACTTTACAGCAAAGTTACAAAGCAGGTATTATTATTAACTCCATTTTATGGATGAATAAATGGAAGCATTGGCATACTATATAACTTGTCAAAGATCACATTGCTAGTAAAAAGAAAATCTTGGATTTGAACACACAGATTTTGTATTTAATTCCTGTTAGGCTCTAATCTAGTTTTTTTTTTTTTAATCTCTTTGTTGCAAAAAAAAAAGTACTTTTTGCAATACTAGTGTGACTGATCCTTTTGAAGTATTCATTTTATTTATTTCCTACAACCCAAGGAATTGTCTAGAGAGATATTTTCTGAGAGTCTTGAATTAGAGGACATCTTTTTTTTTGTCAGTAAGATGTCTTTGAATGGATGTGATCCAAAAGAAAAGAAAAGGAATTGGAAGCTATAATACCTAAAACTAAGAATTCTAAAAATCTAATAAATAAAAACTGGCTTATCCATATACCTCATATAATGCAAAAGAATCCTAGATCTCAAAAAAAAAAAAATCCTAGATCTCATTGATGGCCATTAATAGGGTTGTAAATTTGCTGGGGTTGGGGAAATATGCAGTAACCATCTAATTTCCTATGTCTACATGCTTAAGTCTTTATTTTGACATCTGATTCTTTTGGCAAAAGTAGTATTGGGATTGGAAATTTTCAACCAAAGAGCTAAAAAAGTCACATCCTATATCCAATTTCCATCCTCACCATTTTATCCCATATTCCTCTCATATCCTTCTCTATTGCATTTCTGTGTTTATATAAAACTTGAACCTAAAATAGAGATGCTTGCTGATATAATAACAAACCCGAGCCTTTAGAATTTATAGAGAACTTAAATACATGTTCTTGTTTTATATTCACTTTTTATGTAAGGATAACCTCAAGATTACAGAAATCAAATAAACTGTACAAGATCACACAGTTGATAACTATCAGAGCCACAAATGAAATTCCAGTTCTGGACAGTGAGCCCACTGCATTCTCTATATTTAACATTAACACGTGTGTGGTGCTATGGAGTAAACATTGCTCTCTCATTGTTTGAATCTCAGGTGGACTTGGGAACAAGTCCACTCTGTCATTGAAAAGCAAATAGCATCAAACAACTTTGTGTCCATAAGGTTCACTTTTCTCATCTAAAATGGAAGGATTATTATAAGATACTATTCCATTATATAATGTATACACATGAAATTCACTTAAGAGAAAGTTTACCCTCTTTCCTTCTTTTAAGAAATGTGATTAATTTTATTTTACACATGAAAAAAAAAGTGAGTTAGTAAATGTGATCTTCCTATTCCAAAAATTATTGCTCTGTCCACTAGATGGCGGTGCCTCTACAATCCACAGAAAGCATAAAGGACTGGTACTGTTAATGCCTGGTGGCTGGGGCTCATTTCCTATGGGACATTATTATGTAATTTGGGGAATTATTACATGGCCTTGTGTCACATGTTCCTTGATCTTTCTCCTGTCTTCATAGCATGTTTGAGTGATGAAACATTTGAAGAATAGAGAAAATCACTGTAAATTTATCAAGATTTCTCTATGAGGTCCTGGAACTCTTTGGAATAGTCATACATTGGCCAATATTGCAAATATCCCTTTAAATTTGAGATTAAACCTGACTCTCAAACCCCATGTGTTATTTTCTATTGTAGAATGCTTGGGAGACAGTTGGAGGATTTTGCAACCAGCCATGACATTTTCCCTGATATTAAGTGGGGTCAGATCTTGTCTTTAACACATCCCCACCTGTAATCATTACATTACTCATTGTAATCATTACTTGTTGCTATAATGATCCCACTCTTTTCTGAAAGGCTCATTATTTCTCCAAAATGCCTGCAGTCAATTATGTTTACCAAAAAAGCAATCCACTCAAACTCAGACAACATTTACCTGCTACCTTTTTTTTTCCCAATGCTACATATTTCCACACTTTTTAAAATTTAACTTTAATGTCAGTTCTTTGATAAAATAAAACTCAAAGAAGATGAGTGGCTTGTCCATGATCATGAAGCCAGTAAGGATAATAGCTGGGATTTGCCCCACTGCATAAAGCAAATTTCAGCAACATGCATTCTATATAAAACAAATAAATACATTGAGTATGTAATTTGAGCAAATCCCCAAAACAGACTTGGGCAGAATTCTCAGATGAATGATACACGATTTGTGAAATGAACAAATCTTTTGACTCTTTTTTTTTGTACAACTAACAAATATGCCTTCATGTTTATATGTCAAGCACAGTTCTAGACTCTGATGGTATTTAAATTTGGTCATGAGCCTCCAATCAGAAGACCAGAATATGGGTGCCACTGACACCTCCTTTCAACCAACTCAGGCCCAAAGGATGGGGCTATTTTTATTTACAAAGATTTGGAGACAAAATAAACCACATATAGGTTGAAGGGCTAGAATATCAATGACTAAAATGTACCCTTGTAGATAACATGTTTCCTTCAAAATCATATCCTTTATTGTTATGGATTATTTCAAAGGTGCTGCCATTACTGGAAACCATTGTCTGGAATTGACTTCAGATTCATTGCAATTTTTATTCTAATTATCTAATAAATATGTGATCAATTTTTAAAACTTGGAAAATTTATTAAAAATTCATCTCAAAAAACTTCCCAGATTATATCAAGATAATCAAAATATTGTTGCACTTCTGTCTACTATTACATACATACATAACCAGAACTCTAAAATGGCCACAGTGTAATTTATTGCATAGATACATTACAATGTATTTTGCTATTCCTCGAAACAGAAAAATGAAAGTCATTTTTAATTTTTCACTATTATAGATATTATTGCTCTTACGACCATCTTTGTTTGCATCTTAGTTTTTTTGATTCATACCTTAGTTCTCTAG
This sequence comes from Canis lupus familiaris, assembly GCF_011100685.1. Lineage (NCBI taxonomy): Eukaryota > Metazoa > Chordata > Mammalia > Carnivora > Canidae > Canis > Canis lupus. The sequence goes on along the minus strand of NC_049224.1, from coordinate 67,806,533 downwards.
AAATGCTTAGTAAACAGTTAAAGCAAATGTTAATTTTTGGAGAGTGATCAAAAGAGCTTTTCCTTTGAAAAAAATGGGCCAATTGCTTTGGGATCAAATTCTGATGTGAAAATTTAAAAAGCAAAGATGGATGACAGTGGCTTTATTCCAAAATCCAGAAAAGAAATTTTGCTATGATTTTCCAGAAGAGAGACATTTTACCTTGGATAAACAAAACCCACTGCCTTCTGAATCTATCCCACCCCTTAGTTTATTAAGGGAGCCCTGCCTGTATTCCATAATAAACTGAGACCAAATCATATCTAGAGACAGTTCCCCTATCACTTTCTAACTACTGTCTTATCTGCCAGTTTCCTACCCACATTGTCACCACCAGTTTCTTAAGCTTGCACTTATCCCATAATCCTCTTCTGCTCACTCTCAAATCAGAAACTCCCTTTAATACCCTGCAAGTTTCAGCCAAATTTACTGTTACAGCTGATAATTTTATTTTTTTAGATACTAATTTATATATTTATTTATTTTTAAAGATTTTATTTATTTATTCATGAAAGACACAGACACAGGCAGAAACATAGGCAGAGGGAGAGGCAGGCTCCCTCCCAGGAGCCCGATGTGGGACTCGATTCCAGGACTCCAGGATCACGCCCTGAACCAAAGGCAGATGCTCAACCACTGAGCCACCCAGGCATCCCGCAGCTGATCATTTTAGATAAAATTGACCCCTCTTATGATAAAGAAGCAGAAAAAGTTTAAAACATTTCTGCAGAAAACAATTTAAAACCTCCTTGTATTTTAATTTCCTGCCTATCAGTATTTTAAGTTTGTGCATGTTTATCTTATTTTCCCTGACAGAGTTCTTTCTGAAGTTGTGATTCATGCCTGTATAGTTAGTCTTAATGGAAACCGACAGAATCCCACACAAGTGATATGTGTCCATAAATGTGGCCAAAAAAAGACACTTTTGAAATCTCTTCTTCCATAAGTTTTGTAATCAATTCTCTCCTCCTCTTCCCTGTTCTTATTTGCACCTCTGCCCCATGAATATGGTTCATGACTACTACTTTTTAAGTCCTACAATAGCCATCTCCTGACCTGTCCTATAAACACATAAAAGCCTGGTCTGACCACTGCACTGAGAAATCTGGAAGGGGAAATAGGGCAATTTAGCTAAGTCATAATGAAATTGGTATTTTCTTATCTCAGAACACATATGTACTAAGATCAGATAATATAGCCTATGTTAAAAAGTGATGCCAAATATCTGTCAAAGTCATCATTTCTTCATGAGTTGCTATAGACTGAATGTTTGTGTCTACGGTATGTTGAAACCCTAATCCCCAATGTGGTGATATTTGGAGATGGGGCTTTTGGAAAGTAATTAGGTCATGAGAATAGAACCCTCATGATGCAATTAGTGCCCTTATAAGAAGAGCTAGGAGAGAATTTGCTTTCTCTTTCTCTAGCTCATTTGAGGATACAACGAGAACATGCCCGTCTGCAAACCAGGAAGAGATCTTTCATGAGACACCAAATCTGCCAGTACCTATTTTTTGGCTTCCCAGAACCCATAACTTTGAGAAAAAAAGAAAAATCTGTTTAAAACACCCAGTCTATGATATTTTTGTTATAGCAGCCAGAAGTGACTAAGACATGAACCAATCTACATCTCAACATCATTTAAATGGAAAACTTGGAACTCACACAAAACTACTTAAAATGTTCTGAACTTGAACAAAACATACTCCTCTAACTACACTTGCATCAAAGTTCTATTTCTTTTTTTTTTTTTTGCATCAAAGTTCTATTAAACTGATTAAGGCAGTGCTATATAATGCCTGAAATGAAATGCCATTCTTCAGGCAAGATTTAACATCATGTGGTAAAACGTTATCAACCTATGGCAACAACTACATAGAGTCAACTTGTGCAAATGTTCAGGGAAAGATGAACATTAATATATTAATATAATTATTATATAATATATGGTTATTTATATAGTTAATATAGTTAATATAATATATGCAGATAGAACCACTGGAAGAAGATATGGCAGAGACTGGAAAAGGCTGGTTGAACTGGTTATTAGAGCTTTAAGGTATCATAGACTTAGCTTAAATCTTAATTCTGTTACTTATCAGCTCTTTGACCTAAGGAAGGATATTCAGTATCTTTATTCTCATTCAAAAATTTGAACAATTATACAAAATTTACAATTATTATAGAAAATAATTCATATAAATACCTATTATGGGCTGAATTATGTTCCCTCAAAATTCATATATTGAACTCCTAACCCTCAGTACCTCTAAATATGTGTGCATTTGTAGGGTCTTTATAGAGGTGATGAAGTAAAAATTAGGTCATTACAGTGGTCTTTAATCCAATCTGATTAATGACCTTATAAGAAGAGGTGATTAGCACAAAGAAACATTCAGAGAGAAGATCATGGGAAGACACAGGGAGAAGCTGGCCATAGACTAACCAAGGATAGAAGCCTCAGAAGAAACCAACCCTGCGAACAGCTTGATCTCAGACTTGTAGCCTCCAGAAGCAAGAGAAAATACATTTCTATTGTTTAAGGCCTCCGCTTTGAGGGACACCTGGGTGGCTCAGGGGTTGAGCATCTGCCTTTGGACTGAGAGTGTGATCCCAGGCAGAGGATTGAGTCCTGCATTGGGCTCCTCGTGGGAAGCCTGTTTCTCCCTTTGCCTGTATCTCTGCCTCTCTCTCTCTCTCTGTCTCTCTTGAATAAATAAATAAATAATCAAAAAAAAAAAAAGACCCTTGCTTTGATAACTTTGTCATAGTAGCCCTGGGAAACTAATGCGAATATTAAGCCCAGTATCTAGCACATAGTAGGCTTCTAATAAATGTCGGTTGTTTTCATTTATATACTAATAATATAGCATAATAAAAAATACATTTTAAAATATTATTTATATGACAAGTAACTAGATATGGCTTCATGCTTAAAATGCGCTAGATGAAATTTTTCTCAAATGCGCTAGATGAAATTTTTCTCAAATTAGCCACTTAAAGAAGCAACACATACATTTGCATTGAATATTTGGTTCAAAATATTGCCAAGGTAATGGAACATATTTTACTGAACCCTCATCTTTCAAAAAAAAGAAAAAGAAAAACTTGGGAAGGCCTCCAAAGCCTAGAGTCCCAGCCAGGTATGAAGGTGAAAGCAGTGCCAAGCTCTTCCTGTCAGAAGAAGCTGGTGTTGCTCTGTCAACAGAAGTGATGGATAGAGTGACCAGGTCAGAGCATGGAGTGAAGAAGCTATAATGGATGGGCCAAAGACTTGTTGAAAGAAAAATATTGCCTCAAGAAAAAACAATTCAGATGAAACAGTCTTTGCTAGGACACGGCTTTTACCACACCCTTGGCTAACTCGATGTTCTTCATTCCGAACTCCCCATCTGATCTTAGCACTCAGTCCACACCACATCTTCATTGCTCACCATGCTGGCCCACACCAGTTTAAGCCTGACCAGTGTCCCTGTCATATAGTTTAGAGCATGTATGTTGAAAGGCACTCACAGTGTGTCAGCAACAATGAACCCCTGAACCTCAGAGAGAAATAGCTAAATTAAATAACATAGTAGGAGGCAGAACTGAGATTGGCATCTTTTAAGATGCCTTTTAAGGAGGTCTAGGACAATAGTCTCTCAGTGATAAGATATATAAAGTGTGTATCTGGAAGGTAAAAGCTTGAAGGGTTAAAAATAAATCTAGTACGAAGGTATCCTTCTTGGAGACATAACAGAGAAGAATGAAAGTCTTTTATTTCTTCCCATTTCTTTCTGTTAGGGGAATATAATAATTACCTTTCCCCTTCCCACAAGACTGTTATCAGATTGAAATGAGAAAATACATACAGAAGTGGGCCACTTTATTTTAGGAAATATTGGAATTAAATGGACAATTATTGGACTCTGGTGTCCTCTGTTCCTTTCTGGGTATTTGAGACCTGTAAACTGAATCTGCCATTATGGTGTTTTTTCTTAGAGTCTGTAAGCTTCAGCTTCCTCATCTGTAAAATGAGAGGCATAACATATTTTTTTGCAAGGTTTTGTGAAGATTAAATGAAAGAATTGATGTCATGTCTGGTATTTAGGTGCTGCTCAGTTATTCTAATGTCCTCTCTCCTCTGCATACCTATTTTCAAGCACATTTCTAGACTCCATCTTTCTACAAGGAAATATGTCTCCACAATCTACTTTTCCCCTCTTGTTCTTCTCTATCTACTCCGGAGGGTATTCAGGAGTACCACAGTGATCACTAACATTCTTTGGAGTGAATCTTGGAAAATATTAACAGCCACTTTATGGATTCAAAACTGACCCTAAGAGGTGTTCCAGTATTTTGTTGTGTTATTTGGCTTCATATTTTCCCCACTGCATTTTACTGCCTACCGTGTTGGCAAGTGATATGGAATAAGGAAAAAATAAATCTGAGGCCAAAGCATATACTGGAATCAGTCACTCATTTTAGGTAGCCTGAGGCTGCATCTATAATGTGCCAAAAAAACCAATCTATTCAGAAAGAAAATCTCTCAGGCTGCTTATTTGCCATCAGGTGTCTAACAATTAACCTAATTCAATGAAAGCAGGGCCTTCATTTCTTTGTCATCTTCCCTTTATCGTTTCATGGATTTTGTATGGCAATGACAAGCTCTGTTGAGTCATAAAAAGGGGAAATTTAACTGGAAATTTGATTTCCATTATCTATGTTTTTAACTGGGTGGCTTAGAAGAACCAATAATTTCACTTGTGTGTGTATATTAAAGATTTAATATGAAGCCACAGTCTAATTATTTCCAACATGAATTTAGCTATGTTATAGTAAATCAGGGAAATGAAGCATGCTTCATAAATTTTATCACTATTAAAATAAAGGTCACGTTCAAAGGAGGGGGGCATGAGCTGGAAATTAATGCCTGATTTTAAATGTTTAGGGATTAAAAATTTAAATTGCACAGCTCAATTCTGTTAATATTGAAATGCATAATTTGAAACACTGGCAGATTCAATAAAGAGGATTCAAATGAAGGAGTAAAAGTTTTAAAATTTCCTCCGACTGATTGTGAATGTAAATCACTTGGAAAGCTCTTTAATAATGCAGATTCCCGGTTCCCATCCTGAGATTCTGATTCAGTAATCTGGCACTGGGGCATTGATAAAAGCTCCCAAGAGTTTCTAAGGATTACAGTTAATTCAATTGCTAGTGCTCATCTAATTTGCTCCCTGCCCTCCCTTCTGGCTATCACCAATATCTGTGGCCATTAGATGCTCCATGTCTCAAAATCTTGCAAGGAACTTTACCCTTAATTATAGGGATTAAAAAGTCTCAACTTTGTAGCACCTATTACTGGATATCAAATTGCCTGGGTGCTTGATGTCAAATACAAATCCAGACGTGTGAGAAGGGAATCTATTCAGAAATATTATTGCCACAGGGCAGGAAAGGAACACCAGGAATAGAAGAATTTCTTTAATGATTACTCTTTTCTAGGATTATAGGGCTTGAGTAAAGTTCAACATTTTCATTAGCCAATCTTGACCTTGTAACCCATTCAACAATTATTGAGCTACTACCATGTTCCTGAAACTGCCTTTTCATTCTGGAGTCCCTGCCATCAAGAATACTAAAGCCTAGTAGGAGAGACAGGAAGGTAAACAAAGTTGCAAAAAATGTAATTAATTTTATAATTCAATAAGGTTCCCTTTTCCTTCCTTTCCCTTCTCTGGTGAAATGAAGAGAAAAACATCTATTTAAGACTTTTGGTATCTCATGCTAGTCTTCACTCTTCCCCAAGAGTTGTGACTGGTCGCAGAGCTTGCAAAGGGATATGGGGTATTTTCGTCACTGAAAGAGACCATGTTCTCTGTTCTGCTTGTGACCATGTGATAATCCTCTTTGTAAGACCTGGGAACTTTCAAGAAGTCTATGGTTTCCCAGCCCTATCCACAAATGTGTGGCCTAGTCTGCCTCAACCTGGCAATGGCACTAGGAAATCAGATCTATCATAGATTGTTCTCCATAAGATCCATCAGTAAAATAGCCTATATCTTTTATTTAAATAATAAATTTATTTTTTACTTGTGTTCAATTTGCCAACATACAGAATAACACACAGTGCTCATCCCGTCAAGTGCCCACCTCAGTGCCCGTCACTCATTCACCCCCATCCCCCGCCCTCCTCCCCTTCCACCACCCCTAGTTCGTTTCCCAGAGTTAGGAGTCTTCATGTTCTGTCTCCCTTTCTGATATTTCCTACCCATTTCTTCTCCCTTCTCTTCTATTCCCTTTCACTTTTATATCCCCCAAATGAATGAGACCATATAATGTTTGTCCTTCTCCGATTGACTTATTTCACTCAGCATAATACCCTCCAGTTCCTTCCACGTTGAAGCAAATGGTGGGTATTTGCTGTTGGTGGGAATGTGAAATGGTGCAGCCACTCTGGAAAACTATGTGGAGGTTCTTCAAAGAGTTAAAAATAGATCTGCCCTATGACCCAGCAATTGCACTGCTGGGGATTTACCCCAAAGATGCAGATGCAATGAAACGCCGGGACACCTGCACCCCAATGTTTATAGCAACAATGTCCACAATAGCCAAACTGTGGAAGGAGCCTCGGTGTCCATCAAAAGATGAATGGATAAAGAAGATGTGGTCTATGTATACAATGGAATATTACTCAGCCATTAGAAATGACAAATAGCCTATATCTTTTTAAATCATGGTTTCCATTATATCACTGTGTGGCAGTAAATGTTTAACAATTGCTCTCTAGCAGAAAAACAAGGTGTGTTTGTATGTATAGTGTATACATGTTTAGTGTATAGATGTATAGTGTTTGAAGTTTTCTTTGGTGAAAATACTTCTACCACATTTGATTTCAAGCTACCAAAAAAAAAAAAAAAAAAAAAAAAAAGTCACTGACTATACCATGGGGTGAGATATTCACAATCAGCTCTGGCTACCTAGGAGGGGTCAGCTCCAATATATCATTGTCTGAGATTTTGAATTCTAGAGGGGAACTTCTAGAATTTATATTTTGAAAATTTTTTTTTTTTTAATTTTTATTTATTTATGATAGTCACACACAGAGAGAGAGAGAGAGGCAGAGACACAGGCAGAGGGAGAAGCAGGCTCCATGCACCGAGAGCCCGATGTGGGATTCGATCCTGGGTCTCCAGGATCGCGCCCTGGGCCAAAGGCAGGCGCCAAACCGCTGCGCCACCCAGGGATCCCTAGAATTTATATTTTGAATCGAGAGGAGAAAATGGATGCTATTGGGGAAAATGGATGTTATTTTTCAGGTGTTCTAAACTCCCAGTTAGGCAGGTCAGACTAAGTTCCAAAGGTCAGAAAGAGCATCACATTTGATGTGGACCTTCAACAATGTAGGAGACAACTTGGAATTCCAGAGGGGAGGGCAAGGACATACTAGCATAAAAGACTTATGGGAAGCAATTCAGTGGGCCTAGAATTCAGTAGGCAGGACAGCCGGGGTGGCTCAGCAGTTTAGCGCAGACTTCAGCCCAGGGCCTGATCCTGGAGACCCAGGATCGAGTTGCGTCAGGCTCCCTGCATGGAGCCTGCTTCTCCCTCTGCCTGTGTCTCTGCCTCTCTCTCTCTCTCTCTCTCTCTCTCTCTGTGTATCTCTCATGAATACATAAATAAAATATTTAAAAAAATTCAGCATGCATATTGGGCAATAGTAAGAGATGAAATCATGAAATTGACTTCCATTTTGCTTATGAAAAGTTGACTTGCCATGTGAAACAAGAAGACACTTTCCTTTTATTAACTTTGCTAATGTCTAATACTAAAGTTATTCATAGAATGAGACCCCTTTTTGTAAGGAAAAATAACTTGGCAAACATCCTGAGCCTAGCATGTGCTGCTATGAAGGTACAGAACAGGATTGACCCTCTCTCTCAGCAATGTAGACTTGTCCATGTGATGCTGTTGTAGGTGGGGGAAATGAGAAGGTCAGAAAAAGAGTGAGAGATGGGCTACTGATGAGGAAAAGCTAGAGAAAGAAAGCCAGAAGTGAAATGGATCAGAAAGAACAGAGAGGCTTTCTCATGGTGGAGCTAATGCCAGAATGATGACTGATTCTATTAGGAGCAAACATTTCTTAAACACCAGGACCAGGCACCATTACCAACACTTTATGTTCCTTAATGCCTTCACGGTTCACAGTTACCCTAAGAGACAGTTGTTTCTACTTATGCCAGTTTCCCAGCTGAGGAATGTGCTGATAAGTTGAAGAACTTCCTCAAGGTTATCCAGCTCTTTGTGCAGAAGCTTGGATTCAAAACCAGCCAGAGCACACACTTCACCACTCTGCCATACTGCCTCTCGAAAAGGACATTCAAGAACTGAAATGACTATTACAGATTTTATATTGCTTGATGTGGGTGCATGTGTGCATGTGTGTGCAAACCCCAGTTCTTCTTTAAAACCCACTGTCTCCCTCAATTTTTTATGATAATTGATACATTTGTTGTTTGTTTGATAATTTCTGTGGAAATTAATGTAGAGGCTGAGTTGACACTGTGAGATCCAGAGGCTGAAACTAAGAGAGAAAGGGATTTCTTGAAAACCATAGCTTCCCCTACTTTGGAAATTCACTGGAAAGGTCAAGATATTTGTGTATGTGTGGATCATGAAATCCAGGTACTCTTATCTCAAAGTGATGTGATGGAGGAACCCAACAGACATCTGGTTATGCACAATTTAGGTTTCATCTTGCAACTGCTGATGAGACTCTGGATGAAAGGGATCTGACCAGATCTACTTTTTAGAATATGCATCATGATGGTGTGATTGACCATGACAGCAGAGTATATGAATAGGAGTAAAACTGTGAGGGAGGACTCAGGTTAGGAGATTTTTGCAAGAATTTTGGGCAAGTCATTTTGAGGAACTAAATCAGGGCAGTGACAGCAAGAATGCATTGCAGAGCAAGGACTTAAGAAAGGAGTTAGATAGAATAAATAGGTTTCAATAAATTATTTGTTTTGGGAAAGAGAGACAATCACCTAAATTTAATACCTGGCTTAGACAATTGGCTAGTCAATGGCAACTCTTAAGGAGGGAGACAAGAGATAAACTTAGGATGGTAAAATAAGTTAGATTTTGAAATGTAGGAATGAAAATCCTATGGAAACAGGTGAAATGTCTGGTACACAATTTGATACGGAGGTATGAAGATATGGAGAAGTTCTTCACAAGTAAAATTTAGGATTGTCAGTATTTGTAGAAGAGGTAAGCATGTAATTCTGTGCCTTCCAATATGGTAGTCACTACCCACCAACAGTGCAGAAGGGTTCCCTTTCTCTACTTCCTTACCAACATGTGTTGTTTCTTGTGTTTTTGATTTTAGCCATTCTGACAGATGTGAGGTGGTATCTCGTTGAAGTTTTGATTTGCAGTTTCTTGATGATGAGTGAAGCTGAACATTTTTTCATGTTTCTGTTGACTATCTGTATATCTTCTTTGGAGAAATGTATGTTCATGTCCTCTGCCCATTTTTAATTGGATTATTTGGTTTTGGGGTATCAAGTTATATCAGTTCTACATATATTTTGGATACTAATCTTTTATCAGATATGTCACTTGCAAATATCTCTCCATCTCACTGTTTATTTAATTAATATCATAGCCTTCCAAATTCTTATTGTGTCAATAGGAAACTTGTAGACAGTAACATGTGGCAGTGAGAGCCCGGGGGTCTGAAGATCTGAGATTCATTTCAGCTGTCTTATTTCCTCCATGGTCTTGTGCAGCAATGCAAACCATTTAACCCCTTGATTAAAAAATTTTTAAAAAATAACCCCTTGATTAAGGAAAGAAGAGCATCTGGCACAACTTGGTAGATTGGAGAATTTACAAGTCTTCTACACAGATAAACTTCTCCATCTCATCCATAATAGAACTTCAGGACATTCAGCTATTTTAGCCTAAGGTTAACCAGTTGCATTATTATCAAAGTATTTTCAGAAGTCATTGAAGATGGGATGGAAAGGGCATGGGCTTTGGAATGATACCAGTAATTTAGCTTAACTTTCTTCATCTGTAGATGGAATTGATATCTATCTTATAGTGATATCACAAATACAGCAGAAATTAATGTAAGCATATGGTGCTTTAGTTGGGATGAAATTGACAGAAACACAGCTCAAACAAGCTTACACAAATGGGAATTTATTAGAAGGATACATGAGTAATCTTTCAGATGAGTTGGCCAACCAAACTTCCAAGAAGCAGAAGTCAGAGCAAGCCAGAGACCACATGACTGGAAACAGGACTTCCTCTCTCACTGTCTTCATAATGACATTTAGGCTAGGTTGACTCCATTTCTCCTACCACAAGCTTGCTTTTCCATGTAGCAAGGCATATATGTCCATAAACAGCTTCCAGGCTCACACCAGCATCATGTCTTCTCTCTTGCACCTGTAGTGTGAAAAATTGTAGGGAAGATTTCTCATTGACTCATTTTGAATCAGATGCAGTCATACTGTACAGGTAGGTTAGATAGGGCAGATATTTTTTAAATATGTTTTAAAGAAACAATTCACAGAAGTAGATGCAAAAGGCATATCAGTAAGTGTTTACCACATCTGGAATATATTGTCAGTGCTCAGAAATAGGTGATGTAATATATGCAATGTTTGGAGAACTTCATGTTCTTATTAAATGGAGTTGCTGATTAATGATCCATGTTCTAATGTCAGTACATTTATCATTACTAAGTTGATTAAATATTAAGTTTTCTCTATTAACAAAGGGGTATCAATACTTTATCTTAAAAACAGTGTTGGAAATTTAGTGTGGAAACAAGCTAAGCTTACCCCTGTTCTCCACTGAAAGTCCAACAAATACGAAGAAATAGGAATCACTATCAAGTAGAGTTCAAAGACTCAGGTTTATTATTGATTGAACAATATATATATATCCCAAATATATAGTTCCTGAAAAACTTTATCAGAGGGCAAGCTTTCAAGATGAAAACAAAAAGGCATTTTCACTCCCAGCTCGGAAGCCCCTAGGTGAATTCTGCAGGTATTATATAACTCCTCTGCCAGTAAAATATTGCAAAGCTGCAGAGAATCTGGATGTGCTGACAGAGGTCTGATCCGCGTAACATGCAAAGAAAGAAAATCGTAAATAAGGTCAAGGAGGAGAGCAAAAGAGCATAGACATCCAGTGAGTCTCAGTTCAGGCTAACACAAGAGGCCAGGAGATCAGGACCATAGCCTCTCTATACTATCTCTATTCTCTTTTTAAATATATCCCAGTGCAGGCCAGATTATTTGCTCCTCCTTCCTTGGGGACCACAGAGAAGCAAGAGCTCCTGCAACCCTTCCTTGTAAGGCAGATGGATTGTCAGAAGTCCCTTCCTCTATGTTATGATGCAGAGATACAAGGAAAGGAGAAGAAAGGAGAAGAAAGGTTTCCCCTAAAACAGGTTTTTGACATTCACTTTTATCCTAAAACATGGAAGAACTTCTGATCCCACTTTCCCACCAAGTTCTTTCCAGCCAGTGTAGGATATTCACATCAATGTCTCTCCTGCTCCTTCCAGAGTAGGCTACCCATATTACTGTGAGGAACCTTTGTATCATGTGCCAAATGTAGAGACACCTTCTGCCACCTGGTCTCTTTCTCCAAGGCCATTGAGTTCATCTCACAATGTAGGTCATGTTTTCCTATAGCACTGTTCAGTATGCCCGAAAGATCACCCCATAAAGTACATGTCCTTTCTCCTTATTTTCACTGAATTACATTGTCAAAGACGCAAGACTGCCTTTTCTCCTATATGCATATCTGAATTTTCAGACCTCTCCACCACAGAATGAAGAGACAGCACTATGACATTCTTTAGAAAAAGCTTCTAACTGCTTCTTGAGAACCTAAGTCAGTGCTTATGTAACTATTGCTTACTTTGGATTTTTTAAAAATATTTTTTATAGATTTTATTTATTCATGAGAGACACACACACACACACACACACAGAGGCAGAGACACAGGCAGAGGGAGAAGCAGGCTCCATTCAGGGAGCCCAACGTGTGACTGGATCCTGGGGTCCCCAGGATCAAGCCCAGGGCTGAAGGTGGCGCTAAACCACTGAGCCACCAGGGCTGCCCTGGATTTTAATCAGTGGTAAATCTTGCCTCCTTGGTGACTGAGTTGTGCTTTCAAGGATGGCCATCCCAGCTTTGTCTGAAGTTGAAACTAAGATTGTATGTTTTAAATGTATGTTTTAGTCCATTCAGGCTTTTATATAAAAACACCATAAACTAGGTGGTTTATAAACAGCAATTTAATTTTCCTAGTTCTGAAGCCTGGAAAGTCAAGATCAAGGTGTGGACAGATTCAGTGTCTGATGAGGACCTCTTTCCTTCTTGGTACACGCTTTTCTTTGTGTCTTCACATAGCAGAAAGAGGGAGGGAGCTCTCTGGCACTTTTTTTATGAAAGCGTTAATCCCATTCATGAAAGCTCCATCCTCATGACCTGATCACCTGCCAGAGGACTCACCTCTTGAGTACTATCACTTTGGGGTTTAGGATTTTTACATATGAATTTTGGAGGGACACAAACATGTAGTCATTAGCGGTGCATTCCTTTGAAACTTGCATATATATATTTCTCCAAGTTGTAATTATATAAAGCTGAAGAATTGTTTATGTTTGGAAAATGAATTTAAGATATATCTTGCTTTTGGTGTTCATTAGGTAGATGTTTATTCTGTAAAACAGCAACATATGTAAATATAAGAAATACCAAGAGGTTTACAATGAGTTCTCCAGGGGCAGTGGTGAAGTGCAGTGGACGTTTTTCCTTGGCATTAAGTGAAATACTTCCTAGGAAGAAAACTCTTTTAAACTTGGAAAGTGAGACAAAGGTGGTAGTGTCAATTCAGAACGTAAATTACTTAAAAAAATTTTTCCAAGTGTTTATAAACAGAATCTTTCATTTTTATCTCAATTACTAACGCAAATTATGCTCAGTGCTAAGAATCTGAAAAAATATAAAAAGATATAAGGGATTAAAAAATCTCACATTACTACTTTCTTTCCCACATATGACCAGAAAATAAGATTTTCTGATTTTATGATTATAATGGCAAGATTTTATGATTATAATTTATTTTTCTGGGTTTTATAGAATCTGTATTTCCCCTTTGTGCTTCTTATTGTACTATATTTGAAAGTACATAGCCAGTTTTTAGTTCTACTAGTGGGTGTGTTTTTGTTTTAACAAAGTCCTTCAGCCTTTGTCTGATTCAGATGAAATTATACCAGGACTTAACATAATCATTGTTAATTTATGTGGGATTAGGGAGTTAAAGAATAATTCTAAATTAATTTATTTTAAATTATGAATTAACAAGTGATTTTAGTCATTATTTAATAGATTTAATAATTTCATTTATTTATATTGGTCCTATTTTCTTATTACATTGCTATAATTTGCATTTAACATTTATAATCTACCAATAAACATTTTTAATATATAACATTAGTCCCTGTAAATTATTTTTATGATTTTGCAATTTTGATTATTTTTCAAGAATTCCACTCCAGAATAAATCCATGCAATAGTCAATTGATATTTCACCAGGGGCCCAAAAACACATTTAAAGGACAGCCCTTTCAATGAATGGTGTGAGAAAACTAGTTTCCTATATGCACAATAATGAAATTGATTCATCTCATTCCATATACAAAAACTAACTCAAAATGGATTGAAGATTTAAATGTAAGGCATGAAACTATAAGACTACTCAAAGAAAGCAGAGGGATAAAGGTTCCTAACATTGATCTCAGCATTGATCTTTTTTGGATATGACCCGAGAACACAGGCAAGAAAAGCAAAATAGACAAATGGAATTCCACCAAACTAAAAAGCTTCTGCACATCAAAGGAAATAATCAAGAGAGTGAAGAAACAACCTATGGAATGGGAGAAATATATGTGAACCATTCATCTGATAAGTGGTTAATAACCAAACTATATAAAGAAGAGACAACCCGATTAAAAAAAGTCAAAGGATGTGAATAGACATTTTTTTTTACAAAGAGAGATAGCAATAGGTACACAAAAAAATGTTCAGCATCACTTATCATCAAGGAAAGGCAAAACAAAGCCACAGTGAGATAGCACCGCACAACTGTTAGAATGGCTAATATAAAAAAAAAGAAGAAGAAAGAAAAGAGAAAAGAAAGAAGAAAGAAAAAAGAAGAAAGAAAGAAAAAAGAAAGAAAGAAAGAAGAAAGAAAGAGAAAGAAAGAAAGAAAGAAAGAAAGAAAGAAAGAAAGAAAGAAAGAGAAAGAGAGAAAGAAAGAAAGAAAGAAAGAAAGAAAGAAAGAAAGAAAGAAAGAAGAAAGAAAAAGAAAGAAAGAGAAAGAAAGATAGCAAGAGTTGGGCAAGGTTGGAGGAAAGGGAATTCTAGTGTACGGTTGGTGGGAATGTAAATTGGTGCAGCCATTACATAAAACAGTGTGGAGGTCCTTGAAAAATTAAAAATAGAACTACCATACAATTCAGCAGTCCAACTTCTGGGTATGTGTCCAAAGAAAATTAAATTATTATCTCTAAGAGATATCTGCACTCCCATGTTCACTGTAGTGTTATTCTCAGTAGCCAAGATATGGAAACAACCAAACGTCATTTAATATATGGATGGATAAAGAAGATATATATATATATTTTATATGTAAAATATATGTAAATATTAATATATTATATAATATACATATATTTGTATATCATGTAGTTAGTTATATGTTGTATATTTAAATATGTTATATATTATTATAAAACATTTATATATAAATATTTATATATGTGATGAAATATTATTCAACTATGAGAAAGAAAGAAATCCTGCCATGTGTAACAGTATAGATGAATCTGAAAGACATTCTGTTAAGTGAAAGAAACCAAAAAAGAGAAAGACAAATACTGTGTGATCACTTATATGTGGAATCTAAAAGGTAAAACAAAACAGCTTGAACTCATAGAAGCAGAGGGTAGAACAGTGGCTACCAGGGATTGGGGTGAGGGTGGGGTAAATGGGGAGATGTTGATCAAAAGTTACAAAGATAATGAGTCTAGAACTCTAATCCATAGACACAATGACTATTGTTTATAATACTGTATTGTATGTAAAAAGCTACTTAGAAAGTAGATCGCAAAAATTCTCATAACAAGAAAGAAAAAATATAGCTATGTGTCATGATGGATGTCAAGATTTACTGTGGTAACCTTTTTGCAACATATACAAATGTCAAATCATTATGTTGTATACCTGACACTAATATGTTATATATAACTTCCATCTCAATAAAAAAGCATCATCCTGGCATATAAGTTGACAAATGTTATCAATAGCATATTGCAGAGGACCTAGAAAACCCACATGTACAAGTCAATTTGATTTCTGGCAAAGGTGCTAAAGTAATAAAATGGGGAAAAGAAAAACCTTTTAGCAAATAATTCTGGAACAAATGGATATCCATGTGGAAAAAAATGAATCCTCCACTTACACTCAAAATTTAAACTGAGTTGGATCAACTATCAGAACATGAAAGCTAAAATTATGAGGTTTTTAGAGAAAAAATATAGGAGATTATCTTTGGTAGGAAAGATGGAGACTAACCAGGCTTTGGAGGGTCAACTGACTCCACAGCTTCATGAACAAGTAGCTGCCTTGTTGGAGAGGACTTAATAACCTACAGGGCCACTCCTGATCTTCCCTCAGCTAAGTGGAGTTCACAGTTGGAAGATGTTCCAGTTGATGGTTTGACTTAACTCATGGATGGATCCATAAAAAATAAAGCTGATGGAGTACACTGGGCTACTGTAGCCATCTGCCCCCAGCTCTGCCTCTTCCTGCAGTGATCTCTCCAGATTTAAAATACTTTACCTGCTATCACAGTATCCTAGCAGGTATGTGTGGAGTCGAGAATGGGAGAAGTGGACAGCCTTCTTCACCCTCTGCATGGCTGTTTGAGTCATATTGGGCCTAGAACATTTTTTTACTCAGAGATAAAGAACCCTCACAACCCATGCTAGACTTTTAGTCTTGAAAGGAACTACCTTTCTCTCTTCCAAGTTTGGTGTGTATACACCTGTGTTTTGCTTAAGTGTATATATCAATGGGGCTCTCGTGCAGGCCTCCAGTTCTCTGTATTTTACATTGCACTAGAGAGATGTAGCATTTCACTGACATGAAATGGGGTCAGTGCAGCTACACTGCCTGCATCAAATGTGGAGTGGGTCTGCTGGGCTTGGTGACCACTGCATTTCAAGGACTAAGTGTTGTGCACTCTCCTCTCCTGTTGTAAGTAAATGGGTGGGACCATTTAAGCCTGGTGTGTGTGTTGTCTGTTTTCAGTGAAATCAAATCTTTTTCAGGTCTCTTCCCTGGGTGGCACTTACCTGCCTGTTAACTTAGGCCACAGAGCTTAGCCACCCAGTGAATGATGAAACACTTTCCATAACTTAATCTAGGCATGGATGAATCATGAAGATAATATTCATGAAAGAAAGAAATATAAATCAGCTTTTATCAGCTTAAAATATATCTGCTTATTAGAATTAATAATCTGCTCACCAAAAGATATTTTTAAGAAAATAAATAAAAAGTCTCAGATTTCGGGCAGCCCAGGTGGCTCAGTGGTTTAGTGCCGCCTTCAGCCCAGGGCCTGATCCTGGAGACCCAGGATTGAGTCCCGCATCGGGGTCCCCGCATGGAGCCTGCTTCTCCCTCTGCCTGTGTCTCTGCCTCTCTTTCTCTCTCTGTGTTTCTCATGAATAAATAAATAAAATCTTAAAAAAAAAGTCTCAGATTTGAAGACATTTATAAGCATACATCTTATTTATAAAAGACTAATTTCCAGGATTTATAAGGAACTCCCAAACTTGGTATTACAGAATTCAACAACACAATTTAAAAAATAATAGGATATTTTTTTAAAAAAGAACAATAAGTTGTTTTAACAAACCCTTCATAAAGAAAGTACATGCATAAACAAATGAAAATTGCTTAACATCTTTAGTTATGAGTGAAATTCAAAAGAAAGCCATTATGAGATACCAGTATGTATGTACCAAAACGTCTAAATTTAAAAATATAAATAACACCAAATTTTGGCAAACATGAAGAGCAACCAGAACTATATTAATTTATTAGTAGCAATTTAGAATTTTATAACCACTTTGAGAAGAGTTCTGGTATTTTTTCATAAAATCAAACACAACTACTCTGTGACATAGAAATTCCCTCTTAAGCATTCGCCTATAAGAAATGTAAACATATTCTCAAAAGCCACAAGGAAATTGTACACAAATGTTCATAACAGCTATATTTATCATAAACCAAAATTGGAACTAGGGACATGGATAAACAAACTTCTTTACCTGCACAATGGGATGCCATTCAGTGATAAAAACGAACAAACTTATGACATAAGCAACAGGGAAGGATCTCTTAGAGAAGGGAAGAAGTTTCCTGTAATAGATAATAGAATAGGATAATTGTGATTTCATTTACATGAAGTTATAGAATAGGTAAAGCTTATATAGCCTCCCAATGACAGAGTACATATTTTGTGATTCCACTTATTACCAAACAGGCAAAGCTAATGTGAGTTGGAAAAATCAGAACAGTAGTTGGCTCAGTGAGGGAAGGCATGAAGGTGATGGCAATATTCTGCATCATGACAGGGGTTTCAGTTAAATCTCCGGTGCATGCCCTTGTCAAAATCAGTAAAAGTATCATAACATTTATTCACTTCATTCAGTATAAATTGTATATCTGAAGACAAAACACTCTAAGCAAATACTGAACAGTAGTTAATAATATGCATTCTGCAGTATTTAGGGGCACTCACACAAATGTCAACAGCTCATGTTCTCATTCATTTGGGGAATATAAATAATAGTGAAAGGGAATATAAGGGAAGGGAGAAGAAATGTGTGGGAAATATCAGAAAGGGAGACAGAACGTAAAGACTGCTAACTCTGGGAAACAACTAGGGGTGGTAGAAGGGGAGGAGGGCGGGGGGTGGGAGTGAATGGGTGAGGGCATGGGGGTTATTCTGTATGTTAGTAAATTGAACACCAATAAAAAATAAATTAAAAAAAAATAAATAAAATAAAATGTATCAAAGAAAACATGAGTTGATGGATGGATAGGGAGAAGAATAGATGCATAGAAGTGTGGTAACTATAAAAAAATTCTAATGATGGGATCAAAGTATCATGCATGTGACGGGCATTTTAGCTTTGATCAATTGTACACATGTTAGAAACCTTTACAATAAAATATTGGAAATATTCAAGAGGGTTTTTTTTGGTGTTTACTTATATAATTTTTCTTGATATTCAGCAGACTTTTGATTAATATATGTAAGCATTCGGAGTGCAGTTAAGTTTTTCTCACTCCCATCCGAACTGTTATTCTCATCCAGGTGTTCTGGTCATGGCTTCAATTATCTCTAGACTGCGTGCTGGTCACGTGTCTTCTACACCTCTTGCTTCTCAGTCATGACTTCTGTCTCCTTCCCCATTTTCTTCTAGGCAGCTTTGTTATCCAAAAATGACAGTTTTATTTTCTGCATTATCAATTCTTACCCTTTCTGGTCCCAATACCAATTTGAATTTAAATATTTTTAATTTTTAATTTCAGGCTTTCTTTTGCTTACTCAGCTCCCTTTTCAACTCAGCCTGCTTTTCAGCCCGTTTTCTCTTCAACACAGTGTGTGTGTGTGGTTTGTTTTCTCCTACAACTTTTTAAAATCTTATTTCAGAGTTAACCACCACCACCCCAACCACTCCCACCACCACCACCCCTGGCAAAAAATTCTCCTGCTCTTCATTACACAAAGCAGATGCTTTTACATTTTTCTTTTGCTTCATTTATAGAGACTTTCAAATGGTATTTCTCCTGCATCATGAATATAGTAACACTTTCTTTTTCTTATTCAATATATGTTTTAAGAACGCTGTGAGAATGTTTTGAAGGATTCACACAAATTTTGATGATAGTTATAACTAGAGCCAGTAGATGCCAATAACCAGCATAATCCTTGCTATATGCAAAATAAATCAATGTCCTCTCTGACACTGATAATAGTTCCAGACACTGACCATTTTGCACGTGGAATATCTCATCTCCCACATGAATGCCTTCTCATGAGGCTTCCTGGGGAAACGCCACAGCTCTCCAAACCTGATCTATCTAAATTTGCAGCAGCCCTCCCCCACAGAATGAAGAGACAACACTAGGATATTCTCAGGACATTCCTTTAGAACATTCAAAGATTCTAACTGCACCTTGAAAACAGCTGCTGGGGCTTATCCCACTAGTGCTTACTTTGGGTTTTTAACAAAGAAGTGCTCTTTTTTTTCTTTTCTTTTTTCTTTTTTCTTTTTTTTTTTTTTTTGTTGTTGTTGTTAACTATAGTCTTGGTCTGCATGTAGAATGAGGGGCGTCAAAAAGCAAACAGTGTGGGAGATGAACAATATTAGTATTTATGATAGCACAGTATGCAGTATGTACAAATATATACAGGTGGATGTTAAGAAGGTTAAATCAAGCACCCATCTGCAGCCTCCGTATTCTTTGGGGTTGAAAATATTTTAAATCTTATGTTTGCTTGATACCTGATTTGTTTTTAGTATATCACTCTGTACAACAGAGATAATAACTTCCAGAAAACAATGAAACAAAACAATAGAGTCAGTGGTGGGGATACTCCCTCAAGGGATTAGTAGTAGTAGGAAAAGATATCTGTACCACCATGTGCATTACAACATTACTTACAAGAGCCAAGACATGTAAACAACCTAAGTATCCATTAATAGATGGATAAATATATATAAAATAGAATATTATTCAACCATAAAAATGAGATCATCCTACAATCTATAACAACATGGATAGACCTTGAAGACTTATGCTAAGCAAAATAACTCAGACAGAGGAAGACAAATATTGTATGATATCACATATGAAATCTATTTAAAAATCAAAAGGAAACAACTTATAGACATAGAGATCTGATGTATTGTTGCCAGAAATATGGGGTGGGGAAGGGAGAATTGAAGGAGGATGATCATAAAGACTCCTAACTCTGGGAAATGAACTAGGGGTGGTGGAAGGGTAGAAGGGTGGGGGGTGGGGGTGAATGGGTGATGGGCACTGAGGGGGGCACTTGATGGAATGAGCACTGGGTGTTATTCTGTATGTTGGTAAATTGAACACCAATAAAAAATAAATTTATTATAAAAAATGAAGGAAGATGATCAAAAGGTAAACTTCTCATTTTAAATAAGTAAATACTAGAGATGTCATATACAACATAATTATAGCTAACACTGTTGTAATATATATGAAAATTGCTAAGAGACTAAATCTTAAGGGTTCTCATCAAAAAAAAAGAATGGTTCATATAAAATAATGAAAAAATGTATTTTAATTAATCTGAGTACTAAGTGCAGTTGAAAGACCATTCATTTACATAATAAAATATAAAGAATAAATTATATAACACTGCAAAATTCCAAGTAGAAATTATGTCCCAGAGAAGAATGTATGAAAATATCACATTATACTGTCATGAAACACTAGACTGAAGTTGTATTAATTCAGCACTAAATAGACCTTCTTATCAATCTAGAGGCCCATGGTCAAGTTGTCGGTCATGAACAGGATACTGATTTCTGAGCTGGATTTGGTCTCCCTCTGTGGCCTCCATTCTGGTAGAATCCAGACATCATTCTTACATTGGTACTTGAAAAGGAGAATGTATCTCAAGTGAATTCCAAGATACTAAGTGATCCATAGAGTCTGTATTCTATCTAAATACCACTCATGGGGATCTCATCACAAAAATATAGTCCTATAATCTTGTTGTCTGCAGTGGTCTCAGACATGGACAGAGTAAGAAGTTGCCTTCAAAATTATGATTTGAGGAGATGCAAGAACTCACTACCTGAATCTCCTTCACCTGTTTAGGTGCCATGTTTTGAATTTCTACCATCATGTTACAGGCTGGGATCAGTCACCTTTCATGCATATTGCTCTTTTGTAAAAGCACGCACAACAGAAGCAACCAATTTCCTTTGTGCCTGTACTCTGATTTATTTGTTGTGCATTAGTTGAACGCAGAGCCAATATGGTAAGATGGGATTACCAAAAGGCAGAAAGGTGAGTGAGGAGGATGAAGACAAGGAAAGGAGAAACGAAGTTTTAGAAAACAGAACTGATGTTAGTGGAAGTCCTACAATCACAACACTGAGAAGCTGTGGATGAAATGGAGAAGACTCTGGATGCTAGACTGAGCATCTGAGTTCTAGTCCTGGATTTCTTACCAACCACCAAAATAACCCTGTAACCAGGTCACCTTTCCCCTGTGGCTCTGTCTTTTCACACCTGAAACCAAACTAATAATAACTACCCTGGTCATCTGTGAAGACATGGCCTGAGCAGCCCTGTAGGAACCTTCCAAATGGAACATTTTATGGCAACCAAAATAGTTCTTGTCAAGGTGCACTTCTCATTCCCCTGAGACTCTTCCAGTACAAAAATAGGCACAGGGAGGAAGAGCAACAGCAGAATTGAAAGCATAAACCTTTGAAATACAGAAGCAGATTAGATTAATAAGAACATATTGACCAGCTATTATGACCCTCCTGGTATGTTGTGAAAATCCTAAGTAGAAGATGTAATCCCTGCCCAAGGAAAGCACCAACCATGTTATTGTGTTTGTAGCTAATGTTTATTAAGGACTCGCCCACGGCAGAAACTATGCTTAATAATTTATCTCTTGCTATCCTCACAATTGCTTTAGGATGCTGATAATCTCACCAAACATAATAAAATGTATAAAGAAATGCTATTAGTGGTTCCCAAATTTAGGTGTGGGTAAAAATCACTTGGAAAACCTGTCATAAAAGCACATGAGACGTACTCCCAGGGATTCTGATTCAGCGTGTCTTCAGTATAGCTTGGAAATTTGCATTAAATTTAGTGAACTCTCCAGGCAACCTGAAGCAGGTGGAATGTGGACCACTAATACAAAAAGACTTCTATATATTATTAAATATGAGATGCCAGGGACATAGAGATACTTAAGGCCAGTATTTCCCCCAAAAATATCTGATTTCAAACACCCCCTGAAAGACTTGTTAAAGGTATTACAGGGCCCCAGAAATATCCCTTGGAGGCTTGAGGAAAGCTCAAGACTCCATATATTTTCTTTTTACAACCAATTGTTGTCCCAAGTGATTCTTATGGTCAGGCAAATTCATAATTTAAGTGAATTGTCTGTGGTTGCCTAGTGACATCCTCTCAGAAGGGGTACTAAAGCCTATCATCCTCAGGCTCCCAGGCCAGAGTTCTTTCAATAAATTATCTCCTTGAAAGAAATATTCATGGGGTCAGACTTGAATTGTAAGGCCCTGATTCAGAAAAGGGTAAGGGGTATGCTGAGCTCCTTCTTGCAGCTCTTTCTGGTGTCCTCAGCTTATTCTCAGAGCAATGATCACATAAGCACTTCCAGCATGGAAAGTGAAGAACAGAATGGCTACGTGTCAAGCCTGATGAGGGGTAAAAACAAATCCGGGGAAACTGTTGTCACAGTCACCAAAACTGCTTAGCCAGCTGTAGGAAGCAAACAAATCCACTGAAACATTAACTCAGTCAGAAGGTTCCAGATCATTGAAAACAGGCTCATTTGTTTTCCCATTATGGCTCAGCAGCGTCTACCTGGGCTATGCTTGCAGGGTTCCAGCAGCATCGTGACAGGGCTGGGGAAAGCTGATGGATTTATGACACACTGCTTCGATGACATATTCACCAAGCCTTGCTTGCAGGATTTTGGGAGTTCGAAAAGGAGAGGCCCGCTGGGAAAATAATAGGTGGAAGGCTTCTGATGAGAGAAGTCTCTGCTGAAGTGTGTGTTCAGGCAGCCACACTTCTTACAAACAGAGGTTTCAGAGTTTGGGAAGCGGTCTGTGCACATCAGGAGAAGGAGTACCCTGACTCACTCAGGCCCTTCCTGCTTGCGGAGCCATGAAGCCCGCTGACTCCTCTGAGCCTCACGTCCCACATTAAAAAAATAGGATTAAGATCCTTCTAACTCACAAGATTGTTGAGCCATAGTCCATCATAGAATTATAAGGATATATTGTTACACATTAGCATTTGAAATATCCTTCATACACTCTAGAATTTAAGACCAAGACTATTTTTGAGAAGTGATTTCCTTACTTTTGATTTTCTTCTATATGAAGCGTGGGAAACCACATAGTGCTAACTGGAGAAGGAATTGTGGTTTTTGGTTGATTTTGTTGTTGTTAGATAGAAGAGCAAGGAAGAAGGAAAATATCAATTGTTAAGCAAATACTATGCTATGAGCTCTATGTAATTTTCCACAGTGAATGCTCCCAGAGCATTTTACACATTAGGAAATGGAGACTCAGAGAGGTTAAGTACTCTGTCCAAAATCACCCAGCCTATTAGAAAAAAGATCCAGGATGTGTCTGAGCATAATAGGTGTTCAACAAATGTATATATATTAAAGAAGGGATGAATGTCCCCAACACCAGAATTCTTTGCTCCACAGAACACATTTACACTACAACCTATAACCATCCAATTATCAATTAAAACTCATTTATCCAACAGCAGGCTCATCTTTAACAACTGCTATGTTCAAGTCTCTATATGAAATATAAATATAAATCACACAAAACTCCTTTCCTTGAGAGTCTTATAGTTAATAGAAGAGACTAGACATGCACAGAAATTACTATGACACAAGACTGAATTTTTTGTGCATATGGAACATTCCAGAAGAGAGGTAGAGAAGGAATCTTGGGCAGACTCATTTCAGCTGAGTCTACAGGGATATCTAGAATTTGGTTGTAGAGGAATGGGAGGAAGGTACCAGAAACAATCTGACCATGGACAGCATTTAATGTAAGTCTGGGGGATGGGATCGTTTAAAGAAGCAGTGACTGGTAAGTTTGACAAGGTAGATAGGATGAACCCACAAGTTTTTTTTTTTTTTCTGTATGTATCCACATCTTCTGTACAGCACCCCTAGAAACCCCACCTTATCCATCAACATACTTACTGCAGTGTCTTCTGCTGCTGAGTGTCAAGGGGAGAGGGCAAAATGAGCCTACAAAGTCTTCACTCTAAGAGTGGATGTCAATGGCCAGGAAGCTACTTTGTGATCTCAAGCCATTCAGAGAACTGTCAAGTTTCCTCTACCAATTAGAATTCACAAGATGGTTGTGCTGTATTCCTGTATGTCAATAAGCAGAGGCAACTGAGCATTAAAAGTTCCAATATAAAGATAAAGGATAAAAGCTTAGTGTGTGCTACAAATTTTATTTGGCCTGTCACCCCCATTTTGTTATAAGAAGTGTGTAGGAAAAGTGAAAAAATGCAACAATGGCAGTGATACACTTAAAGAACTGAAATTAAAATTCACCTCTGGAAAAATATTCATTTCCTTCCTCAGATTTGTGCAAACATTAATGACAAGACTATCACATTACGCATGAATATGATCAGCATAACTCTGCCTAATGAATTAATTCCTTCTGCGGAACTAAAGGTAAAAATGTTTTCCTTTCCCCTTAATCTTCTTTAATAGATGCATATTTGCTAATAGAAGTTATTTTTCTGCATTATGATGCATTTATTAGTTGGATTCTCACCTTATTCATTGATGAGTGAAGAAATAATATATTTAATTGCAGTCTGTGCAAATATGGACTTTCCATTTTCAGCACAAGAGAGAGCAAAAATGATTTTTTTCAGTTTGTTCTCAGGAAATTTATGGTCACATTAGAATGAATGGTTACTCTGTGATATTTGTTCCAAAGAAATAATTTCTTTCTTATGTCCTCCTGGGTGTAATAAAATGGACAAAATTTTACTTTAAAAAATTTTTACTTTAAAAGCTCTGAAAAGTGCTCACTTCGGCAGCACATATACTAAAAAAAAAAAAAAAAAAAAAAAAAAAAAAAAGCTTTGAAAAGTTCAAAATAATACAAATATTTTGGAAGGCAATCTGTCAGTATGCATCAAGAAATGTTACAGTGTTTAATCCTTTGACCTAGAAATTTCATCTCTGGAAAGTGTCTTAAGGAAATAATCCTAAATATAGAAATCATAATGTGTAGGCACAGTACCATGTTGTTTATAGTGATGAAAAAAAATGAGAAAAGACTTAACAGTCCAACAATAAAAGGATGGCTAAATAAACAGTGTTACCTCTAATGGAAAAATATATAGATATTTAAGATGATATTTATAAAATTATATCTATAAGATGATATTTATAAAATATGCAATAGTATAGAAATTATCATGGTATGGTAATTATGATAGTGATGAAAGCTAATGTTTTTTTTATCACTAATTATAAGTTCAGTGCTTTGCATGCAATATGAGTCCTGATAAGATCCCAAGAGGTAAAAAAAAAAAAAAAAATCCCAAGAGGTAGGCTGTTATTATCATTATCCCACATAACACATGATATAACTAAAACTTGTAGGATTTGAGTTATCTGTCCATTGTCACATGGCTGATTAGTTTGGAAATGAGGTTTTGTGCCATTCTGGATCCCCAATATCTCTCTAAGGTCAGGAATTTACTAGAAGGATTCACAGAACTCCAAAAAGCTGTTGTACTCACAGTTACAGTTTATTACAGCAAAAATAGAGATTAAAATCAGCAACGGAAAATAAGGTGAAAAATCTTCCAGTTGTCCTCTCCAGTGGAGTAGAACAGACAGCAAAGCACGATGACCAATGGAATATTGTCAAACAGGAAAGGTCACCTGAGCCTTGGTGTCTGGGGTTTCCCTTCTCAGTCAATCATGTACATATGGATACCTATTTGGATGACCTTAATTTCTCAGTGTCCAGTCCCTCCAGATACCAAGCTCATGCAAGTTGGCCCAGATCCCTGACATAAATCACACTATTAGCATAGATTAACCAGAGTGGCCCAAGTCCCCAAATATACAAAGACATTCTTATTAGGCAGGATTTTCCAAGTGCATAGAGGTTATCATGAAGAAGCTTCTTAAGGGCTAGCCTTGTCTTTGGAATGTGCAGAGTTTGAATACCCCAGGTGTTGAGTTCACCGTTTGTTGCATAAATACCAATTAGACAGAATCCAAAGCCTAAATGCTTAGCCATTATAGATTTTTCCAAGCATTAATCCAGTTATTTGCTGAGTACCTTCTATGGGCCAAGATTTAAGCCATAATTAAGCCTTATGAGGTTGAAAAAGAAATGGCCCCTGTCTATGGTAAGTGAACTATCCAGCAGGCCAACTTTGCAAGTTTCATGAAAAGCTGAGGATATGTGAGGTAGGAGGGGAACACTGAAAGGTTAGAGGAGGAGGTAAAAGTTGAAACAAGGAGCAAGTAGTGGGTAAGAGGTAGATAGAAACGTCCCTCTGGTCTGGAGAACAGTATGGAAGTTCGTCAAAAGGCTAAAAATAGAACTACCCTATGGTCTGGCAATTGTACTACTAGATATTTACCCAAAGGATATAAAAATATAGATTTTGAAGGGGTACATTCACCATGATGTTTATAATGGCATTATCAACAATAACCAAACTCTGGAGACAGACCAAATGTCCATCAACTGATGAATGGATAATGAAGATGTGGAGAGCAAAAAGAATGAAATCTTGCCATTTGCAATGATTTGGATAGAAGTAGAGTGTACTATGCTAAACAAAATAAGTCAGTCAGAGAAAGACAAATTCCATATGATTTCACTCATGTGGAATTTAAGAAACAAAACAGATGAAAATATGGGAAGAAGAAAAAGGAGAGAGGGAAACAAATCATAAGAGACTCTTATGATTTGAGAACAAACACGATTTATGGAGGGAGGTGGATGGGGGATGGGCTAGATGGGTGATGGGGATTTAAAGAGTACCCTTGTTATGGTGAGCATTGGGTGTCTTATGTAAGTGATGAATCACTGAATTCCGTCCTGAAACCAATATTGCACTGGATGTTAACTAACTAAAATTTAAATAAATAAATAAATAAATAAATAAATAAATAAATAAATAAATAAAAAATGCCCCTCTGGAAAGTTGAAGAGGCATGATAGATGTCAGAGTAAAAAGTGGTTAGGATATTATTTCTGACAACTGCATATAAATATACAATTATCTTAAAATAAGGAAGTTTAATTTTAAAAAGCTGTCACGTTGGCTGGAGCAAAAAGTGAAAAGGAGAGGCCAAAAGTAAAACTGAATGAGCAGTTGAAGGAGATAATTAGGGCACTTTGTGTTTCTGGGAAATTTAACACCTATCCTAAAAGACACAGGGGGTCATTGAAGGATTTCAAGCCCTGGAGCAAGATGATGTATTCTTGCTTCATTAAAACAAATCCAGCAGCAGGGTGGACCATAGTCTGGCAAAGTCTTAAAGGAAAATAGGCAGACCAGGTAGGTGGTGACCAGAAAAAATCCCACAGGGCAAAAATGGATGTATAAACTAAGACAGTCACAGTAGAAAAAAAGGACATGGATGTGGAATGAGGTGTCAAAGGAATAGGACTTAGTGAAAGATGGGCTGAGCAGCCTTACTTCTTTGTCTTTACCTTTGTTTCCATGGCCAAATAAACGATGTTATTATTCAACTGAATAAAAAATGAAGAAAAGAAGCAATTTGCAGACTGGACTGAGATAATGTTATATATTCAGCAAACTTGTCTACTATTCCCCCCAGTCTCACAGGAAGGTGGTGTTGTAGACAGGTCAATGTGACAGAGTTCTAGCCAATGAAATGTGGGCATAAATCATGTGCATCCCTTCTGGCCCCTGCTCCTAAAATCGCCCAAATGAACTTTCATGTTTTCTTCTCCTGACTTCTCAGTGAGGGACTCCAGGGTGATTTTGGAGCCACAAAATGGAAGCAGCCTGGGACTGTTAATCATCATTGAATGGAAAACCACTATGCACACATTAGAGTGAGTGAGAAATAGTCCTCTGTAAGGACCAACAAGGTTTGCTGGCGTTTCTCACAGAAGTGACCTTACACTGACTAAATAAGAAATTATTATCTTGAAGTAGGACGTTGCTGTTAAAACCAACCAAACAACAGAAACTAAACAAAACAAAATAAATTTAACTTAGGTGTCATTTCCTAGGCCCATTGGCAGATGACAAGAAAATAATTGACAGGTGACAGGGTGGCAGCTGTATGGCTAAAGATCCATGTTACACACTTGATAAAATTGTGATACCTTGGAAGGCAGATTGTGCTTCTTTTGAGCTTCAGAAGAAACTGTAAACAGATTTTACTAGTGTGTATTAGTTGTTACTGGGTAACATTTGGCCAGGGTTAAATAAAAGGAAAGAAATAGCCCAGGAAAGAGTTTGCTGGTTGGCAAGCAGAAAAGAAAAAGAATGCCAAAGTCTAGAAATTCAAAGTGATACAGGTTTTGAAAAGCTAATTATTCCAAGGCCTTTAGTGTACAAGATGTAATTTCAATAAGCTCCACATGAAAGACTCAGTAGGACTTCTCTACTGAACAAAAGGACTCAGCCCTATGGCAAAGATCAGACTAAGGGTGTGGCCTTCCTAGATGTTGTTTCAATGCCTCAAGATAGCACTTACCCTTCACTAAAGGAAGAGGTCTGGCAGCAAAAAAGGGAAGAAATAAATCAGACTTGAGAATCATGATTTATGGAAGAAAGTCGGGTATGGTAATGACCACATGAGACTGACTAATGAGAAATAAATCAAAGTTTGCAAAGTTCATAAGGAAATTGTTTTTCCAAAGAAAATATGAAACTGGAATAAAAATAACTATAGAAAGGGAAAAAATACTTTGTTCAAGACTCAAAATAACTACAATCACCAATCTTCTGTGAATAGGAACAAAGCTGAAAAACCAGGGCAGGAAGGAAATACTGCTCATATCCCTTCGGCGGTGGCCAAGGGAAATTGTAGACACCAAGGAACCCCAGAAGGTAGAACGTGTGGCTTTAGAGGATATGGGTAGTAGGGTTCCTGTTTGAGAGCAGAATGGTGACCAAAGTTGGAATTCTCCCCTCCTTTTTATGGTAGAAAACCTTCAAAATTTCTATCCAGCAAGAATTGGACATGAATTACTATGGACCAGGAACTGATGTGTGTCTTCTCCTTTTCCCTTGTCCAAATTTGAAATTATATTGCAGTTATTATGCCTTGTTCCCTACTGGTTGGCAGTGCAGCTTATGGGGAAAGATACACGTGAATTTTAAGTCCTGGGTCACTGAACTACAAGGAACAATATCTGGTCTCATGGAGACTATAGATCACTTACACACGTGGGCTTTGGAACGGATGCAATGTTTGAATAAGTTTTTGAGATGTCACCCTTAGAAAGAAGATAAAGTTGTTCTTAGGGTGGGAGGACACGGGGTAGGCCCTGAAAACTGCCAAGTGGTCTCCATGTTTGACTACCCTGAGACCACTGTGCTGGACAGGCCATGTGTACATGTTCTCATTGGCAGTCCCAGCTGAACTTTCTAAGGCTCTTTAAGTTATGAACCACTATGTTGTGCCCCTAAAGTGCCAGACATGAGGGTGAAATCTTCTTGGAACTCCAGACTAACTCACCACCAGCTGAATACTGACTACTCTCAAGAATATGTCTAACAGAAGCAGTGAGTATATAGGTAAACCGGCTCACTGGGAAAAAGTCTTAGAAGATTCTAGTGCTTGCTTATTTCTGTGATGTAAACATTCCCTCTGCAGTCACTTTCAAGTTCTTTAGAGCTCACAAAATTTCTGAATCTTTTTTTTTTTTTTTTTTTTTTTTTTAGCAACTGGCTCTAATGAGCTGATGTAAGTCAGCTCCAGCATGTCATAGAAGAATCCCCTACTTGACCCTTGCTTAAATTCCTGAACAACAAAATTATAAGATATGATAAAGTGTTTGTTGTTTTAGGGACTAAGTTTTGAGGAATTTTTATACAGAGATAGATCTCTGAAACAAAACATATAGCACTATATTGAATGAGACTGTCATCCCCAAATCAGGGATGGGAGCTAAACCTGAGGACAGAAATATAAAGCACCTACAGATCCTAAAGATGTCTGCAAAAATTTTGGGGAAAAAGCTCTACGGCAATGAGAAGCTAGTACTTCAGTTATAGTACAACTCCCTGAATCTCTATCTGCGTAAGAAGATATCCAGGGGGAGGAAAGGGGTCAGCAGCAGTTTCGTGAGTATGGTGTTCTCCACACTCTCCTCAAGGTGCTAGGTCCAACCCCTACCCTAATCACAATGGTCCAAAGACCAAGGGAAGCCTAGTGTGTATGTTCTTAGTTGGTTATCTGCTATTAGGCAGAAGTTGGATGACCTGTGCTGCTCCTATGAATGCAGGTGGAATGAGGGAAGAACACCATATCTTCCATTTTCTTTGCCAAAAAGGAGCTTACTGGTAACTTTGGGGAGAACCACAGTAAGAGAGTCAAATAAGCAGAAGACTTGTCACTGCATGTCACAGAGACAGTGGAGGCTTCATTATGCATATCAATGCCTTTTTAGAAGGATTAGTGGGATAGATCTACACCTAGACCTGAGTTTGCTGGTTTGGAGACACAGAGGATCCAGGAAGAAATAGATCTCACTCAAGGGGTAATGAAGGAGAGCTTGATGAAGGTACTCTCTGTGAGGTTGTTGGCAGGGTTAAGGACACCAGCACGAGATGAGGAAGTACCCAAGAGCCAGCAGAGTAGGAAGGAGAAAAACTGTTACTAGAACCTGACAAAAAGTATAATAGCAAGAACTGTGACCTTATGTGGGAAAATGCATCAACTGCTGAGAATGAGGAAGGGGGCCCTGAGTCCTCCATAACAAAGCAATTCTCAAGGTCCTGAGGATTAATCTGGATCTCCACCTACCAGGCAAATAGTAGGACTCTTCTTCCTGGCCCCACTGTGGTTAAGTGGGACTGTGTCACTCTTTCTAGCTACAGGGATGTGAATAAATACGAAGTAAAGGACTTCCACTCACAGCCCTGAGTGATGGTGCAAAATTCTCAGTATTCTCCTACCTTCTGTGTAGTGATCAGACCACTCCCAGATTACAGGTGCTTCATCAGCCTGAGCTCTGGAGTGAGGTACTCAGAGCTGAGCACTGAACTACCCTTCAATGGACATGGACTATGAACAGGAAGTGAGGGTTTGTTGCTTTAAATCACTAGGGTTCTTTTTAACTGCAGTGTGACCCAGCCTGTCATGACTGATAGATATTTAAACTGAGACAGAAGAATGAGAATGAGCCATGGGATGGATTTTACAAACTAAAGACAGTAAAAGGAAAATAATCTTGACTGAGAATTCCATTGAAATTGCTTGATAAACTATTTATATTTGAATATTATATATCTATATAATACATATATACACATATATAAATATTAAATAAATAAATAAATAAATAAATAAATAAATAAATACACACACACACACACATAACCTTAGGGTCAGAGCTCTTAAGTTCCCACCATCTTCTGTCACTGACTTACTGACTTCAGGCACAAGACATAACTTCTTAGATTTTGATCATGACACTGTGACATGAAAGAGATTTACTTAATGAACCTGAGGAATCATGTGTGTGTTAGGGGCTTGGCTCTGAACCAAACACACCTGGGGTCAAGTCCCAGTTGTGCTACTTACTAGTTTCTGCTGGTTGGAAAGTCCCAAAGCTTTAGCATCCTCATCTGAAACCCAAGATGATATATAGTTTTTTTGTAAGAATTAAGTAAAAATATTTTAAAAATACCTATATACTTTAGTGCCCTGATTGTTCACACACTCAATAATTATTAGTTCCTATGATGATTAATCACTTAATGGATTCACTACCACCACCACAAGCATCATCATCATCAGTACTACCTAATGGCTCTGAAAATCTATGCCTCACTTTGCTCTGCAATTATTACAGATAATTGTTTGTTTGAATAATATATTTCTTTTAAAATTCAGAGCACAAATACCAGTGACATGTAGGGATGAGCATTGTGAAGCAGGAAAGCTAAAGCTAGGGCATTAAGTTCCCATCACTCTTTAGAACTATGTGATTAAAGACAAGTAAAGAAGCTCTTCTATTTGTAAATGTACTCATTATAATTTTCCCACTTGTGAACTTTCAACTCATGAATATTGGTAGGTCTACTATCACGTAGCAGAGTTGAAGTTTTCCAACACTTGACCAATACTTGGATTTAGTGGACTCTTATATGAGCTTGACTTTTGAATTTAGGAACTAAGAGCTTTGTTTTTAAGACCTATAATTAAGTTTAACCATAGCATAACCTGTTTTTAAGTACAGGTAAACCTGTAAATTTAGCTATTTGAGCTTCATTGGATTCATTTGCTTATACCATGGCTACTGAATGAAGTTCAAAATAAGATAATGCAATACAACATAAATAGAAGCACTGTCTCAGTTCAATTCCACAGCCATGTGTTGAATTATGGAGATGGAAAGACACCTGGATCCCACATCAGGAAGTGCTTCCATCCTGAGCTCCTAATACATTATAAGAGCGCTCCTTTGATATGATTGGTTCCTACTGACATTCCATTCCTAAGTGCTTTGTAAAGTACCTGCCATATGGTAGGTGCCCCTTCAGTGATCTTGCATGAATAAATTGATTTGATGGGTCTGAGACATATAATGATATTCCTAGATGAATCCTAAGTCTAGCGTTTATTAGCCAGGTAACCTTGATCAAGTTAGATACAGAACCAGGATTCTATTTCAGCAATGACTATGCTAAGCTTAATAGTGTGTGAACTGTGTTTCTAGAAGGCACAAAGATAGTGGCTAGGGGATGCTGGAAAAGATTGAGAATCGGGATTTTCCCTCACCACATTGAAAAAGTGTTGTAAGGGGAAGTATGAGAATAAATGCCCCTCTCCTTCCTTTCTGGCCCTCCTCTGAACTCCTTGCTTGCATGTCATTGCTTGGAAGCTCTGTGACTGTGAAGTAAGGTGAGTAGAGTCAGCTAATGTCACCAGCAAAGGTCAGGACAATGGGAGCAGAAAAAACCCATGATCTCTCCCCATCGG
Organism: Canis lupus familiaris; assembly: GCF_011100685.1. Lineage (NCBI taxonomy): Eukaryota > Metazoa > Chordata > Mammalia > Carnivora > Canidae > Canis > Canis lupus. The sequence goes on along the minus strand of NC_049224.1, from coordinate 67,773,355 downwards.
GCTGGCAAGGGGAGAAACAGGTATGTCTACTTGGGCATGGGCAAGGAGTTTGGACAGATGACCCAATGAGGGCTTAAGGATTCCCCGTTAGCTTCTCCGAGACAAATTTGAAGAGCTATTATTTGTCATTTTTCCCCAAAATAGTAATAACTGCATTACACTTTATTTGCATTGGCTCATTTCATTCTCCCACCAACTCCACGAGGTAGATATCATAACGTGTCCAGTTTTGCAGAAAGAAAACCAAGGGGTAGAAGAGTTTAAATTACTCAGGCAAAATGACATAGCCAGTTGTGGGCAGAAAATGGATTGCATTTGAGGCCATCAGGCCTCCAAATGCATACTCTTAGCCATAACCTTATATGGTCCCAGATTCCATATTTCTGGAGCAAAACAGGCAAAAATTAACAATTTGAAATCTCTTGAGCCTCATTTTCTTTGTCCATAAAATAATGAGAAAGGACAACTTTTCAAAGCATTGTATTATAAATGTTCATAGCCAGCCATTTTTTTCAAGAACAATAGTTTACAGCTGGATATTATGAAGCCTTTTTTTTTTTTTTTTTTTACTAAAACATAACTTTTTGCTCTCTTCCTTGTGCAAGCACCTTTTAACAGTAGCTGTCCTCTCTCCTGGGGTATTACTTGCTAATATCCCTACTGGGGCCATTTGGCTTTGAATACACTTAAGGATGCTTCATTTCCCTTATTCTCTTTGTCTGCACATTGCTAATTAACACCTGAGTCCCAGCAGGTCTCTGGGAATCAGTGGAGGGCTTGCAAAAGCATCTTGTAGACCCCAAGGACTACTAGATCAATGATCTATTCCTTCACTTATGTTGTCCCTTTTCTTCCTGGTTGCACCTCACCAGACAGATAGTGGTATTTCAGTTGATCCTTATTTGGGCTGACTCTCCAACTTTCAAAGAACATGGTATTGCCACCAAATATTACATATGCTCTTATCCATCTATTCAATAAGTATGCCTTCAGTGCCTGCTATAGGTAGAGTCCTAAACATCAAGAAAACTAGATGACTTAATTAAAATCTCTATCTTTATATATCTCACAGTCCTGCAGGGGGGAAAGAGACCAATACAGGGGGATTAGAATATGGTGTGATTGGGCAGCCCAGGTGGCTCAGCGGTTTAGTGCCTGCCTTCAGCCCAGGGCCAGATCCTGGAGACCCAGGATCGAGTCCCACATCAGGCTTCCTGCATGGAGCCTGCTTCTCCCTCGGCCTGTGTCTCTGCCTCTCTCTTTCTGTGTCTCTCATAGATAAATAAATAAAATCTTTTAAAAAAGAATATGGTGTGATAAAGAGAGTAAAAATGTCTACAGAAGACATTATGGGATCACAGAGGAGGGCACTTCATCCAAGGGCCAGGAGAGTGATCTGGATAGGCTGTCACAAAGAGATGTGTCTGGCCTGAGTCTCAGAGCACGAGTTTGTTTTGGCAGATGAAGAAGGGCAAGAGAGGGCATTGCAGTGAAGAGCATGGGCACCTTCATTTTCTCTTCGTGTATTCATGAGTACTACTCTGTGTTGATGCTATACCAGGCACCCAGACTATAAGCCTGAATAATAGAACCTAGATCCTTCCCACCCCTCAAAGAGCTTACCGCTAATGGCCAAATGTTAGTCTATGATAAACACAAGTCATGCTCAGAACACAGAGCAGAGTTGGGATGTGGGCAAGATGGGTTTGGACATGAGACTTGAGCAGCTCCAAGGGGCCTCAGGGGGCTCAGGGGCCAACTAAGGAAAAGAAGAGAGAAGAACAAAGCCACACCCAATGCCATATCCCTACAGATGTCCCGTGTCAGGCCAGACAGTTTGGTCAGAACTTTGTTTCAGGAAGGTCCCTCTGCCAAAGATGGGAAAGTGTGGAGACAAAGAGACCAACTACTTTGCTTCCATTTTTCTCAGTGTGCAAGCACTAAAAATGCAAAGGTAAGGAAGCCATGCCCTTCGTCTGTGGGAGTCCGCTGTTCAGCAGAGGAGACATCAACACACCAAGCTCCATTGTAGATGATTTCCACTGAAACAGAAATGAAGCGATGCCCTCTTCCCCGCTGCAGGAGAAGGAACCTGTTCTGACAGAAGTAGTTTGAATAGTGTAAGTGAAAGCTAAGAAGGAATAACATTTGCTAGATCCCCAGGTCTGAGTGACATTTCACCCAGCAGAGAAAAAGGCAAATCTACTGCAAAGGAAAAAGAAGAAGGGATTAAATGATGATCAAAATGATTGTGAAAATAGCCTGATTCTAAATAAAGAACGTGTGACCCACATGTGTCACCAGACAATGCACTGTATTTGCCATGCGGAGGTGGGTGGCGGGGGCTTAGCAGATGCATTTTGACAACAAGGGCCCCTAAAATATGTTATAACTTCTATCTGATTCTGCAGTGGAGATCCAGAATTATCTCTTGGGGACAAGAAATTGTCCTTGTCTCCCTGAAGCAAAATGGTATTTTTGGACAGAGGGAAGATTACCAAGGGGCTAATTAAAAAGAGTTAGCAAGTACAGGGCAGGAATCCAAAAGCTGAGCAGTCAGCATGCGGGAAGGTACTTCCCTAGCAATGTCTTCATCAACAGAAACAGGAGGCGTGCTTCTCGGGAGGCTGGACAGCCAGGTTCTTGAAGGAGCAAATCGCAGGGGCCTGAAGAGCTCCCCCCTTTCTCCATAAAATTTACTTGACTCGGAAGGATGAGATGAGCATGTGCTTTATATTGTCTTCAAAAGCCAACTAAATTCCATCAAGAATCCACTTTTCAATTACATCAGAACTGAGGGATAATGTCCTTAAATGCAATAGGTATTTCAATTCTTTATTTCCACAACTACTGATGTTTTATGTGGAAAATCAATACAAAGATGGATCTGAGTTCCTATTCTCATGAATTTTTCCATGAAATAGAATTTGTTCATGTTTAATTATGATTTATTGGACCTGGTTTTGAACTAAGATGCTGGACACAGAGATGAGTGTAAAGAAAAATACAGGTCCTCTCTGCAGAGAGACAGAAACACAGTAGGTTGTTGTAATAGGAAGTGGTGACACCAGACCTAGAATCGTGCAAGTTGTGGTAGAAGACCTTAGCAATCCAGCCCAGGATGGGGGAAGGAGTGTGCAGGGAGGGCGTCTCAAAGGAGATGAGGCTGCACTAAGTGCTAATGGACAGGTGGTGAATAAGGACCAATCGGGAGAGGCAGAGCAATGGAGAGGAGTGGTCCAGCCCCAGGAGGAAGCATTAACAGAAGCACGAAACCAGAAATCACCCCACTGAGCAAGCATGAGCTGCAGCCAGCGAAGTCACAGCTCTGCAAGGCAGGGCATGGTGAAAGATGGGACATAATAGGGCAAAGTGCCACACCAGTAGGTCTACTGGGGTCTCCTATACCTTGCTAAGGTGTGTGGACTTATTCCTGTAAGTTTAGGGCAACACTAAATGGTGCAAATTAAGAACTTCTAGCACTCAGGACCAGAAGGAACAGCAGAGAGCCTGGGGAGGGTCAGCAGAGCTCTGAGCCGAAGCAGGATCCGTCACTCAGATGCTACTTTTTATCCCAGATGCCTGTTCTCCAACTGGGCTCATTACCAAAGCACTCTAACCCCCAAGGGTCTCTTTGTAAGACAGAGATATTCACACTCACCATAGATGTTACTGTAATGACTCAGAAATGACATAGACTGTTCAGTGAGATACAACATGAACAGGATGTGGAAAAGACCAAGTCAATGTTTGGAGATTGTGTGACACATTCCACAGGGGGTGTGTGACGAGACATGTTTTAGGTGGCACTTAAATTAATATTTTTCATACTAATGATTATATGTTCATTGTATAGTAGAAAAATTATGACTAGTATATGAAAATCATTTTAATTTATATCGTGGCTTAGCAAAAACTGAGCTAAATTTAAAAAGAATGTAGAAGTCGATTTTTCAAAATAAAAATAACAGAGATGTGATCAATATAGCAAAGGAGATTCTGAAGGTGGTAGGAAAGCAAGCCAAAAGGGTAGCTTTATATAAAAACTGTTGCAAGCAATGCTGATGGCAGAAGGGCAGATGGGGTTTGAAGTAGGTCCGTAAGCATGTGGATCCAATGAGATGAAACAGAGATTTGCAAAATACATAGTAGCACTGTCAGCATGAATGGTGGATTATTTGAATGGATCAGGAGAAGAAGGAAAGGAGGAGAAACCTCCGATAAATGAGAAACTCAGGCTGGTGGCTGTCCCAGGGGGCCTTGGGGACCCAAAGACATTTAGCCATGTAGAGGACACAGGGGTAAAGCAAGTTTGAACCCAAGTGGTGTCTTGTATTGTGCGGGCATCCAGGTTATTGGGCACTAAATGGCAAGTCAGACATCTGGGCTCAGAGTTCACAAAAGTGATATGGTATAAACTAAAGATGACTATCTGGTCATTTGCTTTCATGTTTCTTTGAACAAATATTGACTTAGTACTTACCATGTTCAGTTGTCAGGCTAGGTGATGGATATGCGATTTTGAGTCACCCAGATAATCTTCTGTCTTCGTGGAACTTAGTGTTTGGAGAAAAGTCTTCAACCAATAACCACGTGCTTTCTGTGATTTCACATCATAATTAGTGTTGTAGGGGAAAGAGGGTAGGAAGGTACGGGATTGGGACAAGACCAAACGGTGGGAACCAGAGGATAGGTGTGAGGACCTGTGACAAATGTAGCCTCCGGGAAGGGGTGGGAGCCTCTGAGGCTGAGATGGTGTCTGGGAGGCAGACAGAAAGCCAAGACAGGTGAGGTCTTCACAGCCCAGGCAACCAAAAGCTTCAAAGGGGTAGAAGGAAGAGCACTCATTGAGATGCTGACAAAGGTGGCCAATAAAATGAAGCCATTCTTGACCGGGAAGAGTTATCACCAAATAATTTTGCTTCAGATGGGCTGGAGTGGAGGTTAGGTCCCCATGCCCACTCCCCTGCCCTGACCCAGGGGTGACATATAAGAGGGTGTGTGAACTCGCCTCATTTCTTACTTGCCCTGGTGTTTTGGGTGTTTTGTTTTCCCCCCCTGAGTTTTGGCTTCCTTATGTAGAAAAGAGGGATTAAATATCATGTGCTGAGATCCCTGGGTGGCGCAGTGGTTTGGCGCCTGCCTTTGACCCAGGGCGTGATCCTGGAGACCCGGGATCGAATCCCACATCGGGCTCCCGGTGCATGGAGCCTGCTTCTCCCTCCGCCTGTGTCTCTGCCTCTCCCTCTCTCTGTGTGACTATCATAAATTAAAAAAAAAAAAAAATAAATAAATAAATAAATAAATAAATAAATAAATATCATGTGCTTAATACCGAGCCTAGTATAAGCCTTAAAGAAAAGAAAAAAAAATATGAATGGATAGCTGAGATGGATATTCATTCAGTAAGAATCAAATAAACGTTGACTTCTCCCTTCTTTTCACTTCCATGCACGACTCTGATTGTCACCTTAAAAAATCAAAGGCAGGGATGCCTGAGTGGCTCCATGGTTTGGCGCCTGCCTTCAGCCAGGGGGCATGATCCTGGATCCCTGGGTCCAGTCCCACATCTGGCTCCCCACAGGGAGTCTGCTTCTCCCTCTGCCTATGTCTCTGCCTCTCTCTCTGTGTCTCTTACGAATAAATAAATAAAATCTTTTAAAAAAATCAAATGCAAAAACAAACCACAACAAAAAAGCTCCCTCTGATGCCCACGGGCACAACTAACATTTTCCTCTCCTGGGCTCCCACAGCAGTTAATAAACACCTCGGTTATAACATGGATCACATCCGACACTAACAGTTTTTAATGCACCTGTTTTCCATTCAAGAAGGGGATTTTTTTTTCCCAGAGATACTGTCTTATCTGAGTTTGTGCTTCTAATACCAAGCATGAGAAATATGTGATTTTCAAGTGTAGTTAAACTCTACATTGTGTAATTGCACATTAAATTAAGGATCCCTATGGAAACAGTATTATTTCATACATTTTATGTTGATTACCTGAGTAGCTCGGAGAAATGATGTGGTTTGCACAAGGTCTTCTAGCTCATCCATGGCAGAGCTAGGACCACAACCTCTGCCCTTTGAGATAAGCAGCATGCTCCTTTCTGTGCCACCAACCTGGGAAATGAGAGCAGGAAAGCAAAATGGGATTGGGAGGATGTTGGCTTAGGTCACTGGGTGCAGAGCAGGGGAAGGGCAAGGGAACACTGCATGAATCTACCGACCTCTGTCTGCCTCATTCTCTCCATTTCCAAAGCAGAGTAAGTATGTGCATGGCACAGAATTACTTTCATAGCCATTATATAAATAAATAGCCAAAGAATCAAAATGTGCACTGCAAGATACACCCCATTCCCTGGTAACAGTTCTCTTGGGGAGAGAAAGGAGGAAATAGGATCATGGTCGATAATCTCAGTGGTCTGTAATTTTTTTTTCTTAGAAAGCTGAAATAAATATAATGAAATGATAATATTGGTAAAATATAGGTGGTGAGTACGCAGGTACTGTTGTATTCCACGCTTTTCTAAATGCTTTAAATATTTCCTTAAAAGAAGAAAGAAAGAAAGAAAAGAAAGAAAGAAAGAAAGAAAGAAAGAAAGAAAGAAAGAAAGAAAGAAAGAAAGAAAGAAAGAAATGAAGCTGTCCTCCGTTTCCTGCCCAGTCAGTGGGTATCGGAAGCCCTCATGCACTCACACAGTAGAAGAGCCGTGGCAACCAGGTGACTTCCAACCTGGTCCAGAGGGCAGGGAGAGACAGGGTCCCGGCAGGAAGTGGAGCAGAAGCCAGGACAGGGAGATACTTGTGGAGAGAAGAGAGGATTGGCAGTGGAGAGAGTTTCTAAGGACCAAGGAAAGGACCCCTCTGACAAGCCCCAGAAGTTGAAGACAAAGGATGACCATTCCCTAAGAGCTCCATCTACTCATTTTCTATTGCTCAGCTTCCCAAAGGAGTGTGTGGAGGCATGTGGGTAGCTCTTCATTCTTTCACTCAGGGGCCAATCTTTATGGGAAAAGCCTTATTTCTGCACTGGCAAAATTTAAATGTTCTCTAGACAAGGAACTTAAAAGTTTCCTTTTCCTTCTGTGAAAGTCTGATCATTCCTTGATAAACATCTCTGTGCTAAGAAAGTTAAAACATGGGGGTGACTGGGTGACGGGCACTGAGGGAGGCACTTGATGGGATGAGCACTGGGTGTTATTCTATATGTTGGCAAATTGAACACCAATAAAAAATAAATTTATTAAAAAAAGAAAGTTAAAACATCTCCATTTTCACTGCATAAGAAAAATTAAAATTAAAAATAATTACAATAAAATCTGTCAATGGTGATTTCCTAAGTATTAGAAAACACTCATAATGGAAAGACACAGCACATAGGTCTTGCTCCTATAACACAGAGATTGCATAATCTTTAGCAACTATCTGTGTTATGATCACCCGGGATAAAAGTACATTTTTAGACTCAAAATTGACGATTCCCCCTCTGAGCCGGGGGAAAAACGTTAATATTGACTCAATGGTGCCACCTGGTGGTCATATGTCAAAAATCGCCTGAATCTGCGGGCCTTTTTCCTCCTTTCTTCCTAGGAAGCTGTTGATTCCCCTAAAGAATTTAATGTTTATAGAGAATAACTAATGTTGGTTGAGAAATTCTTTTGCTGTGTGATGAAATCTCACATACTTTTGGTAATTTTATCCATATGATTTCACAACAACCCAATGAAATATCCCCCCATTTCCTATTTTCAGGGAAGTGGGGTACAATCTGGGGAAGGATAGAAATCTTGCAAAAAGTCTTGGCTATCTGTCTTACAAGAAAACAAATCAGTAAATTGCCATTTCTTAAAATTAGATAGATATCAAAATGAATGCCCTGATTCATTCGTTCATGAAACAGATTTGGCATCAGCCGCATGCTGACCGAATACTCTATTAGGTCAGGTCATGTTGGGGATAGAAACTCCTCTCATAATGTCAGTTATTCGGCATCTAAAAATCTAGTAAAGATGACCACACTCAGAAATAAAGCATCTTAAGAAGAGACAAAGAGATAATTATGGCCACTGTGCAAAATTCAGATGATAAAAACAATCTTTTGAAAGTAATTGGGCAGTGAATTTAAATTATCTATGCAGCATCCATGGTTCGCTAATTTGATGCACAAAATACTGGCAATATATGCAGATGTGTCCCTTGCCCAAGCCATTTGGGCATTTGAACCTGCCTTTTTGCAAAGCTGTATTAGTCAGGTTAATTAATGCTAACTCGTGCAACACAGAAGCCCTGATATCTCAATGGCTTAGTACAATAAGACCTTATTTTTCACTTGTATCATCGTTTGATATGCATTCAATGGCTGCTTTTGTTTTAAATGTTATTTTGTACCTTTTTTAGTCTTGAACCTCCATCTGGAAAGCATGACCCTCAAGGTTGCTGCAGCAGAGGCAGAAAGGGGTAGAAGAGGCAAGCAGGTTTAATCACCACTTCTGTTCTCAATCCGTTTACCAAAATTGGTGGCATGACCTAACCCACCTGCAAGGTAGACTAGAAACAAGGAGTACAGCACACGCAGGTGGAGGGAGAGTAAGCGTCTCTGCTCTGGGGTCTGAAAGCAGCACAAGTGACAGTTGGTCTACAGGTTTGTATGAATGGGAAAAATAATTCAAAAAAGTTCAACTTACTGGAAGGCATTTTTGAGACAAATACGTCTCTGAAAACATTGGTAAAATAATTTTGAAAGTCAACAAATGGAAGGAAATGGCATAATGTCTCACTGAGAAAAGTTCCATTTGTAGTTAGCCTTTCCCCTCACGCTCCAAACTGTTCTGTGTCCATTAGCAAAAGAAAGGCGTGACACAAGGTGCTATTGAGACAATACGCATGTTGCTGCTGCTTTTGGGATCAGATAGTATTGTATATTACTTTCATCAATGGTTTCCTGACTATATTTTACCCCTTTGGGCTCTTGTTATGACAGTATTCACTGGTATGTCACACCTAACTGTGTCTGCTGGTTTTTGGTTATATGAAAGTGGCAAGACAGATTTTATTTCCTACCATCTCATACGTGCTGATATCAAGGAGAAAGACAAAGAGAGAGACGGGGATATAGATTGTGCATAACGATGTATCAGAATTTACCAGCGAAGTAAAAAAAAAAAAAATCTGATTCTTTCATTTTACAAGTAATTGCTTCTAAAGCCATGTAGCTTGGCTTGTCTTCACTTTCACCACAGCACTCACAAATCCGAAATTCTCTCACTCAATCTAAAAAAACCCAGCTGTAATTAAATGAGAGTCAAGCCTAGGATAGAGGCAGGACCCTACCTGAAAGAACAGTGAATCTAAGTGGCCATGTGAGAGATGGAGAGATGGATTCTAGGGCAGAGAGTTTCTGAGGTCCCCCCAAAAAAGGTTTCCTGCTGGGCAGCCCCCAAAGTCACAAGCAAAGCCCACCGTGCCTTATGCTGAACATTCTGGACCCCAGCTAGCCATGAGAAGGCTATTATTTGCTTGTTTTTTAATTTTTATGTTGATAGCTATACTTTCCTGTAGCTGCCCAGGCTGCCCTGCCTTTCCAAGATCAAGGGCATAGTAAGAAAACAGCAAACAACAAAAAATGACAAGCAAATGACATTGCAATTTGTTACATATGTGCTTTCCAGATCTAAACATGCTTTCTTCCATGGAGTTCTCACCACAGCACGTTAAGCTAAGCTAAACAGATGTCACTAAGCCCTATTTCATAGAAACTAAAGATTAACATTAAGCAAGGCATTGAAAGTAGCATGACTGGTTGAGCCAGTAATAGGATCCAAGCCAACTGACTCTCTCTTTTCATCCTGGCTTACCTGTGGCTTTGACTATGGACAAGAGAATGCTGGTTTTTAAATCTGAATTCTAGACACTATCATAGAGCATCTTTGTACCTTTGAAAACTTCTTATTAATGGACAACACCATAGTGGCTTTGCTAGTTAAGTGTTTGTATTTACTTGATAGAACATTACTAAGCTATTAAAAGTAATCAGCCTAAATATCAGATCATTGTGTATAAATATGCTCGTAATGATTTATGAATAACAGTAAGTGAGAAAAAGATCAGGACACAAAATTACAAGGTTACCTATGAAATCTGGCATGTGTAATGAAACGTTAGGCAGAAAATGAAATCCAGTATGCACTGATTGTGTTAAAATAGTAGGGTGGGGATGATTTTTCCTTTCTTTCTCCAAACTGTCGTAATACCATGGCTTTATAACCTTTAGAATAATTTTATGACAATATCATTATTATTAATAATAAAATAGTAGTATATAATACTATAATATTTTATATTAATATACAACATTATATATAATTTATTATTGCTATAGTTATAGTGGAAAACACCCAATTCCCCTTGTTAAATGATTGGAAGTGTGGTGGGCTGTTGCGTTATCTTTGGGTTATCATTGCCAATTGTGACTCAAAGCAACTAGAGCATAGATTTTTATTAAAGTCATTATTTTTTTATTATTTTATTTTACTTTGTATATTTACCCAACAAAATACAAAAACACTAATTCAAAGGGGTACATGCACTTCTATGTTTATAGCAGCTTTACGTACAATAGTCAAACTATGGAAGCAACCCAAGTGTCCATCAACTGATGAATGGATAAAGAAGATGTGGAATATTATGGATATATAATGGAATATTATTCAGTCATCAAAAAAATTGAAATCTTGCCATTTGCGACAACCTGAATGGTGCTAGAGAGTATCATGCAAAGCGAAATAAGTCAGTCAGAAAAAGACAGATGCCATATGATCTCATTAATATGTGGAATTTAAGAAACAAAACAAATGAACAAAGGAAAAAAAGAGAGAAACCAAGAAACACGCTCAACTACAGAGAACAAACTATTGGTTATCAAAAAGGAGATGGGTAGAGGAATGGAGGCAATAAGGGATGGAGCTTAAGGAGTGCACTTATCATGATAAAGTCATTATTTTAAAACATATATATATATATATATATATATACTTATACAAAAATATGTGCACGTATATGTGTATATATACCCAGTTTTCACTTCAGAATTTGAATTTAGAGAAAAAGTCTCACTACAGCATTGAGATATTTTCCTTGTTTCTATGATTCCTTTTACTTAGAATCCAAATGACTCCAATTTGAAAATTCAGAAAAGTAGGTGCCATCACTTCTGACCATGCCCTCATTCCCCTTCCTCTAACACTTTTCTGTTTTCCCTAGAGGAACTGGAGAGTGAAGCCTCTGGCGATGATCAGCTGAGGTTTGGGCTGATATCAACAGTTCTGAGCAGTGTTCAGCAAAATACTAAATGGGCAGCCTTCTTAGCACTGCTTTGAAAGTAATAAAATACTCATTAAGTCCATGTACCCATGCATAGCTCCTGATTTTGCTGATCTGCATGATGAATTTGCATACTTGGTCTAGAAATAGTGAGTTAGTTGACACTGAAGTGGGGAAAGTGCCAGAATCGCTTCCAAAATAATTCATCTACATTTGGGGTTTGGATGGGATGAAATAGGGAAAGGAGGCCTAGCATCCTCCCCATTTGCAGCTGTGTTCCTCATGTCCTTAAGAGTGTTGCCGATAGAGAAAGAAAACAAGGGAAAATAGAAATCACAAAAATCCAGGCATTTATTTTTCGATAAAAAGAAGGAAGCATTGATGAAGAGGAGGGAGGAGAGGAAGGAGATGAGTGAGAAAAATCCCTAAAGCCCAAAGTGTCAGATATTTTCAGCAATACATCAAGATATTCTTTTTTTTTTTTTTTTAATTTATGATAGTCACAGAGAGAGAGAGAGAATGAGAGAGGTAGAGACACAGGCAGAGGGAGAAGCAGGCTCCATGCACCGGGAGCTCGATGTGGGATTCGATCCTGGGTCTCCAGGATCGCGCCCTGGGCCAAAGGCAGGCGCAAAACCACTGCACCACCCAGGGATCCCCAAGATATTCTTACTTAAAATGTTGTCTCCAAAATCTCCCAGCCTGGGAAGTAGTGCTCTCTCTCATGCTGATGACGTTCCTAACCAGAAAGCAGAAGATGCAAAGATCTCAATGTGACTAGCAAGAGGGCAAAATAAGGAAAAACAGCTTTGTTAATTAAACTGATTTTAGGCTCAAAAGAGGACACATTTTGTTGACTTATGATTCTATTGCAATTGCAAAATATGTCAACACTGGCTAATTCATTCATTCATTCATTCATTCATTGAACAAACAATGGAACATCAACCTTTTGCCAGATGACAAGCTGAGTATTTAGAAGCAATGTAGATTCTCGCTATGGAAGTGTGGCTTACGAACCAGAACAACTAGATCCCCTACAACTTAATTAGAAGTGCACAATTTCAGAGCATCTGCATGGCTCAGTCATTTAAGCATTCAACTCTTGATTTCAGCTCAGATCATGATCTCAGAGTGCTGAGATTGAGCCCTGCATTGGGCTCCACACTCAGCAGACTCTACTTGTCCCTCTCACTGTGCTTCTCCCCTCTGCTTGTTCGTTCTTTCTCTTTCAAATAAATAAATAAATAAAACCTTAAAAAAAAAAAAAGCAAACACAATTTCAAGCCCCACTCCAGAACTAATGAATCGAAGCCTGCATTTCAACAAAACTCCCAGGTCTTTGTGTGCACATTAAACTTAAAGAAATACTGTTTTAAGCAAGGCCCTAGGATCCAGAAAAATCACCATATAAATGTTTTGATACTTGTCTTTTCTGGATGTTGCCACTCTGGGGCCCCAGACCACTTCTTCTCAATTCCTGAGACAAAGGTAACCGTGAAAGTTTCAACTTCTGAGCCCTTTTTGAACCTCTTTTTTTTAAATCCAAAAACACTGAGAAAAATTCTACTTTTTAGTTCTGCTACTCAAATGAAACAGTATTTGCCAACCTTGTATCAGCGTGCCAGGTTTCTATTAAGCTCTTCATCATCATGATGACTTTGTAAGTCTCTGTCCTGCATCTCTTCACATTACACCTGCACATGATACTCTTGAATGCATTCAAACTCTCACTTCCTTTCCTACTTTCTGGATCACCTATGACTCCATGATTCATTTCAAGCTTTGGTGTTGAAGTCTTTACCAGCCTAGGGCAGATGTGGGATTGATTTGCCCCAGAAGCCAATTTGAACTTAGGTATTGGAGTTGGAAAACTGGCTGGCAACTCATTTGAGTAAGATTTTGATCAAGCTTTTTAAGCTCCTGTGCCATCATTCTCTTAGTGCACAATGATGGGAATTAGTTTATTTTTCAATGCACTTACACAAACTACTAAGGTTCCTTGTAGCTATGCCAGCTTTTTTCTATTGCCTTAATCCTATACTCAACACAACTCTGCAATTATTGGTGTTCTTCCTCTGTGTGAGCTTCCAGTCTTTCATTCATGGGATATTTACTCATCACCTATTGGGTAACAGGCATTGTGCTATGCTTTATAGCTTTGTCAGTGAAGGTGCATGCTTGCAAACACGAAGACATCCTTGCGAGTAGTCACTTAGACTTGTGTATAAAATAGTTACACATATTATGAAGTAATCACAAAAGGGACCTAAAAATGTGTATACATGGCATTTTTTTCCTTTTTTAAAAAACTTAAATTCAATCAGCTGTTATATAGTTCAATTAGTTAGAGACCGGTGCTAATATACATGGCATTTTAAATAACCCAAGTGTATTAAAAGCATTAAAAGCAACCAGTAGAGGGCAGAGCACTCTAACAAAAGAGGAATAGGTATCTCCCACAGTCCTAAATCTTCTCTTTAGATTGGTATTATTTGTTTCCTGCTATTTAAGATTAGAGCCTCCTCAAGCAGCTTCTTGGGATCTTGGGAATACCCTCAGAGAACTCAGGAGCAGGTTCAGTACTTGGGGTCTCTTAACTGCTTGCCCATTCCTAGAAAGCCAGTATAACTGGTAGTAGTTCAGATTCAATACAGAATTGAATCTGAATCTTACTAGTTCCACTTACTGAAATGCAGCCTAGAGAAGAGTGATTCAACACCTCAAACTTCTACTTCCCCCTCTGTAAGTGAGAATAGCATTATTTTATACTCTGTTCCATTAATTAGAGGCTAGTATGATGATTAAAATGCCATGTATGTGGTAAGTAGATTGTTATTATGACGAGTTTTGGGCCATAGAAGTCACGGGTGGGATGCCCTCTTCAATCTCAGAAGGAAAAGAGATGAAGTATGCAACAAGGAGAGAAGTTGCCCTGTGTTCTAGGCTCTGTATCAGCCATTTATGGGCACCATATCTTTAACCCTTACAAAAAGCCATAACGTAAGTGCAATTTTCATTTTATACATGAGAAAACTGAGTGTAAGAAAAGCCAGGCTTTCAGCCAAAGATACAAACAAAATAAGCAGCATGAATCTAATTCAAATTGAAAACTGTCAGAATTGAGAATCCAGGGTCTTTTAGTTGTACTTCTAAAATTATGGTAATGCCACAATAACCTTCCAAAAAGATTGACTCCAATCATTTCATGTCTTCTGGCCACCCCTTCATAGACTGATTAATTGATTGGATCAGCATTCATTTTCATTCATTTATTCAATAATTATTTGCTGAACACCTACCTTATGTTTTGCTAGATGTTTGGGATGCAGAAATGAGTGATAATACATGGTCTTTGTACTCAAGAAGCTAAATTTAGTGGGGCAAAGGACATAAGTAATTATTATGTCACATGTAAAAAGGACAAAATACATTGATAATTCAAATCATATGACATAGAGTATCAAATATGAGTTACTGTTCTGGAGGTATGGAACTGTCATAAAGGTGTGTGCTACCTAGATTTCTTAAGGTGCCTTCAGTTGTGTAGCTGGCTGAAAGCCTCCAGGTGGCTGCACCTTTGGGATCACCCACCATGTTCAGAGCAAGGTCACACTCTTCTCAGGCTGTGCTGGAATGGGCCACTCCTGCCAAATGTAGGACTCCTCTGGTGGGTAGCCTTGGCTCTAGACACCCTTGGGCCTGACACGTTCTCGGAGTTGCACTATGATCTAAAGTTCCTTCATCCCAGCCTACTCTTCTCTCTCCTGCTGCAGATGCTAGACCTGCACTATGATCTGAAGACTCTCTTCAACTGTCTCTTGTTCTCACCCTACTTACCCTTCATCAACATTCCCTCCACTAAATATTTTCTGTCATAGTGTCTGCTTCTCAGAAGACCTGAACTCACACACAGGAGGATCAGCCAACTTTCCTTGGGGAGAAGCAAAGACATTGTTACAGAGGGTGCCTGAGCTTGGATTGTAGAACCTCAGAACTAATGTAGCAACCCCTCTGACTCATGGCAGTAAGAGGTCTGTGCGTGGAAACTCCCTCCTTTTCCAACTAAACTGTCTTCTTTCAGAAGTCTTGAGTTTGAAATTATATTATATATTATATATTATATATATATATATATATATATATATATATATATATATAACCTCCCTGAGACTATAGTATTTGTTCAACATACATCTCTTGAATGAGGAAGTGACTAATCGCAATGTCTATAATAATCAGACTCTGCCTTGTTGTAGCAGTCCCCTTTACCAGAGTCACCATCCCTATGGCCACATCTCCAAAGCCCATGCCAAATGACACCTCTCTTTTCTTCAGTCTCACAGCACTGGGTTTGCATTGCCTTAGGACATACATTTACTCTGCCTCATAGTATACTTCTCAGTACACATGTGTATACTTCATAGATCAATCCCAGTATGCACATCTAAGAGAAATAGCCATGCTCCAAGCTCCAGTTGGATGTATGGATTGGTACACAAGGAAAAAGTGAAAGAGACTCAGCCTATATATCATGTCATCATGACCAGCTTCACTTGTCAAGGGCATTAGACCAAGAGGAGACCCCTCACCTACCACAATACAGTGGCCAGTGGCTGATGAAGAGGTTTGACATTTAAAGCTCTGCTCAAATAAGGTCAAACCAGGTCAATCATATTATCACAGTCAGAGATCTGAAACAAGAAAAACAGGAAATTAGGGAGTTAGCAGCAGTGGCATTTCCACCAAAATATCAGGGGGCAGAAAGTAAGTCATGAGGGGCCACCAGTGTGCTGAAATTATGGGACAGCTGAATTTATAAGTAAGAGGAAACCATGAAAAATTTAAAAATCTGTTTAATCAAAAATTTTAAGATAGCTAAGTGGTTAATAAAGTGGGTCTTGAAGTTAGGTGTGTAGGTTTAAATTCCAGGCTTCTTTCATACTAGCTTTATGACTTTGGCAAGCTATGACTCTCTTTCCTTCAATTTCCTCATCCATGAAGAGGAGAGAAGAACAACTTTCTCTCAATGGGCTCTTACTGACCTACACTAATTAATATGTCTCATCTCCCAGTCCTCCTTAATTGCATAAGGAATTAGCGTGGGGAATAATTTGAGTCACTTCTAGAAGACAATTCTATCCTTGGGGAAAGAAGCTGCCCTTCTCCCCACCAGACAGAAAGTCTCCAGTGTCCGCTGCAGCATTTTCACACTGTGGAGAACATCTGTCCCAGAAAGAAGCCAATAAAATGATAATAGAACCGAGTCAAGAACAGAAAAAAACCGGGTCCTGTGCCAAGAATGTCTGAAACCAGCCCCATAGACAAGCTTTCCTGTTATGTGAGCTAATGCAATTTTCTTTATGTGTAAGTGGATTGGGGTTTCTGTCTCTCACAAGCAACAGAGTTCGAACTGATGCCACCAGTTTGGAGAGCTCCCTGGATTCTAAACAGCCTCCCCTGGTCAGTTTTAGGGAGTATCCATCAGACTTTCTGCACTAGAGCTTCTTTAACCCTCTACAAGTCTCATCTCTCCTCAAGTACCTTTTGAACATTTTCAATAAAACCTTGAGTGAGTCTCTAATCCTTGTATGCAAAGATACCTGATTAGCCCCTTGACTTGTTGGCCTGTTCTCCCCATTGCATTGGGATAAATAATGTGGATTATTTGTCTTTTAAGTCCCTACCCCAAAGGTTCTGAAATTAGGTGCCCTATCAAAATGACTTAATAAATTTTTTTATTTATTTTTTATTTATTTTTTATTTTAATTTTTTAAATTTATTTATGATAGTAACAGAGAGAGAGAGAGAGAGAGAGAGAGGGGCAGAGACACAGGGAGAGGGAGAAGCAGACTCCATGCAGGGAGCCCGATGTAGGACTCCAGGATCATGCCCTGGACCAAAGGCAAGCGCTCAACCGCTGAGCCACCCAGGCGTCCCCTGTGCTCAGCCATCTACATGAGCATGCAGACTGTGTAGTCTCATGGGGCCCCCCAGCTCAGAAGTTCCCTGCATTTGATTCAATATTCTGCTGCCCCCATCTTGAAATTCTTAATAATTTTAAAAAGGAGTCCTCATGTGCATTTTTCACTGGGTCCCATAAATTCTTTAGTTGTTTCTGCTTTTGTGCCTCAGATTTAAGATTCTGACTCAGAAGCCCTGTGAGAAGGCTGAAGAATTAGCATTTTTTCCACAATAACTGCCACAGGGTCTAATGCACAACACATCCTCAATCTGCACCTATTTAAATGAACTTAAACATTTAAAATAAATTGATTACTTTAAATTTGCTCAAGAGAAAGTCCATTCTTGGGAGAGGAGTTAGCCTTTGCAAAATCTCAGAGAATCAGAGATTCTGGGATGTAGAAGGGCCTTTGAGATTCTCTTTCCAACAGATTCTTCATGTAGGCTGCATGTTAGAGTCCCCTGGGACAGGTGAAACAAAACAAAACAAAACATCAGAGCCAATAACCAAACCCACAAACATTTGAATTCAATTGATCTGAGATAGGGTCCAGGGATTATCATTTTTACAAGCCTCTCAGGGGATGTTGATGTGCAAACAGGGTTGAAGACTGCTGATGTAGGCTAAGATTTTCATTTTACACTTGAGGAAATGAGAATCAGAAAAAGCAAGCAGCTCATGCAGAGTAATACTAAGTGCAAAGACAGAGCAATAGCAATCATATACTATGGCGTATGAGTGAAGGGTGAATCCGAAAGTAGACTTCAGAGTCCTCTGCTCCTTCATCTTCTAGTCACCTGTGATCAGAACTCGAAGCTTATCCACTTTGATAAGGCCTGCTTTCCACACAGAGGGAGTTTGGGAAATTTTGACAATAGATTGGGTTCTCCTTCCCACTCTCACTTACTGTAAGGTGATTGCTAGGGCAGAGTCCCATCCTATCATCAGATACGAAGACATACACTGTTTTAAATGATGGATTAGAGCAGAAGCAATACATGCATTAATGATTCCAAGCATTGTGAAAATGGAATGCACAGAGAGAAGGTTGCCTTGCAGAAAGACAACCCTGTGATCTGCTTTTGATAAACACAGCTGAAACAGGGCTCTGTCCACACCAGTGTCTGTTCCTCCAGGCGTAGATTTAGCCAGAAGGTAGGTCATGAAAGGTCAGGGCAAGTCAGTTCAGCTTCTCTAGTGGTCAATGTTAGTCATCTAGAACTTTGAGGTCACAGGTGCAGCATTGAAGAGAAATCAAAACAAATACCAGATCAGATTCTTTGTCTTCTAGCCTTTATTGTGTGAATTTATAGAAAACTAGGAACAGAAAGATTAAGAGAGAATGCTCACTTTCCTCACAGCACTCATTGGGCTGTGTTAATAAGTATTCCTCTGCCAGGCTGCTATTGTCACTAAAATTGTAGCACCTCTCAGACTGAATAGCCTTAGTATGTGCAACTGTGGGATGGAACAGAATGGAATCGGCAAATGCTTGTTGAATTAATAAAGTGCACCCATGGATTTGTATATGCCTACCATCTCTGTGTGATAATATTAAGCATCCCTTTTGAATACTATATAAATTTTTAATAGACTTTATCTTTAGAGCTATTGCAGGTTCAGAGCAAAATTGAGTAGAAAGTAGCAAGAATTCCCATTTGCCCCCTTCCCCCACATGCACAGCCTCCCACACTATCAACATCCTCCACCAGAGTAGTATCTTTGTTATGATCCATCAACCTACATTGTTGACATGTTAATATCATTCAAAGTCCACAATTTACATTGGAGTTCACTCTTGATAATGTACATCCCATGGGTTTGGGCAAATGTTATGTATCTGTCATTACAGTATCACATGGGATAGTTTCACTGCTTTAAAATTCCTCTGTGCACCACTATACATTTCTCTCTCCTCATGAACTCCTGCCAACCACTTTATCTTTTTTATTGTTTCTATCATTTTGCCTTTTTCCAGAATGTCATATTGTTGAAACCATATAGCATACAGCCTTTTCAGTTTGGCTTCTTTAGTTTAAGAATACGTGTTTAAGATTCTTCCATGTTTTTCGATCACTTGATATTTCATTTGGTTTCATCTCTCAATAATATTCCATTGTCTGGATGTACCACAGTTTTTCTATCTATTCTACCCATTTACCTACTGAAGGACATCTTCATGGTATTTCCAAGTCTTGGCAATTACGAATGAAGCTGCTATGAACATCCCTGTGCAGATTTTTCTGTGGACATAAACTTTGAATTCCTTCAGGTAAACACCTAGGTGTGTGATTACTAGGTCATATGGTAAGGGTATGTTTAGTTTTGTAAGAAACTGCCAAAATGGATGGACCTAGAGAGTATTATGCTAAGTAAAATAAGTCAGCCAGAGAAAGGCAAATACCATATGATCTCACTCATATGTGGAATCTAACAAAACAAAACAAAACAAAAAAACAAAGAGATAAACAAAAATCAGGAACAGATCTATAAATACAGCGAACAAACTGAAGGTTGTCAGAGTAAAGGGTAGGGATATGGACAAGATGGGTGAAACAGAATAGAAGGTGCAAGCTTCCAGTTATAGAATGAGTAAGTTACAGGGATGAAAGGTACAGAAAAGAGAATATAGTCGGGGGTGTTATTGTGTGGTGACAGATGGCAGCTGCACTCTTGGTGAGCATAGCATGGTGTAGGGAGCTGTGGAATAACTATGTTGTACAACTGAAACTAAAGTAGCATTGTATGTCAACTATACATCAATTAAAAAAAAAAAAGAAAGAAAGAAACTGCCAAACCATCATCTTCTGGGGTGACTGTAACATTTTGCATCCCACCAACAATGAACAAAAATTTCCTGATGCTCCACATTCTCACCAGCACCTGATGTCGTCAGTGATTTGGATTTGAGCCACTCTAACAAATATGTAGTGCATTTTTGTTGTTTCCGTCCAGCTTTTGAGTTAAAAGAGAAAAAGTCATCAGAAAAATTTAAGGAAGCATAATTTACAATAAGAGAGTTGGTGATTTCATCCCTTTTATCTCAGTGCAAGATTTTACAAATGAATGCTTACATTTCCTTAGGAAAGTGCAAGGAAATATTTCAAGCGTTTTATTACTATAAATATCATCACATCAAATTCACTTTTTAGGATTGTCTTGGTCCATTTGGGTTGCTATGACAAAATGCTAGAGACTGGGTGGCTTATAAACAGCAGGAATTTATTTCTTAGGGTTTTGGAGGCTGGATGTTTGAGACCAAGAAGCCAGCAGATTCAGTGTCTAAATTGGACCTGCTTTTTGGTTCATAGACCCCCATATTTTCTCTCTGTCACATGGCAGAAGGGGCGAGGGAGCTTCCCCTGACTACTTTTATAAGGGCACTAATCCCATTTATGAGAGTTTTGAGCCCATGACCTAAACATTTCCCAAAGGTTCTGCCTGTTAATACCACCACTTTGGGGGGTTAGGATTCAAGATATAAATTCAGGGGCTACATGAACATTCAGACCATAGTACAGTAAATTAGTAAATATTAGAGGTAACTGGAAACAAGATTAACATATGCAATAACAGTCTTCCTATATAAAAGTACAAATCAGTTAAAAATCTAGAGAAGAAAATAGTACATTACAGCAATAAGAAATAAGAAAAAAAGATAAAATACAGATAAATTTTTCTTGAAAATTAGCAAGATCTATACAAGGAAATGCTAAACAGCTATGAGAGACTCAGAAGAATATTGGACGAAGAGGAAAGGCATATCTTGTGGTTGGAGAGGAAGATTCGGTATCATAAAGGTGTAGTTTTTTTTTTCTAAATTTATCTATAAACTTAAAAAAACTACAACAAAATATCAATTTTCTAGTATCTAGGCAATGTGAATATAATTGTCATGTGGAAAGACAAATAAAAATCAAAATAAATTAACTATTGATGATGTGCCAGATGCATTTTAAAGCATTGTCCACATATTAAATGGTACAGTTGTATCAACATTTGTAGGAGAAAAGCATTATTGTAGTTCCACATTTACAGACAGCAATTAAAAGAAATTTTAAGAATTTAAGAATTTAAGAAATTTTAAGAATTTATATGGGCAAGTTAAGTAACTTAACTTGCCCATATCCACACAGCTCAGCTTGTACATGGCAAAGACTGCATTTGAACCCAGTCTTATTTCAGAGTCTAGAAGTTTATCTAGCAAGCCTCATTTAAAAAAGAACCAGAAACGGTGTGCCAGGGGGATGGTGATGAAGTGGATAATTCCCACAGGATATTAAATCATGTAACAAAAGCTCACAGAGAGTAGTCGTGGTAATGTGTAAGTAGAGAGGAGTCAACAGAAGAGACATTCAAAGAGAGACTCACACATGTACGAGAATGTAGAATATGACAAATGTGACATTGTTTATCAGTGGATTGTGTAGATGGCATAGGAACAGCCTATTAGCCATCTGGAATAACCATCGGATTTTACCCCTACCCATCCCTTCTTGCATCACAATACACTCCGTATGGTTTGATGATGTTGACATCGCCCCAAATCAAAATAACACTAGTAGAAAAATAAGTAATTTTAAAATTGGGGTGGAAAAAGTCTTAATAGAACTAAAAGTCCTGAGCTTGCAAAAGATCAGCAAATTTAATACATTTGAACCTAAAACATAATATGGTGATAAGGCTATGGATGCGGGGGAAAAAAAGAGAGAGAGAAAGAGAGAGGAGATAAAGATGTCTCCAAATGTTTTGGTCTGAGCAACTGGGAGAATGTTGATGACATTTCCTAAGATTGGAAGCCTAGGGAGGAGTTTGGGGTTATGTAGAATGTAACCTTCTGTCTTGTAAATTTTAGGTGCCACTAAATAACCACATGGAGAGGACTGGGCAGAAACGGAGATTGGTTTCTGAGTTACTTGTGTACATAGTACAAATATTAATAAATGAATTTCATTATATGTTAAGTATTCTAAAATATATTCTCAAAAATAATATTGTCATTCACACCACGTCTTGCCCACAGCTGCTTTTCTTGGATGTTCACAGCAGCCCCACCAGACTGGCATTTTTACTTCTAGGATAAGGAAGTAAACCGAGTGTTCAGGCAGAGGAGACTTATCTACCTCTCCCATCACTGACGCCCCCCTCCCCCAACCCTCACTGAGCATGTGTCCAAAGCTCTGGGAAAATACAACTGCTTAAGACAAAAGCCATGCCCTCCAGCCGCTTCATGCCTGGAGAAGGTGTTACATGACATACACAAATAATTGCTCTAAACACATGCGAATCTGTGCATTTGAACTTCAACCCATCACATAACTTGCACACAGCACTGAAAGCAATAGCAAAACAAGTAAAAGGCAAAGGAAAGCAATCAGGTGCATTTCTTCTGGTCTTCACGACACAGGAACTCCGTCCCTGTAGCCCACCATCCTTAGAGAGAGGCTATCCCTTCGCACGTCGAAATTAACCAACTGACGCCTCTCTTTGCTCCACGGCACGTGGAATAAACTCATTAGACACTGAGGTTTTTCACCAGCTAGAAGCTCCTTACTTCCTTTGGCGATGTGAAGTCAACCCACTCCCTGATGCCCCTTCTCTTTCCCACGCTCAAGACATCCCATAATAACAGATGTGAATGTGACTAGCAAATACGAACAACACTAACAGCAAATAAAAAGGGCACAGCTCGAAACCATGTTTTATGCGCTTTTACCACGACAAAGCCTTGCTCCCAAGTGTTCCTTTCCATTGAGTGTGTAAGACAGTGGTGAGCCCAGTTTTTGCCAGTACTTCCCAGTGATGTGAATGTTACCTCGCATAACAAAACTGAAGTGGAAGGCAGAGGGGGGTGCTTCAGAGCACAACAGCTCTTGGTTCAAATTCTGACAGCTAAAAATCTCAGGAAGAACCCTTAAGTAAATTGTTTAACATAGGTAGGTTAAAAGAGTAAAATGAGAATAATTTAAAGGAGATCATGTATATAAAACTCTTGTGATCTGCCTTTCCCATTACTTCCCAACTGACCCAGTAAAATCAGAATGAAAGTCATCTTTCTTGACAAGAAACCCAGCTCCCCAGTTCACCAGGTCCTTCCGAATACAACTCTTGGGTTTCAATTCAGAAACGCAAGCTGACCACTGAGTTGACCATGGGCAACCCCACTTCAGAGACAGACCTGGCTGACAGAGCAAATAAACAGGGTGAGGAGTTGTCTCCAAGGAAGTTTTATAAATCAGATCCTTGCTAAGAGCCAGAGGAAAATATCAAATCTTTCTCCCCCCAGGGCCCCCACTTCCCCAACTCTGGGAAATAAGGTATATTTTCCAAAGGCAAGTGCTCACAGTGCTGTATTGGCTTAAGAAGTAGGAGGCTGGGAGTGAGGGGGGCCTCGGGAGATGCGGAGAGGGCAGATCTGTGACACATTGTTCTGCGAAGAAGGTGGAAGGGCGACAGAGGTGTGTGGTCCTGCAAAGTAGGGGCCCGGCCGATGCCTCCCTCCCCCAGAAACTCATTTATCACCTTGATGGTTTCAGCTCATTTGCAGCCAAGTTATTGTCACCCTTAAAATAATGTGGCTTGACAGGGAAAAAATGAAATCCTTGTGAAAAGTTACATAGTCATCACACTCTGGAGTCAAAATATAGACTGCAGTATCCAAACATGGGCCCTGGGTACGGCGGGGGTGGAATTTCCTCTCCTGCAGGCTTTGGTTTTAGAACAGGACATTAACATTTATGTCATGTTACCGTGCACTTAGGCATGGCGTGTGGCCTCCTGCCACGGCCACGGAGAAACACATGCTCCAGCATGACCGCCAAGGCTTGCAGTATAAATGGAGACGCGTGTTTCCTTGCCTGAGAGTTAATAGCAGGCGAGGACTTAAATGTGTAGTCATCCCCGGGTGCATAGACTCCATTTCAGATGTCAGGAAAGTACTAAATCTTGCTGCGCTTCCCACAGCAACTGATTTTCACCCCCAGAACCAATTAAGCCAAAGCATCCTCAGCTTGGAAACCCCAGGTATCCTGGCCACCCCGTTCAACCAGCCATGTGACTTTGATCAACTCTTGTTAGCCTCAGTGTCCCCCATCCGCGGAATGGACAGAGTTGCATCCATCTGTGGCTTGTTTGTTGCAAAGAAGAAATGACATAATATATGCAGAAGAGTCTCTCCTCGTTTCTGGCACACAGCAGACAGGCACCACAGGGACTTCTATTCCCTTCTAGTTCCTGTCTTGTGTTTCTTAACCTGCACACCCTTAAAACTGGGTTCTAAGTACAGGTGACCCTTGAATAGCCCAGGTTTGAACTGTATGGATCCACTTAAACATGGATTTTTAAAAGATTTTTTCAAGTAATCTCTACACCCAAAGTGGGGCTCAAACTCACAACCTAGAGATGAAAAGTTGCATGCTCTACAGACTGAGCCAGCCAGTCATCCCTACATGGGAGGGTGTTTTGTTTTGTTTTGTTTTGTTTTGAAAAAGACGGTACAGCATTGTAAATGTATCTTCTCTACCTTATGTTATCTTAATAACACTTTCTTTCCTCCAGCTTACTTTATTGTAAGAATACAGTATATGGTACAGATAACATTGTACAAATAGTAAAATATGTGTCAATGGACTCTGTTAGTTATCAGTAAGGATTCTGGTCAACAGTGGATTATTAGTAATTAAGCTTTGGGGAAGTCATAAATTATATGTGGATTTTCAACTGTGCCCCTAACTCCCACATTATTCAAGGACCAGCTGTACTTCAATCTCATGGAGCAAAAGTAGCTTCCCACTATGACATGCTTGCTGGAACCTACCAGTGCTGTTCTGTGCCTTGTTTCCTATTCTGCACAAACAGGAACTAGACCAAACCTGCAAGAAGGGGCAGCCCCATTGGAGAGCAAGGTTGGTTAAAGGGACAAACAGCCCTTCGGGCACCTGGTCATGGCTGCAGTGGCTGACTTGTCTCCCCACAACCCCTCCCACTCTTTGTGCTCTGCTCCCCAAGCTTATCTGAAAGCATCACAGTACCCTGATTTCTATGTTGGCTTCATCTGTCTGAAATCCCTTCTTTTTCTTCTCCCTTGTTGAATTATTCATCTTTCCAAGATCAGTTGGAATTCCTTGTCCTCCAAGAGGAGGTTTACGGTTCACCCTGCCCACGAGGAGGCCCCACTCCTATACTCTCAGAACTTTCTCTGAGACTATCACACCAATCCAGGTAGAGAACTTTGCTGTCATTGTCAAGTTGTCTGTCCCTTTCCTGCTATTTAACAAGAGTGGTGCTTTGTTTTTCTCTCTGTCGTACCTCTCCCAGTCACCCACACACGGGTGACACAGGAAATTTGGGGGAAAATGCATTTAAGCACACAAGATACAGATAATTCTACAAAATCATAGTCGGTGCAGTTGGTTCCATGCAGTGTGTATATACAGTGACACTCACCCTCAAACTATGACTACGTGGTTGTGTTTGTCTTCAACATTGACTAATTTAAGATAGAATGGTCTTTAAATGGGCCATGCTATGACCAATACATGTATTGTAATAATATGTTTATAAATATTTCCATCTATGTTTCAATTAAAAACAACAAAGAAAAAAGAGAAAGCAATAAATAAAACCTGGACTTCCTTCAATGAACAAATATTTATTGAGAGGCAAAGATGATATTAATACTGAAAAAATTAGAAGTAGAGATAAACATGTTATCCTACAGGTTAACACCAAAACCATCAGCTTACAGAGTCAAGTAGCTGAAAGTAAAGCTGGAAGAGACCATGGCTGTGATTTTGTAAAATAAAATACATACATACATAAAAAAACTAAAACTTACAATATTTTATTTATTTTACAATAAATAAGAACTTACAGAATTAGTTCATTGTTTAAACCATGTACATGTATTTTTTAATAAAATATTTTGCTTTGCTGATATCAAACATATAGAAAATTATCCAAATTTGCTGCTATGACTTGATGAATTTTTACAAAGTAAATGTGCCAGAGTTACCACCAGTCAGGTGAAGAAACAGTGCTGACACCCAGATGGCCCTTCCTTCTCTTACTCAGGCACTAACTCTTCCTTCTCAAAGATAACCCTTTCTCAGGCTCTCAGAGATTAGTTCAGCCTGCATTTGTACTGAATATACATAAAATCATACATTATTTCTTTTGTTCAACATTATATATGTGAATATAGGAAAAATAAGTAAATGAAATTTATTTCCACTGGTGTATAGTATTCTATTACATGAATGTACCAAAATTAGTTTATCCCTTCTACTGTGAAAAGACACTTGGGTATCTCCAATATGGAGACCTTACAAAGAAGGCTATTTTTTTTAGCATTCTCAAACACTTTTGGGGGGTGTATATATGTAAGCATTTCTGTGGGGTCATAGGGTACACCCTATAAGATATTTAGAAATGGAATTTCAATTCCCAATGAAATGAGAGATTTCAATCCCTGTCTTTTGGTGCCTGACAGGCAGAGCAGTCAAAATCCAGTAGGAATATTGAGGATGTACATAATACAATTACCAACTTCCAAATTTATCTATTTCCCTTTTTGTTCTAGTAATCTCTGCTTTATACATTACAAAGCTAAGTTATTTAGAGGATACAAATTTAGCATTTTGACCACTTAAAAATGCCCCCATTTTTATTCCTACTAAGACTATACTTTCATGGTTTTTTTTTCAACAAATGTCTGTGGGTAATTATTCTCCCTTATCCCTTATGCATCTAAACATGATTTTATTTCATCTTGCTCATGAAGGAATTTAGAATCATAGAACAGTAGTTATTTATTCTGATTACTTGGTTCACAATAATCCATATCTTCAGGCATCTATCATTGCTCAAAGGAAGTCTGTCATCAATCTGAATCAACTCCTCTGTAGACAATTTATGAGTCTATTCTCTTAGATTACATTTAGAAACTCCTTTTATTTTTGTTGTTCTCTAATGTATTATGATGCATCCAAATATGCATTTTTAAAAATAATTTCTTTCCATACTTGGAAAAACTTTTCAGTGTGTGGACTTAAAACTTTTCTCCCTTTCCAAACCATCTAGTAGATGTATGATAGAGTCTTTGAGTATATTACATGTTCTTGAAAGGTCTTTAATATTTTTTGTCATTTTATAAATTTGTATTGCATTTGGGTTTTCAGGTCTAGTGTCAGACGCATTAATCCCATCATCATTATATATATTCCCAATTCCAAGACTGTCAATTGCTTCTTTCCCAAATATACCAATATATATTTTGTAACTTCCATGTATCATCCCAAAGAAAAATGCTATCCTTTAGCAAATTATTTTTGTGTGTGTTTAAACACACATAAAAAATGAATAAAATGTAAATACCAGTTTCGAGTAGAAATAATAAATTTTCATTTCACACACACTGATGACTAAAAAGTAGATTATTGGTATGCTAGAATTCTGTTCACATCCCTCCTCAACTGGATTCCCCCAGGCTGCTGCCACCAGAATTAATGTCTACTCTACATTTCATTTTAGGGTTACCTGCGTGGCTCAGTGGTTGAGTGTTTGCCTTTTTTTTTTTTTTAATTGGAGTTCAATTTGCCAACATATAGCATAACATCCAGTGCTCATCCCATCAAATGCCCCCCTTAGTGCCCGTCACCCAGTTACCCCAACCCCTCATCCACCTCCCTTTCCACTACCCCTTGTTCGTTTCCCAGAGTTAGGAGTCTCTCATGTTCTGTCTCCCTTTCTGATATTTCCCACTCATTTTTTCTCCTTTCCCCTTTGGCTCAGCGCATGATCCCTGAATCCAGGATGAAATTCTGCATCAAGCTCCCTTTGGGGAGCCTGATTCTCCCTCTGCCTATGTCTCTGCCTCCCTTTCTATGTCTCTCGTGAATAAATAAAATCTTTAAATATATAAATTTATTCTAATAATTTCCTTGTTTTTCCTTCATATTTGTATATATATGAATTGTGGAATAGATGTATAGGGAATATATGGAGATAGATAAATATGTGTAGGTATATATACATATATTTTATACATATACATACTACCTATGTAATATATAATATTCTAAATAATATGTTGTCTAGTCATTGAACTTTATAGAGTTTCTAATATCTTATCCTTTGCTTCTAAATATGTTTTACCTGATATTAATATAGTTAAATCAACTTTTTTGTTGGTTGTTTACATGGCAAATATTTTCTATCTTTTGAATTCAAACCCTTTTACTTCTGTATATTTTGCATGTCTCCTCTAAATAACATAAAGTTGGATTTGATTTTAAGGCACACTGACAGTTTTGTCCTTAACTAGATAGTTGACTCCCTGCACATTTTTTTTTTTTTATGGTCACTATTCTATTCTGGGTTTATGTGGGCTAATTTATTATGTACTTTCTGCTCAGTTTTGTTCTTTTCTCACTGCTATTCCTTCTTCCCCTTTTTGAGGTTAACTTTTTTTTTTCTTTTTCTTCCTTCATTTTTCCCTTCTACTTGCTTGGAAATAATGGACTCTGCATGTTATTTTAGTGGTTAGAAGAATTATTTGGGATCCTTGACCTGATAAGCTTAAAATTAATTAGTATTTTTAAAAAAATAAAAAATAATAAAAAATAAAATAAAATAAATAAAAAAATAAAATTAGTTAGTATTTTCACTCTCTTCCAAAACAATAACAGTGACAATAATAAAAATAATAAACCTTATATTACTTTTTATACAATAACCATTTCCAAATTCTATATATTTTTGTTCAGCATTTTGTTCTATTTTATATTTTTCCATACATTAGACATTGTCAGTATTTTATGCAGTCAATAATTGTTTAAAGTCACCCTCAAAATTACCAACATATTTTCTTGCCTTTATCTTCTGCATTTGAGATTGTACATTTGGGATCATTGTCTTTCTGCCTGAAGTACTGCATCTTTCAGAATTTCCTACATTGGCTGGTAAATGGTCATTTTTATGCCTGTAACAACTTCATTTTACTCTCATTCATAAAAGATCATTTACATATGTAAATAATTCCAGCTCCACAAGCATTATTTTTTGAAGCATAGTAAAAAATTATTCTAGTCTCCTGTCTGTAGTTATTGCTGTTAACAAGTCCATTCTGTTCCAGCAATCCCTTCTAGACGTTTGATCTTTTTTTCTTGATTGCTTTAAAAATCTCTTTTGTGGTGTTTAAATGTTTCTAGGTGAGAATTTCATGCAGCTCTCTGTGCTTGGTGTTCGATTGTGCTTTTGAGATCTGAAGATTAGTATTTGTCAACAATTCTGCGAAGTTTTCAAACTCTCCCGTTTTGAGTGTTGCCTCTTTCCTATTCTCTTTATGATGTACTTCTGGTACCCTAATCAGAACATGGTATAACTTCATAGTTTTTAAGTCTCTCCCTCTCTTTGATTCTCTGAGCTATATTGTAGGAAATCTCTTAGCTCCATATTTCACTTTAATAGTTCTCTTTGGGGTGCCTGTGTTGGTTCAGTAAGTTAAGTGCCTGCCTTCAACTCTGGTCATGATTACGTGGTCCTAGGATCCAGCCCAAGTCAGGTTCCCTGCTCAATGAGGAGTCTGCTTGTCCCTCTCACTCTCCCTCTGCCCCTCCCCATATGTATGCTCTCTCTTTCTTAAATAAAATCGTTAAATTTTTTCTCTTTAATTATTGTTTTTTCTGTTCTTTTAAAACAATTTTTAGTTGTGATATAATCTACGTAAAACTTGCCATCATAACCATTACTATAACGCCATTTCAGTGGCTTTAAGTATGCTCACATTGTTGCACAACCAATACCCAGAACTGTTTCCATCCTGCAAAACTGACACAGTCCCCATGAAATGACTCCGCATTCCCTTCTCCCCCAGCCCCTACCAATTACCATTCTTTCTGTCTCTAATAATTCAACTATTCTAGATACCTCAACAGGTAGAATCATATAGTATTTGCCTTCTTGTGTCTGGCTTACTTAGCATAGTGTTTACCAGGTTCACCTTGTTGTAGCATGTGCCAGGATTTCCATCCTTCTTAAAGTTGAATAATATTCTAGTGTATGTATTTGTCACATTTTATTTATCTGCGTATCTCTCGACGGACACTGGGCTTCCACATTGTAGCTCTTTTGAATAATGCTGCTATGGGCATGAATGTACAAGTATCTAATCTGTTGAGCTTTGAATTTCAGTTATTACCTTTTCACTTATAGACATATTTCATTCCATTTTAAAAGGTTTTTAAAAAAATTTTATTTATTTATTCATGAGAGACACATAGAGAGATACAGAGACATAGGCAGAGGGAGAATGAGGCTCCCCAAAGGGAGCCGGATGCAGGACTCAATCCCCGGACCTCTGGATCACAACCTGAGCCAAAGGCATCTGCTCAACCACTGAGCCACCCAGGGGTTCCAATTTTAGAGTTTCTTTATTATTTTGAAATCCTCTCTGCCTTGTTCATATTTTCAAGCTTCTTTTATATTAAGCCTGGTTAATTTATATCATTTTTTAAAGAATTCAAATATCTAAAATGTTTGTAAGTGAAATTCTATTGTAAGTGGGGAGATTCTCCCACCCCCGCTTCTTAGCTGTCATTCAGGACATCTTATTTATTTGCATGTTTTATTATTTTTTTCTTTTATTGGAAGTTGCCAATTTTCCTTGGATCTTTATATAGGGTACAGCGTGTGCCCTGAATTGAAATTATATGTCTCTAGACACAAATTATGTTTGCAGGGATTTCTGAACATTATCACTTCATTACACTTTAAATTATCTGGCTGAGGTTTGGACACATAGGTAGCATGAGTTCGCCACCCCAACAACTCAAGAGTCTTCCATCTTATAGTCACTAATTTACAAAGTATTGAGTGAGGCAATTTTTTTTCATTCGTGTGTTTATATGGTCTATTAGTTAGCATTTACCCTTATATTGCATGCACTGTCTTTTTGGGTCCCAGCTTTATACATGGATCTCTTATAGTAGTTCCCATATTGTCTCTGCTCAGTACATCCGATGCAGCTATTACCAAGGAGCTCCAGGACCCCAGAATCTGGCAAGAATCTTAAGGGAGAAAGGAAACTCCTTTAATTCCAGAGTTCTTGCTTTTGCTTATTTTATGGCCCCTATAGATTCCTTTCATACTAGCTCAGCCAGGAATTTGAACCTTTAAAATATATCTATATATCTATATCTATATATAACTATAGTTATATGCCTATAGTATCTATACATATATGTAGTTTCATTTTCTGTTGGGAGAAATTTTCAAATTATAGAGTGTCCCGTACATCCGTAAGTAGAAGCCTTTGCTCTTATCAATCTGAAAACTCTAAGATTGTTTAAAGATGATTGCTGTAATTTTTTTACAACTCTTACTTTACATGGAGTGATGAACATGACCATATGCTTTCTAATTTAGGTTGAAGTCTCGGCTTCTATAAGTTAATTCCCATGCTTATGCTGTCGTTGTTAACTGGAAGGCAATATTCTTTCTTTACTTTCCAATAATATTGATCTTCTTATCCATGCGACTTCAAGGCCTGAGCTTATTCACTCTTACCACCCAAATGCATGAATATTATTGTTACATATCATTGATGAACAAAATTGTTTAGAAATTTAGTTCTTTTTTGATTTGGTATAGATCATTAAATGCATAGTACTAATCACCTCTTGTGTCATGGAATTGTGTTTCAAGAATAAAGCTGTCACTACTGTTTTGTAAATGCCCAGACAGTATATTTCATTTGAGTTATATAGGAGCATGATATTTTTCTCATGTTATTTTGTTCACATTAATAATTTATCAGGACAAATGAATAATGATCATATTTAATTATCTTACATTTTATTTATGTATTTGTTTAATGGTATCTTTAAATTTAGCTTTGAATAAACTTTCTGGAGGATAGTCTCAGAATGTACATTAAGATCTCTTAAGAAGTTTATGCCATACAGCCATATAAATTTGTTTATCTTAATTTATCCTAGAGAAGATCAATTACACATTTAATTTTTGTTCATAAAGATATGAAAAATGTTCATTATAACTTTTTACACATCTAAAAAATAGAACAACTTTATTAGTTGAAGTACAGAATTAATTAAATATATAATGATGTATCTATATAATATTACTTTCAGCCATTAATGCTAATGATTTCAGGGGATCCCTGGGTGGCTCAGCAGTTTAGTGCCTGCCTTCAGCCCAGGGCATTATCCTGGAGACCTGGGATCGAGTCCCACTTCGGCTCCCTGCATGGAGCCTGCTTCTCCCTCTGCCTGTGTCTCTGCCTCTGTCTCTCTCCCTCTCTCTCTCTCTCTCTCTCTCTGTCTCTCATGAATAAATAAATAAAATCTTAAAAAAAAATAAAGATAATGATTTCTGTACACATGCAACTACTATAACATTGTATGTTAACCAACTAGAATTAAAATAAAAACTTAAAAACATTTTTAAAAGATAATGATTTCCAAGATATATTTAACTTTGAAAAATATGCATATGACATATAAAGTGATAAATACAGGAAACAAAATGTGTATATATTATACCAGCTCTTTCTCTGTGTCTCTGTATTGTCTATCTATCATCTATCCAACCATCAATTGATCTGTGTATCTGAGACAAAACTGGGAACAAAAAGAAGTAAACCAGAAACTTAATTTTAATTGTTCAGTGTAGTAGAATCCTAGTATTTTTTTTATATTCTCTTTTATTTTTCAAGTTTTCTATAATGAATATAATTTTGAAACCACAAAGAAAAGGTAAATGTTTTCATTATTATCACACAGTTATGTTCAAAACTAAGAAATCGTGGAAAAGAAGGAAAATGAAAGTACAGAAAAAGAAGGAAAGAAAGATGGGAAGAAAGAAAGAGGGAAGGAAGGAAGGGAGGAACTCAGGATGCTCTCTCTCTTTACATTTTCTATTTTCAATCTATGAACACAAAACTTAAAGTCACTTATCAAGAAGGACCTGGTGTTGATCACTGTAGGCACTTAAAACTCATCAGCTCAGAGTCTGCTAACATTTAGGAAAGCAAACAACTAACCAGGGGTTCCAAATAAAAGCACAGGCCAGAAGTCAGCAAAGATCATTATGGCAATCTTCAAAGGCCAGCTCAGACCACACATTTGGGTGGCAGCTCACATGGTCACCATTCAAGAATTCAGAGAAGGAATAAGAAGAGGCCTGCACTGAGGCAGGGGTGAGTGGAAGAGCAGTCCCCTGTGCCAAAACTGTATGCTATAGGAAAGATGCATGATGTCACATTGGAAAGAGACTGATATAAACATTCTGAATTACCATGAACACTGCCAGTAGATTTCTGGTATTTGGAATGAGTCATGTCTCTTCTCCTTTAGCATTGAAAAGTTATCTGTACCACTAACACACAGTTCTAGGCATGGGGTTTTGATTGCCAGCCGGAGGATGTGCTCAGGCTAGTGGAAGTGAAGCATGCTTTCCCACAAGGGCACTATTTAACCATCTCATGGGTCCAAATCAATTCAGTGTTCCAGGGGCTGTATCATTACTTCCCTTGCATCTCTTCTTCTGGTCCTCTGCTCACCTGCTTGGTCTGCAGCTGGCTTTCTCTGTTACATTCACAGCTCCTCTTCAAAGGCCGTCTCTGGGGCTTTAATTTGGCATATTGCTAACACTGGGCATATACTCTGCGTGATTTTTTAATGCAAGTGTCTGCCATTCCCATGCACTCATTCTCTCGGTGTCACTGTTCTTAATTGTTTAGGGAGAATTCCACTGATCCCACTGGCCAGATAGGGTCAGTGTCACTCATAGGACAAGCAATGGCAATAGAAGTTACATGTGCATTTTAGGGTGGCCCTTCCTAAGGCCCTTAACTGCCTACTAGAGTTAGCAATTGACATGCCTGAAGCACTTTCTTCCTAGAGGAAAAGAGGCATACTTGCTGACAAAACGCTAGTGTTGGACATAAGGAAACAAACACTAAGAAAGGATTAGAGGGGGACATGTGTCTTAAATACCAGAAACTACATACATGGCAATTCACCTTATTATGTGAGATATTAGCCTTTTAACAGCAATTAATCATTACTGAGAATTTGCTATGGAGAACCAGATATTTTCCTTTACGTTCTATCATTTCATCCTCATAGAAATGTTGTGGAGCTGACATTATTGTCTATGTTACAAATTCAAGAATCAGTGAAGGTTCTGGTCACCAATTCTGATTCATGGGGGTAGGGGAGATTTTCCCCACACCACAGGGCAATTATCAGACACCAGCTAGGTGTGCTACAATTCAACTCAATTCTGATACTCTACCTGGAGATAGCATCACATCCCACAGATTAAGGGCTGGATCCAACAAGACCACCACCACAGCCCCTGCCACTCCAGATGCACTTGCAAACTCAGGTTGTCACCCATGCTTCTGACAGACCTGCTGTAGATTGATCCCCTCCTTGGGTTCAGTTAATTTGCTAGAGGGGCTCACAGAACTCAGAGAAACATTTTACATACTAGATCTCTGGTTTATTATAAAAGATATAGCTCAGGAGTTATATGTTTCCTCTGAGACTACAGATAATGAATTCAGCAAAATCTTTACAATTCAATTATTTGATCAAAAGTCCAGTGTAGGGGTCTAATACAATGCTGGCAACTTTTCTGGATGCTTGGCAGATAGATATAGATAGGCTCTTATCTCTTATGGCAGAGATGAACTGGGCAATGTCTGGGGAAAAGCTGTAGAAACCACTCTCCCCAAAACATCTTGTGTTTCCCAACTTGGAAGCTTTCTACGGAGGCTTCATTACATAGGCATGGTTGATTAAATCATTGGCCATTAGCAAGCAATGCAACCTCCAGCCCCTCTCCCCTTCCTGGAAGTAGGGAGTAAGGGAAACTAAAGGTTCCAATCTTCTAATCACAGGGTTGGCTACCCCTGGGAACCAGCCCCCATTTTTAGCAGCTTTCCTAAAGCCACCTCATTAACATAACAAAATAGCCATTTATTGTTCTCACACTTTAGGAAATTCCCGGGATTTAGGAGTCCTGAGCCAGAATGGAGGATGAGGACCAAATATATTATTACTTACTATAAATCACAACATCACGGTTAATCTTCGGAATTTTGAGTAATTTGCCCAAGTTACACAATTGGAATGAAGTCTCAAGAAAACCCACACCTGTCAGAGTACATTAGGTAATGCTTCTCTTAAAACCTCAGTTTAGCCTAGAGTCGATCACTGATTCACTGTGCCATCTGGCATAACTCAACGCAACTCAAGCCTCAATATTTCTCATCTATGAAGTAAGAGGATTCTACATGATATCTTTAGGGTCCCTCTTAGTTTTAACTTTTATGAAACTTGTATTTTACTTGCTATTTGGTTTGATCCTATTTATAAGTTGCCCATTTTGATTTTTCTAGTAATTGTGAATATGATCCATACAAATAAATATTGATAATAAATGAAATGGTTATTTTAATTAAAACGATAAAAAGGTAGTCATTCAACATTAATAATTCAATGAGTTTAGGTTTATAGTATCAAAATTCTGAACATATCACAGCTTATGTCCATAACATTTAGCAAATATAAACTGAGTGCCTTCTTTCGTCATAGCCAGCCACCAAAAAGGACACTAACAATTAGATGCAAAATGTTCTACGGAGCAAGTGCTTCATGACTTAGGCACACATGAGGATGAAGGGATGGAACTCTAGAAAGTATAAACAGTGAGATCACTTAAGAGTTGGTGGAGTTGGAGAATGCTTCCCGAAAGGAGTAGCATTTGATTTGAGATGAGGATTGAGCATACTAGCCAAGAATAATTATTAACCTGAATCAATAATAATCACTATAATTTTTAAACAAAACTAGCTGAACCTTTTAACTTGATTTGAAATAACTTGGTTTCCCCTTTTACATTTTTTCCATCAGTACAAGTTCCTGAAGACAGCAGAGTATGTATAAACATCAGCACCGAGAGAGGAGAGGTATAGAATTCTGACTCCTGAAGCCAAACCAAGCCAGCTCCTTGGGGGAGAGCACTATTCAGAATCTGAGTGCAGCTGTAAGGCTTTTTCCCTTGACTTGTGTGGCATGGAGCTCAGTGTAAAGGATGGGAAGTGATGTGGAACCGGAATTCAGAATGATGCAGGTCCCACTGCAGTAAAAGCCTGCCTGAGAAGCAGCTGAGTACATAAAAGCCCATAAAGAAAACCAAAACAATGATAGCTCCCATTGTGACTGTTTAGTCTTTCTGTAGAGACTCATGGGGTCCTGGCTATTATCTATTTTTAATATCACTTGACCCGAAAATTTATGCTACCATCTGGAAAAAGAAGTTTTTTCCCTTATGTGAAAATGGGTGAAGAAAAAAGATGAGGGAAGAGCCATAGAATGTGTCAGTCTTTTAAATCAGATGTCACTAATTTCTTGACATTTTACAGATAACTAAACACATTAGACATTTCCAACCAATTGATCGATCACTGTGTGTGCATCTGCTGTACTCCTTCGGTGCCTCTGATTCTCAAATGAGGAAGTGGGAAATATAAGATTTCATTTCATAGATATGATCTTTTTTTTCCTTTAAAATAAGATGTGCAGCTGCTCTTTGAAGAGATGTTCATAATTGTTTCCTTAGAACTTATCACCATTCTCTTATCTATAGTTTGAAGGAATCAGACAATTATATATTTCCTCTGGAACTGAATCAAAGATGTCCTTGAATTCAACAAATCTTTAGAATCTAATCATTTGACCAAAAGTCCAGTGTAGGGGCCTAATACAATGCTGGCAACTTTCCTGGATGCCTGGCAGATAGACATAGATAGGGTCTTATCTCTTGTCAATACATCAGGGGTCTCAGACCCAGAACACCAAAGAATTTAGAATGCAGAACTGTGTGCATATTTAGGATACAGAGCACTCACCTGGTTCAGGGATAATTTAGAGCAGTGGGAGATAAAGTGTAATGGGGCCAGGGAAGGACTGAGGGTGAACAGCATATAGTGATCAGAGTTCTCAGAGGAAATGATATTTGTGCAGGAGTTGTAAGAATGGACAGTAATTTGTCAAGTGAACAGGAGAGAAAGGTCATGACAACTTAAATTAACAAAACTGGCATTTCCTTCTTATATTTCAATTAAATTGA
The DNA here is from genome assembly GCF_011100685.1 of Canis lupus familiaris. Taxonomy (NCBI): domain Eukaryota; kingdom Metazoa; phylum Chordata; class Mammalia; order Carnivora; family Canidae; genus Canis; species Canis lupus. The sequence goes on along the minus strand of NC_049224.1, from coordinate 67,735,908 downwards.
CCATTTCAACTCTACTATAGAAGTTAGGATATGATTTAGAAGAGTTGGTTAACCAGTTTGCCAGACAAAAATTAAAATACCACAAAGCCAGCTTTCACTGAGGACTGTTATGCCCTGTTCTTCCCCCCTGTGTTGGGTTAGAAGGAGTCTACTCCTCTTCTGATATTCCCTTCATGCAGGTGGGTAGTGAACCTACCTGAAGCCGAGGTTCAGCATTGGAGAGTAATTTCTCCCTTAGCAAGGACATTTTCTCATAGATGAGTTTTATTATTTATAGAAGTAATATTTTGGCAAAAGTCTGCCTGTTTCTATTACTTTCCAACAGATTCAGAATGTGTATTTTTTTTTTTCTTTAACTGGCAAATTCTGGTCATCTCACAGTGAAGATAACAACAACAACAACAAAAAATGTAGTTATGTGGTTGGATCTTTTAGTCAAATAATGCTGGTGTGAGTTTCTCTCCCACCACCTCTGACTCAGTACATTTGGAAAGTTGCTAATGTCTTCGAATCTCAGCTTCCTCGTGTATGATATGGAGATTTGTAAAATGATAAACTGGCCCCTCTTTTAAGCAAGAGGATTTCTAACAAAATTTTTCAGTGTTCCTTAACATCCCTTGATTCCTTCATCCTTACTTTCGTTAGCATGGGATAGTAGTTAAGAGCATGAACTTCAGAGTCAAACAGGTAGAGCTCAATCCTGACTCTGACATTTACTTAGTTACAACTTTGATCAGTTTTGTAACTTTTCTGTATTCCGGTCATTTCACCTATAACTTTGAGATAATAGTAATATCTATAGGAAGAAGTAGGTTAAGAACTATGCCTAATATACCTTACATACTGTGTGTATTATAATTAGATAAGTAAGTTGCTTAATAAAAAATGAAACCAACATTGGCCAAGGCTGCCAAAGGCACTAATAACATTAGTATAAACTGCATTTAAGGAATTCAGTATATGTAAAAATGACAAAATTTTGTAATATTAGGTAAGTATTCATACTTCTTTTTTTTAAGTATTCATACTTCTATTTGCCTGAGAAAAGTAATTTCTTCCAGACACCTTTGCTCAATCTTGTCTCCTCCTCTTTATCAACTACAACTTTGAGATCTTTGTCTCTGTTGTTTGATCAAAGTCTTTCCTTTATTAATTTATTGATAGTATGAGTGAATGGTAGGCTCTGAATCTCTTAATAGCTGCAAGTATCTTTCTTTTATCCTATCAATGAGTTATAAGTACATGATTAATAGGTTTTAGCTCTTCTCTCAACAATATGCGTAGATGTTATCCTACCATCTTCTGTTTTCCACTCTTTCATGTAAAGTAGTCCATTTATCAAACAATTTTGTTTTTCTCTGTAGCTAAATTTTACATCTGGTATTCATTCTTACCATTATCTTTGAAATTAATGAATTTTGCTAAGATATGTCTAGGTATGAATCTTTTTTCATTAAACATCTCTTTCATTCTGAACACGCAGTCATTTTTCCAACTCGAGAAAAAATGTTCATACCGTGTGTGATTATTTCCTGTTCTTCCTGTTTATTGGGTGTCATGTAGAAATCCGATTATTTGCCTCTTAGACCCTTCATACCTTTTATCATTTCCTTTATGACTTCCGTAGCTTTGGGATTTTGCTGTGTTCTTGCAGTTTGTTCACTTGATTATCTAGGTCCCGTATTCAGATTTTGATGTCAACTGTTCTTTCCTTCAATTTGCATATTAATGGTTTTTCTGTTCAAAATCATTACTTTCGCCATACAAAAATTCTGAAATACTCTTAATTGGTTTATTCAAGTTCAGAGCTGTCTGCAGAAATTCTATTTTGCTCTGTTCCTCAGCTGTAGGAGCAGAAATTCTTCTCTCTGATAGTTGGACCCCTCTAAAGGTGTAATTTTTCTTTGTGGACTTTATTGGAGTTTGCTATTGATTCTAAGTAGTAGTAATGAAAGGTTCAAATGGCCGGAAAGGGTGGCAGCAAGCATGCATCAAGTCTCCTCTTAAGACCCCAAAAGGATGTCTCCCTCCTCCCTGGTATTATTCAACTCCACCAACCTCAGGATCAAGAGGCTCATCCCATCTAAATGAGCTTCTTTTTCCTATCATGAAAGATGAAGTACACTAACATGAGGTGAGTGTTTATTTTCTTCATAACATTCCTTGGATCTCTGTGGAATGACCTCTTCCCAGGATTTTCAGCATTTCAGTTCTTGCTCTAGGGCTTCCCACTGCTCTTTGGGCTTTATCTGCTCTAAGTTTAAACTATTTTGCTCCAGTTCTCCCCACCAGGTTGTCAGCAAACCAAAGAATTTACTCATCCCAAATTGCTTGTAGAATCCTTGACTTAGAATAAGCATCTTGGGAGGTTAGAAGCAGAGATGAAATGCATTCAGTTCATCATCTTCCAAGAAGGTTACATTATACAAAATATAATGACAGAGATGACTTGATTCTTTCCCACTCTTCCTTTTATCAACCCAGGGTCTAGAAATAGGCACATATTTATGTTTATTTTCTGATTTCCCATTCAAGAATGTAAACCCTTGAAGGCAGAGGGTTAGTTGATTGGATTTCCTGCTGTAGCCGATCCCAAACCTGCTCTATCTATAGCTTTCCTCATCTCAGTTGATGGCAACACTTTATTTTTAGTTGCTCAGGTAAAAAGCACAAACAAAAACATAACAAAACATGGAGTCATTCTTAACCACTCTCATTATCCTTCAACTTTCAATCAAATTTCAGGAAATCTATAATATCTATCTTCAAAAGATACCAATACTCTGGCCACTTCCTCCCACACTTAAAACTACCCCCTGGTGCAAGACACTATCATCTCCCTTCTAAATTATTAAGTTTGTCTTCTTACTGGCCCATTAGCTTCAACTCTCGCCTCTCTACACTGTTTTCAGAACAGCACCTAGATCTGTCCTTTTATAATATAAGCTCTCTTTTCAAAAAAAAAAAAAAAAGAGAGAGAGAGAGAGAAGACAAGAAAGAGAGAAAAAAGAAATCTACTCACAATGTGTAATGAATCCTTATTTTATTCACAACAAAAGCCAACATCATTAGAACAACCCCTTCAAGGTCTCTGATAGGCTGAGCCCCATGACTTCTTTGATCTCGTGCCCTAGTCTCTATTCTTGCTCACTCAGTTTAGATTCTTTTCTATTTTTCAAGCTTGCTAGACATGTTCCCAACCTAGTGTTTTGCTCTTAACTGTTCTTTTTGCCTGGAATGCTCTTCTTCCAAATAGCTAAGTAATGAATTCCTTATTCCATCAAAATGTTGCTCAAATGGCATCTTCTCAATGAAACCTAGTGTGACTAGTTTTGTTTTGTTTTTTTTTCTAATAGCTTCATAGAGATATACTTGACATGTAATAAATTGCATATATTGAAAGTATACAATTAGATGTTCTGAAATATGAACAGACCTCATCATCACCAGAGACAAAATAGCATATCCACCAACCCCAAAGCTTTTGCATGTCCCTTTCTGATCTCACCTGCAGCTCCTCCCACTCCTCCCTGATCTTCCTTTCCACCTGCAGGCAATGGATTTCTTTAGCAATAAATTCATTTGAATTTTCTGGATTTTACAGAAATGAATCATAGAGTATGTACTTTTTGGTCTGACTGCTTTTACTGAGCTTAACTATTTTGAGATTCATCCATGTTATTGTATAACAATCTCTTTATATTACTGTGTAGTACTCCACTATGTTGACCTATCTATAACTTGTTTGTCCATTGACCTGTTGATGGATATTTGAGTTGTTTCTAGTTTTTGTCTATTACAAACACAAACACAAAAACAAAAACAAAAAAAAAAAAACTGCTATAAACATTTGTGCACAAGTCTTTTTTGTGGACTCAGGTTTATTTTCCTTTTAGGTAATACCTAGGAGTGGAATGGTGGAATGGATGTTTATCTTTTTAAGAAACTGCTAAATTGTTCTCCAAAGTGGTTGTACCATTTCACATTCCAGCATTACCAGAAATGGATAGGTTCTATCTTCTCTACATCCTTGTCAACATTTGGTATTGTTAGTCTCTTTAATTTTAGTCCTTCTAATAGGTGTATACTATTATCTCATCATGGGTTTAATGTACGTATCCCTAATGACTAATGATGTCAGGTATTTTTTTTTCATGTGCTTATATGTTATCCATGTCTTCTTTAGTAAAATAGTTGGGTTGTTTAATTTCTTATTACTGAGTTTTATAGTTCTTTATATATTCTGGCTACTAGATATAGGATTTGCAAAATTTTCTCCCAGTCTATGGCTTGTTTTTTTCATTCTCTTTGCAGTGTCTTTCAAAACATACATTTACAAATATTTTTGATGAAATCTAATTTATCAATTTGTTCTTTTGTAAGTTATGCTTTTGTTATCATATATAAGAAGAAATCTTTACTAATTTCAAAGTAATAATTTTGTTTTGCTATTTTTTTTTAGTTTTAAGCTTTAGACTTAAGCATATGATACATTCTGAGGGGATTTTTTCTTAATGTGGTACAAATACAGATATTTTCTTTTTTTGCACACAGATAACTAATTGTTCCAACACTATTAGTTGAAAAGATAATCTTTTCTCCATAAAGTTTCCTTTGCATCTATATCAAGAAACAGTTGTCCATTTATGTGTAGATTTATTTCTGGACTCCTTTTCATTATATATTTTCTATCTTTGTGTCATTACCACATTGACCCGATTACCGTAGTTGTGTAAGTCTTGAAATCAGGCTGCATTGGTTCATCTTATCCTTAATGGCCACCTTTTTAAAATTAGAATCTGCGCCATTCTTCTTCCTGCTTTATTTTTCTTTTATACATTGCAGCTACTACTTTTTACATACTATATGATTTATATTTATGTGTATTTAATATGTAAAGTCCCCCAAGAATACCAGCTTAATGAAAAAAGGGACTTTACACATTTTTTAAAAGATTTTATTCATTTATTCATGAGAGACAGAGGCAGAGACACAGGCAGAGGGAGAAGCAGGCTCCATGCTAGGAGCCTGACGTGGGACTCAGTCCTGGGACTCCAGGATCACACCCTGGGCCAAAGGAAGGTGCCAAACCGCTGAGCCACCCAGGGATCCCCTGAATCTTTTTTTTTTTTAATATGTGGTATAAAAGATGCTCAAAAGTATTGATTTATTCCTTCCAATTAAAAATATAAAATTGTAAATGAAATCTTGTGCCATTGTTCTTACCTGAAGTTTGCAAGTAAAGAGTTTACCAAAAAAAAAAAATTATTTATTTGAGAGAGAGAGAGAGCATGAGCAGGGGGAGAGGCAGAGAGACAGGAAGAAGCAACTTCTACTGAGCAAGGAGCCCCATGAGTGGCTCGATCGTAGGACCCCGAGATCATGACCTGAGCCAAAGGCATATGCTTAAAAGACTGGGCCACCCAGGCACACCAAAGGACTTTATGAATCTTATTACAATCACTGATAGATTCCAGGTGCTTAGAACTGTGCTTGGTACATAAATTTTCAGTATCTGTTGAATGAGTGAAAATAGAATCAGACCATTTCATTCAGTCTTTATGTAATTATAATGCATAGAAAGAGAGAACCAGAAATTTGAAGTTAGTATTCAGCCATCTACTTGATCAGGAAGTCCTTACCTGAAACCTAAACCTCACTTTGCAACCCTTACCACCTCCTTTCACAGTCTTGCCAATGTGTCCTCCATCCCATGTCTCTGCATTTTTTCACATGCTGATACTTTATTTGAAACACTCTTTCCTTTCCCCCTTTTTTGTCAACCCAAACATCACCTCTACTGAGAGGACTTCCCACATCCCCAAAACTGCTTTAGATTCTCCATCTCTCAGCCTCTATGTTCCCAAGTACAGAGTGTGATTCAATAGGTTTACTTATTTTCTATACATGATAATGCTCTCTATGAGAGCAGAGAATCCTGTCTTACACAACTGATTATTCACAATTGCTGGCGTAATTCTTAGCATACAGTACATTCAGTTGAATTAATAAAATTCTACAAGTCTATGATCTGACTTTCAGAGAATGATTGAAATCTATCCATATCCCATTCCATATTTATAAGTTGGCCTAATTATTCTGTGTTTATTTGTGTGAATACATGTGTGTATTGTCATTGGATTTTTTAAAGGTTTTATTTATTTGAGAAAGAGACAGAGAAACAGAGAAAGAGAGCATGAGCAGAGGGGAGAGGCAGAAGAAGGGGAAGAGGCAGGGTCCCCACTGAGCAGGGAACCTGACTTGGGGCTCAATCCCAGGACCTAGGGATCATGACCTGAGCTGAAGGCAAATTCTTAACTGACTGAGTGACCCAGGCCCTCACATTTGTCATTTTTATTGCATTATTTCAAATTTTATAAGAACCATTATATAGACTCAACAAATATGAAATTGATTTCTCAATATATTTTTTCTTTATCTAAAAAACAGCCAACAGAAGTAAACAATGTCAAGCATGCTCATAGACTTCATGCAGCTACTCATAAAGGTCACATTTACTTTTTAAAAACTGTTTCAAAATATTTTTGTTATAGGAATTAAAACACAAAATAACCAAATTCGTTGTCTAATTTTTCAAAGTTATATTACACAGGTTGACACAGGATATTTGAAAATATGTTAAGGTTTTTCACATTGAAACTGACTTTTAGAATAACATAAAAGTGCTTTGAGCCCTAACAGCACACAGACTCCAGGCAAAACCATCTATCAATTCAGACATCCAGCCCCAGGCAGGTAGTTCATCAGTCAACCAGAATAATAACAGGGCAAGTCCTGACAAATTCATTAAGAAAGCCATAAAATACTTAGTATTGCAGATAGTCAACCTGATTTTGCATATCAGAGTTCTTAGTCCAGAAATAACTCATTTTAATTTGTCATTGAAAAGCTTCTCAGTTTTTCTATGAAGTCGACAAAACATGGACTAATAATGAGGAGAAGTTAAACCCCAACACCACTACCTGCCTGTAAGATCTCAACCAAATTAACTTCTCTGTTCCTTCCTGACTCACTGGACTGAGATGAGATAACAAATGATTTTGTATGTAAGTATCTAGTATAGATTTTGATTCATAGAAAACATTGAATAAGTGTTAGCTCCCTTATTGCTTCTTGGTTTAAACCAATGTTGACAATACAGAGCTAATGTTCATTCTGCCACCAATCTATTTTTCTGGTTTAGAAGTCTTTCCCATTGAAACATAGTGCAGCCATATAATTCTTCTTAAAACTTCCCTGGGTAGCACCATGACCCACTGAGAAACATTGGCATAAGGGGTCAAGTATACCTAACACCTGGGTCTCAATTAAGAAAGTGCAGTCCATAGATCACTGCATTACAGTAACCTGGAGACCTCACTAAAACTGCAACCCTTGAGCCCCAGCAAAATCCTAGTGAATCCAAATTTCTGTAGTTAAGGCTCAAGACTATGGATTTTTGACAGTTTTCCAAGATGTTTCTTTAAGCGCATCATCATTTAAACACCACTGTTACTTCAGTTCACTTTGACAAGATGAATACAGATTTTCATTGAGTTATGATGGGGTTACATCCTGTTCAACCCATCATAGCCGAAAATATCAATAGTTGAAAATCCATTGAATACAACCGAACCAACTAAACATCACTGTTTAGCCTAGGATATGTTCAATGTGCTCAAAATTCTTATATTAGCCAATAGTTGGGCAAAATCAACTATCAAAAAGCCTATTTTAAAATAAAATGTTGAATATCTCAAGTAATTTATTGAATACTGTACTGAAAGTGAGAAACAGGATGGTTGTGTGGGTGCAGAATGGTTGTAAATGTATCAGGTGTTTACCTTTGTGATCACATGGCTGATTAGGAGCTGCTGCTGCTGCCCAAAGTCATGAAAGAGGATGATACTGCAGATCACTATTTTGGGAAAAGAGCAGAATTCAAAATTTCAAATACAGCTTCTAATGAAGGGTTTCTAATGATGGACTTTCACACCATCACAAAGTTGAGTAATCATAACTCAAACTATTGGGGACCTGGATGGCTCAGTAGTTGAGCATCTGCCTTTGGCTCAGGTCATGATCCCAGGGTCCTGGGATAGAGTCCTCATCAGACTCCCTGCTGGGGGCCTGCTTCTCCCTCTGCCTATGTCTCTGCCTCTCTTGGTGTCTCTCATGAATAGATACATAAAATGATTTAAAAAAATAATAACTCAACCCATCATAAGTTGGGAACTACCTTTGTAAGGCATAGACCCTGCCATGTAGAAGTTCCGAGTATATAGAGGAAGTGTAAAAACGGGCATCATTAAATATGATAATAACATCTACAATAGAAAATAAATCAGGATCTCTCAAAAATCTCGAGGGTCCCAAGGTCATTTCTGTGTGTGTTTTGGGGGTTCTTAGTACACTAAAAACTAAAGAAACTAAATCAAAATTACCAAAAAAAGTAAACTCACACAATTGTACTATTTATAAAATAAATGCAGGATTTAGTAAGAATGTAAAATTTAAAGCTAATAATCAATTTGGACTGGAATTTAAATACAATGAAAATCTAAATATGTGATTAATGTCTTTTTTCCAATCTTGTTGGCATATTTCTGTGACAATACAAAGACATTTATTTGGAGGTTGGGACGCCTGGCTGGCTCAGTGGTTGGATGCCTGCCTTCGGCTCAGGTCATGATCCCGGCATCCGGGATAGAGTCCTGCATCAGGATCCCAGTGAGGAGCCTGCTTCTTCCTATGCCTATGTCTCTGCCTCTCTCTCTCAGTCTGTGTCTCTCATGAAAAAATAAATAAATCTTTTAAAAATTATTTGGAGATCATGTCACGAGTCAAATTAAGCTCAAAAACAGATGATCCTTTAGTCAACATTTCACTCACACACATGAGTTAGCTTCTGGGATGAACAAATTGCTGAGAGTTTTGGGGAAAGTTGGAAAAGTCTTCACAGAGAAAGAGCACTGTTCATGTATTAAAGTTTGAATAGAAGTTTTATGGGTGTATTTTACCATGTTTGACTTCCTGCTCCATTCTCTGATCCAGAGCTACCATACATGTGACTTACATCTTTGTGTAGGCAAGTTTTGCACAATTTACCATATAATTTTACATGGAACGATTCAAGGGATCTTTCAGATCTATTATCCATTCACTACCGATCTGAAAACAATTAATTATTGCCATCATTGAACCTGGGGCTGTGCTTCCCAGTATATAGAGGAATGTTGGCTGAGATAAGAATGTTTTACAAGAACACCTGCAGTAAGGAAAGTTTGAGAGCCACTGCTGTGCTCCTCCATCCACTCCCCACCACTTCTCTCTCTCCTTCCTCTTTTTGCCATAAGACAAAAAGAAGGGACAGGTATTCCTATTCAAATATGGTGGGCTTTAGCTGTAGATGTATATGCCGATGGTGCCTGTAGCATCATCTTTAATTCCCTTGACTCTTCTACCTCTGCCAGGGACAGAATAATGCCCCTAAATGCAACGCTCTGCTACCTATATTTTTCTGCTTTTGAATTTTCAATCACTATATTCCTTTTGCACATAGCAATTGCATTAGAGTCTTGTCTATAGCTCAAATGACATTTTAGCAGCAAATAATAAATCCTGATATAAATATGCACCTATAGTAAAATTGTATTACAAGTTTCTATCCAGAATGAGATATTTATTAGTCATTTGATTCCATTTTCCAGTGACAACACAATGATGAAGGGTTCTGTGAGACAACCTAAATAAGTTTGAAAGAAATTTTTCGATGAAATACAGCTTTAGGAGTTTCCTTTGTTTTCTCTCAACTGAATTGAATAATAAATCCAATGACAGTCAAAAACATTGTTATTAAATGAGAATATTTTCATGTAGTGAATACATATCCCATTTCATTTCAAAAATGGCATTAGGTAGATTACAAAAATATAAAGTATTTGGTGGGGGAAATAGTTTAAAATAAATGAAAGTGAGAAAAAATAAGAGTTAAACGGAAAAATGAAGTAATAGAGAGCCATGAATAGAGATACCTGCCCAAAGTTCTTAAAGTTCATAAAAATAAAACTCTGACTGAAATTATATCTCAGAGCTTCCTCATATCCACATAAAAAGGGCAATACCTGTGCATTGTAATGTGCACATTATCTGTAATATGGAAATAGGTTAGTTTCTCCTAGAGTACAATTTTTCTATTTACCAAAGCTAAGAATTTCTAATTTGGAAATTCTAGGTAATATGGTGGGTAAACTCTTGCATGACATTGTCATAATAAACACAGACTTGGATAGATATTTCTTGTTGCAGGTCTCCATGCAAGCAGAAGACATGATCCTGGTTTGCCAGCACACTCCCTAGAGAGGCCTTTATGGCTTCCTAACATGTATTCTTCCCTGCCTGACCCTCAAAACTTGGGAGTCCCCTGTATTTGTCTCCCTTCTTTTTCTCTTTGCTTTCCTTCCCTGGAATATTAACAGGCTTTCTGAAGCCTTCCTCATTTCCCTAGTCTTCTGGGTCTCCAACCCAGACCTCTTGCCTGAGCTTCAAAACCCTTTCGCTAACATTTTGCAGTGGCATTTCTGTATGGATTTCTCACCATCCCCTAAAAAGCATTATTTAAAAACTTGGCCACTAATGTCCCTTCTAAAGAACTTTGCCATACTGTGAACTATAGCTCACTAAGGAATCATCCTTCCTGAAAAATCACTCCATCACTTCACATAGACATTTGAGAGGCAGCCTTGTCTTTTTTCCTCTTTCTTGCTCATATAGCTAATCAATTGTCAAGTCCTACCAACTTTACCTCCTGTTAGGAATCCAAGTGTATCTCTCCAGCTTCTTAACTGCCATCTGAGTACCAGCCAGGGACATTCCTTGCCTGGATTATAATGACAGCCCCTAAGTAGTTTTTCCACTTATGCTTTGTCCTGGCTACAGTCTATTTTCACCCAGAATAGCAAAGCCCATATTGGATGCAAATCTGATCATGTCCCTCCCGTGGCTTAATATTCCCCCCAAATCTTCCTATTTTATGGTGAATGTGAGATATATATATATATATATATATATATATATATATATATATATCGCCATTGTTTATGGGGCTTTGGAGGCCCTGGGCTCCATCCACCTCCTTCCCCAGCTCCATCACAAATTCCTACTACTTCCCTGCTTTCCAGTCTGGACTTTTAATACACTATAGGATCAGGCACTCTCTTTACAGAGATGTACTCTGTGCCTAGGGCTTTTTATTCCCCAGTCAGCCCTCCCCACCCTTATATCCCTTATATCATTGCTCATCATGTCAGTTTTGACTCTAACTCATCAAGGAGGAGGCCTTGTAGAACAAGGTTAGTTCTCCCAGATTGTGATCCTATATAGTACAATGCTCTGTCCCAGTATAGATTTTTCCCATTAGACTTTAAATTCCATTTGGTCAGGGATATAGAGAATTCCCTTCACCCCCATAATTCCCAAACCTGCCACATTGCATGGCATTTTTTAAGGGCTCAAATCCTTGCTCATTAAATGATGAACGAATAAATGACTGAGTGAACAAATGAATGCCTACATGTCTCATTTCAAGAGTCACAAAGTATAAAGTGACTAGGACATGAGCCTTTTGTTAAAGGAACATTTTGAGGAATTAGAAACTCCAGTTGTAAGGAGAGGACCCTAAGACCTTCTCTTGCTGTCATTCCCTTCATGTTTCTTCCTTTGTGGGCCACTTGGACTGCAGCCATTGGAGTCCCTGGTGCCAGTTTGTCTCACATTATGAACTGATGTGCTCCATAAACTACCCATAATGTGCTAGAATGTGGCTCCCGGGCTTTCATATTCACTGTGAGAACTACCCACTCTGCTTACATAGCATCTTTAAAATTTACTTGCAGCCATGGAGCCCCACAGAAGCAAAAGTTAGAGGTTTGCTCTTCAGAATCAAATATTGGACTCTATCACTGCTCATACATGCCTTTCCTACTTGAAGTATCAGAGTTTGCCACTGAATTTCTTATCTGAAAGTCCTAGGAGAGAAGTTCCCATAAATCAATTTCAGCAAATATTGAGTGATTCATATAGACTCAGACTTCAGTGGGCCAATGGAGACTGTTTAGTCAAACTTCCTTATTTTACTAAAAAAATAGCAGAACCCTGGGGACTCGTGATCTCAAATCCATTAAACAATTATCTATGTGTGAAGGAATATAAAAATGTATAAGATGCTCTCCCTGTCCTCAAGAGGCTAACATCCTTAGGGTGTGACAAGATCAAATAAAAATGGGCAGTAATAATACATTTGACTATTTTACATAGTGCTTAATGTATAGCAAACATGCAAAAATGTCCTTTTAAATAAATTAATAATTAGATGAATAAATAAACTGATCAATTATGGAACACAATATAATATGGTACTTATAAGAGTTTTTCTCTATATTTATGTGACTATTCATTAATAACCACTTCCTTCATCTAGATATTGTACTATTGGTGAGAAGGGACTGTTTTTGTTATTTGCTTACTATTAGATCCTCAATGCCTCACACAAGACTTGGAACAGAAAACAGTTGATTCTCATGTATTTGCAAGTGTTCTCACTCATTTAAATTAAATCAATATCCAAGCCATTTTCATAGTCAATAATGGACATGGACAAAGTAACAAAAAATGTGAGCACCTGACACACATGTTCCCAGCTGAGGTCAAACAAGGTGACCCAGTGCTTTCTCTCCATGCTATAGCTCTCATACTGTAAACAAATATTCTTTTCTACTTAATGTGCATGTTTCCTCATTTTGCATATTTTGTTGATGAATTTCACTGTTTAAATGGTCCCTGAGTGTAGCGTTAAAAGGCTGTTTAAAGTTTCTAAGTGCAAGAAGGCTGTGATGGACTTTACAGAGAAAGTGTATATATTAGATAAGCTTCATTCAGATATGAGCTATAGTGCTGTTGGTTGTGAGTTCAATACTAATGCATCAACAGTGTATATTGAATAAGATGTCTTTAAATGAAAATGCACATGACAAGATTATGTATTGATTGGTTGGTGAAGATGTTATGACCAGAGCTTGCAGGAAGCTAAATCTGTATTTCCCCTAGGAGCGATGGCTCAGTCCTGGCTAATTCAGTGTTCATAGTGACTATAGAACATAGCTACCATGAAAACTGAAAATTGACTATATATATGGAAGACATATGTATGGAAGCCAATATGTATGGAAGGAGGGAAGGAAGGAGAGAGGAAGGGAAAGAAGAAAGGAATGAAGGAGGAAGAGAGTGAAGGGACTGGAAGAAGTCTATTAGTAGCAAGTTGGATGAGTGTTTTATGAGAATAGAGAAGGGGCAAGGTGTTGGAAGCATTATAGCACAACACTCTAACCAACACCTTAGTTACTCCACAGATCCTACACCAAGGCACTGCGCCTAGGAAGGCCTACTGTGTGAGAATGGAAGCATTCATCTAGTGTTTGTGCTCACAGCAGAGGCCACACAGGCTGTTTAGTCAAACTACTTACTATCCAAGCTCAAAACCAGGCTTTCCAGAATCTAGCTGTGGACTTCTGGGAAAATTAGCCAAACCTCTCCTTGACCCCTACTATGTAAAATGGGAATCATTAGAGTGCTTATATCACTGGGCTATAGAGAAGCTTAAATAATGAAATAATAAACATAAAATATGCCAAGGCCTTGCAGAAAATCAGCATATAGTAAATATTAGCTATTTTTAATTTTGTTTTATCTCAGTTGATAAAAAAATCAGTGATGTTATACTGTAGCTGAGAAATAATTTCACTAAGAGACATTTCTAATTTATTAAATTAATTCTATATACTAATCCACTTTATGTTTACAGTGTTCCATGAATCATTTTTCAAATATCACACCTTCTTGTAAATACACATCAACTTGCTATTTGCCATTTAATTTAATTTTTTGAAAAAAATATACATATTTAAGATTATATTTAAATTCAAGTGAGTTAATATATAGTATAGTATTAGTTTCAGGAGTAAAATTTAGTGATTCATCAGTTGCATTGAACACTCAGTGCTCATGACATCACGTGCCCTCCTTGATGTCCATCCCCCAGTTACCCCATCCACCCCCACCTCCCCTCCGGCAACCCTGTTTGTTTCCTAGCATTAAGAACCTCTGATGGTTTGCTTCTCTCTCTGTTTTTATCTCATTTTCTTTTTCCTTCACTTCCTCTGTGTTCATCTGTTTTGTTTCTCAATTACACATAGGAGTGAAATCATATGTTATTTCTCTTTCTCTGACTAACTTATTCTACTTAGCATAATACCCTCTAGTTCCATCCACATCATTGCAAATGGCAAGATTTCATTCTTTTTGATGGCTGAGCAATATTCAATTGCATATATATATCATCACCATTTATTTTAAAAACTATATATCCCAAGGTTTCACAATAATTTATAATTTGATCTTCAGCCCACTAAATTGGCAATATATGGTCTCTGTTGATCCCTCTGCTCTTGGAAGACAAAGCCAATTTTAGTAACTGTTTGTCCTCTTGTGATGGCAAGTGGTTTTGCATGGCCAGCAGCCATCCTAGAACTTTCTGCCACTGTACTCCAGCCATGGACTAACACCTCCACACTATTCATATTGCCTTGATATTAAAGGCACTGTATCTAGTTACTTATAGTTCTATAGAAACTGAACCAAGCAAATAAACTCAATCTTTTTCCAGGGTCAGGGACTTTAGGCCACTGCCACTTTCCCTCCAAAAGCAAGTTCTGATTTCCCATCTAGTATTTCTTCACAAATTACATGCCAGACTCAGGATAATTGGACATCTGTGACAAAACAGATTCCATGTTGGGGAGGCTCTGGACATACCTTGCCCATAGCAGATATTTTTACTTCATGTGGATTATATCTCTTGTGATTCTGCAAATAATTTAGTTTTATATAATGCATTACTTCTAATTTAAGTGAAAATGACTGAGCTTATTTCTTTTGTTTCAAACAAACTCTAGTAAAGAGTAAGTCAACAACCGTTGTTTGGAAGGACATGAATGTATCAATTACCAAGAATAGAAATATATCACTGAGGATCTGGTTTGGCTGCATGTAAGAGTATTTAAAATAAAAACTAAGGTTTTTTTTTTTTTCTTACAAAAAGCAAGTTTAGAAATACACAAGGCTGGTGTAGATGGTACATCAAAGATAGCATCAGACACCTAAGCAACTTCTATCATTCTTCACCATCCTCACCATCCTTAGCAAGTGACTTCCATTCTCAAGGATTGTTTCATGGTCACAGAATGACCACTGCAGCTCCATCTATGATGTCTGTATTCCAGGCAGCAGGAAGGAGAAAGTATCTGCTGGACAGGGCTCAGTTTCTAGCTAACTCAGTTCTCCTTTAAAAACTTGACCAGAGGTTCTCACTATATCTCATTGATATACACCTCAGTGTGGTAAATGAGAAGACACAATCGGCTGGCATCACTCAAGGTCAAGCTTTCCTATTATTTCTTCTACCTACACTAATACGGGACAACCCACCGATGCCCGTACAGATAGGGCATCACTTTGGAGTCCTCCAGAGTCCATTGTTAATATGTTAAAAAGAGAGTGTAGCACATACCTACTGTATTCCATCTCACATCCTCCTTTTTCTTTTGTCTACCTTTTTACACTAGGTACTGTCACAGCAGTCCGCTGTGGACAGGTGTGACTTGACTGCACCTTGCTTCTGCTGGATTGTGTAAGTCTTGCCCCAGAACTTCTAAGCTTCTGCAGCTTGGGATACCCCAGAAATACACGCAGCTGTTCTGATGCACATATCACCTTGGGAGGCTAAAGAACCATCCCTTCAGGAAATTCATCATATAAGGGATTGAGAGCTGGGGATAATACTAATCAGAGTCCCCAGAGGGATTAGCCCCAGTTGCCCAGCTGTGATCAACGTGACAATGCACTCTCAAATGGGCTTTTCTCCTTCTCTGTTTTGTACATCCCAGCTTCCCACTCCTTCCCTGGAGGGTTTTCCCAAAATAATCCCCTGTATCAAGCTCTTATCTGACTTATTTTTAGTAATTCAGGCTAAGATCAGGACCTAGAGGAACATAATAATTTTATTTTCAAGAAAATAACCTGACTGAAAAATTTAGTTTTCTACATAACTCAATTTTTATTTCAAAAATTAGATGACTATCTCATTGTTTCTCTTAGCATCTCTCTTATAACAAATATGTACTCCATGAAAGGCAATGTACCATACAGTTAAGAGCAGTTAAGAACACGGACCCAAAATCCAGGCAACGTTCCAGTCCTGGCTCGACCCTAAGCTTATTTAACCTCTCCAATCTTCAGTTTCTCCATCTGTGAAATGAAAACACAAACAGCATATATTATATTTCAACCAATACTAAAACTCACCTTCTAACTATGGCAGAGAGAATGGAAGTAAATTGCTCAAGGTCCCATGAGATTTCAGATCTCCTGCTTTCCAGTCCAGACATGTTTTTGCTCCAGCCTAGCAGACATGAAAGAGAAAAGATGAAAAGTCTTTTGTGAATTCTTGTTCAATTTCTACCCTGTTAGGGACTCCCCCAAAGAACATACTAAAGTGAAAATCCTAGGGTAACAATGGCAATATGAGGGATTTCCTTTCAAATTAGGCATAAGATTATTTACTCTGTGGTTGTCTATAATTCTTTAGGGTCTACATTTAGACATTTTGATACTCATCATCTCATTTCATCATAAACCCTGAGAGGAAGATAGGATGAAGGTTTCTATCTCTAGTAGATTCATCCACTAGTTTATCAATCTATTCCTCTGTTAACTCAGTGTATGCCCACTGTGTGTCTATCTAACTTTATGAAGGGCAATGGGAATATATGGATGTGCAAGTCATAGTGCATGTCCTAAATGTCTTCTCACTCTAATGGGAAAAAAAAGGTTATGCAAGCAAAATGCAAAACTTTTGGCCAAAAGCAGCCATGGGATGTCCCCAGACACAAAGAATGTGGTAATCCCATCTGAGGCTGGGGTGAGCAAGAATGATGCTTGCTCAGTCATGGGAGGTGAGAGCTTTTCACTATGTAGCTTCTGATGAAGGACATTCTTGAACAAAGGCATAGAGAAATGGGAAATCTATCACATGGGAACCAAAAATACTAGGGTATGTCTAGATCACCATGTGTGAGGCAAAGTAGAGGTGAAAGAGTTGGTGGGGGAGAAATTGAAGATGCGAGCAAGAGCAGCTTGTAGAGGTTATTGTATAAGTGGTTAAGGAGAGACTCTAAAATGAATAAAACAGGATTAAGCACCCTACTCTTAATCTCCACGCAGGTCTTGATCCCAGGATTATGATTCAAGATCCACATTAAGCTCCACACTGAGCCTAGAGCCTACTTAAAAATAAATAAATGAATAAGTAAATAAATAAATAAATAAATAAATAAATAAACGAACAGGAAAGTACCATAATCTGATTTCCATTTTACAGAGTTTACTATAGCTGCAACAGGAAAAATGGACTTAAAAAATTGGATTAGAAATCCAGATTAGTGGTTCATCAGATAAGACTTTGGATTTTAGACTAGAATTGATGCTGGAACAAACTGAGACTTTAGGGGTGTTGGGAGGGAATGAACATGTTTTGCATAGAGCAAGACATTCATTTGGGGAGACCAAGGAAGAATGCTATCGACTAAGTATGCTCCCTGCAAAAAAATCCTGTGTTGAAACTGTAACTCCCAATGTGATGGTATTAGGAGGAGGAGCCTCTGGGAAGTGATGGGGTCAACAGAACATAGCTGTCATGAATGAGATTAATATTTTTATGACAGAAACCCTCAGAGACATCTCTATGAGTATACAGTGAAAGGATGTTATCTACCTCGGAACAAGAAAGCAAGCTCTCACCACTCATTCAGCCTGCCAGTGCCTTGATCTTGGACTTCAGCCTCCAGAACTGTGAAAAATATATTTCTGTTGTTTATAAACCCCCTATTTTACAGTGTTCTAAGACAAATAGTTTCAGCACAAAAATTGTATCATTATAGATTTTTATCACTGAGAAAGTGAGTGGTCATTTGTATAAAACATCCCAGGATATATCTTGTTGATATTTGTGTAACAGTAATTAACATTGTATTCATATTAAAAGTAGCTAATATTTCTGAACATTTTATGTGTGGCAGGTGCTGGCTAATGCAGGTTATTATAATAACCCTATTTGGGAAATACTATTATTATCCCTATTTTCAGATGAGAAAATCATGACAGAGATAAATTATTTATGGTACAACATTAATGAGCTGGTATGCAGCAGAGTTGAGATTTAAACTTAAGATTCCCTTCTTTTAATCTAAGCTTCTAACCTCTTTGCTAGAGCAACCCAAGGGGAAGACTGACCACTCCTTTTTTTAATTTTTTTTATTGGAGTTCAATTTGCCAACATATAGCATAACACCCAGTGCTCATCCCGCCAAGTGTCCTCCTCATTGCCCATCACCCAGTAACCCCAACAACCCACCCACTTCCCCTTCCACTACCCCTTGTTCATTTCCCAGAGTTAGGTGTCTCTCATGTTTTTGTCACCCTCGTTGATATTTTCACTTATTTTCTCTCCTTTCCCTTTATTCCCTTTCACTAATTTTTATATTCCCCAAATGAATGAGACCATATAATGTTTGTCCTTTTCCGATTGACTTATTTCACTCAGAAGAATACCCTCCAGGTCCCTCCATGCTGAAGCTAATAGTGGGTATTTGCAAGACTGACCACTCCTAAGAATAAAAGAGTTATTGTGCACTTCCTCATTGCCAGGTTTATGACACTGACAGGTCAGCATTATTAATACTCCCTTTGTATGGGTGATGCAACTGATGATCAGAGAAAAAGCAACTTGTTCCAAAATGTATATTGGATAAAGAAAATAGTAAAATAGATGGGGCATCTGGGTGGCTCAGCTGGTTGAGCATCAGGCTCCTGATGATGGCTCAGGTCATGATCTCAGGGTCCTGAGTGAGCTCCACCTAGGTCTCCAAACTGGTTGTGGAGTCTGCTTAAGATTCTCTCTCTCTCTCCCTTTACCTCTCCCCCCTTAAAAAAAACAGTAAAATAGATTCACTCTATTTCTGTCTTTCAGCTAAGTCCCCCATACTGAAAACCATGTGTACAGAACTTGCAAAGATGGTGCCACTAAACTTGCCATCAACCCATTACCTACCACCAGGGCATATAAGGCAATGTAAAAAGGAAGAATTCAAGATGATGATAATGAAGAAGGAGAAGGAGGAGAAGAAGAAGGAGAGAGAGAATGAGAGAGAGAGATAGGAGGGAGAGATGAAGGAAGAAAGGAGAGAGGAGGAATTCAAGATAAAGACTCTATTAGTAATGGGAGCCTCTAGGAGACTGCTACTCCTGGAGTATAATGCTTTTCTTTACCTTTCTCTAAAGGATAGAGTGTGTCCTCTTATTCACATGCCCAGCCTAACACTTAAATAAAGTAAGGGAAGCTTCAGAAAACCATTTGGACAACTCAACATGTCTTGAATGACAAAGAGATTGGTATCATAATCAAGCCTAAAGAAAATCAAAATAACACTCTGAAACAGAAAGTGGCTAAATATGCCTCATTAGAGCAGAACAAAGAGAAAGGACTATATTGAGAAGGTCTGCACATCCAGATTTTGATATCTTTCCAGGTGTGTCTTTCCTTTGGGCAGAATTGTCGGCAAAACTCATTTGCTTGCAGTTGTAGGACTGAGGGACCCAGCCCATTGTGAGCTGTCGGCCGTAAAACACCCTTACCTTCTTGTGATATAGGACTCCCAATTTTGATCTTTATTTCTCCAAGGTCATCAAGAGAGAAAGTCTCAATAGTAACATGTCCACTAGCAACAAAGATCTTATATAATGTAATAACCACCGAAGTGATATTCCATCACCTTCACTATATTCTGTTCATAATAAGCCAATCACAGATCCTGCTCTCACTCAAGGGGAGGGGTTTACAGAAAGGTGTATAAACCCGAGCAGCCAAGAGTACAGCAGATGCTGCTTTCTTAAGTCTTAAGTCAATGCTAACAAGTTAGAAAGAGAGAGGGAAAGGAAGGAGGAATAAAGGAGGGAGAGAGGCAAGAAGGAAAGATGAAAGAAGGAAGAAAAAAACATGACAGGCAGGAAAAAAATTTCTTAATTCATTTTTTCTAACTGCATTTTGGGGAAGCAGGTTCTACTTTCTCTGGACAATGGAGAGCCCATCCTGCTGCCTTTAAACAAAGCTTCTGAGGAGCCCTAAAGTATCAACCACCAATGAGTTGTTTATCTGAGAGCTTAGATGGGGGCTGAGAAAATAAACACTTTGAATGTGTTTGGTGTTAGGGGGGAAAGTGCCTGGTCCCTCTTTTTTGACTTGTGGAGTCCCTGCCACCACCTTGCAGCCTCTGGTATCTTAGAAGGCCTGAACTTAGACCCTGAGTGGATGAGGAAAGTGTGTGGTGTTTGTACAGCTGAAAACAAGATGAAAAACCCCAGGCCCCCTCTCACACCCCATTAGGCCCCAAAGTCCACGGAGTGTTGCACTCAACACATAAACACTCTGCTTGGGGAAGCAGTGGTCAGGGTGTGAGAGGGAGGGACATCGTCTCAGGGAAGAACAATGGCATCTCTGTGAGGAGGCAGGCATCCCCACTCCTGCAGCTCCTTGGCCTGGGTGCATTAATCATTGCTTCCACCTTGTGCATTTCATTAAGCCTCAAGGCCTTTTGGGATTGATAATGGGACAGTAAGTAAGAGGATACTCAATCAGAACAGAAACACTGCTGTACTAGAATCAGCATCCCTCTTTTCTTTTCCAGGGTGGCAGAGTGGAAGAAAAAGGAATTTTGAGTAAACAATACTGAGCTCCAATGTAGGGTCCTCCCACAGCTGGCTGTGGCACCGTGGGCAGTTAATGAAGTTCTCTGGCCTTTTTGCAGCCTTACACCTTTTCCCATGGTCCTCTATCTGCCTGTAATTGTCTCCAACCACATGTGATTTCTCTGGAACATTTTTTAAAAGATTTTGTTTATTTATTCATGTGAGACACAAAGAGAGAGGCAGAGACATAGGCAGAGGGAGAAGCAGGCTCCCCACAGGGGCATTTTTTCTACCCATCTTACATAGAAGTCCATGTCCTCTCCTCAAAAGAAACCTTTCTACCTCCCAGCCTATACCTACCTACCTACTCCCTCTGCTGTGTCCCACAACAGCCATAATCAGACTTTGATAAAAGTGTTTTTCAGTGTGTATTGGAATTTATAGACCAGCATTTCCCTTCTACCTCTCAGATAACTGTGTATTTCAATTTTTTGAGGTAATATGGACTGTTAGGCATGAAGCTCATAGTTTCCTGCCTTGATTTCTGCACTAGGAACTCTATACATTCAACAATTGTGTTTGCTGCTTTTGTATGTTGAATTGTGTCCCCAGAAAGATATGCTAAAATCTTAACTCCTGAATATGATCTTTTTAGATCAGGTGTCTTTGCAGATACAGTCAGGTTGAGGTGAGGTGGTCCTAGCTTAGGATAGGCCTTAAATCCAATGGCTCTTATCCTTTTTAGGAAAGGGATATTTGGAGACTCCTATGAACTGAATTGCCCCTCTGCACCCATTCATATGACATCAGTCCTCTACCTTTTTATTCTGTATGCTTTTCTTAGCTAATTTCCTCCCTGCAATGTCTTCAATGACCATCTACTTGTTGCCTAATCTCCTTAAGAAAGGGTTATTTGGCCATTCCTGGAGAGACTTTCTGATTCTTTTCAATATGAATAAGCTGAAAATGGTGCAATTCTTTAAGTTCTGTTTCCTGTTTGATTAAAAACTCCATCTTTGAAATCATTTCTCTCTTCTTATACTTCCTATAAACAGGAGGAATCAGACTGCTCCTCTAACACTTTGCTTAGACATTTCTTCAGTCAAATATTCAACTCCAGAGCTCTCAAATTTTACTTTCCACAAGCCTCCAGGCCAAGAACACAGTTCAGCCATGTTCTTTGTCACTTTATAACAAAGATTTTCTTTCCTTCAGTGTCCAACAACATGTTCCTTATTTCTGTCTGAGACCTCATCAGAAAGGTCTTTTTTGTCCATATTACTATAACAGTTTGTTCAGGATTAGTTAAGGATTCTCTAAAAGGATTGAAACCTTACCTATAGATCTCTTCTTCCTGGGTCTTCACCAGAATCATCCTTAATGGTACTTTGACAGCAATAAAGTCTTTTCTAGCATGTACCTCCAAACACTTACAACCTCTACCCATGACCCAATTTCAAAGCCAGCTGCACATTTTTAGGTATTTGTTGCAACAGCATCCCACAGCTTAGTGTCAATTTCTGTCTCAATCTGTTCAGGCCATTATAATAAAATTCCATAGACTGAATAGTTTATAAAAAACATAAACTGATTTCTCACAGTTCTGTAGGCTGGGAAGTCCAAGATCAGGGCACCAGACAGTCAGATGTCTAGGGTCAGCCAGCTTTTTTATTAATAGATAGCAGTCTTTTCACTGTGTCCTCAAGTGGCCAAAGGGGCAAGGCATCTCTCTGCAGTCTAATATATATGGGCACTAATTTTATTCATGAAGGCTGTGCTTTCATGTCATGACGGAGTCACCTCCCAGAGACTCCACTTTCTAATACAATCACACTGAGGATTATTAGAATTTGCCTATATTACCTAAGCAGTGTCACAGTGGATCATAATACCACATGGATTCCCAACTGTCAATGACTTTGGTTATCATCCATTCCAATCTTCTCTTTTAGAAAAGAAAAACTACTTAATCTGAAGTAGGATTGGAAAAGTGTCTTGGAGGAATTGGAACTGAGTGGCAACTTGATGTTTGTCTCAGATCAGAATGTACTCCAAAGTAGAAAAAGTAGAAGAATTGGATGGATTAGCAGTTTAAATTCAATAAATAACCCCTACTATCACTTTACATTTAGTCATATGATTTTTGTAAGGAAAAGGAAATTGGAAAATAAAATCTGGCAATATTAACCAGCATTTTGGGGATTTACCATATGCCCTGGCTGTCATTCTCAGATACCTTCTAGCTTTTTGTTTTGTTTTGTTTTGTTTGTTAACATTTGTAATATGATAATATGTTAAAATGTGTCAGTATTATAAAACTATTGCTACACCAGTAAAAATTATTAAACAAAATGGAAAATGATCAGCTTTATTAGATTTTCAAAAATATGCACTGATCCCCACTAGTAATAAAAATTTATATCTAGAATAAGTGGAAACACTGGTGGTGGGATGCCTGGGTGGCTCAGTGGTTAAGCATCTGCCTTCAGCCCAGAGTGTGTTACTGGAGTCCTGGGATCGAGTCCCACGTCAGGCTCCCTGCATGGAGCCTGCTTCTCCCTCTGCCTGTGTCTCTGCCTCTCTCTCTCTCTCTCTCTCTCTGTGTTTCTCATGAATTAATAAATAAAATCTTAAAAAAAAAAAAAAAAAGGAAACGCTGGTGGTTAGATACTTCACTGGTAACCCTAATGTGGCTTTCAGTGTTAGTAAGACTGACATCTATATGAATTCTTCACAGAGAATAGAACAGTTTACCCTTGTTGAAAACAATCACTGCCTGAGCTCAAGGGAACTGCCTTATCTTTGATCACCCCAATGGGAGGATGTCATTCTTTGTCCTCTATTACCTAACCTCCTAGATCACAGCATTTCAACAAACCACTTCAAACCATACAGATGTGCTCCTTATCCACAGGTATTATCTTCAGTTCATGAGGACAGTCCGTCAGCTTTAGTCAGACTAGCACACCAAGTCTCTTATATACAAAAGACAAAAGGCAAATCACTCTAAACCTAAAAGGCAAATCACTCTAAACCCACTCTAAACTTTACTCTACCTCCAGTACAAAAGATGAAAGGTAAACCCACTCTAAACTCACCAACTGTGAGGCCACAATACGAGGACAGGACCTTTGAATGGTAAATTTGTTGGACATGCCAAGTCCTTAAATTATACTTGAAGATTTTTAGAGAGCTCTATATATCTTCTGAGGTGTGATGGAAAGATAATATTGTATTTCTTTCTAGATCTCCCACAAACGAATGTCATTTTTATGAGGCAATGCCTCAGAAATTCATCCAGAACAACTTTGGCATTAATCTACTCAAATATTAACTTATATTTTGGAAATTGAAGTTCCCAACAATTTACAATTACAGCCAACCATATTTTTTATTTCACAAATGGCCAAAATTCAGAAAGGAAATTGAGGCAATTTGGTAAATTGTTTTTGAAACAGTGTATTTCAAAATAGGTAACCTTTGTATTCCCTAAGGAACAATTCAGAGCTGACCAAGGACATTGTGTTGAATATCTCTTAATTTTGAACCCATGTGAATTTCTAAGAAAATTCAATCCCTATGTTTCAAGAATAATTTTCTCTTCAGTACTCCACATATTTTGTGAGTATTGTTTTATGTCCAGAAAGTCTTCCGACTAAAAAAAAAATCTATTCATTTGGATCAAAAAATATCCCATTTAAGCACTGTTGAAATGGAATACAATCTGGTGAGTTCTCCAGGAGCTAATGTTCAAGTGTATTATAAACTTGAAAAAACACATCATCATTTCTGTTAACCAAAGCATCAAGAGTGTAAGAATGTGTTCAGAGATGATTGTAAGGGTTATAAAATAAGTCTTTTTAAAAAATATTATTGTAGGTTCAGAAAAATAAAACTCTCTCAGAAAATGCACACTTGAGTTTATTTGATACAAACAAAAAGGAAGATCATTTACAGCCTAAATGACAGTCTACACTCAGTTGCTTCAATATTTGAAAGTAGTTTCTCCTTCCAAATAAAGACTCAGGGAAATGTCTATTTTTAGTTTTCATCTCTAGACCATCAGGTTCAGCACCCAGCAGGGGTAGATATAGAGAATCCAGCCACACAAATTATTGGAGGTCCTGAGATGAGCATTGCTACTGCCAGGGTGAAGCCATGCATACTTGAATCCAACAAATAGGCTTCAGGTTTTAGAAGGAAGTCTTCTGTAGCAAAATGCTATTTTTCCAACATCTCTTCCACTCTAGCTGATTATTCTAAGCCCTCTTGCTCATAATTCACATAGGGATAAAATACTCTAAGTCATTTTGGGCAGATGAGCAGAGAAGCTTGCATGGGGTTCCTGAGAAAAATGCTTTCTGGCTTTTATAAACACAAGCCTGGTTTACTCTTTCCTCCAAGTCAAGAATGAGAAAATTGCATCCTGAGCTACTAACAGGTATATTATAATCATGGTAGAACTTGCCTTAGGACAGAACTAGTGGCTGACCTGATGATATTGTTAACAGTTGGATTGATCAATCTTGAAGCTCACCCACCTTTGAATTCTTTCACATCTGAACTCACATGTTTCCTTAATATTCACATCCATTTGAGATTAAATTTCTATTACTCTCTATTCTGTTCCACTGATCTATGTGTCTGTTTTTGTGCCAGTACCACACTGTCTTGATGACCACAGCTTTGTAGTACAACCTGAAATCTGGCATTGTGATGCCCCCAGATATGGTTTTCTTTTTTAAAATTCCCCTGGCTATTCGGGGTCTTTTCTGATTCCACACAAATCTTAAAATAATTTGTTCTAACTCTCTGAAGAAAGTCCATAGTATTTTGATAGGGATTGCATTAAACATGTATATTGCCCTGGGTAACATTGACATTTTCACAATATTAATTCTGCCAATCCATGAGCATGGAATATTTTCCATCTCTTTGTGTCTTCCTCAATTTCTTTCAGAAGTGTTCTATAGTTTTGAGGGTATAGATCCTTTACATCTTTGGTTAGGTTTATTCCTAGGTATCTTATGCTTTTGGGTACAATTGTAAATGGGATTGACTCCTTAATTTCTCTTTCTTCAGTCTCATTGTTAGTGTATAGAAATGCCACTGACTTCTGGGCATTGATTTTGTATCCTGCCACGCTACCGAATTGCTGTATGAGTTCTAGCAATCTTGGGTGGAGACTTTTGGGTTTTCTATGTAGAGTATCATGTCATCAGCGAAGAGGGAGAGTTTGACTTCTTCTTTGCCAATTTGAATGCCTTTAATGTCTTTTTGTTGTCTGATTGCTGAGGCTAGGACTTCCAGTACTATGTTGAACAGCAGTGGTGAGAGTGGACATCCCTGTCTTGTTCCTGATCTTAGGGGAAAGGCTCCCAGTGCTTCCCCATTGAGAATGATATTTGCTGTGGGCTTTTCATAGATGGCTTTTAAGATGTCGAGGAAAGTTCCCTCTATCCCTACACTCTGAAGAGTTTTGATCAGAAATGGATGCTGTATTTTGTCAAATGCTTTCTCTGCATCTAATGAGAGGATCATATGGTTCTTGGTTTTTCTCTTGCTGATATGATGAATCACATTGATTGTTTTACGGGTGTTGAACCAGCAAGAAGTGGACCCTGAATTTTATGGTCAACTAATATTCGATAAAGGAGGAAAGACTATCCATTGGAAGAAAGACAGTCTCTTCAATAAATGGTGCTGGGAAAATTGGACATCCACATGCAGAAGAATGAAACTAGACCACTCTCTTTCACCATACACAAAGATAAACTCAAAATGGATGAAAGATCTAAATGTGAGACAAGATTCCATCAAAATCCTAGAGAAGAACACAGGCAACACCCTTTTTGAACTCGGCCACAGTAACTTCTTGCAAGATACATCCACGAAGGCAAAAGAAACAAAAGCAAAAATGAACTATTGGGACTTCATCAAGATAAGAAGCTTTTGCACAGCAAAGGATACAGTCAACAAAACTCAAAGACAGCCTACAGAATGGGAGATGATATTTGCAAATGACATATTAGATAAAGGGCTAGTTTCCAAGATCTATAAAGAACTTATTAAACTCAACACCAAAGAAACAAACAATCCAATTATGAAATGGGCAAAAGACATGAAGAGAAATCTCACAGAGGAAGACATAGACATGGCCAACATGCATATGAGAAAATGCTCTGCATCACTTGCCATCAGGGAAATACAAATCAAAACCACAATGAGATACCACCTCACACCGGTGAGAATGGGGCAAATTAACAAGGCAGGAAACAACAAATGTTGGAGGGGATGCGGAGAAAAGGGAACCCTCTCACACTGTTGGTGGGAATGTGAACTGGTGCAGCCACTCTGGAAAACTGTGTGGAGGTTCCTCAAAGAGTTAAAAATAGACCTGCCCTACGACCCAGCAATTGCACTGTTGGGGATTTACCCCAAAGATACAAATGCAATGAAACGCCGGGACACCTGCACCCCGATGTTTCTAGCAGCAATGGCCACAATAGCCAAACTGTGGAAGGAGCCTCGGTGTCCAACGAAAGATGAATGGAAAAAGAAGCTGTGGTTTATGTATACAATGGAATATTACTCAGCTATTAGAAATGACAAATACCCACCATTTGCTTCAACGTGGATGGAACTGGAGGGTATTATGCTGAGTGAAGTAAGCCAGTCGGAGAAGGACAAACATTATATGTTCTCATTCATTTGGGGAATATAAATAATAGTGAAAGGGAATATAAGGGAAGGGGGAAGAAATGTGTGGGAAATATCAGAAAGGGAGACAGAACGTAAAGACTGCTAACTCTGGGAAATGAACTAGGGGTGTTGGAAGGGGAGGAGGGCGGGGGGTGGGAGTGAATGGGTGACGGGCACTGGGGGTTATTCTGTATGTTAGTAAATTGAACACCAATAAAAAATAAATTAAAAAAGAAAAAAGAAAAAAAAAAGAAAGATGAATGGAAAAAGAAGCTGTGGTTTATGTATACAATGGAATATTACTCAGCTATTAGAAATGACAAATACCCACCATTTGCTTCAACGTGGATGGAACTGGAGGGTATTATGCTGAGTGAAGTAAGTCAGTCGGAGAAGGACAAACATTATATGTTCTCATTCATTTGGGGAATATAAAAAATAGTGAAAGGGAATATAAGGGAAGGGAGAAGAAATGTGTGGGAAATATCAGAAAGGGAGACAGAACGTAAAGACTGCTAACTCTGGGAAACGAACTAGGGGTGGTAGAAGGGGAGGAGGGCGGGGGGTGGGAGTGAATGGGTGACAGGCACTGGGGGTTATTCTGTATGTTAGTAAATTGAACACCAATAAAAAATTTAAAAAAATTTCTATTACTCTCTGTTAAAGCATCCTAATAGACATACTTTCTTTTCTTCTTACTCTATTTTTACACCAACCCACAAAATGGGAAAGGTTGACAAGATATCAGCCCTCTCAGGAAAATATGGACGAGAATCCTATGCTATTCTCTCCCTGCTTTTGCTCCTCTGCATAAGAGTGATGATTATTGAGGTGTATATTTAGTACTAGTGAGTATCAGACTTGGAGAGCTCTAGCTCTCTTCTGCACTGACAGGGTAAAGGGAGGTCTCCACTCTTTGTGCTGCTGTATGATACTGCTGGGCAGGTGTCTGCTCTTCCCACAGGTAGCTCCCAAGTGCCTGACTGAAGAGTAGTTAGAAGAAAACAGAGCTTTCCTGCTCTATGCTCTCATACTCACAAACTTCACAACTAATGAGGTTAATACTATATGTTATAATGTACTCTATGTACATGAGTCCAGTCACAATTGACTCAGAGTCCAGGGATATTAATGAAAACCTTCAAAAGGTGCCAAGGGTATTTGTATCTGAGCACTGGGAGAGGGAGCCTTTGTTGGGTAACTTTTATATAACTGAGTGTTCTGAGTACTTTATACCTGTCATCTCTAACCTTCACAAAATACTAAAACATTTTTTTTTCTAATCTTAGACAAGCTAAAATTTAAAAAGGAAGTAACTTGTTGGCAAGTATCAAATCACAGATTAGAGCCAAAGTCCATCAAATTCCAAGACCACAGTTTTCTTACTCTGATGCAAAAAGTGATTTATTCCTTACTATTATAGGCTTGCACCCCTCATTTGGTATAGCAAAAAAACAAAAACAAAAACAAAACAAAAAAAAAAAACACAACACGACACCTTTCAAGGGTTGTATCTTCATTTATAATAATTTATTCAAAATCCAGATTTTAAGATGGCACACTGTCTCTGAGACAAGGGCTGAGCAACTGTTTCATGTACCTTAGCCATTTTCTTCCAGTAATACTTCAATTTTCCTAATACCAAGTAAGCAGATCCCACACAAGAGAGGGAAATGCACTGGCAAAAGCTCTGCAAGCTTATCACAAGAGGAGTGATAAAGGCTGTGGGCTACAGGCCTAAGAGATAGGTCTTCCATTGTCCGGTAGCCAAAAGTAATCCTTGTAGGCAATAGCACTATTGGAATATGTTTCTGGGGATTTCCACATTTTTCATGCAGCTCACAAACTGATCCCTGATGTGGCTCAGCATTTGTCATCAAAAGGTTAATGACTGAGTCTCTAGTCTATCACCCATTACATTATGTGAGTAGGGGTAGCCACATATCTCTTTAAGTTTCTTCCTCTAAAATACTGATTCTTTGAGGTCACAGTCCTAATTGAAAAGATTGTAGTGAGGATTCTTTAATATGTATATAAAATCAGGTGCAATACCTGACTTACAGCTCTATACATTGAGATTTTTTCTATCTATAAAGACCTGTGAGGTGTGTATTTATAATATAGTATAATTAAAACTTTTTATTGACCGCCATCTTTCACATATTATGAAAAATTGACTCAAAGGGCTTCTAATTCCACTCAA
Organism: Canis lupus familiaris; assembly: GCF_011100685.1. NCBI lineage: Eukaryota > Metazoa > Chordata > Mammalia > Carnivora > Canidae > Canis > Canis lupus. Next base: position 67,706,150 of record NC_049224.1, on the reverse strand, counting down.
TTCAATTAAGAATGTATCTTATCTATTTAACAAGTTGTAAGGAAATACATAAGAATAAGCAAAGGAGACACTAACATAAATAACTCTAATGCAATGTACTAGGTGTAAATCATAAATTAATAAACAATTCTAAATGAAATATTAAAAAAATAAATGAAATATTAATCATCTCTGTGAATCGTTCATAATCTTATAAAACTTGAAATGTTATGGAAGAGATTATATGGAAAGGGAGGATATGATTGTTTATGTAAAAAATAATATATTCACAGCAAGAAAATAATAAAAGTATAATGAAAAGTCATAAGAGAGCAAAATAGGAAAATGTTTACATCAAAAATAGGAAAAGGTTACTATTTATAGCTTTAGCCTGACATGTTTAAAATCTTAAATTATAGATATTGGTTTACTTGAATAGAGATTTCACAGTGAAAGACATTCAAGAGGAACTGGAAAACTGGGTGCTTAGTTACAATTCTAATATTATAGGAGGAAAGAAAGTGGATTTTAACAGTTGGTCATCTCCACTCATAGTTTTAAGAGAAAAAAAGAAATGTAAAGAAAAAAGTATTCTCTGATAAGATATTTGTAAAATTATATAAAATCTGTGTATATAATAAATCTGTATAATCATATATATGCATGTATATATAGATAATATGTATATATAGATATATACAAATACGTACATATAGAAAGACATATATACATACAATATATTCACAAATATATATCTATAGAGAGAATAGGTATGCGAATTTACGATACATGAATTCATAGCTAGATAATAGATAGAAGATGGATAGACAGACAGCTGCTTTTCTCCTGCTCTCTATCACCCCACACACAGATCCCTCACAGGATACTTTGATTAGATTGTAATTCTTTGCTACCCATCTCTCCAGATCCATCTTATTTCAGGCCAAGAATCTAACACATAGGAATTATGCAATAAATAATTTGTAGTAAAAGTTAAATCTTTTGTTTAGTTGAACTAAATTTTTCAAAGTTGAGTTTTAGTGTGGATTTTGTACAAATGACAAAAACAAAATTGGTGACACACGAATGCAAACTGACCTAGAAAAATAGAGGTATGAAAACTAGAAAAGATTCAATTAGTGATGGGAAAGTGACATTAAAGAAAAAAATGGAACTAGAAAGAAACATTTTCTGGACTCTCTTGATTTTCATTTGGCCAGCTCCTAGTATTGTTGATTTCAAAATCCCCAGATGTCATGTCTGTAGTTTGATGTAGATTAGTCCTCATTAGCTAAATTCTAATCTATGTATCTGTGTCTTCCTTCTTACTGTAGCCTCACACACTCTCAACCCTCCCTTCTATGATGGTTAGCATAAAATCCCAAATTAAAGAAATGGACTAGAAAAACATCTTAGAATGGTTAGCCCCTGCCTAATAATTTCAGACATGAACCTGGAGCCAGGTTGTAAACAACTTCCCATGGAGAATGCTTTCATAGCCAGGATTTCCTCCAGCCAGGAAAACATTAATTTAACACAACTTCAATATTGTTGTTATCATGCATTTTAAACTCCCTAATACAAGAAAGGGATTGGTAGGAGTACAGACATTGCAGTTCTTGGTATACTAGCTCCTCCTTGCTGTTTTTATATTCATGTTTGGTTATAAAGATATATTCACTATGTATGTGCACTACTGTAGATTATCTCTGAGTTTAGCTTCTGTCTCCAATGCAATATTTTGCCACGTCCTTCACCTACTGCCTATATTCAACGAATAAAATGATTAGGTTAAACTTTACTATCTATTAGGAGATAAAGGGGAAGCAATGGGTTGTACCAATATTATTTTTAAATGAAAATTTTATCCATTTATTAATTTAGGAAATAGACACCCACAAAAGCCATCAGACCAATGTTACTGAAATGCTACTAAGTGTCTGGCACTTGGGTGCATTTGTTGATAAATAATATGATGGATAAATGATACCCTAGCAGATGAAACAGATTGCTACACTCTCATTGAAACACAGTGAAACATAAAAACTGAAAGGATCCAAGGAGTGGGTTTTTCTTCCTTCTTCTTTTTCCCTCACGGCATTGTTTCCTCTTTCTTGCTAGGGGTAGAAGCATCAACTTTGTTGAGGGAGTCTGTCTTATTCAACTTTGTATCTCTGCATAACAAAATATTCAACTTTTTTGAAAAGTAACTTTCCTCTGCATGTGCTTGGATATACAGGGGAAGGGTGGCAGAGAGAGCAAACCATCAGACATTTATATGAATATATATAAATGTATGTGGGTGTATGTAGAGATAAATGGGAAATGTGACAGAGGGGTGAGGAGGGAAGAAACAGGGATGTGCCATAGATACTCTGATAAGGTGATAGTGTGACATCGAGCTAAAGACCAGAATGAGTAAGAAATCCGAGATTCTTGCCCCAGTGTGAGCAGACACCTTGCCTCTGAGTCTCAATTTTATTATCTAAACCAATCATTACCCTGCCTATGTCCCATATTACAATTATTGGGAGGATTAAATAAGTATGTATCCTTATATTACACACCCACACGTACATATACATACTTTAGTGTGTATGTATCTATTTATCTACATCTATATCAATATTTAAGAAAGTGAAAACATACTCATAAGCTAGGAGAGTTGAACTCTGACCAGTCTAACCAATTGAACATTGATCTATGAACCACTGAATCATAAGCCATAATTGATGGCTTTGCAGGAGATCGTCTAAGAAAACAAAATGAGCAACAGACTTGTATTTTTAGGGCACTTTACAGTTCACCAAATATTTTTATATGTAGCCTTATTTGATTATCATATGAATCCCATGAGCAGAATTGAGCTGAGGTGACATTTGTTGACTTGAGGCTGGCAACATCTCTAATCTGTCAGCACTCTCATACTCCATCAATTACTTGTTTGTTTTGTTTGATTTCCTGCTGTTATTTTCTTCCATGAAAATATTATTAAGAGCAGCCTGGTGGCTCAGCAGTTTAGCTCTGCCTTCAGCCCAGGGCCTGATCTTGGAGACCCAGGATCGAGTCCCACATTGGGCTCCCTGCATGGAGCCTGCTTCTCCCTCTGCCTGTGTCTCTGCCTGTCTCCCTCTCTGTGTCTCTCATGAATAAGTAAATAAAATCTTAAAAAAAAGAAAATATTATTAATGTACTATCAAGCTGTCCTTTCAGAGTTTACACAAGAGAAGTAAAGACCTATAAAAATTATCTCTTCCATAGAACCACTTTTGTTCTAGTTTCTTATCATATCAGACATGAATCCTCGCTTTAGTTTTTCACCCCTAAACTTCTTTGAACACAAATAATGTATTCAGAAACATAACAAAGCTTTCCCCATACCTCTAAGCTAAGACAATGTGGCCTAGTTTCCATTTCAAGCTCCTATCACCAAGCCTTCAAGTACTTACCAAAAATGCTCTTCAGTGTGAAAATTTCCATCAAATCATTCTGAAGTAATTTATCCTTAACCAAATACATATCAACACAACACATAACAGCTAAGAATCAACTCTGGATAAGGCCTAGGATGAAGAGCAAGCTGAATTAGAACTAAGGATTAATTGGGCAATTTCTTTCTATAATGAAAATGGAAATCACAGATACAAAACTATATTTTAATTTTCCTGTTTTTTCCCCTCTCTTTTGTAACATTTCTATTGAGATATAATTCACACAACACAGAATTCGCCCATGTAAAGCATACAATTCAATGATATCTAGTATATTTGCAAAGTTGTACAATCATTGGCACAGTCTAATTTTAGAACATTTTCATCAGACCCCAAAGAAATCATTCATCTCTTAGCAGGCATTTTCCAACCTCCTCCTACTTTGATATAGTTTCTTGGATATGCACCTAGGAGTGGAATTGCTGGGTCATATAGTAACATTTTAAAGAATTGTCAAGCTGTTTACCAAAAAAGTTGCAGCATTTTTACATCCCCATCAACAATGCATGATTTCTTTTTAATTTAATGTTTTAAGTTACATCATAAATTTTATTTTTCCTTATTTCATAGTGAAAAAAAAAAGTTTTTTAACTGGCTTTCCATTACCTTCAATTACTCTGATATCGGTTTTAAAATATAATGTCCTATTTATTATTTTTAATTTTTTTCTGTATTAGGTCTTCAGTTACTCTCATAACCCAACATTTTTAAAGATGTATTTATTTATTTATTTATTTATTTATTTATTTATTTATTTATTTAAGGGGTGCGGGTGTGGGGTAGGAGCAGAAGGAGATGGAGAGAGAAACTCAAGCAGATTCCACACTGAGCATGGAGCCCAATGTGGGGCTCTGTCCCATAACCCTGACATCATGACCCGAGACAGAACCAAGAGTCAGTTGCTCAACCAACTATGCCACCCTGGCACCCCTCAACTTTCCTTTTTGAGGAAAGTCTTTTTAGTCTTTTAAAGTCTTTTTAAGACTAATAATCTTTTCTAAATGTTTATTGTTTGAGAATTAAACATATTAATGTTTAATTATGAGTCAAAGTGACTCATATTTTCCGTACTTTGAATGTATTGATATTTTGTTGTGGCCAACATCTACAAATAATCCAGGCTGTGAGTTTTTGAAAAGTAGATGTAATTCTTCAAAATGAGCTACATTTTCTTAGAAAACTATTAGTTCCATATTATTAATAGTATGATTTCTTCTCCCACTGTTCATATTTAGTATTAAACTCAGTTTATTGGGAAAATGCATGCACTGTCTATGGCTTGGGGGAAAAAAGACTGGCTTATAGAAACAATTCTGCATCATTAGGTATTCTTATTCACTCATGCTGGAGCAGACTCTCCTTTTACAATTGTTTCCCTGTCAATTTCTTCTCATGTCCCTCAAATAATTGTTTGCTCATGTATTCAGATTTTGTGCTATTTAACTTCTATTTACTTATGTCAAAACTTCATAATTGAATATCTTTCATTATACTTTAGTGATGCTATTTATTAATAATGTTAAATTATTTCTAACTTGCCTGACTCTAATATTGGCACCTTTATTTTCCCTTTGTTTTAAGCTGGAGTGAAAATAGAGCTTTGTTCACTATTTTTTAGATTTCTCTGAATTACTTTGATCATATTTATTTTTCCAAGCAAATATTGTTTGATGTAACATGTTAATCCATTCTAGAAATTAAGGTTTTCTGACAGGATAATTTAGGTCAGTAATGTTTATTATTGTTATTTTTCCTTGTGATCTACAATATCATTCTGTGTTATGTTATTTTTGTTTCCTTTGATATTCCTTTATACCATGTACTTTACAAAGGAAATTTAAATTTTTCACATGACTTGGAATTTTATTTTACTGTGTAAGTTGAAACAAATTCAGAAAAGGCAAACAAACAAGGATTATTTCATTTTTTAAAATTTATAATCTCCTAAAAATGTACTGGGTGTGGAAGCAGCTATTGGGGACATGCATCAGATATATTTATTGCAAACTGTTAGCCAGTTGAGAATGAAGGAAAAATAACCAAAATTTCCCATGAAAATGCTGACACACACTTAAAAGAGTCATTTTCATGGAAATTTTATATAATGTCCATCACATCATAATTCGTTGTCAGATTGACTATTTTATGATAGCTGCCACAGAGATTTGGAGTGGTCAACTCACTGGCTCCCAATGACACTTCAGTTCTTGGCTCACAGAAAAAAAATATCTCTGATAATTATCCATGAGTTTGGACTTTTGGAACTCAGCAGAAAAGAAAATGGTATAAATAAATTAGATGATTCAACTAGAGTTCAACAGTCAGTGTTCTAATGTTCATAGAACAATGGTTGTTTCCTTTAGAACACAAGAAAAACAATGTTTCTTCCAAATAGACTTACTAAAAACAATTTGGAGTCTTTAATATACAACCCTTATAAAAAACATTTCTGAACTGAAGACAATAAAAAGAGACCGGTGAGCAGAAACTGTTAATTGCCACCAATATTCCCTTCTATTCCTTCCTTGGACATGGAACAGTTTTAGCCAGAACACAGGAGCTTGGAATGGAGGCCACACTTGCAGGCAGCTCTGCAGCTGGATGTGGCCAAGAGAAAGAGGTCAGCAGATGTCACAATTGAAACTGAATTCATTTATAAGTCAGTTACCTGCATATGTCCTGTTTTTCACCTTGGGCCCTATATTACTGCCTAGAATGTGGACACCACGCTGCACCATGAAAATAAGGGCCATTCCAAAGGAACCCTGGGAGTTCCATCTTCACTGATGATTATTTGTCTCCAGGCACGGGGTGAGAGAGAGAAGGGCATGGGCTCTGGAGCTGGATAGCCTGTGTTCAATCTCAGGAAAGTTCATTGCCCTGTGTCTCACTTTTCTCATTTGTAAAATGGAGATAAAAAGATCCTGTAGTATTTTGTGAGAATGAAAAGAATCAACAAATGGGAAGCACTCAGAATAGTGTCTGGTACATAGCAAATGCTAAAAATTATCAGCCCTTCTTGCCCATTTGAGAGAATAAACTTCCAGCTTGTTAAAAGCATTGCCATTTAATTTTTTCTGCTAGTCATAGCCAGACTTACCCTTAACTAAAACAACATGCAGACATCAATTGCAAGGATAATAAAATGTAGGTTTTCATCAATGTATTTCTAAACCAAGTGCATAGTCTTTCCAACTTCTCCAAGGATACCACCAAGAAAATATTGGGAAAGGGGGGGAAAAAGAGAGACCATGTTTGGTATTTATATACTTGTGTTGCTATGCAAATAAATAATGACTTTGCCATGCCAAGTTTCCTTCTACATTTATCCCAAGAGCCAGAGCCATCATGGGCCTTTCTTTAAGTCACTCTACTCGTTATTTTTGTTATGTGCACACACATGCATATGTGTATACACACAAACACTTGCATGCATATGTGTACATATATACACACATATATATGATACAGTTGTGGATATTGTTAAGACATGGATATGCTTTTGACATTTATAGTTAGAAAAAGAAAAAAATTGAAATAATTTCTAATGAAAGCATGATCAAAGTTAAGTTTCTTTTAATGAAAGTTTTTGGTTCTATTCTCTTAGAAAGCAAAGATCATATCTAACAATAAATTATTTAACTGAAATTCCAATAACACATTTGCTTTAAATTTATGGTAAATGCATTGTTTTTGTAACAGAAAAAAATAATAATAAGCACTAAGTACATTCGTCTGTAACTTTTACTTGGTTGGCTCCATCCCTGTGTCCCAGACGGGAACTAGCAAGGATTTTGTCTTGTTTCTCTATCTCCCATGAGTGGTGTTGTATCTGACATTTAGATGGTTTACAATAATTAAGTATTGACAGAATGAATAAATAAATGGGTTTCCTAGGCTCCCAGACCGGGTAATGACTATTATACAGAAAAGAAAATTAAGGTTCCAAGTAATATGTAGAGTTTCACCTGACAACCTGTAGATACTTTGGAGTAGAAACAAATCAAGAGTTCAGGTCCCCTGCTTTTCAGTCCCATAGAATCTGTTTAACCCTCACCACATGCTTGAAATTTTAGGAGTGAGGGCTTTAATTTTTCTCCCACTTTTTGTAAATGGTGCTGAATGATGAAAAAAAAAGGATACAATTCAAACTGCCAGTGATGAAAATAAATTAATAGGAGGCATCTTGAAGGTCCAGGAACTAATATCTATGCATGGCAGCAGGCATGTGTTTTTCCTGGCACACTTTGACTCTGAATGTAAGCAAGCACAGAAGTTGGTGTTTCATTACTTTAAGCATTTGTATTATGGCATTTGTATATGTCAATGGTGTGTAGGAAGAAAGATTAAAAAGAAATTTCTTGTTCTAACACATTGTGAAATGTTCTATATTGCTACAGCTCAGTTTATTTTTCATTCCCGTTGTCAGCATGCAATTCTGACAACTTGGAGATAGAAAAATCTCTTAACAGACAAATCCTTTGACACAAATTCTTATGTACATAGGATATCTAACATAGGCAGCCTACATTTGAGTCCTGGCTTAATTTCATGGCTGTATGACTTTGGCATGTGAAATAACATTTGGAATCCATTTTTTTTTTCTCATCTGAACATGCACTGTTGAAAATTTAAAAAACAATTATAGTACCTATCTCATCAGGATGTTTTGAGTGTTGAATAAGACACTATAGATAAAACATCTAGCCCAATGCCTGACACTTTTAAATAACCTATTGGTTAAGTATTTCAAACTACCTGAAACCCCAAGTGGGGTTAGACAACAGGTATTTATTAATACAATTTATAGATCCGTGAGATGGTAGTGTTGACTTACTTGGGCTCAGCAGGGCAATTCGTCTGATCTTTGATCCCCTCATACAAGCATCTAAAGATTGAATGGGACACCTTTCTCTAACTCTAACTTGGGCTGAGAAAACTTAACTGAGACAGCACTGTTCTCATGTTCCTCATCCCCTCACATGATCTTCTCAAGAAAATGTTGGAAGCATAAGAGCAAACAAGTCTACCATGAATACCCTTCTCAAAATTTTGCTTGCTTCCTTTCTGCAAACTTCTGCTTTAACAAAGCAAGTCTCATGCCAAGATTTGGGGTATAAATGTATCCCTCCAGCCCACATTCCTTGGTGTGAATGTGCTGCAGAGTTAAAGGAATACAGGAGAAAAGTGACAAGTTGGTGCCAATAACACAATTTTAAACACGGTGAGCACTGGGTGTTATATGCATCTGACGAATTATGGAAAACTACATCAGAAAATAATGATGTACTATAACTTTGCAAATTGAATTTAAATTAAAAAAAGAAGAAAAAAACACTCAATTGCACAACACCAAGTAATACTAGTTCTATCATTTACTTCCTGAATCTTTACACATAAAGTGTCTTATTTCTTCCTAATCTATTGAATGGCACAGAGTACCTGTTCAAACTGTTTCTAACATAAGTAAACAGAGGTTTAGTGAGTATTATATATAGCATCCAACAGCTTAGAGCAGCTATGCCCTTCCCAACCCATCAGGAATGGGAAACTCAACAGTAAATCTCCCATTCTCTCACTCTCAGGTGCCTTCCTTTAAGCTCATTTGTTTTTCAAACAATGCTTATCATTGTTTTCATGGGTATAACCTTGAGTACACTCAACTTCTTTAGCCTTTGTTTTTCCTCTCTGTTCTTTGGATTAATTTCTATTGATATATCTTTAACTGAACTTTCTTATATTGAATCTATTTAGTAAATTTTTCATTCTGATTTTGTACTTTTTAGCTGAAGAGTTTCCATTTATTTATTCCTAATGATTCAGCTTTTCTGTTGAGATTCTCTCATTCATTCATTAAGACCACTCTTTCCTTTAATTCTTTGAATGTATTTTTATCTTTATTTTTTAATGTATTCATAATGTATGCCAAATATAACATATGGACATGTTCAATGTCCATTCTATTGATTGTCTTTTTTTCTGAGTATGGATCATACTTTATGATTTTGATGTACATCTTCTAATTCTATATTTAAAACTAGATAGTTCAGATATTATATAGGCACTTTGCATTCTGCTATATTATTTTGATTATTTTTTTCTAGTAAGTAAGCAGTTAACTTACTTGAATTCAAACTACAATGTTTGTCTCTTCCATGGTATGTATCAGCTGCAATCATTGCATACTTCATACAACTTCAAGCTGCTATTATTTTAGCCCAATCCTTTTGGGGTGTCCCTTTTATGCTTGTAATTTTGTCATTAGTGAAGATTTGGGCTTCTATTCAGATTTTTGGATTTATCTTCTCTTAATTCTCTTGATTCTGGAAATTCCTGCCCTAATTGCTCTGCTTACCTCAGTCTCCATCCTTTGATGGAGTCTCCCAAACCAGTAAGGCTCAGCTTTTTGCCATGTGAGCTATATATTTGGAAAATGCATTCAATAGTAATATTTAAAAAAACCAGCACGTTCATGGATCTCATCTAGTGCAATTTTGTTTTTTAAGGATAGATTCTCACAGTTCTCTGCTTGCATTTTCATTAAGCCCCTTCAGTCTAACCACTAGCTTGAATGATCAGCCAAGGATTTTCACATAGCAATGGTTGGATATTGGGCCCAGTTCTCTTTCAGAACTAAATTCTGTTTTTTGACACCTTGAGGTAATAAGTTTTTGAGTTTCTGCTGCCAACTCATGGGGAGTGCCCCACAGCAACTAAGCCACAAACTTGCAATCATTACCATTTACTGTTGGAGATTTTTAAAGAATAAATGTTCCTCTGGCATCTCTCTGACTTTGGATACATTCCAGTGTTTTTAAATGGTTGTTTTGTTGGGTTTTTTTTTTTGCTGTTTTTTTTTAATACCATGTCTAGACTATACAAGTGATTTGCAGGAGGATTCCTGTGAGCACTTTACTTCACTGCCATACCCTAAATTCTCTGTGTTGTTGGGCAGTGGCAACAATGCCTATTCACCTCCACATCAGGGTGTTTTTTTAAAAAAAAGATAACAGCAGGACTTGAAGAGAAGATCATGGGACCATATGCCAAAGTGTCAGGCAATCAGGAAAATTCTCATAAGGCTGATAGATGAAAACCATCATACTGTTAAATGGCAAAGACCTTTAAGAAGCTGACATTTTATAAAGAAGACTAAGGAATAATGCTGAGGAAGAGCTCTCAGAATCAGGAAGGACACAAAACCAACCTCTAAATCATGAGAAAGAATGAGCATCCTTAAGGGGCTGTAGATGAGATGCTGTCTTCATAATTGAATTCAGTAAAATGCAGTAAGTATAGCAAATGTTATAGGAAGAGAATTAGACTGTAGCAGAACTGCTAACCATAAAAATTGTTGAAGATAGTTTAAAAACAGTATTTAGCCAAGGGTTCTGGCATCTGAAATCCTCTCTGTGGAGACGGTCACTCACAAGCTTTGTAACCATGTACGAGTTGTTAAACCTGCTGATGCTCATTTATTAGCACACAGTAGAGGTTCAGTAACAAGTAGTTGCTATTATACTGTTAGAGCAAGAAGTTAGAGACCAGAGGGCAAGATTTTGGTAGAGAGGGAAAATGAAGAGATATGTGAACAGGCACTATTGCAAGGATTCAGAAATTAGGAAGATTAGATCATCTGCACTGTAAATTTGTAGTAGTGCAACCTTGAAGAAGTAATGGGTGTGCTAGGTTTAAGTCTGATGAATATTTATGAAGAAATTATATAAAAGTTATGAATGATTCCCAGGCCTCATTGAGCAATAGAAATTTAGTAAGGAAATAATGGTCACATTCTTTCACACAACACACCCCTGCGCCTGCTTCCTTTTCCTAATCTCAAAGAGAGGGGTAGCTAGTCAAGTACACCTACCCACAGGGGACACAGGAAGGAACAAAATGATCAACATTTACTTTGGGAGACTCTCTTTTAATTCTTCTAACCTGAGTGAAGGCCAATGCCTGTGTTTGTGGGGTTATCAGCTTAAAAGGACTAGGTAGGACTCCAGAAACACAAACAAAAAAACAAACATTACTGATGTCTAACTATAGTCTTGAATTCTAGAAGAGGAAATAATGCAGTTCCTAGGATTTCCCATGCCATCCACCCCAGATCTTCAAAGGAAGAGGAAAGAAGTTATTTGGAGATTCAAAATCTAAGAAGCCACCAATTCAAGTTTTATTTTGGACTGAGCAGGTTGCTATATAAAATAAGAGTTTTATAGAGCACTACAGTCTCTCTGTAGTTTTAGTATTCTAGAACGTGAAGAGAGCATGAGTGTAGAGAAGAAACAGTGATATTCCTTACATGGAGCAAGACATCATTAAGTCTGAAACTGGCATTTAGCTGTATGGTGGAATGGCTAGAAGCATGGACTCTAGAGGCCAACATTCTGGGTTTGAACTCCAACTCTGCCATTTAATAATTACTTTAACTTGCTCATATTATTTAAGCTTTTTATGCCTCAGTGTCTTCATCCATAAAATGTAGATGATAGTAATGACAAAGTTTTTGTGAGAACTAAATTAGCATATATATAAATGTATAGAACATTAAATGGCACATTATATATTAATTATTTAACGATTTTATTTAAAAAACATTGTGAATATATTATAAAACCTAATTAATTCCATGTGGAGAAATGACCAGAATCAGCATCATAAAGCACAGGTTTAAGTATTAGCCCTTCCACATGCCAGCTGGATGATCTATAGCATCATCACATCTCTATAGACCTGTTTGTCTAAACATAAGATGGATAACTTACTTCCCACCTGTCTCATGAGGTTGCTGTGAAGATCAAATCATATAATGGGTTGAAAGAACTTCATAGGCTGCAAAGTGCTGGACAAAATATAGGTGTATTGATAGGAAAAATATTTGGCTTAGAAAATGAATCTCCACTTTTCCACAAGAATTTATTGTGTGGGGTCACACCACATTTTCCTCTTCACTGAAAATTTGCTTGTAGATTTGCTTTATTATTTGAAATACTTACTGTGTTTTTTTGTGCTAATTCCAAGATGCCACACAGTAGTTGCCTGCCTTTCACTCCTGGGTTATGTGAATCCTTAAAATAAATAATGTTAGGTCTTATGTTTTAACTGGGTATTTGAAAACATAGAATGGTTTAAGATTACATGAAATTTACCAAAAAATGAGAAGAGGGAAAATGAATTCATAAAAATTCAGTAAAAACATTTTTGTCTTAACAGATGACCACATCCTGGTACAGAAGTGCATTCCTAATATTCAGGCAGCAGGGGTCCTTTTACAAAAATGTTGAAGTGTTTCTTAAAAATCCCTGCATAGGGTAGATGCAATACAGGCATAAAACAGTGAGTTCTTAAGATTCAGTTTTTATAAAGTGCTAAGAATGCCCACAACATTTTAAAGCTAAGAGACGAAGGTAGACAAAATGCCCTTCTGTTTTCCTAAAAATTTTAACCAATCCTTGTGGTTATGAAGCCACCCACATTAATAAGCAAACTGATCCTTTTCCACAGGAAATCTAACATAATGTTTATTTGATGCTACCCTAAGTTATGCTTTTCTGGAGTGATGGTTCACATCTTTGTGATGGTTCCACTTCCTCTGTGGAAGTCATTTGTGTTATTGCTATAATTATCTGTGTCTGTTAGGAATGCCTCCAGCTGCAAGTAACAATATCTGACTACAAATAGCCTAAACTCAATTATTTGTTATTCTCCAATAACCAGAAGTCTCGAAATATATCTGCTGTTGGTGTTGGTTTAGTGGCAAATGATATTAGGGCTCTGCATTAGCATCTCTAAGATCCATTTGACTTCATGACTACCCAATGGCTACAACTGCCCCATGTATCACATACTTACACAGGTACATTCAGAGGCAAGATTGTTTGGGGGTGGGAGGGCAAGGCAAGTAAATCATAGGAAAGGCAGTCTTTTTTTTTTTTTTTCATAGAGCATCCTGTTTTCATGGAGGAGATTACCCCCAAAAACTTTCCAGTATTTCATAGTTAATTAGCCAGAACTGGGTCACATATCTACTAGATAAAGTAGTTGGGCTCACCTTTTCTGACATCTGAACAAAACTACATTGAAGTAGTGCAGAGTTAGCCAAATACCAGACTTTGCCATCTTGGTTTTTCTCTTCTTTTCTTTTTTCCCCCTTAATTTTACTTTATGTAATGAAGAAGTCAAACCAAAATAATAGCTTCAATCATAACACAGGGATTATCTAGATTCCCCAACAGTTATTGTTTTACTACATTTACTTTTTTTATTTTCTTCCATCTTACATCTATGCATATTGATTTTCTTATGAAGGAGCTGAGATTAATTTGTAGACATGATCCCGTATAATTTTAAATACTCTAGTATGTATTTTCTAAAAACAAGGGGAGAAAAAAAACCCCTCCTATATAACCTCATTATACCCCTCAGAATCAAAGAATTCACATGGATACTATATTTCCTAATGATTAGACCTAGATTATGCAATTGAGGCAGCAAAATCACAAAAATAATACTGTGACAAATCAGTATTGGCAAGGTAAACTATGACTACACAGTCAATTTGCTATCTGCCAGGTTTTTCTGCACTATAGAAATCATGTACTCCTTTGTAATTAGAAAGTATTTTATAAGCAGATACTTTGAGACTATGAAAATATCCTACTTCTCATTAAATTTTCACAGATAAGTTTAAACATCCCTTGATGATTCTTATTCTACTCAGTTATTATTATGAAGGTTATCAAATGATTATTTTATAATTTTATGATTCCATCTACATTGATTAGTTTGCATTCTGCTATTAGGAAGAGATTCTTGGGATCCCTGGGTGGCGCAGCGGTTTGGCGCCTGCCTTTGGCCCAGGGCGCGATCCTGGAGACCCGGGATCGAATCCCACATCGGACTCCCGGTGCATGGAGCCTGCTTCTCGCTCTGCTTCTCTCTCTGTCTCTCTCTCTCTCTCTCTGTGACTATCATGAATAAATAAATAAAATCTTAAAAAAAAAAAAAGGAAGAGATTCTTTTTCTCCCCATTTATTTATTTATATCAGAATAGATTCATAGATTCCTACTTTATTCAGTGGACTAAAATACAATAATATTATTTTGATGATAAATTTATCCCAAATTTGGCCAGTTTGCTCCTTTGTATCCTGTGATGTCATCATTATTCTTTGAACATTGTTTTACTTTCTGTCAAAATAAATTGTTCTATGTTCAATACGTGGTTTTGTAGTGTCAAACTCAAAATCATTCATTTCTCCAAAAATCCTCATTTCTTTTAGTAGAGAATGTTATTTGTAAACCAGCATCTAGGCTCTACGTGTATTCATTGCAACATGGATCTCATTGCTTTTAGCTCCTCTAGCAAACAGAACTAAGAAATACGTATGCATATATCTATATAATATACATGCCCATTTACTTTTATATTTGTTTATATATCTATCCATTGAAAACAATTGATTTACTCCAGTATCTCCAATTCTAATCTAAATTTTAAGATGACCTAGTTTTCCCCCTTTCCAATTTCTAAATCCCTTCTTCAAAAGTGAGAAACATGACTCCCATTGTCCTTGATATGTTACTTTATTTGTTCAAGTCTCCTCTATGTACCAATCTTCCAGCAAGACTGGTTTTTGACCATAAGACCACTTCTCTCTGGTTCAATGATAACTATACTATAGCCTTCTTGTTTACCTTTCTCTGCTCCAGGGCACTGGCCACTTTCTTGCTCAGCTTTTTTCTTGCTTCAATCCTGGTCACATCAGCTGCATCTTTACTCAGCTCCACATTGAATTCTTTTCTCATTATTTGACATATAAATATTTTGGTCCAGTGAATTATAGTCAGTTTTTTAGAACTATTTTGGCACAAATCCACAGAAATAAATTGATTGACCCATTCAGTTGGAACAGTCACAAGCTCATGTGAACAATGAAGAGCACATAGATTAATGAATAGGAAAATAAAAGACTCATAATTTATCAAAATATTTGCTCAAATCTCAGTATTTCTTTCAGCAATGAAACATTGTTCAATATTACACCAGAGGAATTTCCCTAAACCTTCCATATGTAAAACCTGCATCATTTTTTATGCTGCTATAATTCATTGTACCTACTTTTGTCCAGGCACATGATAGTTTCCCTGAAACTGTCTGTTTGCCAGTCTCCAGCTAACTTTGGAGCTCTTTGTCATTTAGTTCCATATCCCAGAGCTTAGCCCAGTGGCTAAAACTGGTGTTTGATAAACATTTGCCAAATCACTGAGTTATTTAAACTAAATAATGCTACTATTAATTAAAAATGAATAAATGCAACCTTTAAGTGAATGATCCAATTTTTTGTTGTTGAATGATCCAATATTTTTCTTTTTGAGAATATTTTTATTGTTTTCCTCTTTCTTATGGATCTTCAATACATTTTGATAAAACTCTATTGAATATGCACCAGGCCCTGTGTTGGTAACTGCTACCTGAATCCACTTTTCTCTTATCAATCATTCTTTAATATTCAGAGTCAAGAGACTTGACTCAGAAATGATTTTATCTATGCCCAACATCCTAGTTTGAATTGTACTCAGAAAGACCAACTTCTACAATGACTATACAAACCACAATATTAATGACTTTTCCAAATTTGGAGAACTTGGCTCACCCTCATATTCTGATAATTTACATTTCTTTAACTACAGACACCATAAAAAGCAGTTGTTGATGTTTATTATGTTTTTTTCTTCTTATAAATGAAGTCCTCCAGACATTACTCCAAACTGAGTCAAGTTCTGCATTAAAATATCACAGATCTTAAATTTCTTAAAAATTGGTTATTAGAGGCTTCTAAGCACCTATCTGAGAGAAAGTAGTATATGAAAGATATTAAAAATAATTCTTAAAATTCTGAAGAAATTGTATAAGATAGCACATTGCCATGGAAAGAAAGAAAGAAAGAAAGAAAGAAAGAAAGAAAGAAAGAAAGAAAGAAAGAAAGAAAGAAAGAAAGAAAGAAAGAAAGAAAGAAAAAACACTGTCAGCAAGAGAAGATTCCTAAGGTGGTTTCAGCTCTCACTTTGGCCACCATGGCACTTGGAGCAGGCATTCCAGCTCCCCATACCTCTACTATCCACTGTGGTAGCAACCAGGCACTTATGATTATTGAGTGCTTGAATTATAGTTGGTTTGAATTGAGATATTCTGTATCTCAATTTATCTGTATGTAAAACATACAACAGATTCTGAACACTTGGCTCAATCAAAAAAAGTATAAATTATTTCATTAACTTTTCAAATTGATTACATGTTATGATGCATATGATGACATTTTGGATAGATAGGTTTCTGTTGCTGTTTCTTTTCTCTGCTCTTCTTTAGAAGAAAAAGTCTTAAAGAATTGCCTATTGCTGTCTCCTCCCCTTACTCACCTTACACTCTCTCCTATAGTCTCCTCCAGTCAGTTTTCTTGGCAGAAATACACCAAGATCTCAAAATCAAGGTTTAAAATGACCTCAACCTTTCAAAAATTCTAAAGTATGATTCCATTTTTATTGATTTTAATCTCAGTATTATTGGACACAGTTGATGACTCTTACTGCTTCTTAGATTCTATCTTCTCTTGGCTTGAGTGACATCATATGCTTCTGGTTTCCGCCCTCTTCTTGACTGATTCTTTTCCTCCTTGTTGCCCTCTAAATATTGGAGTGACCTTAAACTCACTCCTGAGAGTTTACCTTTCCTCAACATTTACTCTCTCATTCACACAGAGTTTTAGTTTTAAATACCCCTGGCATATATATATTTTTAAAAAAAGTTTCTTACAGCCCTGAATTATTTCCCAAATTCATGTATACAACTACTATTTGTTATCTTTACCTGGTTGCTTAATGTGCAGCTCATACAACTCTATTCTCTCTTGATTGTCCCTTAGATCCTCACTTTTAGTTCACCCACCCTCTTCCTACTCAGAGTAGATAGCTCCATCATCTGCCTCATTGCTCAAGCTCAACATCTAGGATCTATTCTCTCTTTCTCTTATATCTAATCCATCAGCGTATCAGATTGACTCTACTTCTAAAGCATATCCCCTAACTGACTTCTCTACATTTTGGCTGGCTGCTCCCTGGTCCATGTTACCATTTTTTATTATATGAACTGCTATGATAATCTACCAAACATTTCCTGTCTTTATTCCATTATAGTGTATCCTCCATATTTTGGGTAGAGTCACTGCTTATATTATAAATCATATTATGCCATACTCCTACTTTAAAGTTTTTACCTTAGATGTTTTCTATTGCCTTATAATAAATTCAAACTCCTAACAGTGGCTCATCACTATTTCCTTTTTCAACATCTAAGGCTACTTTTTAACTTTTAAACTATGTTCCAGATAAGCAATCCTTTTTAAAATTCCTTGAGCACAACAAAAATGTTCATCCTGGCTCTTCCAGGAAGGGCCTGGAAGTTTTATGCTGCTATGTTTATGTAGTTCACCCCTAATCTTGTCGTGACTGGCTCCATCTTGCCACTTAGATCTCAGCTTAAGTATTATCTTACCAGAGACATCTTCCAAACTACCTCATCTCATGTCATAGTCAGTCTCTCTTTAAAACAGCAGATTTTAATTTCTTGCTTATCTTTCTAATCAATAGCACACTACTAATCAATGACACACAATGTTTTCTTTTTCACTTTTCCTTGAATTGTTTGACTCCTTGGTATAAACCAGGACCTTGTCTTTTTCACCAGTATATTCCCAGTGTCCAGAATGGTACACATACTGGCCACTCAAATATTTATTGATTGAATAAATATTTAATCACATCATCTCATTCACTAATACATGGCAAAGGAACTTCAACATAAGTACTATTGGAGAAAGTTATCAGGTTTCATAATAAATGTAATGTTGCATTTTTAAGTTTGTCTGCTTTTTGTAGAGAGATATCCCCTTGGGCCTGCCTACCTGTTTTCCCCTCTAGACCAATGCTGTGCTGAATAACTCTCAGTGATGTGCAATACATGAGTACTTGAAGTGTAACTAGTTCAACTGAGGGACTGAATATCTAATTTTATTTCATTTAAATTTTTTTGAAATATTTATATGCTTTAATATGCCTTTACATGATGATTCTACTTGGAATGTGTTCCATGGAAATAATTTAAATATATAAAGTATTCTTGGCAGTTTTGTTCATGGGGAATAATTGGAAAACGATCTAAATGTCTTATATAGGGGAATGGTTAAGAAAATTCACACTACATATATACCATGTGCATTTGTTTCTTTGGGTACTAAAGTACCACAAATTGAGTGGCTTAGAACAACAACAGAATTTTCTCTCTCACAGTTTTAGAGAAAGTCTGAAATCAAGGTGTCAGCATGTTGGTTCCTTCCTTCAGCAGTGAGGGAAAATCTGTTCCATGCCACTCTCCTAGCTTCGGTGATGGTCAGCAATCTTTGGCATTCCTTGACTTCATTCTATGCTTCCATCTTCATGTGACATTTTCCTTCTTTTTAATAAATTTATTTTTTATAGGTGTTCAATTTGTCAACATACAAAATAACACCCAGTGCTCATCCCGTCAAGTACCCACATCAGGGCCCGCCACCCAGTCACCCCCAGCCCCCCCCCACCTCCTCTTCCACCACCCCTAGTTCGTTTCCCAGTTAGGAGTCTTTCATGTTCTGTCTCCCTTTCTGATATTTCCCACTTATTTTTTCTCCTTTCCCCTTTATTCCCTTTCACTATTTTTTATAATCCCCAAACGAATGAGACCATATAATTTTTGTCCTCCGATTGACTTATTTCACCAGCATAATACCCTCCAGTTCCATCCACGTCGAAGCAAATGGTGGGTATTTGTCGTTTCTAATGGCTGAGTAATATTCCACTGTATATTTAAATAGCCATTTGTGGCTAGTGGCCATCATTCTGGATAGATATCTCTGGTGGGAAAGTTCCTCCATTGGAGGCAATTTCTCTGTCTTAGTTTATCTCTACGCCTTGAGTACTGAGCATATTTCCAATGCAACAGGTGGTCATTAGGTTGACTGAAAGTCTTGCATCAAAATTGGCACAGGGCGGCAGGAGAGTGAGGGTCCTTAGCCTTGCCAGAAAGGGGACAGGGAATCAAGCAACACCTCAGTGGCACAGAAGACCTCCATGTGGTTTCTCCTCTTCAATGTAGTCATGGAAATAGTACAGGCCTTAGAGTCTTGAGATAGAGATTCAAGACAGTCACCTGTTATTTATGAGCTGTGTGACCTAAAGTGAGCCACATAGCCACTCTTACGCTTCTTCATTCTCACCTATAAAATAGTGATATAAAAAGAATGTAGCCTCTAACTACCTAGATCTTTACAGGAACCCATTGAGGCCAAGAATAGGAAAACCAAGCTGTAAATTGTGAAGTGGTCTGTAAGTATATGGTTTTGTTATTAGCTCTGTAGATTGATCCTGTTGGCAGATAAATATTAGGAGTCAGTTATCAAACATCACATCATCTAGACAGTCTTGGCCCTAAAAATGTTGGCATCTGCTCATTTTACTCCATGATGGAAAAAGAATAAATAAATCATAAATGATTAATTTAGACTTCCTTCCACGCCTCCCGTTAACAGCTCAAAGCCCCCACCACACAGCAGGCTTGGTGATGAACTGCTGTGGTAGAACCTTCAAGACGGCGGCTAACCCCTTCTCCAAGTACAACCAGCTGTGAAAACAAATTTAGCTCCACCAACATTGCAAAGGAGCAAAGCCTTTTCATAGGTTAGAGATATAATGTTCACCCCATTCAGAGGAACCCAAACCAAATACCAATGGCTTGTGGAGTAAGAGGATATTAAGCATAATAGACAGATTATCTGCTGGTTTGCTGAAGGTGAAGGTAGAGACGTTTGTCATACTTTTCCTAGAAAATGAGACTTTATCAAAGGGAGAGAGGGTGAAAGGTCACCCGTTCTATTGGTGCGATTATTATCTTTACATAGCTGGAGTGGCAAAAGAAATGATCCCAAACAGAGCAAAACAAAACAGACCTCACCGAAGCACTTCAAGATGAGCCCCCAAGAAGCCATCACACCAGACCCACTGGCTTCATCTTAATTTATCATCTCAGGTCTTGTTGACAAGAGTTGATTGGGTTTTCCATCTATGCAAGCTGCGGCAGGTTTCGTTATGACAAACCACTTGGTGGACTTTGGAGATGATTATTTTTTAGGAAACAATAATTATAGTAAAAATGGTACTACCATTTGTGAGCACCTAAGACATCCCTGAAACTATGCTTTCTATTAATTATCTCAATTGGAAATCCACAAAATAAGTTACTATTACCACGTTGCAAATGAAGCAACGGGGGCTTAAGCAAACTGACCAATCATAGCTGGCTTCAGGGAAATTTTTACTTTTAGTGCTAATAAATATAGTAATGAATATCATATTAGAAGCAGCCATTTATATAAGGTATATTTCCTATTACCTCAAAAAATGTATACATAAGAAACTTGATAAGCAACGCGCCTAGTAGGTTATTTCTGTCAACATGTTTTGCTCACATCTCTATATAGTTTCTTATCTTGGAAAGCTTAGAAATCTCCAGAAACTCTTCCTCTCATAAAGCTAGTGTGTTTTTGTTCTTCTCTCATCTGTTCTTAATATTTTACTTACCTGCTTAATTGCATTGACCCCTCCCCAGCATCTCCATGCATCTGCTTGTCTATCCTCTGCCATTTAGCAAGTGCCCCAGATGATCTGTCTGGGTTTTGTTTTATCTTCCTCCTCAAACATAGTTTTTTGGAGTTTCCCATTTCTTTATATATATTCCCACATACCCTTCTCTGAGCCAGGAGTAAACCCAGAGCTGCTCATTCTCAAGACACTTTCCAATACACTTAGATATCTCATATTTTAATGAAAATAACTATGATTTAGTAAACACTAATGTTACAATATAAACTGAAACTTTAAAAAAATGATTGCAGTTAACCTTTACTGTTTTCCATATGGCAGGTAGTTTACCAAGCCTTCACACACAACATCATATTTCATCTTAAAAGAACATAATAAAATGGGGATAATGATCATTTTTATTCGACAAATGAGTATCTCCAGGCATAGAGAGATCAAGAGACTTGTCTGGGACCACACAGGGGCCAAATAGTAAACCCAACTGATTCCAAACTTGTATTCTTGTGTGATCTAGAGTGGTAGTATGTTAAAAAGTACATAGACTTTGAAGCCAGATCCTTGACTCAGACCATCTCTACCACTCTCTGTGCACCAGCCTCTCTACCCCAAGCCAGTCATTCAAAATTTCTGCATGGTGATTATGAGCTTTGGAGCTGATCTACCTGAGTTGTTTCTACCATTTCTGCTCACCAGTTACTGAAACCTGGGGTGATTGAAGTGACCATTCTGTGTGTCAGCTTCCTTATGGATAAAGCCAGAATAATGATGGTATCTATTCCCACGGAAGATTAAATGTATTAATACAGGTACAGTGTTCGTAACGGTGCCTAGCCCAGAGTAAACAGTTAATAAATAGTGGCTAGGATTGTTGTTATACTTGATAATGGGGATCCTCACCTGTTAAACAAGGATAATGTTTAATGCACCTTGTCAGAGTGGTGGGAATGGGTCAATCAAAACCATCCAACAGTAGGTCCTATTACCCTTTTGCTTTGGTAGATACTTTGAAGAAGCCACTGAACCTGTGCTGTAATTTTCAGAAAAGGTTTCAATAGAGATGTTGTTCTAGAGCCCAGGACCTGCAACTGCATCATTTTTCCTCTCTCTGGGTCATTTACTGACTTACTCGCAGCCTGTCCACACAGGACAGACACATGGACAAACTTTCAGAGCTAGGAAGACAGGAGGGATGGCAGAGCCAACCAGCAGAAACATGAGTCAGACAGCCCTGACTTCAAACCCCACCTTCTACACTCAGCAGGCTGGTCTTGAGCAGGTGACTCACCCCTCTGAACCTGGTCCAATATCTGTAAAATAAGGGAAATGAAACCAGTCTCATGGGCTATCATGTCATCTTAAATGTAATATGTGTAAATTCCACAAGAGAACTGTTTTCCACACAGCTTTATTTCAGCAAACCCTCAGGGTCATGGGCAACTCTATGATCTCCTGATGTCCATTAAAGACCCCCAGGGCTAGACTTTTCCATTGAAAAAAGAGAAAAAAAATAGCCATACCATGAATAATTTAAGTGCATGAGAATTGTTGCATTGATTCAGTTTAAGTAGACTTCTGTCCTTAAGTTGAGTATTGATTTCATTTAAGTAGCATATAAACTTAGATATTCAGTATAAGGAATATTTAAATACAACAGTATGGGTTCTGTTTAAGAAAAGTGAAGTGCTGATTCAGTTTCAGTAAATGGGTGCAGTTCAAGTAGATGCTAAAATGAAATGTCAAGCTGAAACGCAGAGATGGGCCCCTGCTATGGCAGAAAGACCAAAGGATGAGAGTGATCAGAAGGAGGAGAGGTGTCATCTGGCTCTTTGATCTGTGCCCCAACTACTTCACCATTTCCTCTCTCTGCCACCACTTGAAGGCCACCTCTAGGTACCAGCAAGATCCCAACCTCTTCAAAAATACTAAAGATATGTAATGAAACACTCATGAGTGTTATTCATTCTTTTTTCCTAGGAGGTTTTATTTATTTATTTGAGAGAGAGATTGAGAGAGAGAGAGAGAGAGAGAGCAGGGAGGGGCGGAGGGAGAGGGAGAGAGAATCTGAAGCAGACTCCTCACTGAGAGCAAAGCCCTATGCGAAGCTGGATCCCAGGACCACAAGATCATGACTTGAGTTGAAACCAAGAGTCAGGCACTTAACTGACTGAACCACCCAGACACCCCACCAGTGTCATTCATTCTAATAACATTTAATAAGCACTTAATTATTCCAGGTCCCGAAATATAAGTGTTCAAGACATAGGTGTGGCTGACCTTCTTTCACTGCATTTTTCCACTTGATCTTTCCAGGTGAAAGCCCTTTTGGTGCACCACTTTGAAGAGGTGTAGGGTGGTGTAAAAGGCACCCAAGCAGCAGAATGTCATGGCAGAAGGATCTTACTGGCTTCAGCAGCCCATATATCTCACTCCAGCGTCAGATAACTGGACCACCCTGCCTCAACAACAGGTACTTCAGTTTCCATGAAACAAGTGAATTAGACAATATCTCAGGCTCCACCAGCCCTAGCATTGTTTGATTCTATAAATTCTTAAATAAAAACTATCCAGAGAGAAGATGTCTTCCTTCCTGCCTTCCACCATCCCTTTAGACTCTTGCATGCCCTTGTCTCTTTATATTCTTGTTTGCCTTCCTGACACCTGAATATGCATGTTGATGTTCAGTGCTGAAACACAAAGTAATGAATTTCTGCTTCTAACTGTTGCTAGATGCCAGGATTCCTATCCTGGGATAAGGAAAATGTATTTCAGTGGAAAACAAAGATGCTTTGTCTACTTGCATAGCCTGACCTCACAGGCTCTGGTTCTAGCTCATCCTAGTCTTCAAGCTCTTTGCAATTCTGTAAATTGTAGAAAACCTGTAGCAATGCAAAATAAATGTCTACAAGTGTAGATTCAGTCTAATGAGGAGTGTGATCCACTCTGCTCCTCACCTGTGAGTAAACATTTTGTATTCCGGTTTTCTTGATCCATATAGATGTGTCTGTTCTTCAGATTCTCTTTCAAATTAAGCATGCACTCTTAAACTAATTCTTAACCTTGTAATCTTCAGCCTTCTTATCATGAAATGGGAAGCTCAGGGATGCCTGAGTGGCTCAGCAGTTGAGCGTCTGCCTTTGGCTCAGGGTGTGATCCCAGGATTCTGGATTGAGTCCCACATCTGGCTCCCTGTGAGGAGCCTGCTCCTCCCTTTGCCTGTGTCTCTGCCTCTCTCTGTGTGCCTCTCATGAATAAATAAATCTTAAAAAAAAAAAGGAATGGGAAGTTCAGATTAGACCTTCTGTGGGTTCATACTGTACTTTATACTAATTTAACTAAATGAAATGTTAGAGTTCTTTTTTCTTTACAGTTCAAAAAAATTTTTAGGTAGGCATATTAGTTTGCTAGGGGTGCCATCACAAAATATCATAGACTGGGGGGCTTAAACAACAGAAATTTATTTTCTCATAGTTATGGAAGTTAGGAGTCCAGGATCAAGGTGTTAGATCCTTTTGAGGGCTATAAAGGAAAGGTCTGATCCAGGCCTGTCTCCTTAGCTTGTTGACACCTGTCATCTCTCAAGATCATTTCCCTGTCTCCAAATTTTCGCTCCTTTATGACACCAGTCATATTGGAATAGAGCACATCCTAATAATCACAGTTTAATTTGAGTAACTCTTTAAATACCCTATGTCTAAATACAGTCTAGTCTTGCTCTGAAACCTAGGGTTTAGGATTTCACATATGAACATGTGGGATGACACAATTCAGCCCATAACTATATGACTGAACAAAAATGAGTATGCCACTTTGCTTTGGATTGTGCATGGTCTTTGTGACTATCTAAGTAGCAAACTTAAAGGGATGAGTGCACTTCATTGTATCCTCTGCTTGGTGAAGATTAGGGCTTGTCACTGTAATGACTCACAACCTGGAACTCCTTAAATGTGACAAGTCCTGACTTTTTCTCCAGGATCCTTATGTCTCCTACCCAATGTGCCAGCTTGACTATTCTGTAACCAGTTCTATAAATATAAAAGTACTCCAATCGAGGGCTGACCAATTTAGCAAATCAAAATATAAAACACTCAATTTTAAGTGAATTACAGATAAACAATGAATTATTTTTTATTAGTATAAGTATATCCTATTTCATATTTGGGTCCTATTGATACTAAAACAAGTTTTTTGTTTTAATATGAAATCCAAATGTAACTGGATGCTGTATTTTTATCTGACAATGCTATTCTAATCCCTCAATGATATACAGATGCTATTATGTCAAGAGTTCTCATTTGTCACTTCCATGCACTTTAAATAGATAAGTCCTCATCACCTCTTTTTATAGACTGAATGTCTGTGTTCCTGCCCAAATTCATATGTTGAAGCCCCTATACCCAGTGTCTCTGTACTTGGAGATAGAACTTCTACGGAAATAATAAGGTTAAATGAGGTCAGAAGAGCAGGGCCCTCATCAAATAGAATTATTGTCCTTATAAAAAAGACTCAAGAGAGCTCTCTCTTTCCCTCTGTCTCCATGTACATATAAAGAAAGGGGTCATGTGAGAACACAGTGAGATGACCCACAGGCCAACAGAAGAAGGCTCCGTATGAAATCTACCTTTCCAGCCTCTTGATCTTGGACTTCTCAGCCTCCTGAACTGTGAGAAAATAAATTTCTAAGAAAAGAAGCCATTCATTCTTAAAATTTTTATGTGGAAGCCCTAACAAACCAATACACCCCTTACGACAGTTCAACAGAAACTAGTACACAGAGTATGACTGGTGCTCATTACCTATTGAAAGAATGACAGGTCCAGTTATTATGAATACTCTGAGTGAAGTGGGTACCCACCTTCTTTTTTAGGAATGAATCTGTCTTAACCAGTCTCTTGGAATCTGTCTTTGTACATCACCTCATATTGCCAATGCTTATTCATTTGCTGACTTATCCTGGAAGGCAGGGACTACATGTCATTCATTCATTGTTATGCCACTAATGTTAAGCAAAGTCTCTCCCGCACTGAATGCTCATGATTTCCAATGACACACACTCAAGAAAAAAAAAGTGGACATATAACAAAATGTGATTTTTATTCAAAGTGCTTGGGACTTGGAATTTTGATAATTCTAGGGAGCTGAAGTCATTTTCCAAACAACTTCTTCAAATTCCCCAATTAAAATATTCTCTAACCACTGTGTTTATAGGTGATCCACATATCTGAGTACACATGTCCGGGCACTGCTGGATTGAGATCAAATGTTTCCTGTCGGAGCTTGGTCTCAACAGCCCTTGGGGGGCTCTCAGTGACCCCTAGAGCCGGTGTGAAAGTGGACCAGCAGCCAGATGGCTTCACATTTCCACATTCCTTCAGCTTGTTTTCTTACTGCGGCAGATACCCAAGAGCATCCCAAATCCTCAAGAGAGATGAGATTTCAGGAAGGTCCTTATTTCATTTAGAAAACAGGAGATATGAATTCTTGAGGCCAATGAAAAAAGAGATTTACAGCCTTCACCGATAGTTCTTAAGCTATCTACAGTGATTGAAGAAAAATATCCAAATGAATTGTGGGACTTTTTTCAACATTCAGTTCCACCTGGGGACAAAAGTGCCACACATATATCCACTACTGAAGATTAAGACAGGTCAGGGATCACAGAGTTGTGGCCACACAAACAGATTATCCTGTTTCCTGAGACATCATTTATGTTGCAGCTGCCTCCTTGGAGAAAGATCATGAATCACATTGTTCTTCTCTCTTCCATTTGATCCGACACCATGTAAATAAGCAATGTTGAATGGGAAAGAAAACATTTCAGGCAAATGATTTCAATACAGTTGGAACTGCTTACCTTGTATAAGCAATCTGCTTGCTCAATAACAAGGTCTAGAAAGAGGCAGCCTTTCTAGATACTAGGCAGAGGCAGCCTTGGGGGTGAATAGCTTAAATAAATGAATGAGAAACAATTATTTACCATCAATTATGTGACGGGTTTCTTGAGGTTTATCCTCCCTCATGTGTGATATTTCAGCCAGCTACCCTGGGTGGGAGACAATAATGGTTCTACTTTTTATAAATTACGATAAGAAAACATACCCCAGGGATCCCTGGGTGGCGCAGCGGTTTAGCGCCTGCCTTTGGCCCAGGGCGCGATCCTGGAGACCCAGGATCGAATCCCACGTCGGGTTCCCGGTGCATGGAGCCTGCTTCTCCCTCTGCCTGTGTCTCTGCCTCTCTCTCTCTCTCTCTCTCTCTCTGTGACTATCATAAATAAAAAAAAAAAAAACTTAAAAAAAAAGAAAACATACCCCAAATAATTTAATAAATAGGCAAAGTCAACATTTGAGATCTTGTCTCTCTGACTGTAATTAATTTATTAACTTCATGAACATTTAATTATAATTAACAGTGCAAATGATCAATGACTATTGAATCAAAGGATGAATTATTTTATTTTATCTATTTTTGAACTAATTAAACTGAAATACAGGGGCACTTGGGTGGCTCAGTCAGTTAAGCATCTGCATTTGGCTCAGCTCATGAACTCAAGTCCTAGGATCAAACCCTACATCAGGCTCTCTGCTTCGCTTCTCCCTCTCCCTCTGCCTGCTACTTCCCTGCTTGTGCTCTCTCTCTCTGAAAAATAAATAAATAAATAAATAAATAAATAAATAAATAAATAAATAAATAAAATCCAAAAAAATCCACAAAAATCTGAAATACAAAGAGGTTGAAAAATTTACCTATTTTCACAAGTCTCAAAAAATAGAGTTTTGACCTTTTCTTTCATTAAGGAATAGAAAGATGAGAGATGTCATTTTTTAAGATATGAGATAATACAAGAGGTTAAGATATTAATTAGGTACTGCAGTGTGCTATTGTTTGGGATAAGTTGGTTTGGAATAAGTTTTTTCTTAACATATTTACAAACGACTCTCCTACAAAGTCTTACTCTGGTGTCAACAGGACATAAAGGTAAAAAGTTAGATACCACTCAACAACTGGCCACCAAAATGAATGAAAAATTTGGCTTGGATTAAACAATGTGACAAAGTTGGAAAAATTGCAATAATATGGCCTACCTTAAATAGGTGTGATATTTTTCTTCAGTGTGCTTCATGTAAAATTTCTCCATTTGGGGGAAAGTGTTAGGGATATAATTTAGCATTACAGATCCTGAGTTCCAGGGTAGGTCTGCCTGGCTTTGTGTTCCAGTTCTGCCGAATACCATGTGTAAACTTTAAGAGACCCACCAACCTCTCTCAGCTCCAGGGAATGAGTAAAATAATTATAACTACTTCATTTAATATTATGAGGTTTTATGAGATAATCCTTCCAAACCATACAAAAAAATGTCTGACATATAAGATACCTGGAAAAAATACAATGAAATTATTGAATGAAAGCAAACTTTTAAAATATAATATATGTATGCCATGACATGAAATGGCCTTATTTCATTTACTAATACCATCAGAGTTGTGGTTGGACAATTTTTTATCTTAAAAATAATATTATATCTCCATGATTTCTTTTTTTTAAAGATTTTATTCATTTATTTGACACACGGAGAAGGGGGAGAGGTAGAGGGTAGGGAAAAGCAGACTTCCCTGCTGAATGGAGAGCCAATTTGGGGCTCAATCCCTGGACCCCTGGGATCATGACCGAAAACAAAGGCAGAGCTCAACTGACTGAGCCACTCAGGTGCCTCACCCTGCCTTATTAAATTTATTTTCCCTATTAATGATCTAAAACTAACTTTGCTTAGAAATCATTATTAATCAAAGTAATCAGAAAATCAATAAATATCCAATCATATACATATTCATCATAGTTCTAAATCAGCCCTGTAACATTTGAAGAGGGAGAAGTGCTAACACTAATCAGCAGTGGAATAGTGGAGTATTATGGGAAAAGCACTGAATTAGTAATTAGCATAATTTCAGACAAATTTTTGCTCTAGTCACATTGGGTGTCTGGTCTTAGATTCCTTACCTAGACACAAGAGGCTTGAGAAAAATTATATGTATGGTTACTTCCATTTCTCAAATGGAAGTTATTACCAATTTAATGTTGCTTTAGTAATATCATACAGTATCAGTAACAATTATTATTATAAATAATTTGAATTCTTCTCTTTCTTGTATCACTACTTCAGTCATTAAGCCCAATTACCTCATTATCTGAATTCACATGAATTATAACCCTGAAAGGCATGTACAAGAATGGCTTTGAAGAAACCAATGTGTCACCTCATGCATTCATAAAATAATCAAAAGTGTTGAGCCCATCTGGTAAAAGGCCCAAGGTTTGCTGCCTCCTTTCCCAAATCACTCCTTTGACTTGCATTTCCATTCCACATTTTGGAGTATTTATTTACCTTAAGCTTACAGGAGACCCTGCAGTCCCTGAAGGGGATGTGGAGAGATTCAGTTCTAAAGAGGGACTTGGGAGCAAACCATATTTCATGCCCATTGGCATTTGGAAGGCAGTCCCAACTATCTGTTGGGAAGTTTCTTGCAAAGAGTATAAACAGAGAGTTAGAGGGTGGCCGAGCATTGGACTTCCCATCTGACTTGAAGCTCTCAGCACCTCCAGCTCACCATCTGCAAGATAGATCATCAGAATGTAACAGACCATTTATTCTGATGACCTTGTTTTACTGATGTAGAAATTGGGGCCCTGAGAGTGAAGCAATGTGCCCAAGGTCACAGAATGAGTTAGCCTTGTTCACAATCAGAGACCACACTCTAGGCAATCTCTTTCCTTCTTTTAAGTCAAGCATGAGTTTGTGACAAGAAAGAATTTGGATAATTGTAAATAACCAGGCACTATTTAGTCACCTTCCCATGCTTCAGCCACACAATGAATTTAGTTTACTGGAGTACAGAGACTATGAGTTTCACTTGCAAGAAAACCTTAGCTGAATCTTTATTTTTTATTCACATGCCATGTGTTTCTTTAGCCTATGGGTTACCCTCTGTTTCCTTCTTTGTAAAACAAGGATAACAACATCTATTTCATGGAATCACTGTTGCATTAAAATGAAATATGACAATATTTGCTAAGGAGTAAAGCCTGACACATGGTGGGGATCCTAAAATTTCTTTTTCTCCTCCTATGATTCCACTGAGCTATGATCATTACACTTCAGCCCCAGTCAGGTATTTTTCATAGAACACCCAGAGAAAGTTCAAATGACTGCTACCCTTCAAGTATTTCTTTTTTTAAGTCACATTGTAGAAGGATTCCTACTAAAAATGCTTTGCCAGAGAATGAGAAAGGAATTCTAAAAAAATAACTGTTATGAGACTTCCAGTTAAAGAAAGTAGATAGAGCACAGATATATATCCACAAGCACACACTATACGTGTAGTGCATGTTCTATCCTCCTCTTCAACTCTCTCCTCCCCTCAAAAAAATAAATAAATAAATAAACAGTAAAAGGACAGGGAACTTATTTTTAAAGGCATAAATTTGTAAAGACAAAGAGAAGAGAATAGCATAATTTTAGAAGCTGGAAAGCAGATGCCTGAGTTGTAGTAACTAACTTAGCAGACCCACAAAAATAGATTCTTAAGCTGGCAGCAAAGGAATCCAGGAAGCAACTTGATTTATACCACAGAACTCCTGAAAGGCTCAGAAATTGGCAGCATCATATACCTCTGAGGATGGGAGAGAAGGTGAGGCAAAATAAAAAAGGAACAAGTCGAAACTCTATTGAAAAACAATAGGATCATTAGATCTCTATCTCTTGTTTATACAGCATTCCACTCACCTGGTAGAAAAGGGGAGACTTATAAAAAGAATGGTAAAATCAAGAGTCTCTGGAGAGACAAATACCAGCCACACTTGGGCATGAAGAGGGAAATGCTGTAGTAAAAACAGGAAACACAGTACAAGTTTACATACTCAATGTTGAGTCATAGAGACCTCCCTGCTGTCTCCCAACACAGCTTTGAGAGTTCTGGCAGCCACTTATATCCTGAAGATCAGAAAAATTCTCTCTAGAGATTTGGATTAATCCAAGAGGATAGACCTAAAAGTACTGGTTTTAGGAGTTTATGATGAAAACAGCCAGCTAAGTCTCCTATGGTAAAAAAGCCAACTGACAAAGATGAAACTTCTAATCAGGTATCAGTGTTGATCTTTATAAATCAGCAACCAGCTAAGTTCACCTGACATTGAAAAAGAGAATCTAACATAAAAGTCAAGATGAGAGAGAGAAAGAGAGAAAGAGAGAGAGAAAATTGAAAGAAAGGGAAACCACACAGAAAGAAGGGAACTTAATAAAAATGCAATCTTTGGTATCTTCCAAGAGATAAGAGACTATGTAATAAACAAAACAAGAACAGAAAGCTATGAAACAGGAACTCCCAAAGAACAACAAAAAGAGCTCTTTGAATTAGGAGAAATATTAATGAATATAGAGATATTGCAAAAATATGAGAGAAGAAATGAAAAGAAACCCACAAAAAAAGAAAGCTTTTCAAAATAAAACCCAGTAAATCTCATAGGAAGTAGAACAGAATAATAGAGATGCAAAATGAATGGAACAAAAGGAAATTGTGACACATCCAGAAGATTCAATATCCAAATATTAGGAATTACTCTCAGAAAAAAGTAGAAAATTTGAAGGGAAAGCATTCACTAGAGAAATAACTAAACAGTTTCCCAAGTCTGAAGCACATAAATTTCTGTTTCAAAGGGCTTAGCATAAGCATGGAAACCATCCTACATCAAGACATACCATCAGAAAGTTTCAGAATATTGGAGGGAGGAAAACAAAAACCAACATTCCACAAGCGTCCAGAAAAGGGGCCAGATATCACAGAGGAGGGATTTTTACATACATACAGGATCAAGAATCTATATAACACTTTACTTCTCCACAGCAACACAGGAAGCTAGGAAGCAATGGAGAAAAGCACTAAAAATGCTAGGGGGAAATGATTTGCTCCCTAAGACCTCCCTGCACAATCTATTGATATCGTATGAAGACACAATAAGGATATTCTTAGACAGGCAAGGTCTTAAAGTTTCTAGTCGTGTATTTTTTCTCAGATTTGATCTGCTTTCTCTGAAAAGGGGCATAAGCCAGGAGAAAAGAAGAAACCATGGAATCCAGGATTCCAATAGGTGGTCCAATACAAGGGAGACACAAAATATATCCCCGAAGCAAAGGGAAATAATGGAGTTATCTATGCGATGGGCCAGAGGAAGGGCAGGCAAAAATAGTTTACTCTGGGAAGATGACATTTTTAAATGCTTAAGCTATTTGTGTGTTTTCAAAAGGTATTTGTATAACTGGGGAAGAGTTCACAGTTGAGTTAATCATATGTAGATAGCAAATAAGTAAATAAAACCAAAAAAAATCATTGACTTCATATTTTGCAGGGAAGTAAAGACAATTCCATTACTAAGAGTTGCAGATGCATGGCATTAATAATGTAATGCTGAATATTTAACTGAAGCAAAATTGCCAGGTAAGCATAGGATAGAGCAATAGGAAATACGGGGGAAAGTAAGAGAGATAAAGACTGGGTAGTGGTGGGGAAGGGTGAATAAAAGGATGCGAAATCCCATCTTCCATATTGGGATGTCAATCTGTAATGTCTAAAACAGAAAGATCTAGAAGTACAATCATGCCATTGGAAAATATGGATGCAAATACTAAAGAATTAGCCAAAAAATTTACAAACAAGTGCTTCTCAGAACAATATAGTGTTTAAGGTGGGGCATGACTGCTATTTTTCTTAACAAGTCTTCTCTATTTGATGTTTTTCAAACACATGCATGTTTACTTTTGAAAAAAGTAAAATTAAATTAAAACTACTGTTTTCTAAGTTTCCTTTGTATGACTTTTACCATCTCTATTAATGGAAAGCTGAAATACATTAGTTAATCGTTTTTTAAAGTGCTTCATTTCTTTAACTAAGAACAAGCAATAGTCATGCAATCACTAATTTTGATGCACTGTTTCATCCAAAACGTGTTAAATGTAAATTATCTATACTGAAATGAAGAAATGAGTGTCAATGTACCACCTAGAATCATTTTGTTGAGTTGCCCACCCGTAGGTCCCTACGTTGAAAGCACCCGAATCACTCAGGCAAGGTAGGTCACTGCTCTGAACTCACCACTAGAGGGAAATATTGGCCTTTTTACTAAACAGTCCAACGGGGCTTCTTTAGGCAATTGGTAAGAATTACAAAGTTACAGCCCGCAGCAATTTCCCCTTCCTGGAGTATACAATACTGGAGTTTGAAGGGACTTTGTTGTCCATCAGGGTCAAGCCTCTGATTTCTCCTTTTCTACACTTATAGAAATCAAGGCCCAGAGACGAACAATGCTTTCTTAGTTCACGGGATGAGGACAGGAGAAAGTCAGTGCTGAAGCCAGTTTCCTTATTTACCTAAACTGGGCAAATCTGGAATTAAATGAGAGAATAGTTCCAAAGAAGTTGCTTTTTAGTGCAAGTTCATTGAGCTGGAGAACACTCATTGCATGTTCGCCGTCTGCCGGACCTGTGTTGCCTACCATGTGCCTACACTTGACATTCTTTATTTTTGTCCTGATTGAGTTTTGTGAAGTAGGAACAATCATTATCCTCTTTTTTACAGATGAGGAAGCAAACGCACAGAGAGGTTAAGCTACCTACCCAGAATCACACAGGAAGTGATTAGCAGAGCAGGGATTCAATCCCAGACTGTGTAGCTCTGGAGTTCATGACCACAGCCACCATGCTTACCAACCATGCATCAAAGACGTAAGATTATCTGTTACCTCTTTTCTCTGGGGAAGTGGTCCCACTTCACTTTTTGTTTAGATGGATATTGTCCTTCTGGCCCCTGAGATCCTTCAAGATTCCAGCCTGGTGGGCAGAGCTGCTTCAGGATCCAATTTCCTTCTGTTCCCTGGTCTATCACAGTGCCACCTAGCTCGGGGGACCTGCTCATTAAATGACAGGCGAGTAAATAAATACAATGCTAATTACCTCAGAAAACATACATCACATCACATCTTACAGTTCATGTGGCTTAAGAAGACTCCACACAAAAGCTGTCATTGTCCACTTGGTTTCTCTTCA
Organism: Canis lupus familiaris; assembly: GCF_011100685.1. NCBI lineage: Eukaryota > Metazoa > Chordata > Mammalia > Carnivora > Canidae > Canis > Canis lupus. The sequence goes on along the minus strand of NC_049224.1, from coordinate 67,671,899 downwards.
GACTGTGGAGTTGATCCAACCAAACGTCTAATTCTTCCTGACTGCCCCCCGCCCCACACAGTTTGCAATGCTGGTTTTTAGGCCATAAAATACAATCATGTCGCCGTGGACATGGGCAGGCTCCTAGGCCCACTGCATTGTATCTTTCAAGAAGTGATATGTCACTGCTTTACAAAACACCTGGAATCTGTATCGTTTATTGCTCTGAGCCCAGCCAAGTTCTCATCCTCCCTGTTCACACAACTTTGAGCTGGTTTAGCTCACCGCTGCTCAGAATGCTGGGGCTAGGGGGGAGTGGGGAGACAATTTCCTGGGCAAAGATGGAAATCATGTTCAAGAAGGAAGGCTGCCTAATGGAGTTTACAGCTCGGGAAATTTCCTTCCAAAGACTGCATGTTTCTGCACAGAAGGAAAGCACGTTCCACGAAGAGTCCCTACAGATTTCCAAACTCTGCTGAAAGATCTGAAGTCATTCAATGCAATTCTAGAAGTCTGGAGGGTTAAAATGTCCCTGTCTTTCTCCCCTTTAATCCATCTTCAACATATTTTTTTCTAAACATTGACTTTATTTTAGTATATTGTGTTGTGAATTATAATGGTTGTATATAGATTCTTGTAACCACCACCACAATCGAGAGAGAGAGCAGCTCCATTATCTCCCTCTCCAAAACTGACATTTTTTTATAGTCACACCCTCTCCTGTCCCTAACCCCTGGTAAATGTCAATATATTCTCCGTCAGTACAATTTTGTCCTTTAGTGACCATCATATAAATGCAACCATAGAGTGTGTAAACTTTGAGGCTGGCTTCTTCCACACAACATAATGCTTTTGAAATTCATTCAAATTGTTTTATCTATCTATAGTTCATTCTTTTTTTTTATTGAGGACATCAATCCCATTGTATGGATATTTCACAGCTTGTTTGTTTGTCTGTTTGTTTTTATAATTCAGCCCCTGAAAGATATTTGAGTTTCCAGTTGCAGTCTCCTTAAGGTGCTCTCTCCCTCTCCCTCTGCCCCTCTGCCCATACTCTCTCTCTCTCTCTCTCTCTTAAATAAATAAATAAAAATTTACAAAAATTTTAACTCAATTTATCATTTATTTAAAGATTTTATTTATTTATTCATGAGAGACACAGAGAGAGAGGCAGAGACACAGGCAGAGGGAGAAGCAGGCCCCACACAGGGAGCTCGATGTGGGACTCGATCCCGGGACTCCGGGATCACGCCCTGAGCCAAAGGCAGATGCTCAGTCACTGAGCCACCCAGGCATCCCTCAATTTATCATTTTTGATAAATTTCATGGGTTATGTTTTAAGGACAATACCTAGTAATTTCTTGCTTAACCTTAGGTCACAAAACTTTTCAAAAGTTTATTGCTTAATGTTTTACATTTAGGACTGTGATCCATTTTGAGTTAATATTTGTATAAATTGTGAGATTAGGTTATGGTTCATTATCTTGCTTATGGGCATTCAATTCAATTTTTTCCAAACCAATTTTCTGGAAAGACTATCCTTTCCCTATTGAACTGCCTTTATATCTTTGTCAAAAATCAATTGGCTACATATGTGTGGGTCTATTTATAGATTCTCTTCTGTTCCATTAATTTATGTAACAATCCCTTCAATACCACAATGCTATCCTATTCAGTGTAGTTTTATAGTAAGTCTTAAAATCAGGTAATGTGAGTACTCCAAATTTATTCTACCATTTGACAATTCTAGTTAATTTACCTTTCTATAATAATTTTAAAAACATTAGGTATGATGTTAGCTGCAGGTATTTTTGTAGATGTTCTTTACAGGCTTAAAGAGGTTACCATCTATTCTCATTTGTCTGAGAATTTTTATCATAAACGATGCTGTTTTTTGTCAAATGTTTCTTCTGCATTTATTGATATGATCACTTTTTTTTGTTCTCCTTTAGGCTGTTAATATAGTGGATTACATTGAAGAATTTCCAAGTATTGAATCAGCCATGCATTCTCTGGAAAAATTCCATTCTATTTGATTTTTGCATACATGTTCATGAGGGATTTGGTTTGTTGGTTTCTTTTTTGTACTACATTTGTCTGACTTTGGTATTCACCTGATAAAATAAGAAGTGTTCGTGCTTCTATTCTCTAGAAGAGATTGTCTTGAATTAGTATTAGTCCTTCCTTATGTGTTTGGTAGAATTCACCAGTGTATCTATCTAGACTTGAAGGCTTCTTCTTTGAAAAGTTTTTATCAATAAATTCAGTTTATTAATAATTATGCCACTGTTTGAGGTATCTATGTCATCTTCAGTGAGGTTTAGTAGTTATGGTTTCTGAGGGATTGATAAATTTCATCCAACTTAAGTTATGGAAGATATGTTCATAGGGTTGTCCATAGAATCCTTTATAATCCTCTTAATATTTAGAAACTTTGTAAGTGATATCTCAGTTTTCATTCTTGATTAGTAAATTTTGTCTTATATCTCTGTTTTTCCTTTTCTAGTCTTGACAGAGATAGGAAACCTCTACTAATTATTTTTTAAACATTTTATTTATTTATTTGAGAGAGAGAGTGAGAGAGAAAGACAATGCAAGCACAGAGGGAAAAGCAGTCTCTCCACTGAGCAGAGAGCCCAATGTAGAGCTCATCCCAGGACCCTGAGATCATGACCTTAGCCAAAGGCAGATGCTTAACCAACTGAGCCACCCATGTGCCCCAAACTCTACTGATTTTTTTTAAGATTTTATATTTTTATTCTTTTTATTAATGAGAAACACAGAGACACAGAGAGAGAGAGCAGCAGGGACACAGGCAGAGGGAGAAGCAGGCTCCATGCAGGGAGCCTGATGTGGGTCTCAATCCCTGGTCTCCAGGATCAGGCCCTGGGCTGAAGGCGGCGCTAAACTGCTGAGCCGCCAGGGCTACCCAAGGTGTGAATTTTTATTATTGTTTTGAGATCTTTCTTTTAAATATAAATATTTAATGGCATATTTTTTCTCTATGAACTACTTTAACTGCATCCCACAAATTATGATATATTGTATTTTCATTTTTGCTTAGTTTGAAATAGTTTCTTAATTCCTTTGAGACTTTTTGTTTGACAATGTATTATTTAGAAGCATATTATTTAATTTTCTAGTGTTTGGAGATTCTCCTGTCATCTTTGCTATTAATTTTAGTTTAATCTATTATGGTGAAAGAATAAATTCTGTCTTATTTCAAGTATTTTTAATTTTTCATTTTGTTTTATAATCCAAAATATGCTTTATCTTGGTTCATATTCTATGTCTACTTGAAAATAATTTGTATTCTTTTGTTATTGGTTGGAGTGTTCTATGAATTAAAAAAAAATCCAGTTGATTAATGCTATTATTCAGTTCTTCTATATCCCTGTGGACTTCCTGTCCAATAATTTTATTGATTACTCAGAGCAGCAGTTGAATTACTAAGAGCAGAGGTTAAATATTTAAATATATAATTATGGATTTGTACACTACTCCTTTCAGTTCTGTAAAAATATTTCATACTTTAAAGTTCCATCATGATGACATATTTTATACATCTTAACCTCTTTATTTATTTATTTTTTTGGTTAATTGACTTTATTATCACTGTTTAATGTCAAACTTTATCCCTAGTAATGTATTTTGCTCCAAAATCTACTTTGTATAATTTTAAATGTTAGACATTCACTCTAGCTTTCTTTTGATTAATATTTACATGGTATATCTTTTCCTATTCTTCCACTTTTATTTTATTTTAACTTTAACATTATATTTGAAATTCGTTTCATGTAGACAAAATGTCGTTGTATTCTATCTGAAAATTTTTCTTTAGAGATTATTTTAGATTAGATCTGCTGGCAACAAACTTTTAATTCTCCTTCATCCAAGGATGACTTTATTTCTTTATTTATCAACTTTTTGAGTGATAGAGAATTCTGAGTTGACTGTCCTTTTATTTCAGCTATTTAAAAATGGTTCACTTCTTTCTGGCCTCCTTGCTTTCCAGTGAGAAAGTTACAGCCACTGAAATGGCTGTTTCCCTAAGTAATGCGTCATTGTCCTCTGTCTTCAAGATTGTTTCTTTGTTTTTAGTTTCCATAAGTTTGGGTTATAGTGTGTCTGGGTGCGCATTTCCTCATTTGTTTCGTTTTTGGAGTTTGCTCAAATTTTTATTTTGTAAGTTTATGATTTTTGCCAAATTTGGGAGGTTTTCTACCATTATTCAATTTTTTTTCCTGCAGACCATTACTCATCTCCTTCAGAGATTTTCATGTCATAAATGCCAAATATTTGGTATTGTACCACAGATCCCTATTCCTTTTTTCTCTCAATCTTTCTTCTATGTGTTTTTCAGACTGAATAATTTCTATTGATCGCATTCAGGTATATGGCCTCTTCTTCCTATCATCTCTATTCTGCGGCTGAGCCCATTCTATACATTGAGTTTAGGTGTGTTTTTGTTTTAAATTTCTTTTTAGCTCTTCCTTATACCTTCCATTTCTTTACTGAGACTTTCTAGAGTATTCACCTTAGCTTACTGAAGCATTTTCAAAATACCTGCTTTAAAGTCTGTCAGACAATTCCAACATTTATTGTAGCATCTGTTGATTGTCCATTTCCCTGTGAGTTGATATTTTTCTGCTTTTTAATATATTGGATAATTATTTTTATTGTATCCTAGGTATTGTGAATATTGTGTTACGAGACACTAAGTTTTGTTTAAGTCATGTGGACATTTTTAATATATTTGTTTCCGTGTATCCATGCATGCACAGCTTGGGGTATAACCAGGAATTCACAAACAAGTTTTAAGGTCATTTTCTGAAACTATTCCCTCTTTGAATTCTTCTCATAGCCTCTTCATTTTCTAGAACTCCCCTTTTTAGTCCTCCAACCTGAAAGCTGAGGCTTTATTTATATCATCCATTGCCTTCTTGTGACAGCACATGTGTGGAGTCAAGCTGTGAAAAACACAAAGAGAAAAAATATAACTAGAGTTATCTCATCCATCTTGGAACAACAGCTTCCCTAATCAGCAAGGAAATCTCCACTACCTCAGAATTTTAGGTGTTTGTGGGCAGCTGTAGGCTGTGGTAGGAGAGAGTTGATTTATTTTTTAGTGAAGTGTTTATTCCATTCTCTCTGACGATTACAAAATTACTTTGTATGAAGTTTGTGAGAACTAGAGTGCTTCTCCTGGATTTCTCTCTGTCCACACCAATCCCCACTTCCTGGTTCTGGGCTCTCTTGCATCCAAACTCAGGGATACTGAGTGAAAAAAAATGAAAAAGTCACTGATAATTCAGCGGTACTTTGAATTCTATAGTCATCTTCCTCAACTCTTCTGCTACTGTTTTTTAGAATCTGCAGGGGAAAAAAGCTTCTTCATGCATTCTGTCTAGGTTTTATAGCTGCGTTCTGTGGGACAGCAAATGTGGAGTGGTCTTACTCCATCTTACCCATATTTGAAACTTCCACATTATTCCAATTAAAAAAAAATACTTCCTTTAAGATCTTCCAAAATGTCTATGTCTAGCCTTTGCATACTTATCTAACCCCTATCTTTTTTTTTTTTTAAGATTTATTTACTTACTTTAGAAAGCAAGAGAGCACAAGTGGGAGGGACAGAGGGAGAAGAAGAAAGAATCTCAAGCACATTCAGCACTGAGCACAGAGCCAGATGTGGGGCTCTGTTTCATGACCCTCAGATCATTACCTCAGCCAAAACAGTCAGATGCTTAACCAACCCTGCCACCCAGCCCCTATCCTTATCAAACTCCAATAAAATCAAACTTCTTGCTGTTTTCCACATCACTACTGCAATGCACAAATCCAGAGTCACACAGAATAAAATGTTGATGAGACTTGCTGAAAGTGTAAAACTCAGAAGCCATTCAATTCCATCAGTTTCTGACACCCTTCCTTCCTCATCCATGTTTGTCTGATTAACTTTAATATGCAGATCAAGTGTTGGCTTGAAGCTGAGTTAGCTGTTCATCTTCTGTTTATCCTCTCAGTGTTCTGGACTGACGGCTAAAGAATCTGACTAGCTGTGACTTCTTTTAAGGAGTGTGTCTTTTTCATCTGTGAATCTTCAATGTCTAGAAGAAAGCGAATGTTTCATAAATGGTTGTTGAATGAAGGGGGAAAGAAAGAAATTAAAATTTATTGAGGGTTCACTTTATAAATATTTTTCTTATGTAATCTGCACAAGCTTAAAAGAATATAATTGTATGAGACATGTTTTGCAAGTGACTGTCCTTCACGCTTCCTGTCCATAAACCTTGCTAAAGGTGAATTGCCCTAACCCACAGTCTCTGCTGTCACAAACAATTGGATCAGAGTGGGCAGTTGTTCAAGTTCAGCTTACCCAAAGACTGACTAACATCTTATGGCTGGAAAGAAAAATAGAAGCTAAGCCAATCATCATAGGCTTTTAGGAACTTTAGAATTAGGAAACCGAGAAGAGAATGTAGCCAGCTGGAGATAGAAAGCCACATACAATTGGGACCAGGGTGACAACAACCAATCTAATACAAATAAAAGAAAATTTAGTTTTAGGGAGGAGATAGTGAATACTTATAGATAAATAAGATGCTTTGTGAGCTTGGGAGAGAGAGGCCATGGCACGCATGCATAAGAGAGAGAGAAGAGAGAGAAAAAGATTATTTCCTACCTGCTTGCTATTTACAGCTCCCAATAATCGACTATACATACAAAAATTCTTAAATTCAGATTCTCTTGAAACCCATGGCATGCTTCTTAAAAAGAGCTTTCTTGAACTTCCTTGAACTCATCTCTATTGCTCACAATCCCCTGGTCAAGGTGGACATCATAACATAGAACCATTAGCTTCCCTTTTTTTCTTACAAAACATAGATTTTTTCTGATTATTTTATCCTCCTCTGTGAAGCCATGACCTTCAGAGAAAGTCAGGAGTATCACCAGCCCCAGGGAATTAATTTTAATTGGCTTAAGAAAAACATTGTAGACGCCTCTCATTGCCAGGTGATGGGATTACGGTGGGAACAGGTTGCAATTCTGGCCAGTAAGATGTGAGAGGTAGTCAACTGAGGGGATTTCTGGGAAAAGGTTTTTTTTTAAAACTAAGAGAGACAACTGAAATAGAATGATAATCCACTTCTCCACTTCTTCCACTAGACATTGTTGTTTCTATATATGGTGCTTACAAATGTGACAGCCATCTCAAGATCATGACAGGGGCTAAAAGAACATACTGAGACTGTCAAAATAGAAAAGTAGAAATTGATGATGCTGTTTGCTGGCTTCATTTTACCAAATTGGATCTGTCCTATACCACACTGCCTCTATATTATTTAAACCAGCTGAAGAGCAGTTTCCTATTACTTGCAGACAAATTGTCCTACTTAAAACACTAGTCTACAGATAAAAATGATTGATAGCAACAGTATGGTGACTTTTCTATTTTTTCTAGCCCTAACCAAGACTTAAACCCAAATATGTCTAGCTCAACCCAGGAGAGGAATGTTAAGCATCCCTTATTTACAGTGGTTTGTTATGTACTATTATTATAGTGTGTTGATATTTCTTTTTCCATAACCACACAGATCCTTCATTAAAAATAAGAATAATGCTTGTCAGTAGTAACTGATTAGTAGAGAGTTAAATTCCAAACTCTCCAGCATGGTATTTGATCCCTCATATATTTCTCTTGATTCTCAGCTCTTTCCACTCCTTCCCAACCACCTGGTGGTAAATAATGTTGCTCCAACCAAATCTCCCTGAATCTTTTGCATCCATTTCTGTGTTTCTCCATATTCTGTCTCTACCCAATAGCCAATGGGGAAAAGAATGGGACAACTAAGATCCCTGACTTCATATGGGGCAAATCTGAGGTATAGCCTCCACTCCAGAATCACCGTCAGGATGATCCTACACTAAGTGGGAATTTTACCAAATATTTCATCTTTACTTGGCTTTATTTCCTTCCTATCTTGTTTTTCCTTTTAAAAAATCACTTAAACACAATTTCTCAGCTCAGAGTTTGTTTTTATTTTTTTTTTATTTTTTATTTATTTATTTTTTTTTTTAGAGAACACACAGACATGTCCTATGTTCTAGTCACTCCAGACTAATCCTATTGCTCAGTCATCCTTGTGCTTCTTTGCCTGTGCTGAAGCTATTTCCTCCAACTGGGAAGCCTCTCACCCTTATGTCTGTGTGGCCATGCTCTGGAATTACAGAGTACTCAGGAATTCAGCCTTGGTGGCCAGACAGTCTTCGGTATAAATTATATAGTTCCTCCATTTAGAATCTGTGTGACCTTGGGTAACTTACCTAGGCTCTCTGTGCCTGACATTGTGCACACATGGATAATACTTACCTCTCAGTGTTTGAGAATTCAGTGAGATAGGGATTATAAATATAAAATGCTCAATAAAATGTAGCTATTCTACATCACTCTTCCTCTTCTTTGTTCAAATTCATCTTTTTCCTCCTATATTATTAATAATACTATTATCAGTATTGTATTTTTAATTCTCTGTCCAAATTTTAATTCCTCTCTGATGTCTTCTTTATTTGCTTCTACTCATGCTGAGACAATTACTGACCATGTTCTATACTTTAGTCCATAATCTTAGTAAATAATGTATACATACATTCATTCATTCATTTATTCAACAAAATTCACCACAAAGGTTACAAGCCCATCTTATCTTTATTGATCTATACTGTTTTTTTTTCTTTTTCCCATTGTACATAACAGTTGCTCATTTCTAACCCCATACCCTCCACCCTACTGCCCAAGCAAAGACTTTGTACTTGAAAATTTCCTTTCTACGATATGTTTCTCTCTTTTTATCAGGTAAGTTTCATCAGATGATGCTCATGATCTCTTATAGCCTATCTTAAAATAACCCTTCCCTGGTGCATATTCTTCTGTAGCTCTGGCTCCATCTGTCTGCTCCCTACCTGAGCAGGAGTCTTCAAAAAGTTGGCTGTTGCTGCTGTTTCAATAGCATTCCCATCTCTCCTCAGAAATGACTCTTGTGAAGGTCATCAATGACATCTGTGTTCTGCTGCCAAAGTTCACCATTATTTCACTCCTACTTTTTTGTAGAAATAGTTTCTTCCCTTTCCTTCTACCTTATGACATTGACTTGGTTCTTCTTCCACCTAACTGGCCACACCTTTATTTATTCTTTGCTGGTTTCTCCTTTTCTTCACCACATTCTTTATTTTTTTTTTATTGGTGTTCAATTTACTAACATACAGAATAACCCCCAGTGCCCGTCACCCATTCACTCCCACCCCCCGCCCTCCTCCCCTTCCAACACCCCTAGTTCGTTTCCCAGAGTTAGCAGTCTTTACGTTCTGTCTCCCTTTCTGATATTTCCCACACATTTCTTCCCCCTTCCCTTATATTCCCTTACACTATTATTTATATTCCCCAAAGGAATGAGAACATATAATGTTTGTCCTTCTCCGACTGGCTTACTTCACTCAGCATAATACCCTCCAGTTCCATCCACGTTGAAGCAAATGGTGGGTATTTGTCATTTCTAATAGCTGAGTAATATTCCATTGTATACATAAACCACATCTTCTTTATCCATTCATCTTTCGTTGGACACCGAGGCTCCTTCCACAGTTTGGCTATCGTGGACATTGCTGCTATAAACATCGGGGTGCAGGTGTCCCGGCGTTTCATTGCATCTGTATCTTTGGGGTAAATCCCCAGCAGTGCAATTGCTGGGTCGTAGGGCAGGTATATTTTTAACTGTTTGAGGAACCTCCACACAGTTTTCCAGAGTGGCTGCACCAGTTCACATTCCCACCAACAGTGCAAGAGGGTTCCCTTTTCTCCACATCCTCTCCAACATTTGTTGTTTCCTGCCTTGTTAATTTTCCTCATTCTCACTGGTGTGAGGTGGTATCTCATTGTGGTTTTGATTTGTATTTCCCTGATGGCAAGTGATGCAGAGCATTTTCTCATGTGCATGTTGGCCATGTCTAGGTCTTCCTCTGTGAGATTTCTGTTCATGTCTTTTGCCCATTTCATGATTGGATTGTTTGTTTCTTTGGTGTTGAGTTTAATAAGTTCTTTATAGATCTTGGAAACTAGCCCTTTATCTGATATGTCATTTGCAAATATATTCTCCCATTCTGGAGGTTGTCTTTGAGTTTTGTTGACTGTATCCTTTGCTGTGCAAAAGCTTCTTATCTTGATGAAGTCCCAATAGTTCATTTTTGCTTTTGTTTCTTTTGCCTTCGTGGATGTATCTTGCAAGAAGTTACTATGGCCGAGTTCAAAAAGGGTGTTGCCTGTGTTCTTCTCTAGGATTTTGATGGAATCTTGTCTCACATTTAGATCTTTCATCCATTTTGAGTTTATCTTTGTGTATGGTGAAAGAGAGTGGCCACATTCTTTAAAAGCAAGAGTGCCTCTGAGCTCAGATCCTAAGTTCTCTTCCATGTCCACACAATCTTCCAAGGCAATGGTAACAGTCACTCAAATTTATATACCCTCAGGAGGCACTTCCCACTTACGTAACAATGTTTTTCCTTTTTGAGAACCAGAAATAATAATGTTAGCTGGAAGCTATTACCCATTATTTTATTTTATTTATTTATTTTATTTACAGATTTTATTTATTTATCCATGAGAGACACAGAAACAGAGAGAGGGAGAGACACAGGGAGAGGGAGAAGCAGGCTCCACACAGGGAGCCTGACATGGGACTCCATCCTAGGTCTCCAGGATCACACCCTGGGCCGAAGGCGGCGCTAAACCCCTGAGCCACCCGGACTGCCCTTACCCATTATTTTAAATAGAAAGAAATTACAATGTATTAATCTCAAACCCACAATCAATTTTCTAAAACACAATAAAATGATTATACGTAAGTAATAAACTATTATGCTAAAATAAAAAGTGTTTAAAATAGTTTCTCCTGATCAGCAAGCCATTAAAATGATAACAGGTACCAACTTAATCTTCAGTTGCATAACTTCTTCAATATCTAAGTAACACATAGTTCAATTTCTGCAAATTCTGCAAATTTGTTAACACTCAGAAAATTTCAAAACATTTGCCTGTATGTGTCCACCTCCTTGCACTGTCCCTGTACTTCTGACATCTTCCTACACTCAACTTAAATATCCAACCCTTCATGTTCTGGTTCTCACTGTCTCTCTATCCTACAGACAAACACCTACTTCCTTCTCTCCTACTCTTCCCAGATTTTATTTTATTTTATTTTATTTTTTCTTCCCAGATTTTAATCAAAGTCATCATCCCCCAAAATGTTTAAAGCAGAAGTCTAGGCATAATCCCTGATCCCTCTTTCCCACTTACTGCCAATATCTATCCATCAGTAAATCCAGTCAAATTTATATACAAAACACATCCTATGTTAATCACCTTACCCACCTCCACTAGAGGTGAAGTGGCATATCCCATGAAGTCCAAACAATGAACTTTGCTAATCAATGTTACTGAAAAAGACTCCAAACTGATCTTCCTATGTTGACTCTTGCTCTTATGCCACATTTTCCATTGAGCAGCCAGAGAACATAATGTACTTAGAACATTCCAAAGATTTCCCATTTCTCATGGAATAAAATACAAATTCCAAAGTCCATATTGTGTAGGGGAGAGGAGTCCTGAGGCCTGATCCCTCTACACTAGTATCCACACCACTTAAAGCCCCCAGGGTTGTTATGCCTTCCCAGAATTCCAAGACTCCATAGAACATACTATGAAAATTCCTAATTTTCAATATGTAATTAAAGTATAAAAAATTATTCAAGTGTTCAAAAATTATGTTAAAGGATAATATTATAACATTTACAGCATCAAAGATGTAAACATATTAGAATAAATATAACAAAATTGTGTATAAGGCCTTTACAGAGAATATTGTTAAATTTATACAAATTAAAAAAAAAAAAAAGTTCAATGGAGAGAAGCAACATGACCACAAGTTTCAAGATCTAAATATCATGAAAGTGTCATGAATATATAAATGTAGGTATATTTTAAATGCATTTACAATAAAAATATCAATATAAATTTTGAGAAAACTTAAAAAATTTATCCTAAAATTAATAGGGAAATTTATATCCAAAATAACCAAGAATATTTTCAAAATGAAGAAGGAGGGGGACTTAGAAAACAGATATCAATATTTTTAGAAAGGTGTAGCTATTAAAATATGAGGTAAGAGTGAATGCCTAAATAGATCAGATCTCATAGGCAGGTAACAGGCCTGTTAAGTATAGTGCATATGTGGATATGTGTAATTGGGCATATGATAGGTAGCTGAGCATTGAAGTGTAACAGATCATTGAACACATTTTTGTTTACCTATCAACTAATGAAATAATAATACATGAAAGGGGAAGATTACAATTCTGTTCATTTTGGCCCATTCTAGGCCACTTCATATAACTGGGGCTCAGGAATGGCTACCCCACTTTAAAAAGAAAGGGGACAAAAAAAAACAGACAAGAGGAAAGCAGGTAGAAATTATAAAGAGCACTCACTCTTCTAGAGAACTCACTAAAAGAAATGCGCATATTTAGATTTGAGGGCAAGGGGAGTGGTTTACAAATGGACAAGACATCTATGGAGTGACTCTACAGCAGAGCCTACTTCTGCATATACAACAGAATGGCAGGTGATTTTTTCAGAGTTGGTATAGAGAGTACTTCATGATGTAACTAAAGACCACGTGGAGTCATGTGAACAACCAGAGTTTGCAGTCAGACAAACCCAAGTTCACATAGCCAGGATATGACCTATGACCAGTCACTAAAGCTCTCTGGGAACCTGATTTTCTTGTCATTAAATTGAAGATGATAAGAGGCAGCAGAACATAGCAGTAAGAAGTGTGGCTTCTGGATATTATGATCTGTTTTCAAATCCACTTTGCAGCTGTGTATTGTTTAACTTCTCTGAGACCTAGTTTCATCCTCCATAAAATGGAGAAATAAGTGTAGCCCCTCCACAGGGTGTTTGGAAAGATTAAATGACATAATGTATGTAAAGCACAAAGAGCAGTGCCCAGTCCAATATGAACCTTGAGTGTAGTAATTATTAACAATAACAATAGCAATAGAACTTATCTCCAAGTGTTATGATGAGGGGTAGATAAGATGACATATATCAAGTTTTGGGCACAGTGCCTAAAACATCCAAAATGCCCTCTAAATGCTATTTCCCTTCTTTCCCTTACACTGTCCACAGGAGAAAATACTGCTCCAGAGGTGGTGAGTTCCCCATCAACAGAAGTGTTCAAGCAGAAGCTGGTTAACCACAACTCCAGAATGTTACAGTGAAGCATTTGAAACTAGGTAGAGACTAGGATTAGGCGATCCCTGAACTCCCCTTCAAATTGAAGATTCCATGATTGAGTCGGAAACTTTGGAAAGTCTGTCCAAGGGGAATTGTGGGTAACCAAAACTTTCCTGAAATTTCCAGCTCGTTTTCCAGGATAAATGCAATTCCCATCTCCCTACACAGCGCACCAAATATTAACACACACGCACACGCACACATACACACACATACACAGAGGCATCATTCATATGTCATAACATAAATCTTTTCACCACAATGACCACGGTTGTCAGTGAAAGAAATACTCTTGTTCAGTCCAATGCACTTGGGTAGCCCAAATAAACAATAGTATAATACCCAGCATTTATTCAGCACCCTTTGGGGCAAGGGCTCACACTTTATACATATTTCTCGTTTATCATGGCCACATTCCTGGGAGACAGGCTGCCCCTCAGAGAGGCAACGGCATTGGGCTTTTTGATTTCAAGCCTGGCTGGTGGAGAGCTGTTGCTGTCTGCATGTTAGAACATGCAGTACTTAAACGTCCTCCAGCCTTCTTGGGCCCGACTAAGTGGCCCTTCGTGACAGACTTCTGATGCCCCCATTGGGACCCACAGTGCCTCTGGCCTCAGGTGTTTCTCATCACCACCTTCTACCCTTGTGAGCTAAAAACCACCTCCAAGCTCTGAGGAAAAGCTTTGTGCTGTTTTTCCGGCAATGGCGCCCCCTGAGGAAGCTACAGCATTGCATCCAGTTTGGGAGCAAGCTCGAGAGCTTTGGAGGTCAAAATGAAGGTCGTTCAGCCCATGCCACTTACTGACTCTGTGACCTTTGGGAAACTACTTAACCTCTCATAGCCATCCGACCTAGAAAACAGGACCCATAAGACATAATGTGTTATGCTGTTATGACAGTAATGTGAAATCAAGCTTGTAAATTCCCCAGCAAGTGGTGTGGAATTTTATTCAGGTAGAACTTGAATAAAAGTGTCTATTATTCTAGAGGCGCCATTTTGCCTCCAGGTCACTGATCTTACTGCCTCTATACATCCAGCGTTATGAGCAGAATTGTGTCCCTCCCACTATCAAAAAAAAAACTTCACGAATTAAAGTCCTAACCCCCAGTACCTCAGAATGTGATTGTGTTTGGATATGGGGTCTTTACAGAGGTAAAGTTAAAGTGAGCTTATTAGGGCAGACCCTAATCCAATATGGCTGGAGTCCTTATGAGAAGAGGACATTGGAGCAGATACACAGAGGGAAGTCCATGTTAGGACACAGGGAAACGATAGCTATCTGCTGGTCAAAAAGGCCTCCAAAGAAACTAACCCTGCCAATACCTTGACCTCAGACTTCCAGCCTCCAGAATTGTGGGACAAAAGGCTTCTGTTGTTTAAGTGACCCAGTGTAAGGTATTTTGTCATCATATGGCTAACAGGCTAAAGCTCCGATTTGTGTCTACAACTATAAGCCCCAAACTTCAGGTCATGAGATCCCTTGAAAAGTGAAGTGATCATGTGTCAAGTTTCAGGAGCACACTTAAGCAAGTGGCAGTTACGATTCACACAGAAAGATGGTTGGATAAACCCTTTGGTGGGAAAGCAAATTAAAGCCATTTTCTTGGTAGGTGGATGAATCAGAAAGCTCACCGCTGTTGGGTTAGAGATCAGAGAGTGCATCTCACTTTTACCGGTGATCAGCTATGGGAACATGGATAGTGGATAGTCGTTTATCTCTACATGTTTTGACTTTATTCCAGTAAATGGACCCATCTTCCTCACCAGACCATCCTTACTAGTTAGCAATCCCTGAATGTTCAGGGCATAGCCCTACTGTCATTGATAGACAAATTGTTAAGTGTTCCTCAGATTTGTAGGACTCGAAGATTCTATTTGGAGTTGTTCTCAAACTTTCATTTCAAATTAGGTGAGAAGACAAATTCACTTTTCATAAATATTGCTATTAATATAGAAAAGACAAGATGTGCTGGAATCATGGCAAAGGGAACACTTATCTCTGCATTTTCTATGCAGATGCCTACACGGGAGTAGATAATAAATAATGTTTTAATAAATAGCCAGCTCTCATCCTATGTGTTTTATAAAGTTAGTGTAAAATAAGTGTTGAACCGAATGATGTACACAATTCTTGAGCTATATATCCAGGGGAAAAAATATTTCTGGAGATACAATAATGTTTTCTGAGGATCAATAATTAACCTCACTAAATGTAGCATAAAACCCGTTGTTACCTTAAAGTCATTCACCAATGGCAGGAGACCCTAAAACTTCACAGATTTGCCCCTGCTCCACTTTGCTTTAATAAATATGCTCCCCCTCTAACTTAGGAAATATATGGGAGTCCTTATGCTTTTCCTAAGTCAACTCTCTGACATTTTCCATGTTGCCATGTTCTTATTATAAGAATAATTCAATCTCCTCTCAAAATAATTTACTACCTACCTTGTGAGTTTGAAAATTAATTCATGTGTCTTAAGTTTTAGAGGTTTATGAGGAAATTCCCATAAAAATTTCATGTTTTTATTCTGTCCTCATTCAATAAAAATTGTAAGAAACATGGAGCACCTGGGTGGTTCAATCAATTAAGCACCCGACTCTTGATTTCAGCTCAGGTCATGACCTCAATGCTATGAGATCAAGCTCTCTCTCTTCCTTTGCCCCTCCCCGATCATCCTCTCTTTCTCAAAAAAAAAAAAAAAAAAAAAAGTAATAAACAAAAAAGTGTCCTTACCTCTAAAGATAATTGTAATGTCTCAGGGGAATTTTATGCCTCTGGGACTTTATCACAAAAGCAGAGTAACTTCTGTCTCACGTTTCTCCAGATGTGTTGAAAAACCTCACAAGCAAAAAGGTCTTGAGTTTGGTACTCAAAGAGCTCCACATCCATATTTTAGGGTGGTTACTTGCTAATTTTGGCATCTAAATTGACTCTCAGCCTCAGTTTCCATTCCCATTCTTTTTAAAGATTTTTAAACTTATTTTAGACAGAGAGAGTTTCTGGGTGCACAAGCAGGGAGAGGGGCCAGGGAGAGAGAGAAGCAGGCTCCTCACTGAGCAGGAAGCTTGACATGGGGCTTGATCCCAGAATCCCAGGATCATGACCTGAGCCAAAGGCAGACACTTAACTGGCTGGTCACCCAGGTGCCCCTCCATTCCCACTCTTGAGAATCTCACCAGTTGGTGAGATAGAAATAGCAATAAAACCAACCTTACAGGAGCACAATGAAAATACACCTATGGTTGACAGGTACTGTACTGAGTGCCCAGTGTATATGGCAGATTAGAGTATGTGATCCCTTCCCCAGTTAAGAGCGTATCTGCTTAGCAAAAACCTAGAAACTTCAGTTATTAATCATTATTCTCCCCTCTAGATACCAAAGTGGTGACTATCTGATAAATCCCAGAATATATATGAAGCACTCACTAAACACTATACGTAGTGGCTGTGGTCAGAGCTCCTAAATTAGCCAAAAAGGAAGCTTAGCCACTGGGTGGTGCCTTCAAAGATGTGTCAACTGTTTTAGGCAATGAGGTCCAAGCTATGGTGATAAACACAAGAAAGCGAACAGTGAACAATGCCAGGTTGGGTCCAGGTGTGGGTTATAGGTTGCAATTCAAGCTGGAGCAGCCAGAGGTGCCTCATGGGGAAGATGGCATCTACATAAGTGTGTGAAAGAAGTAAGGTCTTTAATCACATGTCATCTCCCCAGTGACAGGTTGTGACAAGCAACAAGTGCCGGTAAGACACTGCCAACAACATGAAGCTATATAGCAGAGAGCCAGGCGTGGGAATGTGTGTCCCCTTCCCAGTGTCATGGTTATATTTATCCACTTTCACCTGGAAAACAGTCACAGCCCTTTCAGACCTATTCTCTGTGCTTGTCCAGTGATCAGTGTCCTTGAGAGCTAATAGTGGTAAAGATCTATGAAGAGGATGCTTATTCCATGGCCAAAGGATCTGTACCTGAAACATTTAAAAAGCAGGAGGTTAGGGCTATAGTGTTGAAAATATCAGGTTAATCTGTTACATTTTTGCAATCTTAGGTTTTTCAAACACATCCGCATATGACTTGCTGAGGTTGGGAGTCTAGAGGATTCTGATGGCCAGGTCAACACAGTCAATCCATCCTGATGAAATGAAACCAGGCCCCACTCCCAAAGAGCCACAGAAAATACGCGTTCAGAAGCAAAGCACTAGTTCCCTCTAGTTTTTCCTCTGGAAAAAAACGTGTGTGGCTCAGACATCCCATCTCAGGTTAGACTCAGCCCTGGAGGTTAAAACACAAGTCGTGAGGGATTTCGGTTTCTCGTTCCTTCGGCAGAGCCCAGATCTGCAGTCTGGATAGCTGTCTCACCTGGGCCTGGAGGAGGGGTGAGAAAGAACTGGTTATAAGAAATTTCCCCTCAGGGTTGGGTGGCCTGTGCAAGCTGGGGTTTCTGTACAGCACGATTGTGGTTTCTGCTAGCTCTGAAGATTGCCAGAATGCTTGCAGGGATTAAAAACAGGAAATCCAATGATCCACATAAATGATATTTTCCTAATGGTAATATTCCGCGCATTTGAAGGACACAAACCCTAGAATTGTGCAGGGAAACGGGACCCCTCCTGGTCTTCCTTTCATGTCAATAGCTCCACTATGTGAGTCCTATGTCATTTTTTTACACCCACTCAACCTCTGACTGTCGACTTAAACAAGTTGGGTGCTCAGAGTGTTGCCTTTACCACTTGTCCCAAACTTGTGGGGTCATTCTTTGTGTGACCAGCGCACTCCCATAGGCTGCACACCAGAGTCATTCCAAAGATTTGGAGTTACACTGCAAATTTGTTACAATGTCACGAATTCTGTGTTTGACTACACATGCAGGCAGCTAACTAGGAATCATGAGGCAGACCATGAGGCAGACGTCATGCCAGCGGCTCTGGTGGCAGAGTAAAGTGGATTAGCATGCAGTTCGATTCAAGATACATAATTCTATGATAGGAATAAAGACCAGCAGAAAATTCCTGGAGGCCAATTTGTACAAATGATCAAAAGCCTTTAAAAATATGCTTACTCTTTAAATGAGCTAATCTACTGCTAGAAATCCATCCTATAGGTATTAACAGAGACATATGTGTAAAGCTATCTATTGTGGGACGCCTCAATAGCTCAGTGGTTGAACGTCTGCCTTTGGCTCAGAGTGTGATCCTGCAATTCAGGATTGAATCCCGCATTGGGCTCCCTGCGAGGAGCCTGCTTCTTCCTCTGCCTATGTCTCTGCCTCTCTCTGTGTCTCTCATGAATAAATAAATAAATCTCTCTCTCTCTCTCTCAAAAAAAAAAAAAAAAGCTATTTATTGCACCGTTATTCACATTACAGGAAAAAAGAGAGGAAAAATAGAAATATTCACTTACAGAGAATAAGGAATATATCTTGATGAGTCAATAAAATGCATGAGTATACAACTACTAATAGTAGTGTTTTTAAAGAATATATAATACCAAAAACTATGTTATATATAATGCCATATGAAAAACATTAGCAGGGGAGGTAGTTGGGGGATGGGGTAACTGGATGATGGGCATTAAAGAGGACACATGATGCAATGAGCACTGTGTGTTATATGCAACTGATGAAACACTAAATTCTATCCCTGAAAATAATAATACACTGCATGTTAACTAAATTGAATTTAAATAAAAAATTAAAAAAAAAAAAAAACAGGGATCCCTGGGTGGCGCAGCGGTTTGGCCTTTGGCCCAGGGCGTGATCCTGGAGGCCCAGGATCGAATCCCACATCGGGCTCCCGGTGCATGGAGCCTGCTTCTCCCTCTGCCTGTGTCTCTGCCTCTCTCTCTCTCTCTCTGTGACTGTCATAAATAAAAAAAAATAAAAAAAAAAACATTAGCATTGAAAATTTTACATATGGGGATCCCTGGGTGGCGCAGCAGTTTGGCGCCTGCCTTTGGCCCAGGGCGCGATCCTGGAGACCTGGGATCGAACCCCACTCGGGGTCCTGGTGCATGGAGCCTGCTTCTCCCTCTGCCTGTGTCTCTGCCTCTCTCTCTCTCTCTCTGTGTGACTATCATTAATAAAAAATAATAAAAAAAAGAAAATTTTACATATGTAGTAAGATTTCAAATTTCTGTCCTTGGTAAAGAATTTGTATGCACAGGTATACACCTGTACATGTGCTGAGAGGATGACAGCAGACATCTCTGGGTGGTGCTATCAATGATAATCATCCTATTTCTGAATAGAAGTGTTCTTTTCCACTTAATACCCAGCATCATATTATATCATATGATGCCGTATTAATTCACAGTGGTATAAATCTGCAGCCAGCACATTCCAGTTCATGGGCCACATCCAGACCACTGTCTATTTTTGTAAATACAGTTTTATCAGATCACAGTCATGCTTATTGGTTTACATATTGTTTATACCTGCTTTTGCACAACAATAAAAGTTGAGTAACAGCAACAGAGGCCATAAGGGTCTCAAACTCAAAACAATTACTATTTGGCCCTTAGAAAAAAAGTTTGCCAATTCCTCATAAAAACACAAATCAATGATTCCTAACAGGGGGTATTTTATCCCCATAGGAGCCATTTATCAATGTCTGAAAATATTTCTGGTCGTGCATAAGTGAGAATGGCACCGGCGTCTACTGGGGTTAAGATCAATAATGCTGCTAAATATCCTACAATTCACAGGACCGCTCCCACAACAAAAAGTTGTCCAACCCAAAAGGTCAATGGTGCTGAGTCTGAGCCAATCCGATGTGGATGAATAGTTAAACCGGTCTAATATTCCAGTAGATAACCAGATGTGACCAACCCAAGCCTTTTGAGATCCCTTCATGAGATGAACGTTTCACTGAAACTCCAAGCATTGGAGCACCTTGGCAGAGTTTACACAGCTAGTGAGGGCTGAGGTCAACACACCATTTTATTCTAAAAGACTGGAAAGGCAAACATGCTCATAGTATCAGATGGCTTCAGGGTACATCCAGATGACAATCCCTGCCAGATCGCTGACAGAATCTTCAGGTAGTCCCTCAGCTCTTCTGCTTTCCAGCTCTGTCCTGCCCATACACAGCTCCCTGAGTGCTCCTGTCACAGACAAAATGGTGGCCTGGGCCCATGGTGATCCCAATCTAGCTTGGCAGTTCTTATGTTCTTAAAGTCTGCCCTGAGTTGAAATTATTTCACTCTACATGCCTCACCCTCATTTCAAAGGCTTCCAAGGCCCCAATTTTCAGGTTACAAAAACAGTCCTAAAAACCAACTTCTGCCAAATCGCAAGTAATTGACTAAATTATGCTTCCTAATCACCCATCTTTCTTTGCGTCTCAGCCGTCAAACCCCTTCTCCTGACGTGCTGCGGGGGCCCCAGCTTTCCAGCCTCTTCTCTGGTGTCATTCTAATTGGCACTAATAGCTTCACTAAAATTCAGGCATCAAAAAGGTCCCACCAATCAGTTTATCCTTTGACCCTGAGTGCTGGCTTCTCCGTCAAGTTCAGGCATTACTGATCCACCTAGTGGTTAGTCCCGACAGCTTATTTTGTCTGCAGCTTTTCTTCTTCCACCAAGAGCTAAAATGACAGCCAGCTGCATTCATTAAAGTGTCCCTTCTCCTCGCTGACCCATAAACCCGCCATGTGGGGCAGCGTCTGTGACTCCTCATAGGGGTTGCAGGTTGTCTTCCCTGGAGCGACCTGTAGTGTGAGGCCCATTCCTGTGATCCCTTCCCCCACCCCAGCCCTTTCTTCCTCACACCTGGGAGGTGAAAAGCCAGACCTCTGTGCTGAGCTCTCAGTTTCATCACCTTTGTTTCTGTCCCAGGGTGAAAGATCAGACAGGTGATAAGAGTGAGGTCGCAGCCAGTGCTGTCAGGAAGTGGGGAATGGGGGGCCTTGGAGGGGATGTAGCTTAAGAGGATGTTTTTTGTGCTCTGCCTGCCCAAGCTAATCCTCCCAAAGCCACACCATAAACAAAATGTCCTCTTTCTTTGGAAAAAAAAATGTGCTGGACACCTGAGGGATATTTATGGCTCCACTATTCTCTTCTTTAGAGTAATCAGCCCACTCACAGGTCGGGGAGCATCTTTGTCTTCTCCCTCAAAACTCAGAGCAGATTCAGTTTTTGCCAAGGGCATCCAGGTCTTTCCCTTGGTGTGCACCATCACTATAATCACTACCATCCTGTGTGAAAAAAGTTGCACGGCAGAATATATGAAAAAGATTATTTTGTCCTCAGAATATTAGCCCTTGTAGTAATTCTTTGGGATGAGTGGTGTTTTGACTTCTGACAAACAGTTATTGGCATCCCATATACCGGAAAAGCAATGCTAGGAATCAGGGCCTGAGTTGGAACCCAGGTGGGAGCACTGCTAATTCATTTAATTTAATCATGGAAGCAATATTTCTGCTGGTTATTCAAGAAGGGAAAACATTTAGTTCAACAAAACAGGTAAAAGGCATGGAGAAAGGTGTTCAGGGAAAAGGAAGATCTTGAGTGATAATATGGAAGTTCCTAGAAGACTTCCCTGTCCACCCCATCCCATCCCTCCAAAGAAGAAATATCAGAAAAGGAGAAAGTACTCAGATTTTAGACTCAGAAAGGACTGGAATCTCAACCTAATTTTACTACCAACTTGGATGAATTGCCAAACTGTTCTGGATGGATTTCTTCACTGTCCAAAGGGTATTGACACCCTCCAAACAGTGGCATCGAGAGCTATATGAGACTGTGTTTTATTTCATTTCTCACAGCAGCCCTAAAGACAAGTACAGTTATAATCATCCTTGTATTACCCCTGATATAATTAAATTTTAAAGAAGCTGAAAAATGTAGCTAGCAAGTGGTAGAATAAGATTTGGACTTTGTAAACAGATTCCAGCATTCAAATCTCTGCTGGCCCCTGTCCCTATCTCCCAGCCTCAGAAAATGAATCACACGAAGGAGATAAAAACAGAAAAGCAGCACTTGGTAATCTCCATTTATCTGGTATGTTTGGTTCTACTCCTCTTTTGCCGTATTTTGTCCCTTTCAGCCCCACTAATCCTAGCAAAACTCTTCTTAGCAGTTCTTTTTGTAAAAGGTTTTACTCTGAACTGGGATTCAGCTGATCCCTGGCAGGCTGATATCTGTTATTGATTCACTTGTCTTTCCTCCTTGAAATTGTTCTGCTTTAATAGATGGGAGTGGAGATATAGACATTTATTCAGAGTTTAGTTAAAAATCAATCTAGTCTGAATTAATTAATTAATCTAATTAGGTACCCAAACATATCTTGAGAATGAACAACATTCTAAGCATGACTCTGTAAGATAAGAAAAGTACAGTCCAATAGGGGGCATAAGGCGTATATAGGAAGACACACACAGGTGTACATGCACACGTGCGTGCTCACCTACATCCAGATGAGAGAGATCAGCCTAAAGAACAGAGAAGTGATAGAAGAGAGGCTGAGGCAGCAGGGAGGCATATGGAGAGGTTTTTACTATAAACCAGGAAAGAAGGAGTGATAGCAGTGATGATGGAGTGAGGTGGAGCAATTTGAAAAACAATGAGCAGTACATTCGTACATGGATGTCTGGGCAAAAGAAGAGTGGGAGAAGGATGATGGATGACACAAGGTTCTGCTTTAGGAAAATGGGTTGACTCACTGAGAGAAGGGCTTAGCTGAAAGCACATTTGGTGCAAAACTGAAGGAAGAAGTAATATGGACAGAAGCTGATGAGTTTTATTTTTGACATCTTGAGTGTGACACAAATCTGGGCGCACATGGCGGGCATGTCCTTCAGCAGTTAGATGCCTTACTCTGGAGATCAGATGCGAGGTTGGGCTGAAGATGGAAATATGGGACCCATCAACAAACAAAGAGAAGACTAATGGCTTCAGCCTTATGAACTCTGTTCTTTGGCACTTTCTAGGAATTAGCTGTCTCTTTGTGTGTACAGATTGGCTCCAAGGAATGGTTAATATGAGTGGTTGTCAAACAAAGTGCTTTACAAAATGAAAACACCATAGGAAAGCCAGTGGATCATCTTCTTCATGACAGGGACAGTTATATAAGCCTCTATGCCAGAGAGCCACTGCGCCAACTCTGCTTTTTTCTGCTTAAGCGTGAATCCTCTGAGACCTTTCCAAACAAGGCACATCATCCTGTTTCATATTCTACCAAAAGCTTTTAGCAAATATCAAAGAAATTGCCAAATTGAGCTGGGACAGCCTCACTGACTTTGATAGATTCTTGCTTTCTTTTCCTGCCAACTTTTCTTTTCCAAAAGCTTAGCTTTATAAAAATAGTAAATACGGAACATTAATAATAGTGATACCTAATATCTGTGCTTTTCATGTTCTAGGGTCTGTGCTAAGCACTTGACATGAATTATTGGTTTTAATCATCATAAAAAACAAATGAGTTTGAAGTATCAGCTATTAGCACCACAATGCTGTGTAACAAATCACCCCGAAACTCAGTGGTTTAAACCCACCATCATTTAGCATCTCAGGTCAATGGATTGGCTGGGTTGCATCTATTGTTCTAGACTGAGCTTTTCTGGGTGGTTCTTATTACAGCAGGTCTAGGGTCAATGGGGGTAGTTCCCACACTGGGAATGTGTATGTTCCCACACTGCAGTCCAGAACATAGGGACAGGAGGAACAGGTGACCAGGAGTACTTCTAGGCTTGGAACTGGTACCTTCTCCCTTCCACTCAAATGCCATTGGCCCAAAGCAAGTCTCATCCCCAAACTTTTGCCTGCAATGGCACAGAAGGAAAGGGGGAAAAAAAAAAAAAGAGAGACCAATTGATTTATCTACCACAATCAGCTATTGTGGTATCATTCCTGTTTTAGATATAGAATTCTGCATAAGAAAATGTTAAGTTTAATGCTTCATCTTTTAAGGTCTTCATACATTTACTCATTTTTATTTCAATTAAAAACTATCCCATTCCAGGTCATATTGCCCAACCTGCTAAAACAGACATTCTCAATACAATTCCTGTCTTAAAGGATCCCACAGTGTATATTGTGGGAAGGACAGACTTGTAGACACATCACTGCAGCACAAGACAGCAGCTTCTTACAGAGGGCTCTACAGGATGCTAGGGAAGGAAAGAGTTAACTCTGCATGGAAGAGTCAAGAAAACTCTGTGGGTAGAGGAGATGATAGAAGAACTGGATCTTTGAGGAGGAGAATATATTCTTTATACAAGAAGGGAGATGAATAAATTGTAAACAGAGTTTCATAATAAGGTGTGTCTAGAAAATGAGAATACATGAAAGGATAAGCAGAGAAATGACATTCTTGCTGCAATGTGGAGTTTGAATAGCAAGAAGAGATATTCAAGAAAGAGGCAGACACCTAACAAAACTATTATGAGTTTTGAACGAAGACACCAACTTTGGCACCCCCCACCCTCCCCCCACACACAGACACACATGTACATTTCTACACAGAGACATGTTTAGACACACACATTCACATGTATACACAGATATACACACACACAGGCCAACAATCACAGCACAGATATTTTTAGAAGAAGGAACTGAAAAAAAAACAACGTGGAAGCAATTTTAGCCACTTTCTCTAATTGTTCACCTGCTGGCCCTGTGGGATAGGATTTCAGCCAGGGTGTCACACATAGTGAAATTCACCCCTTGACCCTAGCCACTTCTCTCCCATTCTCAGGTGTGTTTTGGTCTCCCACAGAAAACCCCTTTACCCTCATATTTGAGTTCAGATTGACACCTTTGTCCATAACTGTGTCAAAGTGGCTGTATCATAATGTCAGGCAGACTTAAAAGGCTGAAGTGCCACTGTAAGACGCCCCTTCAGGATGCTAGTGACCAGCACTGCTACAGTTGTGGCACTGGATAGGAATGACATTAACAACACATCACTTTGCTGAATGTGTCTTATATGCCAAGTGTGGTGCTAAGCACTTTATATGCATTACCTCAAACACTTCTTACGCCTTAGAAAATAGGAAAAAATCCAAAAAACAACAAAAAATTTCAAATGTGTATTTTATTTTCAAGAAATGCCTATTGTTTCTTAAGTACCCAATTGTGTCTGATTCCACAGCTCAAAAATCTTTCATTAGACCAGACCCACTCCCAAGGACATATTGGTCTTGATCCTAGGGTTTTGGTAAGCAGGCAACAGGGTTTAATAGAAAGTGGAGGGTGGTGGAAAGCCTGACATTGAACCCCAACTCATCACATACCTCTTGAGCAACATTGGGAATCTCTCCTAACTTCTCTGAGCTTCCATTTTCTGATATCTGAAGTAGAAATCATTAGAGAAACTCTGGAGGTAACTGTGGGGACTAAATGAAATGACATATGGAAAATGTCATCAGATTTTAGCAGTACAATTTGATTTGGGATTTGTGCACACTATGATTTACTCATGGAACTCACCCTAAAAGAACTAGGAGAGGAGGGAGAGCAGCAGGAAGGACAGAGAAGGATATGGAGCTATGCAAGAATGTGGTCCTGGTGAAATCTAGCTTCAGTCCGAACCCCAGGGGAGCTTTGGAATGTAAACTGCACCACGAAGGAAGGCTATCCTGCCTTGAGATAAGAGGATGGGGCTTTTGTACTCCTGCCCGAGCCAGTCATTACATGGTGGGCAAGAAAGTGCTTAACATCCAGATTCTTTTGGGCACGGCAACTTCCACCACTCTTGGGCAATCTCCCAGAGAATGTTGCAGGTGTGAACTATTAGCTGAAATGCCTACAGTACCTGGAGCATGAGCACACTAACCAAACTGGCTAAAGGGATTCTGAGGTACCTGGTCAGCACTAACAGCATTGGTACAGTCCACCCCTTGTATCATCCAGATTCATTTAATACTCACATTGGGTTCATTATATCATGTTGTGGTGAACTGCAGAATTTGGTTGATCACCATATATGGTGGTCTGTTACCCCACAGTGAAGCATAGAGGAGAAAGAGGGTAGAGCATAGCAGAGCAATTGATAGCATGGTTCTGAAAACCAGTGTCTCTGGTTTCAGATACTTGGCCTTGAGGTTTGATTTTCTGTCACTTGCTATGTAACCTCTGTGATCTACTTAAGCAGATTTTGTTTATCTGTGGGATGAGCACATTAATTGTAAAGAGTAGAATGGGGGGACCTCCAAATATGTATCCACCTGAAGCCTGAGAATGTGACCTTATCTGGGATAAGCATCTTTCAAATGTAGGTAAGATAAGGATCTCTGGGTGAAATCATCCCAGACTAAGGTGGTCCTAAATCCAGTGATTGAATGATAACTGTCTTTTAAGATGCAGAAAAGGAGACACAGAGACACACAGAGGGAAAGGCCATGTGAGGACAGAGACAGAGATTGGAGTACAGCCACCAGCCAAGAAATCTTTGGATTGCTGGTAAACACCAGAAGCTAGGAGACAGGCAAGGGATGGATTCCCCCTCTGAGTTTCTAAAGGAACCAGTGTTGCTGACACCTTGATTTTAGACTTCTGGCCTCCACAACTGTGCAAAAATAGATTTCTGTTGTTTTAAGTCAGCCAGTTTGTGACAATTTGTATTAGGAAAATCATACAATAGCCATGGGAGATTCTGGGCATCAAATTAGTTAACACAAGTAAAGTACATAGGACAGAGGCTGAAGCACTATAAGAACTTTTAAAGTGTTTGCTTTTATTGTAATCATTAGAATTATATAAACACAAATGCACCCAGAACCTGTTGAATATTATTTATTGCTGACTGTGTAAGTCTGTTATACAACTGGAGTGAAAGTATCAATTTCGGAGCCTACACACAATTCCAAGTAGAAGAAAGGCACACATAGATTCAGATTTTGCAAGTACACTTTCAATTTTATTAAGTCTTACAATAGAGAAGATATACTGCTTTGCTCTTAACACTTGCTCACTAAATGTGGAGCATTCAAAAAGGATCTACATGTCCTCTGTTTCTTTAAATACAACTCCTTGAAAATAGAGGCAAGTTTCTTGAGAGTTTGAGATGTCTCTATGGATATAACCTGAACTACAGTGGGTTTAAGCATCTTGCTTTATCCTTTCTAAGAATGAAAGTCTGCATGTAGTGCATGGACAATGCCAAGAAAAAAACATGTTAATAAGCCAACATTTCCATAGTTCTATATTCTACTGTTTGCATGCTGGATTCTTCTAGAGATGAGGGGCTAAAGTTGGAAAGAATTTTGAAAAAGTTTAAGAGAAAAGAGGTTTCTCTAGGACACTGTTCCTGCTCCTTTTTATCTGCCAAACAGCAATAGCCTTACCCTCTTTCCAAAGTGCTAGAGATTATTTAGGTAAACTCAGTTATTGGTAGTAATGAAGGTCTCAATTCAAAAGCCTCTTTTGGGTAAAGTGATTCAGAGTGAAAAGTGTTATGTTTGATTTCTTCTCACTGTAAAATCCAGATTTTGCACGGCTATAATGTTCCTTTACAGGAAGCCTGGCAGGGCCAACAGTTAAGTCCAGTGCAACCATGCCTAATGCTATATCCTGTCATTTTAATGCCCTCCTCCCATTTCTTCCTTTACCTGCCTTTCTTCCATTACATTTTGCCTTTTAAGATGAATTAAAGGATCATCCTAACTCTAGGACTTAGAGTCTCTTAATTTTGTTTTTGGGTATGGACGGAGGCACTAGATTATTTTTATTTTATTTTATTTTGTGTTTACCAAACCTGTATCAAGCGCTCCACCAGGCAGTGGGCTCCTCTGTGCTCTTTCCAGAAAATTAAAAACATAAATTAGGTATAAATGGCCAAAGCCGCAGAACAAGCAAGGCCTTCTTAGTGTCCACAGAGAGGGGTTCTATTACCACCACTTGCTTTAGAGAAGGGGGAAGTTACCTGTAATTCTTGTTCTCTTGAAGGTGTGTGTTTTATAATAGGTCCCCATTCACCACCTTGCCTTCCCTGAGGAGTTCTTAGCTGCTTGATTTTTTTGGCTGCGTAAGAACTGTCAGTGAGGGGCTAGACATTCTTATGACCCCTGGGGTAGATACATTGCAGTTCTAGCAGGAGTTTATACTCTCTTTGTGTTTCTGGATTTTAATTTTGCCTTGAGCTGCATGTTAAAAGAAGTCCTCTCTGATGAGAATAACTCTGCACCTAGGGAACAATGCTTCCTTAAAGATGTCATGTCTTTATCAATATAAATCCCTCTCTTTAAAATAATTACAGTAAGACATGTGGAGAAAATATGAACATTTTTAGGGCCCCAAGCTTCCTCAAGCTTCTTTCTATTACCTTGAACCTGAACCACGAAGACTAATATACTATATGTAAGGAAACATCTTGGTCTCTCTCCCTTCCCAGTACTAAAACCTTCTTGAGGCAGGAGTGAGTGCCAATTCATTTCAACCCCCTCAGCATCTCCTACTGATGGATAGTGGCTGCCTGTTGAGGAGCAGTGAAGGCCAGGTGCAGACTCAGCAGGAAGGAGTGTGGTGATTGATCACTGCCTCAGGGAAGGAGGAGGAAGTGGCAGTACATGTGCCATGTATTTGCCATTCTTGGTAAGGACTGTCTTATTCATCTTTGTATCTCTGTGCCTAGCATGGTGCCTGGCACAGAAGGGTGCTCCATAAATATTTGTTGTACTGAACTGAAGTTTCCACCCAAATACTTTTTTCTGAGTTAGAAAGAATAGTGGTGGTAAAGTCATCATCTGTTGGTGGGAAGTAATGGTGGTAGTAAGATGTCCCTCCAAAGGTAGAGTTTTTATGGAGCCAGTAGGTCCAAGTACCCTATAAACTGTTAAATTACTCTGTCATAGACCCAATGCCCCCTACTGTATGAGACTTTCATGACCATCGGATCTTTGCTATCACCCTGCTTACCTTTCTGAGGAACTAAATCATGGTCTCCATGTGGCTAGTAGACAGGTGGTGTCCTGCTGGGACACATCTTTCTGTACTCCAACATGGCTCTGCCTCACTACTGACAACCAGGAATGTTTTTTTAAATATAATCTATCTATCTATAATTCCCTAACTTACTATCTTACTTCTGATCATGGGATGGTCTTTGGACCCTGGCTTAAAACTAACTACAGGACCCTGGCTTAAAACTAACTAGAAGGGCACACTGTGAGCCCATTTAGCAACAGTTTGCACTGCTACTGCTACCTACATTCTCCTACCCCCATTGCCCTTCACCATCATGCTTCCCTGACTTATTATGCCATGTATCTGAAATCCCCAGAATGGCACAGTCTCCATCACATTTGATATAGCTGTGAAGTGAATTGTTTACTTAGAGTTGAGAAGTCCTGGTTCAAGTGTCCCCTTCACCTAGTTCATTGAGAAATAACTGACACACATCACCATATACCTTTAAGGTATATAGTATGATGCTCTGGTTTACACGTATTGTGAAATGATTGCTCCAATAGTTTTAGTTGATACCCATCATCTCATATTCATACGATAAAAAGAAAAGAGAAAAATCTCCTCATGTTGAAAACTCTTAAGATCTACTCTTTTAACAATTTCCCAGATACCATCCAATAGTGTTAGCTATAGTTATCGTGTTGTCCATTCCATTCCTAGTATTTATTCATCTTATACCTGGAAGTTTGTACCTTTTGACAATCTTCCTCTAACTCTTGCTCTCTATACCTCACTGGATTAAGTCTTATGTCTTTTATTTAGTATTCTCGTGACCCAAGACAAGTTCCTGACCTGCTCTGTGGCTTTTTTTTTAATTAAAAAAATAAACACAAATAACAATAGTACCCATCTCAAAAAGCTGCTGTGAGGATTAGTAATGATGCAAGAATTTTGTCTAGTATCTAATAAAAATTCAATAAATAATAACAATTATTAGTATGATCTTACCCCGAGATCTACATTGCATTAGAATTAAGGGAGTAGATGTACCCTTGTAAGGCATACAAAAGAACATAAAGACAGCAATGACCATCAAAAGACAATCTTATTCCCTAGCAGAAAGCCAGTTCTGGATTATTTACTAATAGAACAAAATAGAGTAATTAAAGGGATAGTTGGAGACTATTATACAGCCTTAATTTATATCACCCTTTCTTCTTTCCATTTCTTACTTAATCCTTACCACAATTCTGTTTCATAGCTGAGGCTTTGGAAACTGAAAGTTTGCCAATAATTAGATTAATCTGCTAGTTATAGACATTGATCCTGTTCCCAGGTCTCCCACCCAGCCCTCATTCCATCACATCATGTTGTCTCCTTACAGATGTCTGAAAGGAAGGTCTTACTCAGGACCCTTATCATGTTAGTTGGGAAAAGCCTGGGAAGACAGAGCTTGCCACTTACACTGAGGACCTTCTCTACTGTTGAACTAGATGTAACGGTGCTGAGTGTAGATTTCTTTCCACAAGCTCATCCTTTCCACACAGAATTCCTGGCCTCAGGGCCCTTCTCAGAGGGCCCTGACAATTGAGGGAGCTTGGTGTCATCACATCGTCAGGTCACAGCCAGGCTCAGAGTGTCAGCCTCTGCAAAAATATACCTGAACAAGCATCAGGGGAAGGAGAACACCTCTCTCCACCCTGGTGTGAAGTGTTTGATGGAAGAAAAATAACAAATGTGTCTGCTGTGAGGAGGCAAACTTCAGCTGTACCTGTTAGAGCAACACTGGCCTTTTTCAAAGGCACCAATAGCCCAACACTTGGGTTTTTCAGCAGCTCCTCAGAAATGTATTTGAAGAGAGATGACTTCTGAGAGTGCAGTGTCTAGAAGCAATTTGCCAGTCTTCTGATGAAGGAATATTAGTTACCAGTTCTTTTCCACAAGCTGATAACCCTGTGCTCCCTCTACGACTTTCTACTCAGAGTATGATGATTGCCTTGCCTCTTGTGGTTTCAGATCAGAGATCAAAGGACAAAGATCTGTTGGTCACCATATAACAACAATTCACTCAAAGCAGCTTCAATTCATGGGGATTGGGAGGTTGTTGGAATTACTGGAACAGTAACAGCTATATCTTATGGAAAAATAAGGATGGAGAAGCTGGGCCTCATAAGCTACTGAGGGCAAGAAAGGGAATATTTTCAGGATCAATTGAGATTTGTATCTAAATTCTTCATTCTGCCACCAGATAGTTTGTTGTTGTTGTTTTAATTTTTTTCTGTTCTGTTTTTCTGCTTCTTGATCTATTCATCTCTTTTTGTATGTGGCTTAAACATAACTATGAAACAGGCACCCTAGCCTACACATCCTATCAATTAAAGATATTCCATAGAGGTTGGCTAGAGCCATTGTGGTCCATGCAACACTTATGAGTGAAATGAACTAATGAACCTAGTGTTATTTTCCTTGAAGCAGGTAATATCATGTGTAGAGAAAGGGAATCAAAAAATGTAAACACAGCTGTGGGAGTCACCCCTGTGACTGAGAGGTGGACTGTGGACAGAGCAAGGTCCTAGGCTTGTAGACATCCCAAAGATGTTCTTGTAGAGCATGATAAAACTTCAGAACAGAAATGGGCATCAGGAGCGTATCAGTCACCAGTAGTGTCTCAAACACAATGACCTTGAAAAGTGAATGTCTCTTTCCCATAGGGTGAGAAAAATAAGCCTGAGAAAATGAGAGGTTAACTTGCTCAACAGTACACTTCTGGAGCAAGAGTGATGAAAATCAAACCTACCTTCTTTATTTCAGAAGCCTTCACAGATAATCAGCTACCTCCCACCTTCTGATCTACAGAACTGTCCACGCATCAAGAACCCCTGCATTGCACTGCTATATAAATCTGGCATCCATGATTCTCCAGATCCTCTTTCAAGGAATGATTTGTCCCAGCTACTGAAAGGACTACCAGTAGACAGCCTGTTAGCCCCTTCAGAGATTGCTGTGGTGGCAGAGAGCTGTCTGGTCCAAGA
Organism: Canis lupus familiaris; assembly: GCF_011100685.1. NCBI lineage: Eukaryota > Metazoa > Chordata > Mammalia > Carnivora > Canidae > Canis > Canis lupus. The sequence goes on along the minus strand of NC_049224.1, from coordinate 67,639,690 downwards.
TGACACCTGTCCCAGAATGGCCCACATACAATGACAGCCTGTAGCAGAAGCATAAAGACCCAACACCTGACACTCTTGCTCTGTGGCTATTTCTGCTGCAGAGCTCTCTGTGGAGTCAGGACTTCTCCCTGGGCCCCATTCTACTTTTTCCCTCTTCCTGCCCAGGTGTTGATACCAAGAGAACCTCTCTAATAAATATCCTAAGCCTTAAAAAAAATAAAAATAAAAAACCTGCCCTACCTAGGTGAATTCACACTGCCCAAGTTCTAGCCCTCAACTCACAGGCCTAGAATCATGACTTGCAAACACACAGAGAGTAGATCCATCTCTTTGGATAGACACACTTATGAGCTCACAGGAACTGTTGAAACATAAGATGCCTGTCTACTCATCTACAAGGAGATGACCTATCTTAATTCATATTAGAATTACCAAGTATTTTGGAGATGTATTGTCTCCTTACAAAAAGACTTACATAGAAAAATAGATTGTCAAGTATGTGGAATCAGAATATGGGTATTTCCTATATAATTCAGATATTTCAGGTTATATGGGGAGAGTACCCTGATGTCATCATCTGTATGATTACAATGGACCAGCTTCTAGGTCCTGGTAGGTTGTGGCTCAGGGCCTAGGCATTCTCTAAGCAGTGCACCTCGGCAATGCTTGCCTCTATGACTCTCTTTTTCTTTATTTTCTGCTGAGCAAATTATTTTCTGATTGGCAAATCCTTTTTATCTTTCTTCTTTCTTTCTTTCTTTCTTTCTTTCTTTCTTTCTTTCTTTCTTTCTTTCTTCTTTTTCTTTCTTTCTTTTTTTCTTTTTTTTTGTATAAGTTAACTCTAATCACTGCTTGTAACTGCCTGAGATCTAATCTACTTTTTCAAAGAAATTTTTCATATCTCTCCTCTGACTCAGTTTCTCTATCCATTTGATAGCTTAAATCTCTGAGGAAAGCCCAGTTCTTGAGGTGTGTTTCATTCTTGCCTCTTGTACCTACCACCAATGTCCAGATCTACATATTTAAAATGCAACTGAAAATTAAAGCCATTACAGAAGCTTTCCAAATGGGCAAATATTTGCCTCAATTATTCTATTTACAATTCCAAAAATATTTCTTCTGTTGAAGTCTGTGTACAAGAAGTGGTTCCAAAACCATTTTTAAGGGAGTTTTGACATCAATGAAACGTTATGCTGGCAGGGCGAGTGAAGTGCTTGATTAATAAAGAGTCTCAGTGTTTTCAAACACATATTCCAAGCAGCCTCATTTGAAGAAAACCACAAACGGAGAATGCTTTGCTGCTCACAGTCACAAGGGGGTTGTGTATTTCATTCCTGCTTACACAGTCCGCTTACTTTGGAGCTTGGGTAGGAAAGAAACATGGCCAGCAGAAATAAGGCTACATTCAGTGACCCTACCCTTCCACCATTGGCCTGATGGGAGAACTTTTTTACCCCTCTTTGCTACTGTTTTCTTAGTTTTTAACCTTTTAATACTTAATAATTCCCTAAAAGACCATCTTGAGAGAAAAGAGGGGGATACCTGAGGACTCCATTGTGCTAGCAATGGGGGATTCTGAGATTCCTAATTTCAGAATTTCCAGGCAGCACTGTTGGCATCCTATACAGAAACGTAATTGAGCATGTTCATGTTAATTACTTTGAAGTGCTTTCCTCTTTTCCAGTGCTTTCCAAAAACACAGCAATTTAAATTGGGTCATTATTTCATATGTCTAAGATTCTACTCAGCTACTTAAGGTAACCCTGGAAATGTAATCAGAAGAATTAATTAAAATGGGTTCTTTTACTTGTTAATAAAAGGGAAGAAAAGCTAATTAAAAAGTAAAAGGGTGAAGTGAAAGAATACATTGGCCATGTAATTACTAAAACAGGGATTTATATTAATAATGTAAACATCACAAAATATCATTTTTAAATCTTTATTTCAATCTATTAATATATTTTAGGTGCCAGCCATGTGTCAGGCATCTAGTTTCATTTACCAATGCATTTCATCAAATGCTCTCAACAATCCCACAAAACACAGAATTATCCTGACAATGAGATACAGAGAAGTTAAGTGACTTATTTAAAGTAACATAGTTAATGAGAAAGCAAATGTATGGACTCAGATAAAAACCCTCTACTGATGCCCCTATAATGCACCATGTTTCCCAGGAGCAAGATATAATTTAGACATTAATAGCCCACAAATCTGGCTACTATATTTATTTTTGCCATAAATTTTAATCTACCCCTACTAAAACATTTACAAGAATAATTACTACTCTTAAAAAGCAAATGTGAGTGCATATGTATGTACATTTGTATTTGATTTTTTTAAAATTTATTCTCAGCCATTAGAGGATGCTGAAATGGACAAAAAAAGGTAAAACAAATTTCATTCACTGGTTTGTTCAACTGTACAAGTCACCTACTATCTCCCAGACAACATGACGTACGGTTAAAAATCCAGAGATGGACGAGAACCTGGTAACATTCTCACAAGCAGGAAAAACAAAGGCCATTTAGCACACTTTTTTATAATATTGCCCCAGTTCCGGACTTCATCACCTCACACTAGCTATGACAATGAAATGTCTTATATCCCTAACCTTGGTTCTCTCTCCTTCTAATGAAAGAACCATATTGTCTTCTACTTAGTGAGCTGCCTTTTTTTCCCCACATAGTGTATCACTCGCCTACTGCTAAATAACAAAATTGCAAACTTAGTGGCTTAAAACAATAGCCATTTTATTTGTTCACCACTCTGAGTCAGGAATTCAAGCAAAGCTCAGCAGATAGGCTCATCTCTGCTCCACGACAGCTGGGGCTTTAGTTGGAATGAATGACTTGGAAGTGACCTGAGAAGTTAGGTCTCTCTCTTTTCAAGGCGTCACCAGGAGTAACTTGACTAGGGCTGGAAAACCCAAGGCAACTATCCTTATGTTTACCATTCTTGTGCTGGATGTTGGCAGAAATGCCTTAGTTCCTCACCTCCTGGTCTAGCTCTCTCTTGTGGCTTATCTTAACAGCAGGATATCCTGAACCACTTTTTATAGCACAGGGGTCTTCCTCTAGGCAAAACTGAAGACTGCAAGTCCTCTGAAAACCTATGCTTGGAAGACCTAGAACTTCATTACTCCCACATTACATGAAGTAGAGCAGATAACAAGGTCAGATAGACTCAAGTGGTGGGGAAATAGAGTCTACCTTTTCATGAGAGGAGGAGCATGCATATACTGGAAGAAGAGGAATTATTGGTGGCCATCTTTCTAGATAAGCCATTACACAACGTGTTTGCCTAATCAAATATCTTCAGTGGTTCTTGATTGCTTAAATAATAATACCAAACATTTTTGCCAGGGAATTCAAGAAATTCTGTGATAGTGCTTAACCAACTTCTTAGTTGTGAATTATTTATGAATTATTTTGTCCTAGTGAAACCCTCAACTAACCAGTTTCCAGAATTTCCCTGGTATTGCCTCTATTCCATCTATGTTCTTTTCCCATTTGTTTAAATATATAATTATAGGGATCCCTGGGTGGCGCAGCGGTTTGGCTCCTGCCTTTGGCCCAGGGCGCAATCCTGGAGACCTGGGATCAAATCCCACATTGGGCTCCCGGTGCATGGAGCCTGCTTCTCCCTCTGCCTCTCTTTCTCTCTCTCTCTCTCTCTCTGTGACTATCATAAATAAATAAGTTGAAAAATATATATATAGTTATACAAAAAAAGAGTTAAAATTATTTGAGGAGAAATTCTCATCTTTTTTTGGGAGGCCCACCTCCCTATTCTTTATTCTTAGAGTTAGTCCTTTTCCCATTTCAGTGTTGAATGTGGGAACCAGGCCTGGCCCAGCAGAATATATCCATCTTCTGGACACAGCATTGCTGCAAGGATGGTTCCATGACTAAGCAAAGTCAATCAAAATCTCCTTCAGAATTTTGTACAACAATCTGGAAAAGGCATAGCTACAGTCTCAGATATTACACAAAGTTCCAAGAATGCCTAGAACTTCTAGAGTTATCTTTAATACTGCATGGAGCTTGCTTGCCTGAAATGGGGGCCAACAGAATAGAAAGCAGAGACAAGCAATGAAGAGGACAGAGTTTTGTACCAGATTGTCTTAGCCCTTGGATAGCTTTAAGTCAAGTGAGCCAATCCATTTTCCTTGGCTAACTTAACAGGGTTGTTTTTGCTGTTGTTGTTGTTGTTGTTGTTATTGTTGTTGTTTTTAATCAAAAGATCCATGACTAATACATTTCTGTGTTTATCTGAGGCACAGGACACTGAAATATTCCTCTGGAAACTTCCCAGCACCCAGGATCTTGGTTCTTGATCACCTGTCATTCTACCCATCATATCTGGACACACTTCCTCTTTCTTGATTTCTGATCTCCTTGATTGAACTTAATGCAGATGTTCAACCTCCTATTTCTTGGCTTATTCTTAGTGTCTATGCTTAACTATTATTTTTATTCTATTTCCAGCTCCTAACTTAACTCAGTCACCATTCTCTACCTTCTTTTTCATCCCAGGTCTTGCAGTCTCATCCAAACACTACAGATTTCTCTCTCTCTCACACACACACACTATACATTTTCAAGCTTCTTCTTTTTCAAATATTTTATTTATTTATTTGACAGAGAAAGATAAAAGGTGAACAAGCAAGAAGAGTAACAGGCAATAAATAGGAGAAGGAGAAGTAGACTCTCTGCTGAGCAGGGAACCTGATGCAGGACTATATCCCAGGACCCTGGGATCATGACCTGAGCTGAAGGCAGACACTTAACAGATGGAGCAACCCAGGCAGCCCTCAAATTTCTTCTTAAATGTTTTCTCTATTTTATATCCAAATGACTTGATGCAAATAGTTTGGTGCATATGGATAAAATGCATGCTTTCCCTGAAAGAAATGTAAATTATCAAAGTTTACACAAGAAGATTTAGAGACTCTCAAGTGCCCAACAACCATGGAATAAGTGAAAAAAAGCATAAAACACATTACTGCCCAAAAGTCTCCAATTTCACATAATTTTATGTCACTGCACTTTCAAGTTAAAGTCACATTTATTTATATACATCATTTAAACTTGTTCAGAGAATATAAAGAGAAACACTGCTAATTTATCAGGCTAAACCAGAAGTAATATGATATGAAATATAACAAAGTAAGCCTATAATTAAAGATGAAAAAATCAAAGTATAGATATTTCCACTTATGAATGTCATGCCAATTATTTTCTAAAACTCTAGCAGATTTAGCCCATAGTAAAAAATACTACAACATTGTCAAGTATATATTTGGCAATATTTCATGACTATTTCAGAAAACAACTTTAGTAAACTAGGAATAAAAGGATGCTTCGTTAATATAATTTACCTCAACCATAGAGGTATTTCTCCTAAAATGAGGCAAACTACTATACTACCATTATTATGTGCATTTGTTCTTAATAATCTATACAGTGAGAATTTAAGTGATTTTCACATATTCTGATTCTAGTCTAAGCTTTCTATATGACTTTTAGCTCTCAGAAGTGTACATCCTTGCTTTTCAACTAGTCAGCATTCTTCCTTGCTTCTAATAGTAATACTTCAAGCTTCCTTTAAGAAACTACCTCTTATTTATTACATGCAGTCTTGGTGGGCATATTAGTCAAGCTGTATTGCCCTCTTGGCCAAAGGCATGCAACCAATAAATCTAACTCTTCACTCCCTCTTCCCTAATTCTGTAGAATTTGGATTTTTTAAAAGATTTATTTACTTATTTGAGAGAAAGAGAGAAAAAGATGGGGAGATGGGAAGAGAGCATCTCAAGCAGACTCCTCACTGAGTGGGGAGCCCAACGAAGGGCTTAATCCCATGACCCATGAGGTCACAACCTGAGCTGAAATCACAAGTTGGTTGCTTAACCAACTGAGCCACCCAGGAGTCCCTGAAATTTGGATCTTTAATGGAATGGTCATGGGTGCTAAATGGTTCAAATTGATCCACCTTGAAGGATGTGGTCTCATTAAGCCATGCTTTTATTCCTAGAGTTTTCTCATTCCTGTCCTTTCTAAGTCCTCATTTTTAATGTGTCCTTTCAATCTGTGAGTAATCTTTAAATCCTTAAAATAAACATTTTTTAAAAATACATTTTGTTAAAGTGAGTCAGTGTATGTCTTACCACTTGCAAAGAAACTTAGCTGGTACATCTGTACTCCCAATCAACTAACCTAGAACTCTGGACTCATGCTTCTTTCCTTAACCCACATAATCAACCAGTTGTCATATCCTATAAGTTTTATTTAGTTTTGCAGTATGGTGGGTCCTCATTCCCTTGTCTCTCCTCTTCCTACTGTTGCCCTCATGTAAGTTATCATTACCTCCTGCCTGAATTATTACAATGGCTTTCTAAACTGTCTCCTTGCCAGTAGTCTTTTCCTGTCTCATCCATTCCACCAACAGTTATCAGATGTTATTGCAGTAAGAATATCTTTGATGATGTGACTCATCTTCCATTGCACATTTCAAACAGAATGAAGTCCAAAGTCCAACAGACAACCTGACAGTCCTGTATCTATACACCTAAACTTAATTCTCCTTTCTTTCCTTCCTGACACATAAGTCAAATGAAGTTACTTGTTCTTTTCAAGATGCTACATATTCCTGTCCTTCAACCTAGCTAAAGTATCTTTTTTCTTTCCCCAGATATTGCAATCCTTAAGCAGCCAAACTTACTTATATTTAGAGACCAACAATAACCACCACTTCCTTTTGAAACCTACCCATAGAAAATCCTATCTACTTCATTTTCATACCCCATCATACTCCTTCACTCTACCTACCTTGGTACTCTTAAAACGTTCTATTCCTTTTTTATTTAAATGTGAACATGTTCTACCTTTATTCTAGACATAAGCCAAGCCATGTGTCCTGTTTTTCAAGACAATTAGGGTAGGAAAAGTGAATGACTAAGCAGGAATTGAAGGCTAGAGCCAGACCAAGATGTTTCCTAAACTCAGCTCATTAAATCTAGGAAGATAGATAGGGTGTAGTCACTGAGAATATTTCTGAGAAGGCCCTGTGTGGATGAAACCTTCTTTGAGTTTCTAACTCCATCTGTGAATTGTGTGGTCACAGCCCAGTGACCAATGTGGTCAGCTGAAAGCACACCCATGGCCACACACATGTAACAGACTGCCAAGAATGAATGACAGCAGCATCGTTGCTGAAAGAAGCTAAAGTAAAAATGTTCATCATTCTTAAGTCTTATACTTCTAAGGCTTCTTTGTTTTCTTAGTGTATGACATCTCTCAAACCTCCAAAAGGCCCTACTACCAAAGCTATGGAGCATAGTAGATTGGACACAAGGAAAACTCAGACTTTAGAAGTAGACAAACTCCAGTTGCACTAGAGTCCAACTAGATATTAGTTACATGATTTACCATTATTTGCCTCTAACCATGAAATGGCTGTAATAATACTGGCCAAAAGTGCCATTCTGAGGATCAAATAAGATCATTCACATCTGATGTCTAATATACTGCATAGCCACAGTGCTTAGCAATTTTATATATTCATGTTGATAGTTGTTATTGTATTCTTTTTTAAAAATGTGAGGTGAAAAAAATTGTATCCATTGAGGATGGGTATGGTTGTACAATAGACTGAATAATCATCCCAAAGATACCTAGAAACTTTACATGTTACCTTATATGGGAAAAGCATTGCTACAGATGTGATTGAGGGCCTTGAGATGGGGCCTTCATCTGGTTGCAATAGATTATCCTAGATTATCTGGTTGCAATCATAATGCCCTTATTATTAAACACAATAGTAAGCATCCTTATAAGAAGGATATAGAGAGATGCAACACACAGAGAAGAGGATAAAACAATGTGATTATGGAAACCAAAAACTGGAGTGAAGGAGCCACAAGCCAAGGAATGAGGGCAGCCACCAGAATATGAGAGTCATGGGACAAATTGTTCCCCTGTGTTTGTGGAAGGATGCAGCCTTCATGACACATTGGTTCTGGCTCACCAGCTGTGGATTTCAAGCTTCTGACCTCCAGAATTCTAAGGATAAATTTCTGTTATTTTAAGCCATCAATTAAATTGCTACAGTAGCCACAACAATCTAATACAGATTTTGGTGCAAAAAAAGTGTGATATTGTTACAACAAATACCCCAAAGTGTGGAATTGACTTTAGAATTGGAAAGAGGTAGAAGCTGTAAGAGGCTTGAGATGTATAACAGGAAAAAAAAAAAAAAAAAAAAAAAAAAAAACCTAGATTGCCTTAAACATACTATTGTTAGAAATATGAAAAACAAAGGCACCAATGATGAGGTCTCAGAAGACAATGAGGAATGTGTTATTGGAATTTGGATAAAAGGCATACCTTGGTATAGGGAGCAGAAAACTTCATGAAATTGTGTCCTACAGCCATGTGGGAAGTAGAACTTGTAAGCAATGAACTGAGGGACTGGGATATAGCTGAGGAGATTTCCAAGCGACACATTGAAGGCATGGTTTTAAAAAAAAATCTTCCCATGAAATTAATTTAGGAGGAATGCATGAAAATTAGTGACCTCATCCATTATAATGACAGCAAAGTAAATTATTTTCCATCTGATGATCTCTGTTTTATCTGCAAAGTTGGGAGAAGGAAGAGAGGAAAGCATTACCTGCTAAAAGCAAGAAGGTGGGTAGCCAAGTAGAAAACTCCAGAAATGAAGTCAGGGTTTGAATTAGCTTAACTGGGGTAATGATGATGACAATGATAAAAGGACAAATAAACACTATTTGCTGGAGCTAATATTTCTCACGCATGTACAATATGCCAGACACAATACTGAGAATTTTTGGAGTTCACTATCGCGTTGAACATAAGCCCTTTATTATTTTAAATTTTTATTATTATTTTATATTATAATATATATAATACAGCATATAATATCATATATGCAGCATAATTATAATATATAGACATGTTATATTACATATGATTAATTATTATAAATATAATGTTTATTTTTTATCTTGTTACTATTTTCCAGATGAGCAAATAAGTTCAGGGAGGTTAGGTAAACTGACTAAGCACACATACCTATTAGATAGCAAACCATGGAATCAAATCACGGTCTGTCTATTCCAAAGTCTGTTGTCTTAACTATTATATTTTATTACATCACCATCTTAAAATGTTTTCTCAAAAAGCCCTCTCACTAATCTGAATAACTTTCTCTTAGTACTCCTTATCTTCTCAACTCAATATCATCCATCCATGTTCCCGTTTCTCCACAAAAAGTGTTCCTCACACTGTTATGAGATCTCTGCTGCCAACTCTACCAATCGTATCCACCCTTACATTCCTCAGCATCTGATGCCCTGCACTCCTCTTTTCCACGCACCTCCTTGGTCCATTGCCTGCAACAACAACACCTTTCTAGATCCCATTTCTTTGGTGGAGCCCAGTGTATCATTTTCACAAGCTCAGACTGAAGGCTGCCCTGAAATGAGTATTGACCAGGAAGACTACAGAGCTGGTCCTCATTCTCACTCCATCACTGAGCCTCTGAGTGGCCTTGGGCACTCTCCTCATTTCCTCTACACCTCAATTTGTTCACTTCCAAATAAGGGAGATGATCCAGAAAGTCTAAATCAGCTCCCACAGTCTATAATTTCAAGTTCATAAAAAGGACATTGAGAGGGAGAAATCTTGGCTGTCTGCCTCAGGGAAAAAATAATTAAGATATCACTTTGCAAAAGGAGTAAGTGAATTTCAACAGCATCATGCCTGTCTCTGCCTGGAGTTGGCTGCCTCTCCAGGCCTGGCCTCCCTTTTGGACACTATAAATTATCCAAGGACATAGGCTAATTGACACAGTTGAGAGGAGAGGGACACAAATAGTCCCAGACTTGGAGAGTGAGACCTCTGTGGGGAGGTTAATAGAATTGGAACAGCTCAGGCTGGAGGAACGGCCGCTGAAGGGAGCCATCATTCTGCCGACACGTTCATAAAAAGATATTGTGAGAAGGGCAGGGATCAGTCTTCGTATTAATCAACAAGGGCAGAATGAGAATTAACAAGCTGTAAGCTGCAATGAGGAATATCGAAGCTAAATATCAGGGAAAATGTTAGACCACTGGGAGCAGTTAGGCAATGGAACACACTGCTAAGAGAAGCCATGAAGTCACTCTAATTGGGGACATTCGAGACAGAGAGCAGATACACATCTGTCACAGGGGAGAGAACTCCAGAGGGAAAGTGAGGGCTAACTTTGACAGACCTCAGTGACCTCAGTGTAACCAGCCCTCAACTTCAATGTGGAGCACTATCTAGAGTCCAGGTTGAAGGCCAAGTGGGGTGACATTGGTGGTGACAGGGTGGAGATAAACATAGAGTTTGGAAGGTATGGTTGTTGAGACCACGGTTTTGAGAGTTCTCATGACCTGGGTTCAAACCCTAACCCTGCTACCTACCAACTTGCACAGTTTCCTTCTGAGATCCCTGGCTAGGAGATGCGGACCATGATGACCACCCTATAAAGGCTGCCATAAGAATGAAATAAGGCCATGTCTACAAATCATTCAGCATGGCATCTGTCATATGCAAAGTTCCAGGAAGACAATGTTTATGATGAGAGCAAGAGCTCCCTGGGGCAGGAAGTGAGGCAGAGGGAAGGTTCCAGGCCCCAAATAGCTTCAATGGTTAGTCCTGGACTTTTGAGGAGGACAGCGCTCAGTATCCAGACCTTGTGATAGACAAACACTGATTGTGTCTCCCTTGCAGGAGACAACAGTATTAAGATTTTATGGGGCCACATGTGTGAAAGACTGCTTTTCTGAACTATCCATGTGTTAGGGAGTACCAGAGGCCAGAAACTAGAAAAGGAGTTTGATAGCATCCAAACACTAGGAATTTCTGCCTGTAGCAGATGTGCTCTGTGTCTCACAACATGCCCCTTCTGCCTACTTCTGAGTTCACCCACTGTAGCAGACAGTCCCACATGAGCCCACACTCAGATTAGGATAAAGCCCTACCTCTAATGCCAGTCTTGCTACTTCCTGCCTTGGAAGATAGCCTCTCTGAAGTCAGAGAGACCTGTGCAAAAGTGTACCCCAGAAAAGCAGATTTGTTAATATCCCAGAGACAATCCTCAACCAACACAAGATAGAAACCAATGGATACATGACCCCAGTTTCCTTTCCTTCAGGCCAAAATTCTGGGACGTATTAACTCCTCAGAAGTCCCCCCAAACCCAAACTCCTCTGCCTACAGCAGAAACATCCCTCCTATCAGGTTTCATTCCTGCTCTGATTTAGTTTCCCCACGCCCTCGTTCCTGCTCCCTGGGATTACTTTCCAAATAAACTACCTGCACACAAATCCCTGGATCAAGTTCTGCTTTGCAGGGAAACAAACTAAGGTACTGTCTGAAAGAGACAAAAACTCCTAAAGTCAGAACTTAGAGGGACCTTTCAATAGAGAAGCTTTGTATATTGACTAACTGTGATGAATACTTTAGAAGCAGTATACATCCTCAGTCTTTAGTTTTGAATATATGTTGCCATCTATTTGTTGTTTAATTGTTTTCCCTTCTGATATGCCTCCATCCTCCATACAGAGGTGAAAGCAACAGTTTAAGGCTTTTGAATGCCTTCTATCCTTCTCTTCTCAGACCCTCTCATGGCTGAGATTCATTCCTGATCCTTTAATCAGTATTTTTTCTGGTTCAATCTACTAAAGCATTTGTCTTCTGAGGTTTACAGAGCATTTTGACCTGAGAATTAATTTCCACCAAATCCCTCTTTGATTTAGTGCATATGTGTGTCTTATCTTCCTAAAGAATAGGAATGGATGGAGCTCATGGACACAGCTAGAAAAATATAGCTCTCATTTTATTGGCTAGATTTGTATGATATAGCTGCTCCTAGCTGCAAGAGAAGCAGGAAATTGAGTTTTTTCTTCTAGAGTAGAGATGAGCAAGAAAAAAAAAAAAGTAAAGAATGAACACTTAGGACCTATCAAGATTTATTCAAGGAAACTGTGACCTGTTAGAGATAATTTAAAACTCCCACAAACATATAGGTGCAGAAATAATAATTGCTGTTTGTTTCATAAATTATGCTTGTACCATGGAATAATGTGGCATCTACCCTCGTGAATTTCCCTGTGTATTAGATGTGCAAGGAGCTTACAACCTGTTAGGAATTTACACAGATAAGTGCAGTGCAGTGTGGAAAGTGCAGTGAGTGTGGTGTGCATACAACATTGTGGGAGCAGGTAATTGGTGGGAGTGGGCACCCAACCCAGATCTCTTGATGACATTCAGAGAAGTCTTCCTGGAAGAGCTATGGAGGGGCTTGCTTTGGATTATAAATGGTTTCTTTTGCTTAATGTGAAAAGGAGCCATTTGGAGTTGTAAGCAGAAGAACAAGGTAATCTGATGTATCCTTTATAAAGAGCATTCTATTAGTTATGTGGAGAGTAGAAGTAGGGAGACTGGTTGCAGGTCCCTGAAGTTGGCTGGGAGAGAGAAAGGTGGCTTGCTCTGAGGCTGGAGCTTGGGAGATGCTAAGGAGTGATCAAATTCAAATTATTTTTAGAGCTACTCTATGCCATTGAATCGAATGGAAAATAGAAGGAAAAGAAGGGGAAAAATGACACCTAATTTTTTTTTCTCAGCAGTGGTAGATAGAAACATGTAGGTTTTATTTACTATCATGGAGAAGACTGAAGGATGGATTACATGAGAAGGGAGGGTCTCTTGTATTTTTGTTAAGTTTGAACGGCCCATGAGTTAATGAAGTACAGATGCCAAGTAGACTGACTGGTATTCAGAGAAAGTCTAAAACCCATGGAGAAGCATGATCACTTCCTTTATGGGAACTTCCTTGATGCCTTCACTCCTAAATTTGATTTTTAAGTGTGCTTCTATGGGCTTCTTTAGAACCTCCAATGTACCTGTTATCCAAGTCCGCCTTGATTCTCTTCATCCACCTTTCTACCTGCCTTTAACCTTGTTGAGTTCAAATAACCTTGTTGAGTTCAGTCACTACACATTTTATTTATCTTTGCATTCCTGTCACAAAATCCAGCATATGATAGGGGTGTCAAATGTATCTTTTGGTGGCAACAGTATTTTGTTTAAGAATAAGCGAGCCTAACTGTAATAGAAAAAGCATAAATGACTCTAATCATCTTCTCAGCATCTGCATTTTACAGGTACTGAATGTGACATGTAAGGGACTCTCAACCCCTCTTCTAATTTTCAATCTCTAATTCTTTTCACTAGACCATGCAGAATCAGATCCTTAATAATACAGATTGACTACATTGACTTCTTCACATGGCATCCAAAAAGAAATATCTCACTTTTTAAATGGGCTTTTCATAGAGGATAGACTCCCAATGGAATGTCCATCCCTTGTCAAAGCCTGTTGCTTACAAAGGTTAATGGGTAAGTTTTATTAATATTTGATTAAGTTGTACTATTGAAAAAAATGTGTCAGCACTGGGGGATATTACCAACAGTAGTCCATATGCACAGCATTTCCATTTCAATGATAATTTTTATTACCTTACTATTTTAAGGTAAAAGAACTAATCTCTCAGAGTGAGTCTTTGTGCACAATTTAAAAATTAAGCTGGAGTTTGGGCCACAAAATTTGATATACATTTTCCTATAACTTCTCTGGAACAGAAAATAAAAATGTCCATGTTGAAAGTATTATGAAATATGTTATTTAATTGTACAAACCTGATTCAATGTGGAGTAATACATTCAAATAACAAAGATTTTCAACACATAAATTAGATGTTTATTTTGCTTTCCTTTACTTCAATTCATATGTACTCTTAAAGATTTACTGATTATGAGTGTGTTGTGATTATGACCGCTAAATTGTTATTTGCTTGGGATTTTCAAAGTTGTAACTTTGCAGTCAACATCAATCTGTAGCCTGTTTCAGTTACACTCATTTGCAGTGATTAATTAACCTTGTGGAAAAGTTGACACTTCTCCTGGGGATCATTCTTTGTTATTTTTTACCATGCTTTTTTTTTTTTTTTTGTATTAAACTACTTATGTTTATATCTCCTGAGGCCATATAATTTAATACTTGGTGATTTCAGATAGATTTAATTGGTGGAAAACCTTACATACTATTGCTAATGTAAGAGAAAGGCTTAGGGAAAGCCAAATTGAGTTTAGAAATTATCATGCCATGGTATTTAGCAATACCTACTATAATAGTCTGCATTATTTTAGATTATTTTCCCCAAAATATAAGTGAGTTCTATGAAAAAAAAAAAAACAGTGATTGTGTGCCCATCACCTAGAACAATATCTGCCACATAGCTTATGCAATAAATTCTTTTTGAATGATGGCCTCATTTAGTTAAAAGTTATTTTTATGATTGGGAAGCTATTGGGATGATCTCCCGGTCTTCAAAATATCATTGGTTGATCATGTAGCGACATGGCAATAATACTCAGTTACATCTGTACAGCACTTTAAAATTAGCAATGTAATTTGTAATTCTCAAAGTGCTTTCACATTTGAGAATCACAGAAACTTCATGAAGCTAAAAGAGTATTCGTATTTTAATTGTGCAGTGGAGCAAACCAAGGCTCCAATAAAAGGAGAGTCCTGGACTCAACATAGGTCTGAATTTGAATCTATGTTCTTTCAATTGTACCACATTAAGGGCTAGAGGACATCATGACATCAGCCTCTAGAAGACTAATTATCCAGTATGTGGGATTAATAAACCCTGTTGTGGAGTGGGGAGTGTCCACCACATGAAAGAGGTGATGCTTTAGCAGGTTGTTTTAGGAATTAACAAAACTAGGGAATGGGAACAAGGAGGAAAGGACTATAGAACTATAATTTGCGCTCTTTCTACTACCATGCTCCATTCTCCAACCTGCTTGTTTCTCCTAGTAGCTTTTATCGCTCATTTGATTTTATTGTTTATACTCATGTGTCCATTGGCTACCTCCCTCAGTACAATGCAAAGAGGCAGGGACTCTGTAAGTTATACACCTCTGCCTCCTCAACACTTGGAAGAGATTCTGGCACATTCTAGGTACTTAATACATATCTGTGGGGTGAATGAACACTGAAGAAACCGTATGTACAGATATAGGGTATGTGACAGAGCAGTGGTCCTTTTGGAAAAATGCAAGCCCTTTTGTCTCTCTAATAGGTTGAACTGTATCAGATGCTGATACTTGACTGCTTTTGATAATATTGACATGGAGATTTTGTATAGTTCATCTTGATAGAACACAGAGAGAAAAATCAGTAAAAGAACACTTAAGGTTCGAAACAAAGGAAATGACCAAGTTTGGGATGGCCTTGGCATGTTAAAATGTTGGATAGTTCTTATGAAAAACTGGTCGCCATTGATGGGCTTTAAGTAGAAGATTAACATGACCAGATAGATCTCTCTGATAATCTGTAACTAGGGATTCAAAGGCAGAAAAATAGGAGTCAAGAGATAGCAAAAATGTCATTGCATCATTAGGCAAGAGACAGCAAGTGCCAAAACCCACTGGTTGGTGAGGCTCTGACTCAGCCCCACTCAGGCTCACTTTTTCCAGTTTCTCTCTCTCTCTCTCTCTCTCTCTCTCTCTCTGAATACCTTCTACATGACATGACCTAGCTGGTCTTCTGAGTACATAGCAGTGCTCCTTTTTGACTGTTGTCTCAAGCTGAAATGACTCAAATATATTTTGAGTGTCTACAGCTGAGACAGATGGGATTTCCTTGAAAACTTAGGGGATATGAAATGTAAAGAAACAGACAAAAGCATCAAGTGCAGCTTTCTGATCTGACTGAAGCTAGTTCACCCATCACAAGATCTCTGAGATCCCACCTCCTCACCCTTTTGAATTCTTACCCATTTGCCCACCCTTTCTCCTGATTAATCTGCTTTGTACAATTTAAGCCAATTTTTAGAGGGGAAAATGCACTATTTATAATGAGTATATATCAGGATTTCCCTGGACAATCTGGCCATAAGTCACCCTGGATACAACATAAAACTCAACATAGAGGCAGTCATTGGATTTCTCCCTGAGGGTGAGTTTTGCAACTAGCTTGTTTGGGATACTTCACCAGGATAGTGCAGTGTATAAAGTCTAAGTGTTTTTTAGTATGACTGTTATATCTTATTTAAATATTTCTGTGCTAAAATTATTAGTGCTTGTTCCTTCCAGCTTTCAGATGTCTATTTGGTGTCTTCTGAATGTTGTAAGAATCCTATGAGGATTCTGGGTTAATATGTGCATTTTATAGATAAGGAAATTGGAGTTAGGGATATTAGATCTAAAAAGCAGTGATATAAAGGAGAAGCAACACTAACCCTGGGTCACAGAATATGTTCTTTAGCACTGTCCATCAACACTGTTTACAACAGCACTACTCAAAGTGTAGGCCACCGATGCTTTCATCCAAATGCAATGAGAGTAGACTACAGAAACTTTTATAACATTCAGCAGAATTTCTTTATGTCTATCGAAGCTAATAAAAAAATCAAGCTTGTATTTTATAAGCTTTTTGATTGTATTTTTCCTCATAATTCATGTTTATTTCATTTTACAAAAGCATCAGTCCATGGCAAATTGAAAATTTTTAAATATAAATCTTTTACTATAGCTCATTTGAGAAATACAGGGCTCAAGGAGATCAGGCAGTTACTTAAGCTCACTGGGTTTTAGCTTCCTCACTTTTAAAAACTGAAAACAATCTGTCATTCCACCTCACAGGACTGATGAAATGATAAAAAATATATATATATAAAGTAGTAACTAACTTTTGTATAGGTCCTAAGGGTAGAGATTTTTAAAATATTCTCAGTAATAGCCCCAAGAATTGATAGGACTTCAGTTAGTGGAGGATGGAGCTTGGTGAATGATTTTAGCACCAGTTCTGTCCTACTCCACATTCCCTCTTCAAGCTAAGTGGTTTCATTTTCATCTCTTTCAAATATTAGGTTTCTGCTCTGAGATTGCTAGGAAAGGTGTCTGTTAAAAACAAAATCCCAACTCTTCTCTAGAATGTACAAAGTGCTTTTATACTCATTATCTCATTTAATCCTCACAAAACCATGTGATGTCCGGATTATTATTTCACAGATGAAAGAAAACAGGACAAGCTTACATGGCAGTCGGCATCTCAGCTGGTAACTGATGGATCCTGACACAAGCCTGGGCCTTAGGATTCCATGCCCTGGTCTCTTCCTGGCAGTCTGGCAAGTATAAAAAAGAGCCTACAGTTTCTGGAACATTTTTTCTTTCCTTCTACTTCTACATTTCCTTGCAGTCTTGGCTCACAAAAGAACTCTTAAAGAAGGAGTTCAAAGATCACCAGAAGTATATATTGTGCTCAGGAAAATCAAATTTATACTTCCTAAATAATAGAAACATCTCCCTACTGAGGGTTAACTGTGTGTGTGCATGTGTGTGTGCCTTATGGAGTGTGCATAAATTCATATATTCAAGTTTTTACCCCAAGGCCTCAGAATGAAACTATATATAAGGAAGGTCTTTAAAGAGATAATTAAATTAAAATGAGATCATTAGAATGGGCCCTGATCCAATACGGCCAATGTCCTTATAAGAAAAGGAAATAGAGACACAGATGCAACAGAGAGAAAATGATATAAAGACACACAGAGAGAGAACACAGCTGTAAACAAGCCAAGGAAAGAGTATTGAAACAGATCCTTCCTCATGGCCCTCAGAACAAAGGAAAGATGCCAACATCTTGGACTTCTAGTCTCCAGAATTGTGAGAAAATAAATTTTTGTTATTTGGGCCACCTAGTTTGTAATACCTTATTATGGCAGGCCTATTAAAAGTACATAGTGTGGGGTGCCTGGATAGCTCAGTCAGTTAAACATCCAACTCTTGATTCTGGCTCAGGTCATGATAGGGTTGTATGATCAAACCCCAGGTTGGGCTCCACACTCAGCATGGAGTCCGCTTGAGAGTCTCTTTCTCTCCTTCTACCCCTCCCCCATTTCCTGCACACTCTCAATAGATAAATAAATAAATAAGTAAATCTTTTAAAAAAGAAAAAAGAATACAGTAAGTGTATGACATTCATAACAGCGTGTGGAATCTCTGTTACTTTTTATGTGCCAGGTAACAAAAACACATCATATTATTATCTGTCCCATAGATTCAGGAAATATTGTGTTTGCATCCCAAGACAAGTGAGTCACAGTTTTGAGCTTCTTTCCTTTTTTTTTTTTTTTGTTTTGTTTTCTTTTAAAATTTTGCATTTTCAGAGGCATGATAAAGCCCATAACCAAGTATTTTGTTAGCAGGAACTAAAGTGTTCTTTGCAGCTAGCAACCCAAATTTCTATAGGGATCTCACTGCTACCTGTAAAGTCATTAGGAAGGCATCTATCATTCCTAGACATAATTTTTCATCTGCAAAACAGAGAATTAGGATTATCTCTAATAATCCTGTAACAATGTATTACAGTTATAAGGGCACTGAAGAAGCAGAGATGGAGGTGGAGTCAAGTTAGCAACTCAAAAAGAGGAGACGATATTGAATAATTCACCCATTCACTCAATAGATGCTTATTAAACATCTAGTAGATGCTTATCACTGTACTCATAGAAAGGGAGAAAGTAACTTGGATTTTCTTGCTTGATCAAATTCAATAAACATGTTGATGGCCTAGGTTGCAGCAGAATTGTCTGAATCCAAGTCCTGATTTTATCACTGTCTAGCTATGTGATGTCAGGTCCCTTAACTCCTAGGAGATTTTATTTACTCTTTTGTAAAAATGTGGGTAATGTACTGAAATCACAATGTGGCTATGAGGACATAGTAGGATAATAAATGTAAAAATACTTGAAACACTGAAGAATCCAAACCAAAGTTGATTTTGCTTTCCTTTTAGTTCTGATATGCTAGGTCTGTGAGCACTTTGAAGGGATTAGATAGTATCTTAAAACATAATTTGAACTAACTTTTAAAGGCCTAGCAAGATTGCTTATGTAGAAAAAGCATTTCAATTATCCTGCATTTTTATTTCTTATCAAGGCATTTTATTTTTTTTATTTTTTTTTTTCAAGGCATTTTAAAAGGCAAGAAGGACATCTTCTGGACATTACCATGACATGCCAGGGCAAGATGTCAGTCAGTGTGGAAACTGATCATCATCTCTAATATCCCTGCTGTTGGATGGGATGTCTTGGATATGTCAGAAGTTATTTTTGCCTCATCCAAGTTCCTAGTAACAAGCATTTCATAATTCTTAGCCAATAAAAATCCACTCTTGTTTAAAGGCCAAAGTTTAAAATCCTATTTCTTTTGATTATAACATAAACTCAAAAAACTGTACCCAAATTTTCTCTACTATATTTGGAGGTAGATGTCTTTAATTTCAAATGAGCAGATTGAAGGTACTATAGGGTCTCAATGAAATAAGATCCAAGTGGATTCTTAGTACTCACAGCCAAGCCTTTGGGGCTATCTTACAGAGTCTAAAGAGTATACCAGCAGAGATCATAGTTCTTTAGATCCCTGGAGCAGAGATGGAGGTGGAGTCGAGTTAGCAACTCAAAAAGAGGAGACAATATTGAATAATTCATCCATTCACTCAATAGATGCTTATTAAACATCTAGTAGATGCTCATCACTGTACTCATAGAAAGGGAGAAAGTAACTTGGATTTTCTTGCTTGATCAAATTCAATAAACATGTTGATGGATTAGGTTGTAATCTGCTAGGAATAAAAATAAATATACGAAAGTGTCTTCCCTTCAAGAATACATAGAGGAGACATACAAAAGTCAGTTATTATACACATAAGGGCCCAAAGCAGAATTGATGTCAAGCTGCTACTTATTAATAGGAAAGTCAGTAACTGACAAACTGACAACTATTTAAGGAGCCCTGTTGAAGGGTCCTTAGGAGCCTGTGGCTAAAGCACAAGGTTGAAGGCAGATCTCTGATCACCCAGCCCCTGGGAGATCTAAGCCTTGGGATCTTACCACCTTTGACTGACAGCAAAGAGAGAAGAATTTGTGGAAGTTCCAGAGTCCATTTCCTTGGTTTTGGAGAAGCAGAGAAAGTGAGAGAGTGAGACAGAGAGGGGCAGTGGAATTTGGGAGTATGAGAGGAATCCAAAAATTTTTTTTGCTAATTTGACCAATAAGATCAATGATTTCCCCTCCATTATCTGGAAATTAAAGGAGATCAGTGATAGGAAAATATTAAGGCTTTTCCTTCTTTTAGGTTGGAGGGAAGAAGCTAGAAACAGGGAAATGAGTTAGAAAGCTATTCTCATTGACCAGGGATACGTTCCTCCAAAGGACACTGGTGCTGTAAATGATGGAGGTATATCTGAAAGAATTTGTGTGAGAAAAAAGCATTAAACATAGAGCCTAAGAATAACAACAGCAGAGCCTTGAAAAGATGCCATATTTTTGAAGCCTATTCAGCCAAGGCAATGACTACTGATTTACTCAACACTTTAAATCACCTACTAGGTGCTTTCATTGACCTAGACTTATTGATTCATAGATATAGACATAACCTCTTAAGTTCAACTATCTTACATTTTCAGGTCAGCTATATCCATAAACACACAACTGGAATACAACATGGTTGTTGCCATAAAGGATGAACATACCAGAAACCAGGCAAATGCTGAAGGAATGCCTTGTTATGCCCCAGGACATGGAGGAAGGCTCCACAGAGACAGAACATATGAACCAAATCTTTGAAGCAGAAGCAAGGGCTCACTGAGCAAGTTGACTATATAGAAAGAGAATGTTGACTAAGTAGCCAAAGGAAAGGAAGCATGGCCAAACACACGGTATGCTGAGAACCATTTATATGTGTCTGTTGAGCTCCTGCCCTAGATAGGGATATAAGAGTTCATCACAGAGAATGTCTCTGATCTTGTGAAGACTCCACTGTGGTTATGAGAGAGGGAGAGCACAGACAATAAACAAATAAATGATAAATATATTACTAGAAACCAACACGAGTACCTAGAAAATAAAATGGGCTAATGGTATAGCCAGGAGACCTATTTTATTAGGGGAGGGGATCAAAGTAAGTGTCTTTTGGTCATGACAGTTGAACTCAAATATTAGGAGGGATTCAGCCATGTGATGAAGATCACTCCAGGAAAATGGGGTAATGAGAGCAAATGCTCAGAGACAAGAACAGACTTGGAAGATTCAAAGAATAGGTCAAATGTCTACACAGTTGGACCAAAAGAAACAGGAAATGACCAGACCATGTGAGACCTAGGAATATTTGGCATGGTAGGGATGTGGAGTGGGGAAGCTGGCAGCAAGACTAGCTCATGAAGAGCTAAAGGGGCTGAACTAGAATCAGGATTTCTAGCCACTGTGTTAGCTCAATCTTGCTGCTATGAGAAAATGTAATCAACTGGGTGGCTTGTAAGCAACAGGATTTTTTTTTTTTCCACATTTCTGGAGGTTGAGAAGTCTAAGATCAACTCGCTGACAGATTTGCTGTCTGGTGAGAGCCCACTTCCTCATAGCAGTCTTTTCTCTATGTACTCACAATGTGGAAGGGGTGAGGGAACTCTCTGTGGTCTCTCTTGCAAGGACACTAACTTTATTCATGAGGACTCCACTCTTATGACCTAATTGCTTTCCATAAGTTTAAATTGGCCCTGGTCCTAATGCCATCATATTGGGGGTTAGAATTTCAACATACGAATTTAAGGGGGATACAGCACTCAGTCCATTGTACTCGTATAATTAGAAAGTAGTGAAAGGAACAAGATTGGAGGAAAGTTTTAATTTCAGTTTTGTTAGCCAGCTGAGTGGCTGAGGCGCCCTCACCCAGACACCATCCAGCCTCTGGATAGCTTAACAATGGTCTATAAAGGGATGCTCACAGCAGGCAAGACTGGGGATTAAGCATTAATAAATTGTCTCTGTGAGCCTGGAATGCAGGCCCAACAGTCATCCAGGGAGAGGCAAATTCACAAGATTGGGATTTTTTTTCTCTCTTCTTTCACAAGCCCCTTGGACACAGAATGTCCTCTGTGAACTAGCCAGGAGAAAGCAATCTGGCTTTACAGTGCATGTAATCTGGAAAGCAGGGAAAGAAACATTTAAGCTGTTATTCAAACAAGTTTCATTCCAATTACTACTTTCCTCTCTGTCAAAATCAATTATTCTCACTTTTGACATGGCCATTGCTTGCTGAGGCGATGGAGGCATCTGGTTCCATATTTTTCTCCTGATGTTTTCTTTTTTGGTTGCTTTCGGTTGTGGGTTGTTCTATAGTGTTGTTGTTGATTTTCACATTGCAGCCAGCGCCACGGAGTTGCTTTTACATGGCCATAAAATGAAATGAATGTACACAGGAAAGGGAGCCTTGCTCCAAGTCAAGTACTGGACAGCTTAGGGTAATATGCACTCAGTTTCACAAGCAGAGACCTGTTTGCTCTCATTGCTTAAAGACACAGTGACCATTTGCTTTGTGACATCCTCCACACCAGCACTGGACTCCAGCCAGATGAGGACTGACAGGCCAGCTCATTTTTGCCTTGTGACCCTGGAGAAACGCGAGTCCTGACGACTTTGATGGGCTAATTGTAGCAGCACACTGAGTTAATCACACCACAGTTGGGTGCCTGTCAGCACCTCCATGACGCTATCAGCTGAGGCTTCATGACATAGAGAAAAGGGAAGTGAACAGAGAGAGCTTAAGTATTTCCTAATATGTGGCTATTAAATTGAATTTGACCAATGTTCATGCAGTCAGGTTGGATCCCTTTTGGTTCTGTCATCTTGAGTTGCCTTGTGTTATTCTTTGCCCTGTCTTCTGAAAGTCAGGCATGAATTTCCAAATGATGGCCAGCATGCGTGTTTTCAGTTACTAAACTTTTTATTAAAATTTATTACATCAAAATTGTTTTAAAATTTATTCAGCTGCAGTTTTAAAACATCTCTTAAATCATATATTCTTTCCTGTCCATACTCTGATGGACTCAAAGAAATCCAACTTAAAACTCAGTGGGATGATGGTAAGGAAGATGTGGGAAGGTTCAGAGGTACCCATACTTTGTTTTTGTTACAGCCATATTGAATTTATTTTTGTCCTCTGCTTATTTTCTGCTCTTTATCATATTCAAGATTTTGTTCATAGTGTTTTTACAGACTTGTCTTAGTCAGTTCTACCTACTATAATAAGTTATCATAGACTGGGTAGCCTAAACAACAATTTACTTCTCACAGTTCTTGAAGCTTCTTGTACACACATGTGATACAGTGAAATTGAGGATGTCTATCCTATACCAGTCCCACCACTGTATTTTGTACACACATAACTTACTTGGTTTCACAGGTTCATAGTTGGAGAGGAATTTTACCTCAGGACTAACCCTACCTTGAGACTTGCTCGTATCTGATTTATATGATGCTTAGAATTTAGGCGAGACTTTGGACTTTAAAGTTGATGCTAGAATGAGTTAAGACTTTGGGGCTGTTGGGATAAAAGAAATGTACTTCTCCTACAAGAATGACATGAATTTTAGGGGACCACGGGCAGAATGCTGTTGACTTAATATTTGTGTCCCCTAAAAAATTCATACGTGGAAGCCCTAATGCCCAATGTGAAGGTTATTCAGAGATGGGACCTTGGGAGATGATTAGGTCATGAGGATAGAGGACTCCTAAAAGCGTTAGCTACTTCTTCAAATTTTTTCTTGGAAATTTCTTCAGTTAATTATCCAATTTTATTGGACTCAAGATCTACCTTTCATAAAATACTAGAACACAAACAATTCACTCAAGTTGTTTGCTGCTTTATGACAAGAATCTCTTTTTTGTTTCATTGTCCAGTAATATGCTCCTCGTTCCCATCCTAAGAACTCACCAGAATGGCCTTGACCATCCGAACTTCTATAAACATTCGGTTCATACTCATCCGTGCATTCTCTCAGGAGACAAAAGCTTTCTTGAAGCTATCCTTTTTCCTTGTTAAATTCCTGTAGGAATCTCTTTTCACAGTCCTTTATGACAACCTGCCTTTCTCTAGCATGCTCCACAAAACCCTTCCAGCTGCTACCTCTCAACCAGTCCCAAAGCTGTTTCCACAATTTTAGATGTTTGTTACAGCAGCACCCCATTCTCAGTACCAATTACTATCTTGGGTCATCTTGGGCTGCCATGGCAATTACTATAGATCATAGTACTGGAGACTAGAAAGTCTGAGGTCAGAGTGCCAGGAAATTCAGTGTCTGATAGCTCTCTTCCTGGTTTGCAGATAATCACCTTCTTTCTGTATCATCACATGGATGAGAGAGAGAGAGAGAGAGAGAGAGAGAGAGAGAGAAATCATCTCTTTTGTCTCTTCCTATAAGGCCTCCACCCTCATGACCTAATCACCTCTTAAAGGCCCACCTCCAAATACCACCACATTGGGGATTAGGGCTTGAATATATGAATTAGTCCATAGCAGAAGAATTAAGAGAAATGATTGATCTCCACAGTTTGGTTTATATTTATTATTCTCTTAAAAGGTTTCTTCCTGTACACATACTTACACATACATGTGCATATATATTAACATGTAAATATATCTATAGTTATATATTTTTCTTATATTTATTTATTTATTTATTTTTAATTTATTTTCTTACCAAATGTCATGGTTGCTAATATGTTCTATGGTAGTACTGGAAAACCTCGAGATGTATAGAAAATTATTTATCTCAGGTGAACATCAAGATTTTCCCATATTGAATAAGCCACTTTCTGTCACTCCTTATTTGTCAGATTTGCCTGCATAACAATGAGTTGACTATATTTAACACAGCCACCAGAAATATCATTGCTGTATCTCAAATTCAGTAATTTTTATTTCTTCCAGAAGAATATCTGACACAGTAACTCAAGGACGTAAAGAAGTGGAGATCTTTTCTCGTCTATTGTACACACAAAAAAATAAAGTCACATAAAGATAAAGTGGGTCAGGGTCTTCAGAGGCAAGTTATATTGACTGTCTTGTTCACCTCTCTTCCCTCCATCCAATACTGGTGTATAATAATTGCTTAATTACTAAATAATGAGTGATTAATTTGTCAATCTACTGATTAATTGTGGAAGACACATCATCCTTTACTGTCACAACTGCTCCTCTAGTTTCTGGTCTGTAAACATACAACTCTATGCTAAGTGCTTTGGTCACAAGCAAACATTGCGTGAATACCGTCACTTAAAGATTTTGAAAATGTTTAAAAAGTATCATAATCATTATCATGAGAAAGATAACTTTGATGTTTTAAAAATTATCATATGTCTTTGAGTTGTCTATAGGTTATGTATGAGAGGAAGGGAATGGGGCCCCATAGTGCTTTGCTATTGTGGCCTCTGAAATTCTTACTTTAGCCATCTCTCCATGTTCTTTCTTCACCAGTTCCTGCTTCCTTTGCCCTTTGAATTGGAGTGTTTGGACTCTTTGATGCCTACCAAAAGGAGTTTTCATGGCCTGGAAAATCTCTGTAAGAACCACCTCTAAGATACCCACTCAAAAACGCAGAAGCTAGTCTGGTCTCAAGTAAGAGGCAGACCTTCACCACAGAGTGTTTATTTTTCTTATAATCAATTAGTGAAGCAACACAGACATTACAGAAATGCTGAGGGCCCTCTCCCAAAGGACCAGCAAGATGAGGTTAGAGAAGCCGGGAGGATCCCCCGGTAAGTCTGGGCAAACTTAAAGACAGCCCTGGGCTTTCTCAACTCTGATTTGAAACCTCAATGGCCCACCATGAGGCCTTCCTAGTGAACTTTGTCCCATTGATGGTGGGCATTACCGGAAGAGACAACAACCGGCTTTAGTACCCTCTATGGCCTGGGAAAGATAGGTAAGTATGTGAGCTACCCAAGGTTGCAAGGACAATGAGCCCCTGCACTAGATGGTCTCAGAATAGACTCATAGAATGCAAGAGGTAAAATGGCAAATGAACCATTTCTATAATCTTTTTCAGTGGTAGTTTTTATCTACTGCTAAATGACTCCTGTGATGTGTCTTACCACTTTCTAATGTTGGAATTATTAAATCAAGTCATTTTAATTGCTAGATATGCCTACTAAAATATAACACAAGGTGACCTTGCATTATTCATTGTTTTGCTCTGTGAAGGAAAAATAAATGGGAACTTTTTCCTACTTTCTGTAAGAAGTCTTAAAATATTTGAAGATAGGAGGCTTACAACCATAATTCTTCTTTTGTCTGGGCTAAATAACTCCATTTCTCATCCTGCTCCAGCCTGGTTTCTACCCTAACTGAAATTTCTCACCATGGCTACCAGTGAACTCGTAAATAATGAATCCTATGAACAGATTTCAGTTCCTACCTTACTGCACTCCTCAGGTACATTTGACAAGCATAATTACTTCCTCCTTAGAATATTTATCTTGATACACCTTTCTCTGTTTGCCAGCCCAATGGCATGTATTATTAGTCATCCTTCTGCACTGGTTTTCTCTGCTTTAACCACCACCTAAGTGTTGACATTCTTTGGGTTCTTGTCTTTTTCTTCTTATCACTGTAGGAACCAGCCCTCAGTGAATGCATCCATACCTGTTCCTCAACTCTTATCTAAATATTGATGATACCCAAATTATACTTCCTTTTTGAACATCACATAACTATATTCAGCTTCACCAAAAAACATCCCGTTGGGATCTCAAACTCAGTAAGTGCATAACTATGATAATTACATTCCTTACAAGAATGAATTCCTCCTCTTCTGTGTCCTTGCTTTCCTCCTCTAGAGCTCCCCAACTTAATAAACTGCCCTGCCATCTATATCCTCAATGACACAGTGAAAAAAACTACAAGTTATCTGTGGCGTAAATTACTTATCTGAAATTTTCCAACAAATGAGAAATCAAAGGTGGAATTTAAATCCAAGATTCCTGCCTTCTTGATTCAAAGTCAAATGGTTTTTCTTCATATATTTATGTTTGTATACCTATTTTGTAATGTATATTACTCAGGTAAATATATGCAAATACAACTTCTCAGACAAAATTTACTATTATATGATGAAATTAATTTCAATGACAAATACAATATATATTTCCAGGGTACCTGGGTGGCACAATTAAGTGGCTGGCACTTGATATCAGCTGAGGTCATGATCTCAGGGTCCTAAGCTTGCAATGGGCTCCACACTCGGCGGGGGGGGGGTCTGCTTGATATTCTTTCTTTCTCTCTCCCTCCCTC
The DNA here is from genome assembly GCF_011100685.1 of Canis lupus familiaris. Taxonomy (NCBI): domain Eukaryota; kingdom Metazoa; phylum Chordata; class Mammalia; order Carnivora; family Canidae; genus Canis; species Canis lupus. The sequence continues at coordinate 67,612,436 of NC_049224.1, read as the reverse complement.
CTCCCCCCACATGTGCTCTCTCTCTTTAAAATAAATAAATCTTAAAATACACACACACACACACACACACATATATATTTCCATTCCATTTCATATCATCTCCATATAAATACAGAACTTTGATACATCCTACAATTTGCTATGAAGTCTATTTCTGTCAAGGAAAGGTGAGGCAACAAGGCAAAGTTCGTAGCTGAGGCCAGGCACACTTTGCCAACAGTTAACTTCAACAAGGAGAACTTTGACATTTGTAGTAAGGGGAAACCTTTCCGTGAATTGCTGCTTTATTAAAACCTTGCCCAGCAGATGCAGTGTAAGTGGAAAGGGAATTTCTGCTGCTGTTTATAGGACTGTGGGGTCAGATGTCAACCAGGGTCTTCTCAAGCTGGACTGGAATAGCTCGTCTCTTCTATGTCAGCCTCCATGCTTTGACTGATGACAAATATTTAAGAATTAAATACTTCTATTAAGGAAGGCATGACACCTCTCATAGCCTGCACGCCTAAGGGTCACCATGGATGTGAATTTCAGTGTTTCTACACCATTTCTAAATATTTGCAGAGAACCATTTCCTGCTTCAAGAATTACAAAAGTCTAACTTGGAGATTAAACATTTTAGGGTTAGTCAATTATTTCAGAAGAGTTGTACTTTGTTGAAATCAACACTCAAATACGCTCCAGTAACATTGGAGGGTGGCAAGCTTGCCTAATCTAGGAAGATCAAAATAAAGGCTGCATGCTCCATCCTTAGAGCTCTGGGTTCAGGTCAGACAGCACAGTGGGCTGTTACATAGGAGGCCATTCTCTTGAAAGCGAGTGGTGGAAATTGGGCATGAAATCCTCTATTCAGGAGAATACAACTTGGTATTATCCTAAAATGTGCATGATTAGGTGAACACATTCAGATAGAATAACATTTCTTCCCCAACCCACCCTGTTAACCTTCATTCGCCTCTCAAATGATTTCATTATCGAGATTATAAAATTTCACTTATTTGCCTGCTCTTGCTGCCAAAAATTTGCAAACTGTTGCTGGGATCTGCTAGATATTCTGAGGATGAATTGTCTAGTGTCTCACAATATCATATATATTCACTGTGCAGAAGAAAAATAGTTGCTGCCATTTACCAAATGCCTGTCATATGATGTATTCTATATGAGGCTCTTTGTTAACCTTATCTCTTTTAATTTTTATAAGTATTTTATGAGGCAGGAATTATTTTAAACATGTGTACATTATTCCTTAATCCTAAAAGAACTCAAGGCAGAAAAGATGATAGCAAACTTATTCCTTCAAAGAGTGATTTAAAACTCAGAGTACTTAGGTCACATTCTAAGGGGTATAGAGCTAAGGAGCAGCAGAATTGGGGATTATACTCCAATAGGAAGAATTGGGGATTATATTCCAGTTGCAAGGATGATGCATTGCCCACCACACCATCAACAGGCACTACAATGATGAGCAAAATGACTGGTGACCCACAGTAGGACTGAGGGTGACAGGACAGGGCAAAGCACAAGATGGGAGAAGCAGCTATTAGATGGAAAAATGCAAAACCAGGAGTGAGAAAAAACTTCTTTTAAAATATCTGTGGCATTTAGTATCTCACGATGGGAAGACGGTAGGCTTTGGGGATGGGATAGATATTTCTTTATCAGAATTCTCCCCACATTGTAGGATGGTGCCAATCCTCTCTCCAGATACTTAATGCCAGTAGCATCCCTTGTCACTGAGATAAACAAAAACACCCTCTGCATTCCAAATGCCTTTTGGGGTGGGGGTGGGGGTACTGTTCCCAGTTAAGAACCACAGCTTAG